>NW_028261382.1:120096160-120726160 GCF_051295495.1 Thamnophis sirtalis
CACATTTACACACCATTCAAAGGAGACAATAAAGAAAGGAAATAAAAATATCCCTTAAACCATAACCACAGACCTGCAATCATAGTGACTGCAGCAGTTTTCCAAAATATTCAGAACAGCCCTATTTTTTTTTAGAAATGGACCATTCCAGTTGCGAATAGCTTTTGTTTTCCCACCAATAAGTCAATGCAGCATCACACTTGCGTCAGTTATTTGGTGTTTTATGTAGCGGCATTTGAATTTCAGTTTCAGTCATTTTGACCTCAGATCTTTCTTAACATATTTTTTTTATAATGTCAAGGCCAAGCTTTCCACCAAAAAGAGTGTGATTTGGTGATCCAAACTTCGAAGAAATGGTTCTAAAATGGTATGGAGAAGCAGAGTGTGATCTGAGTGAAGTGGAATCAGATTGTGATGAAAATTTTGTAACGGACAATGAGGAACCCGCTGTCGATTCTGGCATCAGTGATGATGAAGGTCCCAATGAAATTGATGACCAGGAACAATCTACATCGTGCAATAATGTATATGGCAAGAACAAATTCAAATGGTTTTCTGCACCTTTTGGAAGCAATAGATCCAGAACCGCTAGTCACAATGTTTTTGTGCAATTATCTGGACTACAGCCAGCAGCTAGAAATCTGAGAAATTCATCTACTCCCCTGGAGATTTGGAAATTATTATTTTCTAATTATTACCGCCATCATTCAGTGGACCAATGTAAAAATTAGAGGAGAAAGATTGAAGTTCAAGGATGGAGAAGTGAGTGACCTGCGTGATGTGGATTTGATAGAGCTCAATACATCTTTCACTTTACTGCTCTACACATCAATTTTTAGATCCAACCATGAAAACATTGAATGTCTTTTTGCTACAGAGGTCATTATGACCTCATGTCTGTAATAGCACGTCTGTAGGGTTAAACAAAGGGATAAAAAGCAGTCAACATTCAGATAAGCAGACAAAAAAATTAGGTATAGTACTCTTATCAAGGCACCAGCAGGGGGGAAGCTATGTCCCTGCCATAATTGTCAAGGGAAAGCTATCATATATAAACAGGCATCAAACCTCACACACCTATGGAAATTGCTTAGTTGGATAATGGAATGTCTGCAAGGAAACAACCAAGCATAGAGAGCACCAAGAGCACCACGTGAATTTCACACGTTCAGTTCAATTTTTTCTGACTGTAAATCAGAGGCATCTTCAGAAAGGGTCATTAAGTTCATGAGTGAAACTCTGAGCCCTTTTTACACACATCTAATGGGTGTATGTAGCACGTGTTAAAAATCAGCAGAGCTTTGATTGCTTGGTGGTGCCAAGCCTTATGAAACAGCATCTCTCCCTTGCAGATGTCCCTGCTGTAAAGTATTGAATAAGCTATTAAAGACCACCCCACATAATTTCCTTTCTGTTTTCCTTTCTCTGCTACTTTCTTTTGTGGGTAACAGATGGATTCAGCTTTTGGCTGATCTTCAGCTCCAAGAAGCTGCTTCTCTACAGATAAAGATGATGTTTCTTTTATTGCGCCGTTTGCTCATTTTCAGACACATATCTTTGAACAACAGAGCAATAATTTAAATAAAGAAATGCATTTTCTATGGACTCATAAAGGAATAAAGCCAGTAAATGTCTGTGGAGACAGCTTTTAACTTGGGAGGTTTATTACAAGCTCAAGGTTACTAAAAGACACTCTATTTGTTGGACAAATGAAGCTGGAAATGATTTGTTTAAGATTATTTAATGAAATGCAGGATAAACAAGGATTTGAATAAAGAGTCCAGACCTCAGTGTTACTTCAACAAGAAAAAGAAGAATGGAAGCTGGCTGCAATGTACATAAAATTTATATAAAGTCAAATCTTGGCCTAAATAAGCTTTAAACTGAATCTACATTTTCATTGTGAGCAGAATTTTAAGTGAACACATGTAAAATTGTGAACTTAAACACACCAGATGAGAGAGCGGGGGGGAGGGAGGGAGGGAGGGAGAGGGAGAGAGGGAGATAGATAGATAGATAGATAGATAGATAGATGATAGATTAGAGTGATAGAGAGATGTCAGAGAGATGATAGAGAGATAGAGAGATAGATAGATAGATGATAGATTAGATAGAGAGATGTTAGAGAGATGATAGATAGATAGATAGATAGATAGATAGATAGATAGATAGATAGATAGATAGATAGACAGACAGACAGACAGACAGACAGACAGACAGACAGACAGATAGATGATAGGTAGATGATAGGTAGACAGACAGATAGACCGACAGACAGACAATTTCCTAGAAATCCATCAGCTACTGATATGGGAACTACTGGCCAAAAATCAACATAGCATCAATTTTCAAAGTCAAAGATGAACAATACACCAGTGCAACAAACACCATAAAACCAGGCATGCAAGATATACAATTGTTTGCTTCTCCCACTTATCAAGTTGATGTGATAGCCAATACCCATACTCCATTATGAATGAAAGAAGTGCCAAAAAGAAAAAGGGATAATTTGAGAAGTATAAACTAGACTGAAAATCATGGTAAAATTGTGACTAATGCTTTATGATAGGACTTTCCCTCCCTGAGAGGACAGAGGCCAGTTAGTTGATGCTGCATAAATTCACTAAGGGGGTGGGGAAGTGGAAGGCCTGCATTTACATTGGTGATTAAACTAGATTTTCTCAAACCTTCAACTGTTGCTGTATTTCTTCCGTCTATCACAATATGAGCAGGTGCAGCTGAGCTCCTGGCTTTGTTTTTAATCATGCCTGGATCAAACAGCTGGGCATTTTGTGACGCATAGAAAATGTTTAAGAGATGTCTGCCACTTCTGTCAGCTTTGCTTACATTTAAAGATTAAACCTATTTTGTTCAGAGGCCTTTACAAAATGAAGATCCTACTTATAATTTACTCTGAAACTTCTTTCTTTGCCTTGATCGGGATTCTAAGGGTCTTGTTAGATACTTGCTTTAACTACAGTGGTTTCCACCAAGGTCCTCTATACCGGCAGGAACAGAGGTTTAATCCTATTGGTCAAAGGGTCTGACAGCTCCCTATAAAAGGGCTGCTGTCAGACTCAACCTTCGCTGGATTGTTCTTACTTGTTGTTCCTTAATAAAGAGCTGTTGTTGCCGTTAGCTTGTGTGCCTTTCCATTACCCGATCTAACAGATCTTAATTGTTTTCCCAATGAGATCCTGATGGCTTATAATTCACAAAAGGAAGAGGGGAAAAAAGAATTCTAATCACGAATGAAGCCAAATATACCTATGTGTCCCAGTATAATGCTGAAAGATCCAATCTGGGTCGGTCACCAGCAGGGCTGCTGAATGTACCGGCTGCACCCCCCTCAACTCACACTTGCTCATCAGGATCAGAAGTTTAGTCTTTTGAGCTTTCTGACTCATGCTGGAGCTCATCCTCAGGGAACTTCTCTTTCTGAGACAGAAATTTCCTGAAGATGGCCTCCAGCACGAGTCTAAAAGCTCAGAAGACTAAATCTCTGGTCCCAGGGGCCATCCCAAATTGGATCCTGGACATAAAAGTGCATATGCGTTCAAGAAATCTAATCACAAAAATTCTGATTAGCAGATTACAGAATTACAGAATAACAGAAGGGATTCAGAGGTCAATCTAAAAAGCCCTACCACTTCTAGTGAATTACTAGTCTCTAAGATTTCCTGGGAGTCTATTTTTTCAGAATACTACTCTATTAACCCCCTACCATCTCACAACATCATTTAAAGAAATCCTAAAGCACATTAGAATGGTAGAAAAAAATGATAAAAAAGGAAAACCTTTAGAGAATGGGAAGAAAGATTTTGATGTTGTAATATTTTGTTTAGTTGTAAAGGGACAACAAAAATGACCTGGTATCTGCGTATTAAAACTTGCCTCTGTAGCAGCTAGGTAAAGTAAAGGTAAAGGTTCCCCTTGCATATATATCTAGGGGGCAGTGCTCATCTCTGTTTCAAAGCCAAAGAGCCAGCACAGTCCGAAGACATCTCTATGATCATGTGGCTGGCAGGACGAAACTCAGAATGTGTAGGGAACACTGTTACCTTCCCACCAAAGATGGTTCCTATTTTTCTATTTGCATTTTTACATGTTTTTGAACTGCTAGGTTGGCAGAAGCTGGGACAAAGTAACGGAAGTTCACTCCGTTACATGACACTAGGGATTTGAACTGCCAAACTGCTGACCTTTCTGATCGACAAGTTCAGCATCTTAGCCACTGAGCCATCACATCCCTACCATATGCTAGGTATTCTACCAATGATTTCATTAAATTATGGCCTTCTAGTTTCAATTACTTCTCATGTCATTATCGTTGTCATCCAACCAGCTTATAGTCAAGCTTTTATAGAAGTTTCTGTAGAGAAATAATTCCTGAATACATTTCCAATAGCAATAGCAATAGCAGTAGACTTATATACCGCTTCATAGGCCTTTCAGGCCTCTCTAAGCGGTTTACAGAGAGTCAGCATATTGCCCCCAACAATCTGGGTCCTCATTTTACCCACCTCGGAAGGATGGAAGGCTGAGTCAACCCTGAGCCGGTGAGATTTGAACCGCTGACCTGCTGATCTAGCAGTAGCCTGCAGTGCTGCATTTAACCACTGCGCCACCTTGGCCAAGAATTGCTAAATCAGCTGTAGAATATCCAAATAATATAACTGTAGCTTAACTGTAACATTTCATGTACACCTCTGATTAAAGTATATTTTGTAACAGAAGAAGAGGATCTATAGGTTTCCAGATGTTGTTGAACTACAGCTTCATCTCTCAGTCATTGTGATGCTGGATAAGGCATCTGGTGCTATAACTCAAAATATTTGGATGACCAAACCTATACTGTATAGTCTTTCTTATATACTTCCATAGTAAATATGTGCTTAGTAAGACTTTTCCAAGCATTCCCTTATGGATCCACAAGTATATTTGCTTCCACTGTAAAAAAAAACACTCTCCTAAGCAGAAATGTAGGCTGCTTCTGAAAGGCAATATATAAAACGGAAGTTCATGACTGAGAACCGTAGTGTAATAGATTAGGTTAGTCTAATCCCCAAACAGTGACACAGTGAATGATTCATGTGACATTTTGTCTTCTTATTACAATCCTTGTTAGAGAAATTAGGTTTTGAATCCATTTAGTCAAAAAGATAGCGCTTCAGTGCACTTCACTGACCTTTGTAATATCTCAAAAATTAATATAAGTCATGTCCTCATATTTCATGCCATTTTCCTCTTCTGAAGATCAGTAGACTTGATAAGAAGATAAAGCAGTATTGTGTAGTGCAGGACGGCAACCTTAAACACTCAAAGAGCCACAAAGGTCCTAACCGGAAGCCCCCCGTTCAATTCTGGAGCCGACCGGAAGTCCGGTTTCCCCACTATAGAGTCTCCTTCTACTATGGCATCCTTTTTCCTCTACCTGTCCTAACAGAAAGCCCTATCAATTGTGGAGATGACTAGAAGCAAGGAGCTGCAGCAGAGGGATGAAAGAGCCACATGCGGCTCCAGAACCGCGAGTTGCTGACCCCTGGTGTAGTGGCTGGCTTTCTTTGCTGTGCCTTACTCTCTCTCTCTCCCTCTTCTCTTTCTTCACTCTCTTTTCTCTCTCTCTCTCTCTCTCTCAACATGTATATAATTAAGTCCAGTTAGACATGACCTTGTGGAGTTATCTGGAATGAGTTTGAGTCTGTGACTTCAGATGAGGTGGAAACAGTCCTTTGGGCTGTCAGCTCAGGCACTTGTTCATTAGATTCATGGTCTTCCCTTGCCCCACAAATTGTTAGGGGTACTTGGGAGGTGACCTTGGGAAATTAGATACCTGAGATGTTATCTGCTTCTTTACAGAAGTTCTTTCAACCTTGAAAATGGCAGTGATGCCACCTCTGCTCTATAAACCATTATTTGATCCATAGATTCTGTACAATTTATGTCCCATAAATTGGGGCAACTTCAACTTTATTTTTGGGGAAAGATTTTTGACAATGTGATCAAACAATAGTTCCCAAGAATCCTAGAGGAAATAGATTATCGGGACTCAGTCCGGTCATCTCAGTCTGGGACAAAATAACAGAATAACAGTCTTGGAAGAGACCTTGGAGGTCTTCTAGTCCAATTCCTTGCTCAAGCAAGAGACCCTATACCATTCTGAAATGGTGGAAATGGACAAATGGCTTAAAAACCTCCAGTTGTTGGAGTTCCTACAACTTCTGGAGACAAGTAATTCCATTGATTAATTGTTCTGTCAGGAAATTTCTCCTTAATTCTAGTTTGGTTCTCTCCTTGATTAGTTTCCATCCATTGCTTCTTGTTCTGCCTTCAGTTGCTTTGCAAAATAGGTTGACCTCTTTTTTGTGGCAGCCAGAGATAGCACAGGTTGCAATTTTTGATAACTTTTAGCAGAGTTGGGATATGAGCCTCCATTCCAGTGCTCTTTGATCTCTAGGCAGTTTTTGATACTGTTCATGCTTTCTAACCACTATGCCATCATGGCCACCACATCCTTTCTATTCATAAAATCAATCACTTCCATTAATTCAATATCAGTGCAACTATTATGTACAAATACATGAATCACACTTGCTTTCTCATCAGTTGTGTACAAGTTTCCAGACCTGTGTTTCATAACCATGTGTTCTGTAAGCAAAAATGGGGATGGCTATCTAAAGGAATCCTGACCTGGGATCTTGGCAGAGGCATTAAACTAAGTAAATATTTATTTAATTACAGGATTTATATGGCCCCTTAGCCTAAGCAATGACTCTAAAAAGCCCACTACAAACAAATATATATGAATTACATCAATAAACTACCTATGATTAAAAACCAGAAAGTTTTACTGCTGTGATTTACAATGTAATTAAACTGAAATATTATTGAATGGTTCCAGATATAGTTGTGTTTAACTAACTTTTACTGATTTCAGTGTATGATTAAGCACGATTAATATATGCCCAACCTAGGTATTTAATTTAACTCTCTTATGCAAGCGGAGGAAAAGACTACAATATATTTTCCCAGGAGAATGAATGAAATTAAATACAATAACATCAAAATACAAATCAAATACAATAACATTATCATGCTTGATGATAATCAACCAATTTACCCCCCCCCAAAAAAAGGCCTATGAAAATATGAGGTTAAACCACTTTAAAGAAAATGGGGATTTCTGTGTGTTTTGTGTATGGGTGGGCTTCAAATTTTTTAGCAAGGAGTTCTCTGCCCAATTGCTGGATGGGTGTGGCCATGGTGGGTGTGGCCTAGTCGACCTCCTGCACCATGGCAGGGGGGTATTTTCTTCCCCCCCTGCCATGGCTCCAGAGGCTTTCCTTGGGCCACTAGGAGGGCAAAAACAGCCTCCCCAGGCTCCAGAGCAGCAATAGCAATAGCAGTAGACTTATATACCGCTTCATAGGGCTTTCAGCCCTCTCTAAGCGGTTTACAAAGAGTCAGCATATTGCCTCCAACAATCTGGGTCCTCATTTTACCCACCTCGGAAGGATGGAAGGCTGAGTCAACCCTGAGCCGGTGAGATTTGAACCGCTGAACTGCTGATCTAGCAGTAGCCTGCAGTGCTGCATTTAACCACTGCGCCACCTTGGCTCTTAAAGGGCTTTATGGAGGCTGAAAATGGGCCCATTTCTGGCCTTCCCAAACTTTTCACCCTCCCCAAGCCTCCACACACGACCTACACTTACCTACATCCAAAACGAGCCGCACGGGGACTCTTGAGATGGGCTGGGTGGTCGGGGCCAGCCAGGAGTGGGATTTGGGGGTTCTCCAAATTGCTCAGAATCATAGCTAGAGGTTCTCCTGAAACCCCGCAAACCCCCAGCAGCCCACCCCTGGATTTGTGCAACACTATACCTTGAACTTCCTATGCAACCCACAACTAAGTTAATAAAACAAGCCACGAAAATATCCCCCACCAATAGTCAGAGATCTGTATTTGCAGAAAACCATCAAGAAAAGAACTTGATGTTGCCAACCCCTTTTAGCAGATTCAGGCAAAGAACATCAAGTCTGGATTTTCCTTGTTTCTTTTTCTTTTCTGAAAACCCAGCATGAAATAATCAATGAGAGGCAGTTCAGAGAAAGCACATTTGGAACTTTTGCAACAAGACGGAGGCAGGGAATAACTCCTTACAGACCACTTCTCGATCACTAGCTGACAACTTCTCAGGCGTCATTTCAAAACCTTTTGGGCAAGGCAAAGTTTGGATAGCAACTGATTTTGGTCTTTATAAATAAGAAGTGGAATGAAAGAATATTGTTTATCTCTTGATATCGACCACATTAAAAAGCTTCATTGGAACAATGGGGTGCAATTATTGCTTATATCCTATATAAGACGGCAGCACAACTGGATGTAAATAAACTCACTATAGAGGTAGTCCTCAACTTACAACCGCAATTGAACCCAAAATTTCTGTTTCTAAGCCAGGCAGTTGTTAAGTGAGTATTGCCCCATTTTAGGACCTTTCTTGTCACAGTTGTTAAGGGAATCACTGCAGTTGTTCAACACAACTGTTAAGTGAATCTGGCTTCCCCATTGAGTTTGCTTGGTCAGAAGGTTGCACAACGGTGATCACATGACCCTGGGACACTGCAACCGTCATAAATATGAGACAGTTGTTGAACATCTGAATTTTGAACACATGACCATGGGGATGCTGTAATAATAGTGAAAAACGATCATAACTTACTTTTTTCCAGCGTCACTGTAACTTTTGTAAGCCGACGATTACTTGTATATGTTAAAATTATCTAGGCTTCAAAATAATTCTATTATTTTGAAATAGAACATTTGACTTTCTTTATCATTCATGAAATCTGTTTTCATGAAATGAGCCTCTGGCACATTTCTGTTAACGAAATAAATTGTGTAGCTCTTAGGCTGTCGGTTGTTTCAGATTTTCAGATGGAATTGTACATATATGAATCATTGAATCAGTTCAGCAAGTTCCAAATTAGAGGCATATAATTTATTTCATTCTTTCCAATCAGCATGGAAATTTGCATGGGTCACCTTTAAAATGAATTTCCAAAGTGAAGTCACAAAACGTTACTAGACAAAGTTATTTGTTGTTTTAAACATTTCATTGTGTATATTGTCAAATGGATTTTTCATTATATTTAAAGACAATACCTAAGCATGTGTTTGAAAAAGAGAATAGGTTTGAGGCAAGAGGAATATGAATAGTTGCATAATTTCAATTAAAGGGTGAGTGAATGAATTCAATGAAGCTTAAATTCTTTTACATATTTGCATACATGGTAGTTTACATTTATCATAGGAAAAGAGCAATTATTTCTGGGCAGTCAAATGGTTATAAGTGTCTGTCCATTTGATAAAAGAATTTCTAGATTTAAAATAATAATATGTATTAAGCCCATAACTGCAGAATTGAATCCTGCAAGAAAGATTCATAATAAGCACCATTAGTAGAGTTTCTTGTCAAGAAATTAAGGAGTTAATATACAAAATCATGGAAATGGAATAAAACCATATTCTAGCATCCATTCATCAATGGATTTAAGGATTTCTCTGAGCTGTTTAAATATCTTCTTTTTAGAAGAGAAAGGATGTTAGGTCAATTCTGGGTCTCTGCCTATCTCCTAGGATAGGAAATGGTCCTGTCTTACTATTTGGAACATCTGCCAGCCTCATTGTTTCTACTAAAACAGGGCTGTCCAACTTGCAGCCCACAGGTCAAATGCATCACACGCTGGCCACACCCATGCCCAGTTTAGTAAACGGGAGGGGGGGGAATCCTAATACGTTACGTGATGCTGCTGTGACGACACGAATTTGACAGCCCTGTACTAAAGCAATCTACAGGAGCAGGTGACCTTCTGATGGCAAAACATGGGAAAAGGCTAAAAAGTGCAGGAGACAAGAAGATAATGCCAAGTGGGTCATACTACATTATTTGTCTGGATGGAGTAAGGGCCATAGGCTTTTTCCTGGGCTTGGGTTATGAAGGAGTAACTAAGATAATGGTTGGAGGCTAAAATATATGAAGAAGGTTGCAGGAAATGGGTATGTCTATTTTAATGAAAAGGAGGACCAAGGATGATATGATAACAGTGTTTCAATATCTAAGGGCTGCCACAAAGAATAGCAATAGCAATAGCAGTTAGACTTATATACGGCTCCATAGGCCTTTCAGCCCTCTCTAAGCAGTTTACAGAGTCAGCATATTGCCCCCAACAACAATCCGGGTCCTCATTTTACCCACCTCGGAAGGATGGAAGGCTGAGTCAACCCTGAGCCGGTGAGATTTGAACAGCCGAACTGCAGAACTGCAGTCAGCTGAAGTAGCCTGCAATGCTGCATTTAACCACTGCGCCACCTCGGCTCTGGTGGCGCAGTGAAGAAGAGGGAGTCAACCTATTCTCCAAAGTACCTGAAGGCAGGGCAAGAAACAACAGATGGAATCTAATCAAGGGGAGAACCAACTTAGAACTAAAGAGAAATTTCCTGACAGTTACAACAATTAATCAGTAAAATGACTTGCCTGCAGAAATTGTGGGTGCTCCAACATTGAAGGCATTGAAAAAGAGATTAGACAACCATTTGTCTGAAATGGAATAGGGTTTCCTGCTTGAGCAGGGGATTGGACTAGAAGACCTCCAAGGTCCCTTCCAACTCTGTTATTCTGTTAATTCTTTTTCAGGCTTCCACTGCAATTTTTTTTTTGTTTAGTTTTGTTGTCAAACAGGACAAGAAATTACTCTTCTGGTCTTTAATTAGAGGGATATAAGTACTGAAAAAAATGGGTCTTGGGGGAGCTGCTGACATGTTTTATGGCAGTGGTTCTCAACCTTCCCAATGCCACAACCCTTTAATACAGTTCCTCATGTTGTGGTGACCCCCAACCATAAAATTGGTGTCTCGGTTCCTAAGACCATTGGAAATATGTGTTTTCCTATGGTCTTAGGTGACCCCTATGAAAGGGTCGTTCGACCCCCAAAGGGGTCCCGATCCACAGGTTGAGAACCACTGTTTTATGGGAACCAAAACATCAAAAGGAGTTAAGCATGGATAATATTTCAATCACTTAGCCTAAGTAATTTTCCATAGTGAGATAAACTATGCAAATGAAAAGTCATGGAGATTAGATCAGAGCTTTTCCAAAAATGGTTTTTCCTTTTTTGTGTGTGTGTGTGTGGTTTTTTTTCTTTTTTTACTATTTCCTTTTTTTTGTTTTTCATTTATCTTTTATCTTTTAATTCTAAAGTTATTTGATTTTAATATACTCCAGACTGTGCTTGATAAAAAGTTATGCCGGGTATGGGATCTGGGAAGCCGAAAGGGGGTTAGGGAGGGGGGTTTAGGGGGGGAGGGGGGAGGGTGGAAATACAGTCCCAATTTTCAGAACAATCAGAATGCACTTGTATACTGTTGCTCTCTTTTCTTTTTTTTCTTTTTTTTCTTTTTTTTTCTCTTTTTTCTTTTCATTTTTCTTATAAACTGAATAGATTAATGAATTGTAGAGATACACCAAAGTGAGGAGTAGAGGGAAAGAAGAGGGAGAAGTAAAGAGGGAGTGAGAGGGGAATGTAAGGAGGGTGAGATGGAGGGAAGGGGAGAAAGGAATGTTTGAGGGGGAAGGGAAGTAGAAGAGGGGAATGTTGGAGGGGAGAAATGAAAGTTGGAGGGGGAGAAGAAAGGGTGTATGGGGGATTGAAGTGCTATGTTGGTTTTCTATGGTGGAAGATGAGTTGTGTTCATTGATTTTCCCTTTTTTTTAAATGCACAGTATATAAGTGATTGTATAAAATGAAAATGAAAATGAAATAAACAGTTTAAAAAAAAAAAAGAAAGGGTTGTTCGACCCCCAAAGGGGTCCCGATCCACAGGTTGAGAACCACTGTTTTATGGGAACCAAAACATCAAAAGGAGTTAAGCATGGATAATATTTCAATCACTTAGCCTAAGTAATTTTCCATAGTGAGATAAACTATGCAAATGAAAAGTCATGGAGATTAGATCAGAGCTTTTCCAAAAATGGATTTAATGAGAGAACAGAACAAGTAGCAACTGAATTATTAACAGCTGATGGCTGTTTGATAAACAGGACAGAAAATAGAAGAAAAATGGCCGCTGCTTCAAGATACTTCAGTATCTTGATCTAAGGGTAGAAAACCAGGAAGAGAGATTTAACGGTAAAGAAAAGATGATTTTTACCAGTCTTTAAAGATAAAGGTAAAGTTTCCCCTCGCACATATATGCTAGTCATTCCAGTCTCTAGGGGGCAGTGCTCATCCCTGTTTCAAAGCCGAAGAGCCAGCACTGTCCAAAGACCTCTCCGTGGTCATGCTGCTGGCATGACTAAATGCCGAAGGTGCACAGAATGCCGTCATCTTCCCACCAAAGGTGGTCCCTATTTTTCTACTTGCATTTTTACATGCTTTCGAACTGCTAGGGTAGCAGAAATTGGGACATTACGCGGCACTGGGGATTCAAACCACCTAACTGCCAACCTTTCTGATCAACAAGATCAGCATCTTAGCCACTGAACCACCACATCCCTATGTATCAGTCTTTATTCATGTATTATTTAAACACTGTAGAAGTGAAATTTCAAGAATGTAAGGCAGTTGCTCTGTTGGAAGTACTGAATGTAAGTATCACACTTTAAAGAGGATTTAGATAATCTGGAACATTCATAGAAGAGCAAACAGGATGATAAGGAGACTATAAAATCTTAAAACGAGAGATGAAAGAAACTTGGAATGTAAACTAAGAATATAATATCCCTCCTTAAAATCCTGAAAAGACATCATACTTGAAGTCTGTGCTTTATTGTTGGCAGAGAGAGAGAGAGAGGGGGAGGGAGGGAGGGAGGGAGGGAGGGAAGGAGGGAAGGAGGGAGGACAAGAACAGACAGAGCAGTTCAAGAGTAGGACCATTACTCAAAAATGTAGCAATTCTGCCTTGCTGAGTAACTCAGAAATACTTTAATCTGGACTATACATGAAGCAGATGGCAGAATTTCATAGCCTAAGTAACCTTTCTAATGCTAAGATTCTATGTGTCAGAAAGATACAATCATATTAATAACATTTAAGTAGCCATATTAATATTAATGATAATGAAATGTTAATATAAACAAAATATAGTTTGTTTTTATCCTGTCTCACCCAGCATGTTTAGAAATCAAATTGTATATCTCAATTTAATATGAGAAGTGCAAGAAAGGGGAAAATAACTAAAAGGAAAAAAAATAAAGTAGTGGTTTCTGATTTGCTTTCCAGCAATTATACAGATGGGAGGTTGAACAACTTGTCTCGTGGTGTGACTGGAACAATTTGGAACTGAACACACTCAAAACCATAGAAATGGTGGTAGAGTTTAGGAGAAACCCTCCCATATGACCACCTCTTCTAATACTAGACAACATAGCATCAACAATAGAGACCTTCAAATTTCTATCATATCTCAAGACCTAAAATGGACATCTAATATCAAAAATTGCATTAAAAAAGCACAACAAAGAATGTTCTTTCTGCACCAAATCCAGAAGCTCAAACTGCCCAAGGAGCTGCTGATACAGTTCTATAACACCTCTATAACTGTCTGGTTTGGTTCTGAAACCCAACAAGACAGACAAAGATTTCAAAGAATAATCAGAACTACAGAGAAAACAATTACTGCCAACCTGCCTTCCATTGTGGACCTGTACACTGCACGAGTCAAAAAGAGGGCTGTGAAAATATTTACAGACCTTTCACATCCTGGACATAAATTGTTTCAACTCCTACCCTTAAAACAAGGCTTTAGAGCACTGCACACCAAGACAATTAGACACAGCAACAGTTTTCCCCCCACAAACACCATCACTCTGCTAAATAAATAATCCCCTCATCACTGTCAAACCATTAAGGCTGCATTGCTATTACTATTAATCTTCACATCGTCCCTATCACCCATCTCCTCCCACTTATGACTGCAGGACTGTAACTTTCTTCCTTGTATCCTTACTATTTATATTTATATTGATTGTTTCCTAATTGCTTATTTGTACCCTATGACTATCATTAAGTGTTGTACCTTATGATTCTTGATGAATGTATCTTGTCTTTTTATCTACACTGAGAGCATATGTACCAAAGGCAAATTCCTCGTGTGCCCAATCACACTTGGCCAATAAAGTTATTCTATTCTATTCTATTCTATTCTATTCTATTCTATTCTATTCTATTCTATTCTATTCTATTCTATTCTATTCTATTCCATTCCATTCCATTCTATTCTATTCTGTCCTATCCTATCCTATCCTGTCCTATTCTATTCTAAATACAATTATAAATTTATCTTTTATTCTATGGGATCAGAAAAACTTTCTTCTTTCTATTATCTAGTCTGTCTAATTATCGAAACCATAAGTTCATTTTTTGATGTTTCACATGAAAACTTCATATGGAATTCCCAGTCAGCAATAAACATACATATGACATTTTCTCTAATCAAATAAGTCAATTAAGTCATATCGGCAAGTTCCATCATCTTCACTAATCATTCCTCCATTGTGCATAATGCCAAATTCACCCAGAAACTCTAATGTATAAACATAATACATACAGAAATTTTGTATTTTCCTTCCCCCTTGCTTGTTAGCCGCCCTGAGTCTCTCGGGATAGGGCGGCATACAAATGCAATAAACATTATAACAAACATTACAACATTACATAGACTTACATCTCATGTGTTGAATCAAACTGAATTTTTGGGAAGCCCTCAATTAGTCAGGTTTGACTTAAGAAAACCCCTTTTCCTAATTTAGGGAAGATGTTACTTGTGAGTGTAGACAATGCTGAATTAAATAGAGCTGAGGTGAACGTCCCATTTTCTTGTGTCTCTAAAGTGGTACCCATAAAGAAGTTAATGGACTCAGGTGCTTAATTTATATTGAGGGTTTGAGAAGAGGTTTAGGAAGTTTCCTGAGAATATGGTGGTTGCCTATTGCAATAAAAACTTGAATTGCACCAGAATGAACTCTGCTTTCTCACAATTTAATGCAACTCCTTGATTCTCTGGGGGACTTAGAAAGATGATTCTGTGAGACAGAGGAAACATTTGAAGTTGCAGATGGAGGAAGACCCATTTCAAATGCAACTGGTCATTGATAAGACCTCATATTAGAGCCTATGCAGTGGTGATGCAGGAGGTGAGAATGACGTATTTGTCACTCTTGTCATATTTATTGAGTGCCAACAAACAACCCATTTTAACATCACCCATTCCTTCCTTGGGAAGAAGGTTTGCTAAGAACAAGCTGATTGGCCACTGTAAGAATTCTCATGATATTTAGCACATAAAAATCATTTTTTTTCCTACCGGTTCTGTGGTGTGGCTTTGTGGGTGTGGCATGGTTTTTGTGGGCATCATTTTGTGGGCATGGCAGGGGAAGGTTACTGCAAAATCTCCATTCCCTCCCCACCCCACTAACCTGCTTCCCAGCTCAGTTCTCCTGTTCAGGGCAACAAAAGAAGATCAGCTGTGAGGCTGGGAAGCAGCGGGGGCAGGGCCAGCCTATTTGCCGGTTCTCCAAACTACTCAAAATTTCTGCTACCGGTTCTCCAGAACCTGTCAGAACTGGCTGAATACAACCTCTGTTGATGCCTCTTATGGCTGATTAAGGTTTCTGTAAGGTGATGAGGAATTGAATCTGAGCAATTATCAACACCAGTTTGGATGAGGATATGGACCTTTCTTAAGAAGCCATCCCTTGATCCAATCCAACCACAGTCAGCCTTCATTTAGGGACTGCCTTGTTTAGTGACTCTTCACAGTTATCATAGTGATAGAAAAGTAATTTTGCAATCAGTCCTTACATTCATGACCTTTGCAGGTCTGTAAAGCTAAGGAAAGCTGAAGTAAGATTGTAAAACCATGATGTTTTAACTTAATACTGCTTCACTCTAAATTGATTTGTGGATACCACTTGTGATCACTGAATGAGAACCACCTGTATTTTGGACAACTTTAGACCTGTTTCTAGACATCCCTTTTGGGGAATATGGTAGTGAAAGTGGTAACTTTCACCCAGGGGTGAAATCAACTTACCTTTGCTACCGGTTCGCAAATATGAGCACCTTCTGTGCATGTGCACAACCCTCAATTTCCGACGATCAGCTGTGACATACAATTTAAATTAGCTAGAAAACAGGAAATCTGACAATTCTAGCTAATATAAATTGCACGTCACAGCTGATACTCTGAAATACCGGTTCGCCTGAACTGGTAGTAAAAAATAATGCTACAGGTTCGGGTGAACTACTCCGAACCGGTAGCATTTCACCCCTGCTTTCATCCCAACTTCAGAGGACCCTTAGAAGAAGTATATTATCAGTATTACATGAAGTTCAGCATGGAGACTGTACTGACTAAGCTTTGAGATGACGTTTGGCAAAATCAGGACCAATTTTCTTCCTCAGTAAAGAAAAGTAAACATCTACCCAAGTGGAAAAGAATGTCACTTATCAGCAGAATAATTTGAGGATTAGAAATGTTCCTTTTCCTGACACTGATCATTTGAACTTTCAAGGATTTCCACATTGAAAATTTATTTTATTTTAATCACTATATTCTTAGTGCCATAGAAAATTAATTCACATTACATATCTGCAACCTATTACTGAGCATACTGGTAAACAATTTCACCACAATGTTTTGTCTTGAACTATTTTTATATTACCCACTTAAGCGCCTTTCCAGATATGTAACATTCAGGTGTACATTCAACCAGAATTCTGATAATCCCTAACCAGAATATGGGAAATAAATCCAATATATCTGAGCATACTATGTTCAATTAATTATTTAGACACTACTTCACAATATTTTCCTCACCACAATAGCAAGCAAGCAATTCAAATATTTTGAGATAGCATTTTCTTTTATGCTCAATATATGATAGTATAAAACAAGCAAAAAGCAGACATATAAATTCATTCCAACCCTATTAAAATCCTGTACACTTTTAAAAGATTAATTTCACAAACATTCAAAAGAACAAGAATATTTAAAGCAAATAGGGACAATTTGTTTACCAGATACTATCACATGCTTGCTGATAATAAAATAAATTGGGAACAGATATAAGAACATCTCTTTGAAAAAAACTAAGAAGCCATTTGTTTTTCATACCAAACTACTACAATTTTGCACACTTAGTATGTGCAGTTGTATAATAACATGCATAATAAATTGCATTTCCAATTGTTGGCAAAGCACATTTAAACAATACCAAGTCAAGCTAATACAACAAAATCATGTTATAGAATACCCACAGCAAATTTACTACTTTCAAATGGTCTAGTTTAGGGTATCGTTTTCATTTATTGATATCCTGATTTTGCACACATATGTTCCCTAAATAGTAAGATGAATAGCAATCCATCACGATCACTGCATTTGAGAACCATTCTTCCTCCCATTTCATTTGGTAGATGCTGTGCACAATTTTATCTGCCAATGGGTTCCTTGGGTCTCAAAAGTAGGAAATTAGATTCAGGTCTCACCATAAAAAGAGGGATAACACTCCCTAGGCCTAGGGTGATGGGCCCGAATCTAATGGGCTTGATTTACAAGAGATTTTGTTTGTATGTTGAGACAAATTTCTTATTGATTCAAGAGTAGATCACTGGAGATCTTCCGGCAGAGATTACCCATTCCTAAATTAGGGCTGAAGAAAATTTGAATTTCCTGTTTCAAATAGGAAGTTGGACCAGGTAACCCATAAGTCCTCTTCCAACTTTGGGATTCTATCTGTGACACTGATTCCTTCCCCTACTGGAGCATTATAAGACATCCTTTGATCAATTCAGTTATATGTCTGCATTTCAGATATCAAGTACAAAGTGGTAATGTCAGCTGTAAATTTAAGTGTACAAATATCAGTTTTGAATAGTCTTCTACATAGAACCTTAAAACATCATGAAAAAGGGGTTCTAATTCAGCTCATAATCCATGCTGGGTTATTTTGTCTATTTGTTGACAACGTAAAATTGCTTTGATTTTAACATACAGGGAAACATCTAGGGTATTGTCCATATTGAGTTGGAAACAGGACAGTTCAATTAAATGGAAATTATTACCCAGTCAGTGTCTGCCTTCATATCCTGTTTGCTTCCTTATGTCCTGCTTGCTACAGCATAACTTTGAGATATGTGTTTTCTTGATATTACCTTTGTCTAACTTGCTGCCTAGAAAGCCTTTAGTTTTAATTGACTGTGGAAGTAGTGTTTTCTTTCTTCTTTTAAGCTAAAACATGCTGTTCAGACAATCTACTATAGGTCACTTTGGGCAGGGGTTCAGGATGGTCAGGACTTTTCATGTTCTTCTCAATGTGAAAATCCACTACGGCATGAGACATAATCCTGCATGATCATTTTGCCTTTAGCGACAAGTGTGGTGGACACCTACCATAGTTTCTGCATCTTGTTTCTTTTGGGAGACGGTTGACATGATGCCCTGATCTACATTCAGAAGAACAATTGGCGGTCAATTTTCCAGCTGGTTGGTGATGCTCAGTAGGAGGAGAAAGTAAGATAAAGAATTCACTCATCACTGCTCTGACAATAGTCTGTGTTATGTTCTACCAGGGCAGGAACACTTTAGAGTTGAATTATGAACTTGGGCTGGAGGAAACAGTGCAATTGATGTTGACATGTTCTCCTCATTTCCATTTAAGAAGTTGAAGAAAAAAATGTTACAGCACCATTTAATTTTACTTGACTGACCCAAAATTGTAACATTGTGAAAAGGAGGGGAAAAAATCATTTCTCTCAAGGCTGTCAAAATTCCAGTGCCATGCATTGGCCACGCCCAACCCAGTTTAGTGAAGGGGGGGAAGTCCCGGTATGTCATGTGATGCTGTCATGATGATGTGAGTTTGACACCTCTGCTTTATCTCCAGCCATGTTATGAGCTGCAGTGGCACAGTGGTTAGAGTGCAGTACTGCAGGCTAATTCTGTTGATCACCGGCTGGCAGCAGTTTGGCAGATCGAATCACACCTGGCTCAAGGTTGGCTTATCCTTCCAAGGTGGGTAAAATGAGGTCCCAGGTTGTTTGGGGGCAATATGCTGACTCTGTAAACTGCTTAGAGAGGCCTGTAAAACACTGTGAAGCGGTATATAAGTCTAAGTGCCATTGCTAAATTGCACACTAGTTCAATTTAGTTCTCTAAACTGGAATAAAATGAGAAATAGGGTTTAGGCAGCTTGCAACAAGATAAGAATTATTGTGATGTAGATGCTAGAGTCAGGAATTTACCTAGATGCTACATGTTACTATTTGTTAATATTGAAGGAAAGTGGTCTCATGGATTTGGCCTGGATTGGAATTTCTTTCCTGGAATTGCTGTCTTCCATAGTGAGATGGCTCCAATTTTGCCAATGTGATCCATGTCCTTCAGCTTCAGCTGTCAATTGGGCAGCAAATAGCTATGGTACAGTGTTCAATTCAACTGGAGATAATTACATATACCTATAGGACCTGTGGGGAAATGATGTGGCTTAGGAAGCTAAAATAATTCAAGCAAGCCACTCCCACAGTGCTTGTCATAAAGTGCAGTATTGCACCAATGTTCTTAATGACTGAGCAATAGTCACAAAAATATCACATCTAAAGTTCTCTCATGAAAGGGACTGAGCAACTCACTCAAATATAGATAGTAAATGAATATTAAGTATATCTTGGGAAACTCACTCAAATATAGATAGCAAATGAATATTAATGCATGCATACATATCTGCAGTTTACCTGTAAGTTTCCACAAAACAAGCATGAATAACATACAGTACAGTAGTTTCAATAAGTATGAGCATATTGACGTTTGGATATGTTTAGGTTAATAGGCAGGATGACTCAGAAGTGGATCATCTATGAAAACCTTGCCCAACCCAGCACTCTCCCAGCTACAAAAATTCTGGGAATCGATTTCTCAATACATCCGGAGGACATCAGTTGGGCGAAGGTTGTTCTGAGATCAAATAGAACAAAAGCAAAATGGAATGAGAGATGCAGCTTCTTCCAACTTCACATCACCTGAAATGAGAAATTGAAGGATGAGTCACTTTGGAGGACCACAATGCCTTTAAGTTGATACACAGGCAGCTTTAAAGTTAACTTCTGATATTAGCTTTCACGGTCTTGAAACTGTACTATTCATTGGATGCTCCTGCTTGCAAGTGGATGTGAAATACTATCATCTATTGCTAGGCAGACAATGCTTAAAAAAAGACCTTTCAGGAAAATTATGGCAAAACTCACTTCTACCTATCCAAATATAGGTAAATTCCCCAAAGATGTAGGAATTAAGACTAGACTACCTCACATTCTCAGACAGATTTTCCCTGCAAAAAACATTGCTCATTTGCCTTAAGAGCCAAGGTGGCGCAGTGGTTAAATGCAGCACTGCAGGCTACTGCTAGATCAGCAGTTCAGCGGTTCAAATCTCACCAGCTCAGGGTTGACTCAGCCTTCCATCCTTCCGAGGTGGGTAAAATGAGGACCCAGATTGTTGGGGGCAATATGCTGACTCTCTGTAAACCGCTTAGAGAGGGCTGAAAGCCCTATGAAGCGGTATATAAGTCTACTGCTATTGCTATTGCTATTGCTATTATTCCCAGAGATAATTTCTTTGGAATTGAGGTCCTGTTTCGAAGTATCTTGGATAAAAAGTGTTATGTTGAAGTTGTCTTTAATTGTACCTCTTATTTCGTATTTAATCATATTTCTAGATGTCTACACGTTTCGACCTGAGAAAGCCCACAGCAAAGGTTTTTCCTTATGTTTCACAGTGAATTGTGAGAAACCAGAGAGGTTCCTTGACCTTGGAGAGAAGATTCTACATTGAGATGGGGGAACGTGGTGGCTCAGTGGCTAAGACGTTGAACTTATCGATCAGAAGGTCGGCAGTTCAGCGGTTTGAATCCCTAGTGCCATGTAATGGAATGATCTCCCGCTACTTGTCCCAGCTTCTGCCAACCTAGCAGTTTGGAAGCATATAAAAGTGCAAGTAAAAAAATAGGGACCACCTTGGTGGAAAGGTAACAGTGATCCGTGAGACTTTGGCATGTAGTCATGCTGGCCACATGACCACGGAGACTTCTTCAGGCAGTGCTGGCTCTTCAGTTTTGAAACAGAGATGAGCACCACCCCCTAGAGTCAGGAACAGTTAGCACACATGTGCGAGGGAGGAACCTTTACACTGAGAGCTCAACCCCTTTGCCATATTTGGTGCAACACATTTCACTTTTGATAATTTCACCCAAATATATCTTCACTTTTATTAAATTAGGACTTATTATATTATAGTATGAATAGTAGAGACATCTTTTTACACTTTAATATACTAAACAGTAAAGGATACATACTTTATAAGACTTCTATGTCCAAAATTGTCCAACCATGCCAATTATCTCTCTTATGGCTATTGATTGAAATGACACTAATTCAAGTTGTTATTCTGGTTCTTACCTCAGAGGTCACACAGTTATCTTCAAAGGATACTTTTGTGGATGACAGGTAAGCATCTGTAACTGTGATGTCCTCTAGTTCAGTGTTGAAATGTTCAGTTTCTTTAATGATGCTGTAGTTGAGGGCTACACTGTAGTTGGTAGGTTTCTCCAGCTGTTTCTGTTGGCACTTCCAGAGTTTTTTGAAGGCTGCTCGGAATTTTTGGGACATGAGGTTATAAATAACAGGGTTGATGGCACTATTGAGGTAAATGCAAATCCTACAGAACAGCAGGAACCATTGTTCTTGGAAAGGTTGAGACAGGAAGGAGTTAATGACCACCAAGGTCCTGTAGGGCATCCACAAGAAGGCAAAAAGGACTACAACCACAGCCAGCATCTTTGTAACCTGGGGGTATTGAATGGACATATCTGATGAGCAAACGTAGAGTGACATAATCCTTTTCAATGACTTAATGAAGAGACAGAGAACTTTTACTGTAATTTACTATGCACAATTCTGTCAATATTATTACTCAGGGTGGGACAGAGGGAAGTAAAGTCCTATAAAATAACAGAAAAACAGAGCTAGTAGGGACCCTGTGGCTATTCTAATCCCACACCCTGCTCAAGCAAGGGCACTCTATACCCATGATGGCAAACCTATGATGTGCTTTCCAGAAGTGGCACACAGCGCCCTCTCTGATGGCATGCAAGCCGTCTCCCTAGTTCAGCTTCAATGTGCATGCACACAAGCCTTCCACAGGCCAGCTGGCCTTTGGGTCTCTGCTGCACATTCACAGAGGGTAGGGTGCATGGGGGAGGTTGTGCGTGCATATGCACGGGAAGAAGCATGTGTGGGAGTTGTGCGTGCATTCATAGGGGGTGGGGTCAAGTGAGGGAGGCGGGGGTGCAATGGGGTCACACACATGTGAGGGGGTTGCACATGCATGTGTGTGGGAGGCGGGGCACGTGCAGGGTATGCACAGAAATGTGCAGGGGTGGGGCACATGCGTGGGAGGGTGCATTTCATTTGGGGGGTTTATACACACCCATGTGCATTCCCTTGTGCATGTATGCGCTTTGGGCACTTGGCCTGGAAAAGGTTAGCCATCACTGCTCTATACCATTTCAGACAAATGGTTTTCCAAGCTCTTCTTTAAAAACCTCTAGCGATGGAGCATCTACAACTACTGACGAGAAGGCATTCCACTGATTTATTGTTCTATCAGGAAATTTCTCCTTAATTCTAGGTTGGTCCTCTCTTTGAGTGTTCCCATCCATTGCTCCATCTTCTGCCTTCAGGTGCTTTGAAGAATAGACTGGTCCCCTTTTCTTTATGACAATCCTTAGCAATAGCACTTAGACTTAATACTGCTTTACAGTGCTTTGCAGCCCTCTCTAAGGGGTTTACAGAATCAGCATATTGCTCCCGGCAATTTGGGTCCCCATTTTACCCACCTTGGAAGGATATAAGGCTGAGTCAACCTGGTGAGATTTGAATTGTCAAATTGCAGACAGCTGGCAGGCAGCAAAAGTATCCTGCAGTACGGGGGCTGCCCCTGAAGAATGTTCGGAGACTACAATTGGTCCAGAATGCAGCCGCGCGAGCGATATTGGGTGTACATAGGTACACCCACGTTACACCTATCCTCCGCGAGCTGCACTGGCTCCCCATTGGTCTCCGAACACGCTTCAAGGTGCTGGTTATTACCTTTAAAGCCCTACATGGCCTAGGACCTGGATATCTCCGTGACCGCCTCCTGTAACATACCTCCCGCGCCCAATAAGATCACACAGGGCGGGCCTCCTCCGAGTACCATCGACTGCGCAGTGCTGTCTGGCGGCTCCGTGGGGGAGAGCCTTCTCTGTAGCTGCCTCGGCCCTCTGGAATGATCTACCCCCTGAGATCTGGACCCTCCCCACACTCTTGGCCTTCCGTAAGTCTGTTAAGACCTGGCTGTTCTGGCAGGCCTGAGGCTGTTGATCTAGATTGATCTTCACCCCATTAAGATCGAGTGTATGTTGCGCCCTCCTTAACTCATCTTTGTTCTGTATTTTAAACTTTTTTTCAATGCTTTTAAACTGTTTTTATGTAAGCCGCCCGGAGTCCTTCGGGATTGGGTGGCATACAAATCTATTAAAATTGCAAAATTGCAAAATTACTGCACTGTAACCACTGCACCAACCTTAAATATTGGAACATTGCTATCCTGTTATTTAGGCACTCAGGAACCCTTACAGATCTTTCCCTGCAAGTGTCGGGTGATCTCTGTTCTTAAGCGCCATGATGGCGTATTTTATTCAACGGCAATTTCTGGATGCTTTTTAAGAAAGTGTCATGTAAAATATGTTAAAATAATCACCTGCTCAAGAAGACATTGGTGCAGTACAGAGGTGGGTTCCTACCAGTACCGCACCTATTCGGTAGAACCGGTTCGTCAAATCTACCGAACCGTTTAGAAGAGGTTCCACCAGTGGACCCGGAAAGCAGGCCACACCTACAGAAGAGGGTCCAAAAAATTTTGAAACCCACCATTGGTTCTTGCATATGATTATTCTACACTATTATGCTCATATTTATAAAACTCAGTGCCTCTGTGAAAGGTGAGGATGACTACTGCGTTTGTGGTGCCATCAGAATATTGCGTGTGTTGAAGTTGTTTTAACGCAAACCAAAGATGCCTTTTAAAAAACAAGTTTACATCATATTCTTATGCATGCCAGTGCTGTGTGTGAGGTAAGGTAAGGTGGTTCTGACAAGTGTCGTCGGCATCTTCATATCCGGTCACATGGGCAGCAAGCCACTCCCACAAAGGAGGCCACACCCACAAAATAGGTTCAAACAATTTTTGAAACCCACCACTGGTGCAGTACTAATGGATGTGTAAATGAGATACATAATGCAGCTATGACCAGCAAATCCAATGACACCTAGGGATTTTAAACTGTGAAACAGGGGATTCGAGGGGGATGCAGCCCCATCTAGAACATAAATGTCACCTCAACCCCTGAGTTCCTTTGCTCTTTACCAACAACTCATTTCTTATCTGGATTTTTTTTTTTTTAGTTTTAAATTTTATTTACAAACATGTAAAATACACACACACAAAACTTAGACATACACCATATTTACACAATACAATATGAACAGGAGCTTCCTGTTCTTTCTAATAGCAATAGCCAATTGATATTGCTCACCTTATACTGTTTCCCCTTCTATTATATTTCATTTGTATTTCACCATTCTTAACCCTCTTATCTTACTCCTCTGTCTGCTATATTGCTGATTACCTCTAGTAAGTTTAAACCACTTGGATACATATATATGTGTTAATTCTCCTTAACTACTATTTTTGGGCTTTGTTGTGTTCCTTCATTGATCCTTGTTTCTTTCCTCCATCCACCTATACCATTTATCCCACATCTGGTAGTATTCTGTTTCTTTTTTTCTCTGGATTTCTTTTGTTAATTTGTCCATTTTACCACAGTCCATAGCCTTTCTTATTATTTCATCTTCGCTTGGAATTAATTTCTTTTTCCATTTTTGGGCAAAGGCAATCCTTGCCGCCGTAATTATATGTAATATTAAATACTGAATTTCTTTTTTATATTTCACAGTCATTATTCTTAATTAAAAAAAACCTTCAGGTTTCCTTTCTATTTTAAAACCTGTTATTACCTCTAGCCACTTTTTGATCCTTTTCAAAAAAAATTTAGCCTCCTCACAGGTCCACCATAAGTGGTAGTATGTTCCATGTATTGATTCACATTTCCAATATTTTGGGGAGGTATTTGTTGTTAACTAACCTTGTTGGTGCCAGGTGCCATCTGTAAAACATTTTGTACTGATTTTCCATGTATGTAACTGATAGTGTCATTTTTAAGTTTGTTCCCCAAATTTTTCCCATTTATCCAATTCAATATTATAGCCAAAGTTCTGTGCCCATTTTATCATTTGTTCTTTCACGATTTCCTCTTCCATTTTATGCTTCAGGAGAAATGTATATATTCTCCCTATCATCTTTTTATCCGAGCTATGAATTATTTTATCCAATTCGTGTGGTTCTGTTTCGATGTCATATATTTTAGTACCATTATTATGTTTAGTTTTGATTTGCAAGTAGGTTAGCCAGTCAACTTGCATGTTTTGTTCTGCCAATTCTTCAATTGTTTTTAAATTTCCCTGTCCGTCAATTATGTCTCTGTATCTTAGCATTTTATTCATATCTATAAAATTTGGATGGATCGTCCTTTCTGTCGGTGATAGCCAATTCCGGATTTTTCACATAGTAGATTTTTTTTATTTGAGCCAGTTTTGCAATAATGGTCTTCTAATTAAATGTTTTTAAAAGTATTTGTGGGTTTTATTTTTATCATCCCATAGGAATGTATCCCAACCTACTTGCAAATCATAGCCTTCTAAGGTCAAAATTCTTTTATTCTTTAGCTCTATCCAATCTTTCACCCATGTTTTGTTACTGCTAATGTGTATAATTCCCAATTTGATAATGCTAAACCTCCCCTCTCCTTGCTATCTTGCATTGACTTTAGTTTAATCCTTGCTTTTCGTCCTTCCCAAATGAACCTAGCAGTTATTTTGTTTAATTCTTGAAAGAATGTTTTACCTGGGTTAATAGGTATGGCTTGCAACGAGAATAAGATTCTTGGTAAAATATTCATTTTGATTTGGCTATACGTGCCATTAGTGATAGCTGAATATTTTTTTCCAGCTTTCTAAATCTTTCTTTATTTGGGTCACTAGTTTATTATAATTATGGTCCTTAATTTTGGAACATTTTGTAGACACCCAGATCCCCAAGTATTCAACTTTCTTAGTTATTTGCATTCTAGTTGCTAATTCCAGTTCCTCTTCTTGCTTTTTTGTCATGTTCTTGGTTATCATTTTTGTTTTGCCTT
This sequence comes from Thamnophis sirtalis, assembly GCF_051295495.1. Taxonomy (NCBI): domain Eukaryota; kingdom Metazoa; phylum Chordata; class Lepidosauria; order Squamata; family Natricidae; genus Thamnophis; species Thamnophis sirtalis. The sequence continues at coordinate 120,122,569 of NW_028261382.1, forward strand.
TATTGATTTTTTAAATCCTGCCACTTCACCATATTCTTCTAATTTTTTAATTAATTTCAGACTGGATTTCAGACTGCATCAATATTTAACCAGGAGAATAATAGTATTGCCTTTATTGTTGTTACCTTTCTAGAACAAGTAATGAAAACCTTTTTCAAAAAGCACAGAATCATCCTGTTTTTGGTTCACATGGGGTGTTTTAGGAACCAGGGGTGGTATTCACTTACCTTTCTTACCGGTTCGCAAATGTGAGCGCTCGCACCACCTCCGTGCATGTCCACAACCTTCCATGCTTGCACTTTTGCCAAAAAAGGGGGCCTAAATGGGATGCCGTAGAACTGCTAGTATAAATCGTGGGATGCACCCACGATTTCTGCTAGCGGTTCGGGCGAACCAGTGCGAACCAGTAGAATATCTCCTCTGTTAGGAACAAAATGCTGGTCACCTACAGTGACTCAGACTAAAAAAAGCTATAATTGCTATAATTATAATATATAATAGCTATAATTGCAAATGGAATCTACTTTTGCACAATTGAGATTCAGGTTTCACCAGTCAGGTGGCGCCAGCCAATTTTAAGCAATTTATCCATCTTTGTGTTGACAGTAACGCCTCTGCTGAAGGAGTCAGAGAATAAGTGAAAATCGTTTCAACTGATGAAGAGCTCAGCGATCCTTGATTCTATTGCATTTAATTAAGAGTGGTCCATTTCATTAGGAAATAAGGACTAACCATTAATATAAGAGCATTGTGAGGCTCTGTTAGTGCAGTGACTATGAAATAAATGACAGAGAAGATGAAGGGGGAATCTATCTTGCTCTCTAGTCTATAGAAATAAATGCCCCAAGTACTTACCATAAATCAAGAGTGCACAATTTGGGAGGGGAAGGAGAGTACAAGGGCCACCCAAAACGTAGGTAGATTGAAGACAGAAACAAAATTGATTTATATAATTCCAATTGCAGTTTGAATAATGCAATATCATTAATATGATGGCTTATGGAGTAATTTTCTCTTTCTGTTGCTGTAAGGAGATGGTGGGGGATGATATGAATGCTGATGAGGCTGGCTGGTGTATAGAGGATATGAGGACCTGTTTAAATCCAGATGGCCTTGCCTTCTTCATTGTTTGATATGAATTATGAAACCAGCTGGATGAAGATGAAGCTGGACCTATTCCAGAAAGTGAGAGATCTAAAAGAGTCTCTTCCATAGTGAGACTGGCAGCCTATAAGTTTAATAAATAAATAAAGATACATGCTCGGCATTCCAAGATAAGATAGAAAGACCTGCACATGGATTAGAGATCAAATGAAAGTGTACAATATCATCAAGAGAGTTAAAAAAAATTGAAATGGAAACAGGCTGGTCGCATAGCAAGAACTGATGGCTGGTGGACCAGGGACGTGAAGTCAGGGTTGAAGGGAGGGGGAGGAATTCAAACTTCATCCTCAAGTGTAGATCCCTCCCCAAGTGTAGTTTGATTGCAGGCAGAGCCACGTTGCCTTTTCAAACACACACACACACACACACGTACACACACACACACACACACATGCACAAACAGCTGGATAAAACTATATAAGCCCAGCTTCACTGATTACAAGTTTGAAAAGGCAACGTGGCTCCTCCTGCAATCAAAGGCTCGGATCGGTTTTCAAGCCATTGGAAAATATATCCAATCCAACTTTTGTGTTTGTGTTTGTTTGAGAGAGAGTGAGTGAGAGAGTGAAGGGGGTAGGAGAGATAGTCCAATCCAACTTCTCTGTGTGCGTGTGTCTGTTTGAGAGAGGGGGGAGGGTGGGAGGGAGGAAGGAGGTGGAGGGAGAAGAAAAAGAATGAAGGAAACTTTTTCACAAAGGAGAAAAACAAATGCTGTCGCTTTAAATCGGAACTGAGCATGCCTGGCTGTGGAATTCTGGGAGTTGAAGTCTGCAAGTCTAAAAAAATTTGAAACCCACCACTGTGTCAGTGCCTCACCAGCCATAAACCTCACCGCACGTCACTGTGGTGGACCAAGGCAGTCATAGAATGGATCAGAGATGGGTCTAACAATCTCTAATATTCACATATGCATGAGCCACATCTAAAGAAGAGAAGGGGAAGGAAAGGAGAAAAATTTCCCCGAGGATAAGCTCCAGCATGAATCCAAAATTTTAGAAGAATCGATCCCTGGTGACCGATGCAGATTCATTCTTGCAACATTATCCTGGGACATGTATATTTGCCTCTGCTCACTAACATTCTTTGTTTTAGCTCAGCTAAGACACTGAGCCTGTCGATCAGAAAAGTCAGCAGTTCGGTGATTTGAATCCCTAGCACCGTGTAATGGAGTGAGCTCCCGTTACTTCTCCCAGCTTCTGCCAACCTCACAGTTCGAGACATGTAAAAATGCAAGTAGAAAAAATAGGAACCACCTTTGGTGGGAAAGTAACAGCATTCCGTGTGCCTTCGGCATTTAGTCATGCTAGCCACATGACCATGGAGATGTCTTTGGACAATGCTGGCTCTTCAGCTTTGAAATGGAGATGAGCACCGCCCCCTAGAGTTGGGAACGACTAGCACATAAGTGCCAGGGTAACCTTTACTTTTACCTTTAAACCATTATTCTCATTGATTTTAATATATCTCGTTTCTTCCTTCCTTTTCTTTGCATGGCAGAGTATAAATGACGCTTAATAAAGGAAATTGAAAACAAAATGAAGTGTTTTGAACTCATCTGTTTTAACCATCATTCGAAATGATGATACCATCTATGCAGGTCTGCAGCTTCATTAAAAGCCCTCTGTTATTCAATTATCAAAAGAGCTTTTTGTCAAGAAAACATTTTGTTAGGGTCCTTGTTAAGAAAACTCTTAATTGTTTAATTTTCAATTGATACTTGAAAAGGCTCATTTTATAATTATCTTTTTTGTATTCTTGTTAAAGACCTTCTTTATATTACAACCATTTTTAATCTTTCAAAATATTCCAATGAGCATAATATTATTAATTAGCTAAGTGCTATAATTGCTACTCTGAATTATGGTTTCTAAGGGGGGAAAAAGGCTTAATCCTCTTTACTAATGAAACAATCCAGCAGAAGACAATGACTCTGATTGAAAAATATTCTTGTTTGGATTGGCCACGTCTATGGACTTTACATGATAAACTATGCACAGTTGGGATTTAAAAGAATTCTGAGTTAAGTATCTCAATTTATCAGGAAGATACTTAATTTTTTTCAATTTATGTTTTGTTTTTAACTATTGTAGAAAGCATTTAAACCACAGTGCTAATGCTAGGCAGCTTCTATTCTGATGGTTCCCATACTTTGCTAGGATAAAGCAATGCCATCCCAACCAGATGTTTCATTGCTGTAAATAGGCACAGCTTTCCCCAGGGTTGTCTGCAGGATGTGGTCAAAACAGTCAAGACACATTCACAATAGGGTGATCATAGGGCTGGAAGGGACCTCAGAGGTCTTCTAGTCCAACTCCCTGCTCAAGACAGGAGCCTTATATCATCCCAGTCAAATGGTTGTCCAGGCTATTCTTGAGAACCTCCAATGATGGTGCACCCACAACTCCAAGAGTCAAACTATTCTATTGATTAATTGCTCTCAGTATCAGAAAATTTCCCCTCACTTCTAAGTTGGATCTGTCTTTGACAAGCTTTTACCCATTACTTCTTGTCTTACCCTCTAGTGCTTTAAAGAATAAATCAATCCCTTCTCCCTTGTGACAGCCCCTCAAGGAATGGAAGACAGCTATCCAGTGGTGGGATTCAGCCAGCTCGCACCACTTCGGGAGAACCTGTTGTTAATTTTCTGAGCAGTTTGATGAACTGGTTGTTGGAAGAAATCATGAAGGCAGAGAACCGGTTGTTAAATTATTTGAATCCCACCACTGGTACCATCTATTCTATACTTATGCATTTGTTTTTCCTGCTCATGTGTAGGACCTTCTTTTTCTCATGACTGAACTTCCCCTTGCTGGATAGGGACCAATGCCCAAGTCTGTCAAGAAGATCTTTCTGGAGTTTGAGCCTATTTCTCAAGAGTAGGCTATCCCTCCCAGCTTGATATCGTCTACAAATGTTGAATCCTAAATGTGTGAACTTACTTCCCAGAAGGCTTAACCAGGAATGTGCTCTAATAAAGTTTACTGGGACTTCACATACTGTATTTTTCAGAGTATAAGATGGACCTTCCCCCCCCCCCAAAAAAAAAGAGTGCAGAAATTTTGGTGCGTCTTATACACCGAATACAGCATTTTTTGGCCTCCTGAAGCCCCAGCCCTGCATCCCATTTCTGCCTTACTGCAGATTTAAACAGGATTATTTCATGCAGTAACAAATTAACCCTTGAGTATTAATGATCACTTTTCAGGACAGCAACATAAAATTATGATCTTTTCTTGGCCTGCAGTGTGCTGAAGGAGTTCTGTCATTTTTTTAATTATTATTTCTGAAAAGAGGGCTTGAAGGTTTTAGAGGAAATTGATTGCGGCCACTTCAGGTGAACATAAGGCTTCCTGTGTTCTCTCTACAGCTGACATGCAGAAAAACACACGTACCCAGGATATGTGATATGCAATTATATGGATAGGGATACTGGAGGGGAAAACAGGCGTTTCAGGTGCTTCCGAGGGACTTAAATGCCCTTTGGTTTTAATACCACTTTTCCAGTGCTGAACTAATTGATTGTCACACCCAAGTCAAGGGGATGAATTTTGTCTACATTTCAAATTTGAGTGTCTATAGAGATTCTCAGTCAGCCAGGTCATGGTGGTCCCAAAGGTGCTTTTTTCAATTGTCTGCAAGGAGTATAAGGTTTAGGTTTAGGTTTAGGTTTAATTTATTTGTATGCCGCCCTTTTCCCTGAAGGGACTCAGGGCGGCTCACAACTCAAAGAGGGAGGGGGAATACAGACAGAGTAACAAAAACATAAAAACCATACATAGTTAAAAGCACAACAATCATACCATTCGTAGTGGGGCAGCGAGTCTTTAGCCCCAGGCCTGTCGGAAAAGCCAGGTTTTAAGGGCTATGCGGAAGACCTGGAGGGTGGTGAGGGTACAAATCTCCACGGGGAGTTCGTTCCAGAGGGTCGGAGCAGCCACAGAGAAGGCTCTCCTCCGGGTAGTCCTTGCAGACAATTGGATGAGCTTCTTGGATGAGAAGTGAAACTTCTTCAAAGAAAAACAAGGAAGCCCAGTTGCCTCTTGAAAAGAGCACCTTTTGGATTTCAAGCTTGTGTGTGCTTTGCTCTAGGGTCAGAGCCAGAAGTGGTACTCAGCAGATTCTGACCAGTTCTGGAGAACCAGTAGCGGAGATTAGTAGTTCAGAGAACCGGTAAATACAACCTCTGACTGCCCCTGCCCCATCTATTTTCTGCCTCCTGAGTCCCAGCTGATCAGGAGGAAATAAAGAGTAACCTTCCCATGCAGTAACTTTGCCCTGGAGTGGGGTGGGAATGGAGATTTTATAGTATACTGCCCCTGCCATGCCCATCAAGCCATGCCACACCCACCAAGCCACACCCACAGAACCAGTAGTAAAAAAAAATGAACCCCACCACTGGGTTACAACTGTCAAATTAGCTGATTCAAACATCCACATCTGGTAACTAGATGTAGTAAAATTCTTGTTTCCAGATGAGGTAATTAGGCTTCTGTTTCTTCCCTGGACACTGCTCCTAATCAATTAAAAAAAGTATAATAGATAATCTAACATTTCAAATTCAGAAGAAGAGAATGAAAGAAAGTTTGACTATGTGCCCATAGTGTTCTCTTCTAACCAGAAGTATTACTGTAGTAGTGAGATAACAGACAGTTTGGGAGGAAGGGTTGTTGTTGTTGTTGTTGTTGTTTTGCTAAAAACCTGAAACAGAATTTTGGGAAAATAAATATAAATATTATTAATGTTTGTAGTAGAACCTACTGGCAATATCAGTTGGAACATATTGGATACATTTGGCTATCTGGAGTTATGCTGGAGGATTCCAGACTAATGTAATCTTAATTATAAAATGTAAGGCATTTGGCACAGACTTCTTCCCCCCCCCCCCCAAAAAGGACAATACATCTTTAGGGGAAAAAACTGAGGTAAAAAGAAATAGTTTCATAAAAACGCCATTATGAAAGGAATTAAGACTCCTTTATCGCAACACAAAACTCTACATTTTGCAAAGGACACCCTTGATTTCAAAAGCTATAATGAAATTATGTCCTCTGTTAAGAGCTTTCTTCCCTGGCAGGAGAGATGCTTGAACTCCTCTAGGTTCAAGTTAGGTAATGAAGAAAGGCACCTGAAATAAATTGCTCTTAGTTCTATGTGAAAGGAATGAAGTAATGAACCACCAAACAAGAGCAAAGACAGCTTCTCTCATGGATCCAACACTGGACCTCTCTCCAGAAGTCAGTTCAGAGGAGGGGGATCAGTTTCAGTCGGCAGAGGAAAGGGCACAGCCAAGTGTTGGTCAAGATCAGGGTTTAGAGAGTACTAGCCTGACGGAGCAGCCTCAGCTCCGTCAATTGGACGAGTGACAGGTTGAGCAAGGAAAGCCATAGCTGCAGCACGTTGGCTAGGAAGCTGCCACTCATTAGCAACAAGGAAAAGGTGGAGTCCACACCTCCTCCTCCTGATCCAATGACACAGAGAGCAGAGAGCAGAGAGCAGAGAGGCACAATGCCAGTCAGCTAGACTACTCGCAAGGAGGAAACCTTGCCTCTCATGAAGGACTGCACCAATGTCCCCTACTTAATCCCACCCTGAGGACTTGAGTATTGCTGGAGCAATGTGCCCAGTTCTGTGCCTTGTGTGCTCATGTCATGTATCCTGATCCATTTGACTCACAGGCTGCTTTCCTAGACTTCACAGGTCCGCATTGGACCCCATTGGTTATCCAGTGACTTATGCTGTACTGAGCTTAAAATTCAGATCTGCGTAATGGGGGTGCTTTCTTTTTTCCCCATCAAGTTTTTTTATTTTATATTATTTATACATATCAATGTGTGAATGGTGTGATATCTGGGTATCATCCATTTTGATACAAATAGATGATACAAATAGACATAGTATTATTACTCATAGTTAATACATTTCATTTTCATTGTTTTATATTTTTACACATACCTTATACTACCACCCTTCAGTTTCTAAACCTCCCTCTTGTCCTTTCATATACATACATACATACACACATACATACATACATACATACATACATACATACATACGTTTGTGTGTGTGTGTGTTGTATTTGTGCTGATAAATAAATAAAGGGAGACTAGTATAGATCTATTTCAAGCTATTTAGCTCTCATCAGCTAGCCATACCCTTACTGGGATTAGGTTAGCTGATGAGAGCTAAATAGCTTGAAATAGATCTATACTAGTCTCCCTTTATTTATTTATCAGCACAAATACAACACAAATGTAACAAAAGGCAACAGTAAAAATATTGAGTTTCTGTCTGGATGGTCTCTTATGACAAGCCGATGGACAGAGAATGGAAGCAGTGGGCTTCCTCTCATATTTGGGCATTGTGGGTTGTGGGTTATATATAAGATATGCTTCCAATACAGCACTGGTTCGAATCCCAGTAAGGGTATGGCTAGCTGATGAGAGCTAAATAGCTTGAAATAGATCTATACTAGTCTCCCTTTATTTATTTATCAGCACAAATACAACATTATATATACATACATACATATATATATATATATATATATATATGTATGTATGTATGTATGTATGTATGTATGTATGTATGTATGTATGTATGTATGTATATATATATATATATATATATATATATATATATATATATATATATATATATATATATATATATATACATACATATATATATATATATGTATGTGTGTATATATATATATATATATATATATATATATATATATATATATATATATATATATATATATACGTATGTATGTATGTATGTATGTATGTATGTACACACACATACACACACACACACACACATACATACATACATACTATTATTCCCCTCTTATTTCTATCTCTATTTTAATTTTTCCCCATGTCACTGTAATATTCATTTCTTTTCTATTTTCCATCTTTCACCTGTTTTATTATTCATATTTCCCTTATTTAGTTCTTTACATCTTCTTATGTTAAAATTTCATCCTTCATTCTTTCATTATCCAATGTCTCAATGTATACTTCTAGTGCCAATCACAATCAGTTGAACATTTAAAATATATTTATTCATGATCTTTCCAATCATCCAATCTAAGTGACTATACTATTAATACATGTGTTTACATTAAAATATATTCTTTCATTATCTAATCACTCATTGTTTAATTTTATCATTTCACTGCTAATCATATTTTATGCATGTTTAATAATACCATCATCCAATTTCTAATTTTGCAATTAATGCTTAATTCTTATTTATAGTTGCCATATTTCACTCTTCATATCTATTTATCCTAATGTCTGTCACACTACATACAAAATAATTATCCAGCCTATATAATTCTAATATCAATATACATGTTTTTATTGATATGTATTCATGGAAGATATTTTAATCTCTCTCTCTTTTTTTTAATCCATCATTTCTTGCCCACATCTGACCTTTTAGTCTTTTTTTTTTTGCTGCCTCCCATATTCTTCTCTTAAGACTTTTACTCCATCTACTTCTAGATCTATATTCTGACTATGCAATCTAACTTTTTCAATGGGGCTATTTAAGTTATCCTAATAATAACTCTATAAGATCAAATCTTGTGATTTGTCTAAATTGGAGAAGGAGGGGCAAATCATATGTTATAAATTAGATGTAATCCTTGTATCACTATTTTAGATATTCTATTTTAAAACCGTTGGAGTCCTCCTCTGTTTTACAGTCAACATTAAATGAGCTTCTATCAGATTTAGGGAGGCATAAGAATAAAATGTCATTGCAATGTTTCATAGTTGAACATCCCTACTTACCAAAGTTGTGCAAAAGGAGCCTTATCAGAGGTGGTATTCAGCAGGGTCTGATCAATTCTAGCGAACCGGTAGCAGAAATTTTGAGTAATTCAGAGAACCGGCAAATGCCACCTCCGCCTGGCCCTGCCTCCAATCTATTCACTGCCTCTCAAGTCCTAGCTGATTGCCTGGGTCTTCTTTTGTTGCCTTGCACAGAACAGAGCTGGAAAGCAGGTTAGTGGAGTGGGGGAGGGAATGGGGATTTTGCAGTATCCTTCCCATGCCACACCCACCAAACCATGCCCCCCAAGCCAGGTCTACAGAACCGGTAGTGAAAAAATTTGAATCCTGTCACTTTATCCATTTCCATAACACAACACCATCTCCTTGTCACTATCTGTCCATGGCCCCATCCTCACCTAACCCACTGCAACCTTTAGCACCAAACAAAAAGAATTGCAGACTCCAGTCTGTTGCAAATTGCCTACTGTATGTATATCATATTAAGATCATAATGTTGGAAGGTATAGGTAGCCTTGGCTTATGACCTCAACTGAGCATCTATCTGTTGTTAAGAATCATTTGCTAAGTGAATTTTGCCCCATTTCATGACCTTCCTTGCCACATTTGTTAGGTGAGTCACTACATTTGTCAAGTAACATGGTTGTTAAGTGAATCTGGCTTCCCCATTGACTTTGCTTGTCAGAAGTTTGCAAAAGATGATCACATGACCCAGGATAATGCAACTGTCATAAATATGAGTCCTTTACCGAGCATGTGAATTTGGATCACATAATCATGGGGATTACAGCAAATCAAGACAGCATGCTAAAAAGCAGAGACATCACCCTGCCAACAAAAGTGTGTATAGTCAAGACTTTGGTTTTCCCAGTTGCAATGTATGGCTGTGAAAGTTGGACCATAAGGAAGGCTGTGAGTGCCAAAAAATTGAGGTCTTTGAACTATAGTGCTGGAGAAAACTCCTGCGGGTCCCCTGGACTGCAACACGATCAACCCGGTCAGTCCTAGAGGAGATCAACCCTGACTGCTCTTTAGAAGGCCAGATCCTGAAGATGAAACTCAAATACTTTGGCCACCTAATGAGAAGGAAGGACTCACTGGAGAAGAGCCTCATGCTTGGAAAGACTGAGCGCAAAAGAAGGGAACAATAGAGAATAAGGTGGCTGGATGGAGTCACTGAAGCAGTAGGTGTCAGTTTAAATGGATGCCAGAGGATGGTAGAGGACAGGAAGGCCTGGAGGAACGTTGTCCATGAGGTCATGATGTGTCAGACACAACTTCACAACTAACAACAAAAAATCACGGGGATGCTGTGATGGTCATAAGTGTGGAAAACAGTCATGTCACTTTTTTTAGGGCCATCGTAATTTTGAACAGACATTAAACAAACTGTTGTAAGTCAAGAACTAACTATACTTCAAGGAATCATCTTGTTCTGCCCCTTCTAAGGTAGGAAATCTTCCACAGCATTGCTGCTGGGAGTTATTTTGTCTTTAAAACCTTTAGAAATATAGAAACTTTATGCAACTTTATGAAACTTTATGGTTCTCAGCTCTGCTTCCTTTGCCATGTAGCCCTGAACGTCTGCTAAGACTATCAGCATCAGAAATGTTTCTGCTTTAGCTTCAAGGGCAAAAAAGATATTATGTGGAAGGCAGAAGTGTTTCTGGAGCCCATTTATGGAGCTTTTTAAAGCTGCTAAGACTTCTCTTTAGCTCAGCTGTCCTGCGGTCCTGAAAAAAGACACATTGGGTTTAATGAGTTGCAGATAGTTTTTATAATCAAATGCCTGTGTGCTCCATACCGTCCTTTTGATGCTTCAGAACATCAAACAAGTCCTGCTGGATCAAGGAGAACCAGAAAGAAGAACCCAACTCTCACATTTGAAGTAATATTGGGCTCTTTGAGAGTCACTCCTCAGCAGTTAGCAATCAATTGTAGAGTGCTACAAGGCATGGAGGCCCCATATATAGATATCTCTGAAAGAATTGCTTTTCCATTCTTAACTTCATGAATTCCATGAATTAATTGTGGATCTACCTAAGAAATATCTTCTGTAGCTGTTCAGAAGCATCCAGCCTGGCAGAGAGGAAGGATCAAGCATGGAGCTTGTCTAAATGTCAGGGTTCCAAGTAACCCCCAATGAAAGAAGACTATGAGGTTTGAGGTTCCTCAAAGTTCCATTTCATTAGAGATGTCATATTGGCACATCTAGGAAAACCCGAATCTGGAAGCTTCCAGGTTTTTCCCACCCAAATGAAAGTCCAAATCCCTGTCCAGGACCCACATATCCATCACATGGCCCATTCAGACACTGTCCCAACTGGAGATGCCTCCTACTCATGCCCTTACAGGTGCAGGGCAAGATGTCCTTGATTCTCTGAGAAAGGAATGTTATTTTGACTATATATCTCCCATACGCCATATAATCCCCCCCCTCCATTTTCCCATAGCATTGAATGCGGCAGACCAGAAGGCCCAATGCAAAAAATGACTTTCAGCCCTGACACTAGAATCACTACACAAGTACAAAAAGGCTAGGACTGACCTTCCCAAGTTCCTTGGAGTCTTATCTAATTGTTCCCTGGAATAGACTGCCAGACGTTATTATAGGCAGAACATAATAAAGTCGTTAACTTGAACTCTGGGTGTGTGTGTCTGATTGTTTGCACTGTGAATAACGTAAATATGGAGCTAATGAATCCTGTTTGATCTGAGATCTGTCGTCAAAAAAAGGGGAAAAACATGCTTGGATAAGTACATTAAGTTCTATTATTGGCTATGGTATACCTTGTTTTGTCATTTTGGTTTCTCTGATATATATATATATATATATATATATATATATATATATATATATATATATATATATATATATATATATATATATATATATATATATATATATATATATACATATATATATATATACATACATACATACATACATACATACATACATTTATTTAGGATTTATTGGGCTAATGGTTTCCAAGATGTATTGGGAAAATGACATGTATGTACATGTATGTTTCCCTTAATAAAAATTAAGTGGTATATTTTATTTGTCACTGTGATTCTATGAAACCTACCTATTGTGAAATGGAACTATACTTTTACAGAAGCTCTGTTCTACCAGATTTTGTCTATCTCAATGTAGATGTGGAAGGCAAAATTTGCGAAAGACTAATCTAATATCAGGTTAAGACAAAAGATTTTAATGTTTTCTGAAGTGTGCTCTGTAGATTTCCTCTGCCATGGCAAAACAAGAGATAACAAATAAACCAAAGAAGGTCAGAAATAATAGCCACCGATATGCTCAGAAAGAACCACATATTGAACTACACAAACACAGAAATAATTGCCCACGAAGGGTGGGAAGGACTAAAGAATTTCTGGAAGCCATGGTCCTCATATCAAAGATACATCAATAAATCAATGGAACTAGACATGATCCATCACTCAGTCAGATACCTCATTCAAACCATATGTAGAAGTCTGACAAGATAATATATAAAACATCTTTTGATGTTTTGATCTCCCAAAGTGTGGAAATCCAAATTTTAAATATGTACACTGTGTCCAGTTTAATTCTACACTAAATGTAAAGCAAGAGTTTTTATTACACATTACGACTAGCTAAGAAAGCACATATACGGTATTTTCTCCATGTACTTTTGTTAATACACAGATTTTGGCAGAGGTATTTCTTTTCTCTTCCACTTTTTCCCTTTCTCTATATATTATATAAAACTGTAATGGTATTGACAAGAGTATATTGAATTTGTGGTTTATGCAGTACCACCCTTAAATTACCATCATGATACTCTGATCCTTAGATAAATCCAGTCTAAAGTTATAACAGATCTTTTGGGACTGAAACTTTATAGACGGATAGTCTAAACACCTCACTATACCAGGGTCCCACATCCACTGCCATTTCCTCATCCTGTATCAGCCAATCTGTCTTGACAATCTCTATGATGGCAATCCCAAGAATTGGGGAGAAGGGAAATTCCACATTACTTGTCAGCTGAAGGAAGGACAACAGATCACAGCTTCTGAACCCTCAAACTACAGTCCACTCAACAGGGAACTTCTGCAATTACAAGATCATTACCCAATGCAGTTCCATTCAGCAACAAGCCAGCCTCTAATTTTTGATCCACTGCAGTGGTGGTTTGCAGGCGGTACATCCCGGTACAGGTGTATGGGAGCCAGCCCGGCGCACCAGATTCCATTCTGTTATGGTGCTCCGGAGGACCCACATGCCCGTGCTTTAAGCTTTTGGCGCTTCCATGCATGCAGCGCGCATACGGCACCTGTGCGACATTCTGCCGAGCAGCTGGAGCATTGCGGAGCTTTGGGGGAGTGTCGCAGGCAAGTACGATGCATGTGCGGAATGCACGCATGTGCATGCGCACTGCACGAGTGCATGAGTGCATGTGGGAGGCTCAGGGACCATTCCAACTGTATCAGTCGGAACGGAATCCAGAACTCACCACTGAACCACTGCCACCATGCCAGCTGTCTTTACCTCTGTTGCTGCTACCACTGTTCATTCCATTTCTCCTGCTAGCTCTGGCATCAATACCACTGGCCATCCACCAAACCAACAAGGACCACCAAAGATCTCCACATGTCAACCACAGCATCCTCAAACTTCTCACCAAAACAAGCCTATTAAGCAGGCATCTAATTTGGTGGTCTGATGGAGAAAAAAAATGTTAGGCTGCCTGCACTATTTTCTCCATCTAGCCAGACAACTTCAGTATGAAAAAGTTAAAGACAGCCCTACTGGATCAGGCTAAAAACATCCTCTCACATAGCATTCACGTAGAGTGACCAACAGGCTGCATTTAGAACCATGCAACCTATAGTAGGTTAGTCAATTTCCATTGTTATTCCCTAATAGCTGCTCTTGAAGTCCAATTGTGTTAAATTCCCTCATTGATTACCTCTTCTGCCATGGATTTTTCAAGTCGCCCTTTTCAATTTTCTACACTGTAGATCAACATCATTACCATAGCTGTTGGAGATTATCCATACGTTTAGTTTTGTATTGTGTCAAAAAAGTCATTCCCTTTATCATCCCTAGTGCCTCAATGAATGCAATGACAGTGGATCTCTTCACCTTTTGTGAGAGAGGCAGAAAGACATCTCTTTATCTGCATTTTCCATGTATTAATGTTTTATTTTTAATTTATTTAAAATGTCTATTATCTACTCATTGTCCAGAGTTCTTTTTATGGATTATAAGCCACCTAATGAGAAGGAAGGTTCTCACTGGAGAAGAGCCTAATGCTGGGAACGATTGAGGGCAAAAGAAGAAGGGGATGACAAAGAATGAGGTGGCTGGATGGAGTCACCAAAGCAGTCAGTCTGAGCTTAAATGGACTCCAGAGGATGGTAGAGGACAGGAAGGTCTGGAGGAACATTGTCCATGGGGTCCTGATGGGTTGGATATGACTTTGCCACTAACAACAACAAGTCGTACAATAAGTATGGCTTAAATTAAAACAAATATGCAAGTCTAATAGATAAGTTAGAACTTAAATAATAATTATAATAGCATTGATATTAAATCTGTGATGCCAGAATGAAAGGTCAGTGACTTTTCATGTGGTTTTAAGAGTCTGATAATATCCTATTCAATCTATTCTTCATTTCCAAATGCTGTTCAGAGTCTGAAAGAGGGATACACATAAAGTACCAACTAGAAGGCTTTATTTTGACCTTCACCACTTGAATGCAGAGACAAAATGCCTCCATGCCATCATTCAAGATGACTACGTATTCCTAGTGGACAAGAACAATGATCGACAGTTGACACTGAACAAATTCCTATATGTTTCTCTTCCATCTGACTATCAGCCTCAACAAGACTGAAGTGCTTTACCAGTCTATGCAAAACACCAAGCCCACAGAACCAAAAACCATTGCAATGACACCCAACTGACAAATGTAAATCGCTTCAAATACTTGGAAAGCATCATCATCATCATGAGTCCCTTACCTCGTCTCCAGATTTGAGTCCTGGACTCTGTACCAAAAGGATATCCAACAATGAAATGTCACATGTACACTCCAGAAGTGGTATTCAGCAAGTTCAGACCAGTTCTGGAGAACCGGTAGCAGAAATTTTGGGTAGTTTAGAAAACCAGTAAATACCACCTCTGACTGAACATCTAGTCTCTGCCTCCTGAGTCCCTGAGTCTCAGCTGATCAGGAGGAAATGGGGATTTTGCAATAACTTTCCCCTGGAGTGGGGTGGGAATGGAGATTTTACAGTATCCTTCCCCTGCCATGCCCACCAAGCACACCCACCAAGCCATGCCATGCCCACCAAGCCACACCCACAGAACCAATAGTACAAAATTTTGAATACCACCTTTGGTACATTCTCTGCTCCATCCTTGGCATTTGTTGACAAAACTGTGTCTCCAACCTAGAAGTCTTGGATCACAGAGTCTACCAGCCAGTGACATGCAGTCAGGGGAGGCAGGAGAGGCACAGCCTCACGACTGTCAATCATGAAAAGGAAAAAAAATGTAAACAGGAAAAGGCGAGTGCTGAGGTTAGGCTAGCTAGCTGCTGCCACACCGTGAATGACTGCCTGTTTAAAAAAAGCCTCTAAAAAAGCGCCCTCTACTATGAGGCAGGAGAACTGCATGCCTCATCTAGTCTGACTTTTTAGGTGCTTGAGCAGAGTTATGCGAGGGTTAAAAGCCTAAAAAATCCCAAGATAGTTGAGGCACGCAGTTCTCCTGCCTCATGGTAGAGGGCGCATTTTTAGAGGCTTCAACTCTGTCATTCTGTTTAAAGCTGCAGCATCGCAGTCACTCTTCCTCCTCTCTTTCTCCATTTCTGGTGTTCCCCACTCCCACCCCATGCTCCCTCTTTTCCTTCAAATTTCCTTTTTTTTCTTTAATAAATGCAATGCTCAGGCATTCTCTCCTCTCCCGCAACACCCACTGACTAAAGCACTTTCTTTCGCCCGCCTGAGCTCGCGGCAGCCCGCCTGAGCTCTGCCGCGAGCACAGGCAGGCGAAAGAAAGTGACTTTCTTTCGCCCGCCTGTGCTCGGAGCAGAGGTGGGGTGTCGGGGGAGAGGACTGCCTCACCAGCCATAAACCTCACCGCACATCACTGCTACCAGCATTGACTCCCAAATGAAGAGCCCAGATGAAATGGGTTGCATCAGAATGAATGAGTACTGTAAGTCTCACCAGTTAGAGTGTATGGGAATCTAAGAAGAGACTTGAGGTCAACAACTACACAGATGCTGTGAAAGAAGCCTATGCCACTGTGATGTTCAACCTAGGGAACTAGATGCTGCAACTGCTGACAAAAACCTACTGTGCTATGAAGCCTCCATTGGCTTTGAAGATAGGTACTGCCAAAAATCATATACAACCATCAATGTAACCACAGAATAATACACATAGTTACGACAACAGTGATGTTTGGTTCCCCCATTGTGCTAGACTTGGCACTTCCAGTTTCGGATTGCAGAGCCACCGCTGCAGTGGTGAAATTCAAATTTTTTTACTGCTGGTTCTGTGGGCATGGCTTGGTGGGCGTGGTGTAGCTTGGTGGGCATTACTTGGTGGGCGTGGCAGGAGAAAGATACTGCAAAATCTCCATTCCCACTCCATTCCAGCCAGAGGTGGAATTTGCTGGTTCTCCGAACTACTCAAAATTTCCACTACAGGTTCTCCGACCTACTCAAAATCTCTGCTACTGGTTCTCCAGAACTTGCTCAATCCTATAGCACTAAGTCTCATCATTTTGGATTTCCCTGCTTTTTAAATAGTTATGATATGATAATCCTACCAGTTATAACTTAAAGGTGTTGCATGCTGAGATATCACTATGCTTATTACAGAGTATACTGTAGTTGTATACTCGATGTACTAAAAAAGAATGCATGTTACATTTGGAACTCATTAGAAAAGCATTAGCATGTTACATTAGAAACTCATTTGTCAAACAAACTAACGGCTGAAATTACTCCAAAAATATTTATAAAATCAAACAAACCAGGGCATAAATTCTGCAATTCCCCCTCATTCCACTGTTCATCCTCAGCTTCTGTCATTCAGATTAAATGGTCTGGTTCACACATTGCATAAAGCACTTTACTTTAAAAAAAAGATAGTTGATAAAATAAACAACCATTGTCTGGATTCATACAACATGCTAAACCATAAAACACAGTTTACAAATCACACTTCATACAATCTGCTAAGCCAAACTCCATGAATCACATCAAAACAGTGTTAAATGCATTGGTAACCTGCAAGCTAGATTACTGCAGTGGACTGTTTATAGGACTGTCTTTGGATCTAGCCCAGATATTTCCTGCAAAAATTCAACAGTCAGATTCATCTAGGGAAAGAATCAAAGGAACTATTATGTCTATGCAAAAGGTATCATGTCGGCCATCCATTTGTTTCCAAACAACATACAAACTTATTATTCTTAAAGCGTTAAATATCTTGGGTGTGGATCACTGAAGAAAAAATCTTTCCTCTTAGCTGAGATCATTCAGAGAAGGTCAACTGAAAATTCTTCTTGCTCTAAGTTGTTGCCAGCTTCTGATCTCTAGAATCAGAAATTATGGTGAATTTAGATTGAAATTGTGGTTGAAATTATGGTGCAGATATTGACTGGTATTGTAAGAACCATTTAGTCACCATACTTTTTGGGCAGTCTTAAAGTGTGGATAGTTTAATTTTTTTCTGGGTTTATATTTTTAGAACATAAATATTTGATTGTTAGTGACATATTTATTGTAATAGAAATAACCAAATAAACTAAGGAAGTTTTGTATGATGTATAAATGCAAATGTAGCATCTGTGAACATGGAAGCCTCATTTGGTCTGGACTTTCCATCCAGAAGACTCCTGCTACAAATGGAACCTCCCAAACCATTTGGAGCAGAGGTTTCCAACCTTGACTTTAAGACTTGTGGACTTCAATTCCCAGAGTTCCTCAACCATGCTTCCATGCTTTGCTGGCTGAGGAATTCTGGGAGTTGAAGTCCACAAGTCTTAAAGTTGCCAAGGTTGGAGACCCCTGATTTGGAGGGTAGTTTTCTTACCTGTCTTCTTGAAGCCACAGCACTGTTGATGCTCTTATTGGTTGCTTTGGTTTTGCTTGAGAGAACCAAATCATTCTTCCATGTTGCTGAGTTTTCTTTAGAGTCAGATGAAATTGGGCTCAGAAACAAAATTCTAGCAATCAACCCATAGAGGACAGTTGCTAAGACCATTGGCATGACATAGAATATCCCAAAGTCCATCATATAAATTGGAGAGTAGTAACTCCGAGACACTTTATACCCACAAGACACAACCGTGGCTTCTTTGTAGACTTCCATCTTAAGATCCAGTAAGAAAAACCAGAGCATGCAATAGACAGAGGTGAACGCCCAGACAAAAAGGATGATTTTTTTGGCTCTGGAGAAAGTGCATAGAAACTGAGCTTTGATGGGATGGCAAATGGCAATGTACCTCTCAATAGTGAAGGCAGTAATAGAGCAAGAAGAAGCATTGATGCCAAGATATTGGAGGTAAGTAATGCAGAGGCATCCAATGTAGCCATAAACCCAGAATCCATAAATGCTTTCAGTAATGTTGGGTAGTCCAGCAGCCACAAGGACCATGAGATCAGCTACTGCAAGGCTGACCAGGTAACAATTAGTGGGGGTCCTCATGTGCTTTGTCCTAAGTACCACCAATACCACCATGATGTTGCCCACAATGCCTAACCCACAAATAAGGAGAACCAAAAAGATAGTGACCACTTGGTATTCAGTAGTGACCACCTCCAGATTTGGCAGAACTTCTGTCTCGTTCTGTCCATTGCCTGTGTTGTTCTCCATTGTTGTCTGGCTGCTTCTGTCCGTTCTGGTCAACACATTTTCTCATTGCCTTCCTAGGGAAAAAAAAAGTAATCACAGGGAGTCTAATGTAAGGTGAAATTCCTGTCTCTAGGTTTTCCATCCCACCTATATTAAACCCTTGGCTTCCAACAATGCATTGACCCGATTACAAAAACCCCATGCACAGATCTGACTACCCTACAAGAAGGTTATTCTCTCCATCTCCTTAATCAGCTAGATTTGGGGGGAGGGGGTTGGTAGACAATTATGCTAGAACACAACTCCTATGATGATTCCCTCCCCCCTGCCAAGTAGATTGTGAAAGAGAGGAAAGATAAGCTATCAGAGTTTGTTCTTCTCACCATTTACCGACATCCCCTGGCAGAGATGAATGACAAAAGGTCTGAAGGCAGGTCTTCCACGCTCCTGCCCCACTGCCAGAGTTGAAATTGAAAGGAGGAGAACAAATTTCAAAAAGGGTTTGGGGAAATTCCCCCACTTGAGTGGGGAAAGCAGAAATGTATCCCTTGCCGTTTCCAGCTTTGTTTGTGGCTGAACACAAGGATCAAGCAACCCAGCTTAAGAACCCCTTTGGCGTAGCTTTGAGGGAAGCCAGCAAGTTGATGAAAAGGAGATTTACAATTAGACAATTAGAGCTACATGCCTTGATTATCCCAGCTTAGTTGTTGCGTTGATCAGCTCTTACTGAGAGGCAGAGGAGATAACTCCCTTCCAGGCACATCACATTTGTTAATCTACATAGGAATCTATGCTGCAAGGGGGAGAAAAATTAAAACTGTTCCCTTTCCCTCTCCTGCTCTTGGATGTAATATGCCAGGCAAAACTTACCTGCAGCTTCCTTGAGTTCTTTGAAAGGAGCATGTTCTGTCTGCATAGAGGGCACCGGCTCGTCTCAACTTTGAGCAGCAGAGACAAAACCTTCCGAGGGTGATACTTCCCCCCCCCCCCCGGCAAATGGGCTGGAGTAGATCAATTCTGTGACAGTGGGCTCAAGCTTCGTGGCATCAGCATCTTCCAAGCCCTCCCGAAACGGAGCCTCTCCAAGCGGCAAAGCTGTCAAATCACAAAATTGCCTATTAATGAGGGCAGCCACAAACACTGCTCCTGGTACACAGCTTTATTCTCCGTGTGGAAGGAAAAAGAACCGTTCAGCTTTAACTCAAGAGGACTGTTTAAAATAAAACAATAAACCTACACAGACATAGCCAGTAGTCTAGCTAGTTTATGGAGAAGTAAGTGCTAATGGGGGAAATCCAAATAGTCATTTATGTCAGGTTTGATTCTATCTATGAATCTGTGTGCTGGCTCTTTTTCTCCCTTTCGCTGCTCAGTTTCCACATTTTGTCATATATGAGAAAAAGGATGAGGCTAGCTTCCAAATCAGTGCATGTCGGAATATATGTGGGTGTATTTGTGAATCTATATGTGTGTATATATATGTGTGTATGAAAAGCCCTTTTGTACCCTTATGTATTGTACTGAAATTAAATTATAGCGTGGTACTCTCGACATGGGGCATTGAATTTGAAAGATAAAAATCATTTTTGAAATTCGATTGTCTTTTTGATGTATAGAACAGTTCTTTTGTGTCTCTTGCCTCAATTGCAGCAATTTGGGAAATAATAACTGGCAAGGTGGCATTGATTTCTTAACAAAGCAGGAATATGTTGTTGTTCAAAGAACAATCTCTTAAACAATTTTTTTTTACAATAATGTACTTTATTCTGGTTTTAACTTTCTAAAAAAGCAAAAAACCATCAGTTAAGTCTGTAAGTATCTAATTTTAAGAACCAGACTTGCTAACAATATTGATGCACACATACAGTACATAATTGCCCCAGGAAAATAATCATATTTAATCAAACTAGCCAACCTGAATCTAGCATTGGGTTTACATTGTGAATTAATCTGCTGTCTATCTATCTGTCTGTCTGTCTGTCTATCTATCTATCATCTATTAATCTCTTCTGTCTGTCAGTCTGTCTGTCAGTCTGTCAGTCTGTTGGTTTATTTGTCTGTCACCGGAATGGGTAAAAACATGGCTTAATACCTTGATGTTGAAAGCTGGATCTACTATGGTGTGCTGAAAAAGAAGTATATGCAGTTAACATGTCAGAGACCCTCAGATATGTTCCACAAATTACTGCAGCTTCTCCACCCTGCATAGAGCAGAGCAGAGCAGAGTCACTATATCATAGAGCCGAGGTGGCACAGTGGTTAAATTCAGCACTGCAGTTCAGCAGTTTGGCTGTTCAAATCCCATCAGGCTCAAGGTTGACTCAGCCTTCCATCCTTCCGAGGTGGGTAAAATGAGGACCCAGATTGTTGTTGGGGGCAATACGCTGACTCTGTAAACCGCTTAGAGAGGGCTGAAAGCCCTATGAAGCGGTATATAAGCCTAACTATTGCTCAGCCTGTTACAATATGTTGCTAAACTGACGGAAAGGGACAGGTAGATGGATTGTTTCTGCAAATGCAAAATACATGTGACACAAATTACCTTATCAACTAACAATTTTAGTGCGTTGGAAACCCATTATGTTTACTGAGACCTTCTGAGATTGTCTGAAACCTTTTGATGTACAGTATATGAGTTCAGTAAAAGGACTCCAGAGGATGGTAGAGAACAGGAAGGCCTGGAGGAAAAGGTTGTGAAGGGTCGGACATGATTTCGCAACTAACAACAACATATGAGTTCTCACTGAATGTTGCTCTTAAACTTCTATTTTTTTTTAAAGCATTTTGAGGTCTGTTATGGAAGCCCATAATTTGTGTAAGGAACCTCAAAGGAAAAAAGACTAATAGGAAATATGAACATAAACATCTAAAAGGGGCGTTTGGCAGGAGGTCTACTTTCCTTTAGATTTCCTAACTCAGAGATTTGTGTAGAAAAATAATTCTTGCTTAACGAATTTGTTTTAAAAGTACTATTACAACCTGAGAAACATAAAATCAACCAAGTGGTAAATAACCCTGACTTTTCAATTACTGTTTTTATGAATTCCATTGGCAAATGAATTCACAAAGGTTGGGTTTTTTACTGCAATGTGGACCTCATGAAAGTGCATTTCTACAATACAGGATATTAGACATTTTCATCGCATGTGTTTTCTGAAGCTATTTAAGTATGATGAGCCTATGCCCTACCCTGGGACATTGTACAGAAGATACTCACTGGGAAGTTTCATGGCGATGTAAATTCCCACGGCTGAAGTTTGTTGGTAATACTTATGTCCCAGATGAGAACAGCTGAACTTTTTCAGAGAATTTCAATGCAGGTGGGTGTCATAGTTCCTGGCAAAGTGACCTACATCAGTCAAACAAACAGGCTTTGGAAGAAGCAATTCGACTTTTGCAGGAGAGCCATCAGAAGGAGGCTGACAGGTGAGGATAAAGTGGCTTTCGGCACTGAGCAACTGCTGAGCAAAATCGGAGAAAATAATAACCCAGGTAGAGCAGGGGTGGGGAACAATGACCCTTTTATGACTTGTGCATGTCAACTCCCAGAATTCCTGAGTGTCATTCTAACTTCAACTGAACACTAAATGAATGGTTGATAATCGAGGACTACCCATAAATAGCAATAGCAATAGCAGTTAGACTTATATACCGCTTCATAGGGCTTTCAGCCCTCTCTAAGCGGTTTACAGAGTCAGCATATTGCCCCCAACAACAATCCGGGTCCTCATTTTACCCACCTCGGAAGGATGGAAGGCTGAGTCAACCCTGAGCCGGTGAGATTTAAACAGCTGAACTGCAGAACTGCAGTCAGCTGAAGTAGCCTGCAGAAGATGGCAGCTTTGATTGTGTAGGCACCATTCTGGTTCTCTTTTAACATCCTCTCCCTGGGATTTGCCATAAGTAGTTGAAAAATGGGATACAAGCAGGGGTGGGCTGCTATAGGTCCGCCCGGGTTTGAGAGAACCCGTAGCTAACGTTATGGCCGGTTCAGAGAACCTCCAAATCCCACCGCTGGCGGCCCTGCCCTGCCTCCCACCCTGCCCCTCCCATTCCACCCCTTCCCTCCCAGCAGCCTCCATGTGGCCCGTTTTGCATGCAAAGTAAGTGCAGGGCCTGCACGGAGGCTTGGGGAAAGGGAAAAATGGGCCTCCAGGAAGTTTTGGAAGGCTGGAAAGGGACCCATTTCTGGCCTCCGGAGGGTCTCTGGAGCCCGGGGGAGGCAGTTTTTTTCCCTTGAGGAAAGCCTCTGGAGCCTGGGGAAGGTGAAAACTCCCCCCCCCATGATATAGGAGGCCAACTAGGCCATGCCCACCATGGCCACACCTAACCAGCAATTGGGTAGAGAACCTGTTGCTGAAATTTTTGAAGCCCACTCCTGGATACAAGGAAGCTGTGTACCAGTGGTAGGTTCTGGATCTGTATCAGTTGCAATGGGGCCCGGCATCCTCCACATGAATGTGCGCAGTGCGTGCATGCGTCCTACCCTCCAGCGATGCCTCTGCACACCTCCGTGATGCTCCAGCTGCTCGGCAGAGCATTTCATAGGAACTGTACACGCTGTGCACATGCACGGAAGTGCTGAAGAGTTTAAAGACAGGTAAGGACAATGGGCGGGTGAGCCCTCTGGAGCACTGTACCAGAACGGTACCCAGCGCTCCGGGGAGGCACCGATACACCCCTACCGGGACGTACCTCCTGCAACCCACCACTGCTGTGTATCCAGAGCTAGTCATGAGCTGGATGTAGGAAAGATGCTTCAAATGTGAAAGCAGGAGTGAAATAATGTGATTAGATCATAGATTGAGATGAGACACTTATTAGTGGACAAAGGGGAACACAGAACCGGGGACCTTCCAAAGTGATCTGAGTGAGCACAGATGTAGGGAAGGAATGAAATATCAAACTTTGGAAAAGATGTAAAAATATGATCTTGTGGATACAAAACCTTAAACTAATGGACAAGGATCAAATTTAAGTACTCTGCTTGATGCAAAGAGATTGATCAGCTCTAAAATTAAAACCTGGAGTAGAAAAAGGAAATGAGAAGAGTTGGTTAGGCAGTGGCGCCATGGATAGAGGGCAGTACTGCAGGCTACTTCTGCTGACTGCCAGCTGTCTGCAATTTGGCAGTTTGAATCTCACCAGGCTCAAGGCTGACTCAGACTTCCATCCTTCCGAGGCGGGTAAAATGAGGACCCAGATTGTTGGAGGCAAATATGCTGACTCTGTAAACCATTTAGAGAGAGCTGGAAAGCACTGGAAAGCTTTATATAAGTGTTATTGCTATTAGCTCAGAAATGCAATTTGAAAAAATAAATTCAAAGTCCCCTTATCCATAAATGATTTTTTCCCTCAAGATTTGTATTAAAAAGTTTTAGAGGGAAAAAAATTCTTTTAATTGTTCCACGCATTCCTAATCTACCCTATTTGTGAAAGGAGGCAGCCCAAAAGTAGAAAATTAAAACATATGCACAGCACGTTTCTCCTAGTAATTCTTAACGTGGCTGAGGTCAACTCAAAATTCTGCAAAGGAGAATCCCCCTACAAAAATTGCTGATTGACAATTTGTTAAGAGGTTCAGTTCGATCACCTGGGCCCGAGAGCAAATGACATGTTTTTATTCCATGGCATTTGCTAAGTAGATTAGAAATGCCAAGCTTTTGTATTATAATCAATAATGCTTCGTGACTGGTCACTGTGGTTTTTTTTTTAAAAGGCTTTAAGCCTGAATGGTATGGTTAGAGATGGGGAGTGCCTTGGATTTGATTTTCAAAAGGTGCTTTAGAGTAGTGCTGGCCTGGCAGTTCTTTAAAACAGATGGATTTTTATTATTATTATGTGGCCTAGCTTTATTATTTTTTTATGAACAACTCAAGGTGGTGAATATATCTAGTTCATTTTCTTCCTCCTATTTTCCCGACAACAACAATCAAACAAGGTGAGCTGGTCTAAGAGAGAGAGAGAGAGAGTGATCCTCTAGCTGCCTATCATGGCTAAGGTGGGACTACAACTCACAGTCTTCCAGTTTCTAACCTGGTGCCTTAACCTCTGGACCAGGGGTGTCAAACCCGTGGCTCACGGGCCTGAGGAGTCATGCACTGGCCATGCCCATCGCCAGTTTAGTGAAGGGGAAAAAAGTTGTGATACGTCACATGATGACAAGGTATCATCGCGAGTTAAACACCCTTAAAGGTAAAGGTTCCCCTCGCACATATGTGCTAGTCATTCCCGACTCTAGGGGGCAGTGCTCATCTCTGTTTCAAAGCCAAAGAGCCAGCGCTGTCCAAAGATGTCTCCGTGGTCATGCGGCTGGAATGACTAAATGCCGAAGGTGCACAGAGCGCTGTTACCTTTCCACCAAAGGTGGTTCCTATTTTTCTACTTGCATTTTTACATGCTTTTGAACTGCTAGATTGGCAGAAGTTGGGACAAATAACGGGAGTTCACTCCATTACGCGGCGCTAGGGATTCGATCCGCCAAACTGCCGACCTTTCGATTGACAAGCTCAGTGTCTTAGACACCCCTGCTCTAGACAAACTTATTGTTAAGCATGAGACAGCTCCAGAGGCAGCACTAGGATTCCAGGAAGAAATGTGGTGTTTTACAAGGCTTTCAGACAGATGCTACATTAACACTTCGGTATGCTCTGAAGCAGGGGTCTCCAACCCCTGGGCCCCAGCTCACTATTGGGCCAAGGCCGTTCAGAACCAGACCGAGGAAGTGATGGGTGAGCGCTTGTGTCAGGGCTGCTTCCCTCAGTAACCAAGAAAGAAACCACTCAACTCCATTTTGCAGAATTAAGAATACTTTTTCTGGTTATGAAAAGATAGCAGCTAAGCAAAGCAAGATCTGGGGCAAAAGCGCGCGTAATCATAGATATCAATATGTGACCCAACCCCTTCCCCCTGGTAACCACAACCCATAGTCCAATCAGTACACCCCACAGGTGTCATGTGGGAGACATCTTCAAAAAGCACCATCAGGCTGGTATGCCAGACAGTTGTCCTTGGCGGCAAATCCTTTCTCTGCAGCATGCACAGTAGATGGTGAGAACAACTCCCTTTTTACGGACACTCCTGTACAGACATTTCCCCACACAAATACAATGTCCCCCCCCTCTCCCTTTCAATGGCAGCCGAAAGCAAGCAGCAAAACAGAGGCTGACAGCTTGTGTGCACATCTCCACTTGCGAGAGCAACGAGTGTGTAATGTGCACATTCCCGCTCTTGTGCAAATGGAGCTGTGTGTGCACACACACTTGTGCACTTGTGCTCATGTGGAACCATCCCCTCTTTCCCCCACCTCACTGGTCCGCAAAGCCAAAAAGGGTGGAGACTACTGTTACAAAGCATATTTTCCTGATTATTTTGGGAGCCAAAATAATTGGCTTTTATTTGTTCCACTTTAAAGCTTGCCTTGGTTCACCCATCTGCCCTCATATACTGGACATGCATGCCAATTTAGGAGAAGACCCCTAAATCTGATAAATTGGATTCTAGTACAAAGCAGCTTTTGTCATCACAAAACCAACATTTTTTTAAAAAATGTTATCAAGTTTCTCTTTTCTTCCTTCTTTTACTCAGGACGTTTGAGAAATAAATACAGTCTGTAACCCAATTTCCTAAACAGTGACTTTGTGCATCAAAGTTCTGTATAATAATGGATGCGATCATTTATGCACAGGTAGTCCTCTGGTTACAACCACAATTGAGCCCAACATTTATGTTGCTAAGTGAAACATTTGTTAAGTGAGTTTGCCCCATTTTACGACTTTTTTGTCACAGTTATTAAGCGAATCATTGCCTTTGTTAAGTTAGTAACGTGGTTGTTAAAGTGAATCTGCATCCTCCGTTGAGTTTGTTTGTCAGAAGGTTGCAAAAGCTGATCGCATGAAATGGTGTAGGGTCTCCTTGGAAACGGGGTGGGGGTGGGGGGCTGGGGATGGACTAAATGACCTACAGGGTCCTTCCCAACTCTGCTAATATGTAACTATAGGAGCCCGAGACACTGCAACCGTTATAAATGTGAGTCAGTTGCCAAACATTTGAATTTTGATCATGTGACCATGAGGGTGGTAAGTGTTCAAAGTGGTTGTAAGTTACAATTTACAGTAACAGTAAGTTGTAACTTTGAATTGCCACTAAATGAATGGTTGTATGTTGAGGACTGCTTGCATTTATTTATTTAATTTCTACGCCAGCCATTTCACTCTAAAAAGCAACTCTGCAGCTCTTTTGGTATGTGAGAAACATCTTTCTCGGTCCATAATTCTGCAGAGTTAGGCTAAGAACAGCAAAATAGGGATGAAGACACGGCTACAAAGAACCATGTCTAAAAGCACTGCACTCTAATTGGTATTTCTCTCTGACCTATCCTGATCCCTTCTGCTTAAAAACGGTTTCTGTTGCTATGGTTATATTAAACCCGTTTAACTTCTTAACCCAGCACCCTTTTCCAAATTCTGAACTTATTGCATTTGGCTATTTATTTGGAAGCTTTGCCAATAGTAGAGAGCTAATCACCCCAATCTCTCTTCTGCCTTTTTTGAAATCATATTTTTTTTTCTTTTTACGACCCTGTGTAATCTCTTAATTCCTAGAGTTGGGATATCTGAATGGGGATTGGCATGGTCTTCCTAGGGCAGGGGTCAGAAACATTAAACACTCAAAGAGCCACAAAGGCCCTAACCAAAATCCCCCCACTCAATTCTGGTTCCCCCACAATAGATTCTCCTCCTAGTGCGGTGTCCTTTTTCCTCTACCTGTCCTAACCAAAAGCCCTAACCCTAACCCTATCAATTGTGGACTCAACCAGCGACAGGGAGCCACAGAAGAGGGAGGAGCCACATGCGGCTCCAGAGCCGTGGGTTGCTGACCGCTCTCCTAGGGGCCACAAGATGCTTAGATCTACTTCCAGGTCACCCTGGAAACAGCAAAGGACCGGCCTGTGGTGCCTCGTGAGCCCGTTTTTGCTGGCAGAGTACTCAAGCCATCACAGGCGGTCCTGACACTAGTGATGTTGAGGCCACACACACTCTACCCCCCCTTTCCCCCGCCCCAAGGTCAAGCACAACCCAGGTGTGGCCCTCAATGAAATTGAGTTCGACACCCCTTTCCTAGAGCAACCAAAGAAGAGAAGAAACACGATGGTGGTGAAGATACAAAACAGAACATAAACTTTCAATATGAAAAGCTCAAATTCAGTTCACAACATCTGATGTTTGGGATAATAAAGTAGTGTCACGACCTGCTGCTAGATAGGTCAGAAGGACAATGTTAGATCAATGACCTGAGTTGATATAAAACAGTTACAGACATATTGATTTTAAAATGCTAGGCAAAACGTCTTGCATTAGCTATCAAAGAGAGAAATTTAATTTCCATTTTGACTCAAGAAGCAACAGAATTGGCTGCTTAATTTTAGTCTTTTACCCAGACTTGAACATTGGACCCTATCTAACAAAATTAAATGTAGAGAAAAGTAAAGACTCTAGAAAGAGTGCAGAGAAGAGCAGCAAAGATGATTAGGGGACTGGAGGCTAAAACATATGAAGAATGGTTGCAGGAAATGGGTATTTCTAGTTTAATAGAAAGAAGGACATGATAGCAGTGTTCCAATATCTCAGGAGTCGCCACAAAGAAGAGGGAGTCAAACTATTCTCCAAAGTACCTGAGGGTAGAACAAGAAGCAATGGGTGGAAACTAATCAAGGAGAGAAGCAACTTAGAACTAAAGAGAAATTTCCTGACAGCTACAACAATTAATCAGTAGAATGACTTGCCTGCAGAAGTTGTGAAAGCCCCAACACTGGAAGTCTTTAAGAAGATGTTGGATAGCCATCTGTCTGAAATGGTATAGGATTTCCTGCCTAGGCATGGGGTTGGACTAGAAGACCTTCAAGGTCCCTTCCAACTCTGCTATTGTATTGTATTATAAAGACCTATACTTAGGCAAGAAAAAACAAAAATACACATATAGACTGGGTGAAACCAGGCTTAATAGCAGTGGCTGTGAGAGGGGTCTTGGAGTCTTAGTGGACACCAGTTAAATATGAGCCAGCAGTGTGCAGCGGCAACCAAAAAAAGCCAATACAATCCTAAACTGCATTAACAGAGGGATACAATCAAGATCAAGTGAGGTACTAATACCACTCTATAAAGCCTTAGTAAGACCACACCTAGAATACTGCATCCAATTTTGGTCACCACACTATAAAAAAGATGCTGAGACTCTAGAAAGAGTGCAGAGAAGAGCAATGAAGATGATTAGGGAACTGGAGACTAAAACATATGAAGAAAGATTACAGTAACTGGGCATGGCTAGTCAAGTGAAGAGAAGGACCAGGACCAGGAGACATATGATAGCAGTGTTCCAATATTTGAGGGGCTGCCACAAAGAGGAGGGGGTCAAGCGATTTTCCAAGATTCAACCTAGAAATAAGGATAAATTTCCTGAGAACAATCGACCAATGGAACAGCTTGCCTTCGGATGTTGTGGCAGCTTCATCATTGGAGGTTTTCAAAAGGGATTGGACTGCCATTTGTCAGAAATAGTGTAGGGTCTCCTGCTTGGGCGGAGAGTTGGACTAGATGGCCTACAAGGTCCCTTCCAACTCTGTTAATCTGTAATTTGTAAATCTTCCATAGAACTGAGCACAAGCTAAACGGAACATCTCACAGAGAAACTTTGCAAAGGAAAACCAGGTGTATTCAAAAGGACATTTAGGAGGGGGGGCATACTAGTCTATGGCACCCTAAAATCAGAATTAGCCTGTTTAAGTTGAAATGAAAGCGAAGGTCGGCTGTGTAGATATGCAGGTTACAAAAGCTTTCATTTTATTTCACATATCAGGTTTTTAAGATGTTGCATTTGTTAATTGAGGATATATTTGTAATCTATTTCCCATGTAAACTGCATCTGCACATTCAACCCATCCTCCCCACCCCCCCTTTTTTTTCTCTCTCTCTTTCTCAAGCCTGGTTAAATCCTACATTGTTTACCTACACAATATATCTGACAGTGAGCTGCGGCTCACAAAAGCTTGTTCCTTTTATTAAAATGTATCAGTTGGAAAAGAGGCTACCAGGCTTCTACCAATATTTGGCTGCCTGAAAGGACAAAGTGTACTCTTGTAGAATGAGATTCATTCATGAAGCATCTATTTAAAAAAGAGACCCATGTAGCAGCTTATTAAATATCAGATTAAAACCCTATTTCTGCCTGTTGTTGGAGGACATACAAAATGTTCACTTCCAAAGTTCAAGAAACATCAGCTCTATTCTAAACCAATGGTCAAATTGAGTCTACATTGAAAAATGGAAGGAAGGAAGGGAGAGAGGAGGGAGGAAGAGGAAAGATGGAGGGAAGGAGGGAAGGAGGGAAGGAGGGAGGGAGGGGGAGGAAGGAAGGAAGGAAGGAAGGAAGGAAGGAAGGAAGGAAGGAAGGAAGGAAGGAAGGAAGGAAAATATTGCAAATGATATAGCAAGAATAGACCACAAGCAGCATTTTTGGTGGGGGAAAAAATCCGTTATTTTTCTGAAAAATGGAGATTGATACTAAAATTCCAATCCAGACAGATCCCAAATTTCCAAATTTGTCTTTCCCATTTAATTCCCCTCTTCTGACTATCCAAATGCAGGAATGGAGTGATAGTCTATTGGATTCATCCGTTCCACTTATTGGTTTCAGAGTAGAAATTTTATTGTCAGTTCATGAAATGGTTTATTGACTAATCCATGTGCCCTCTTCTATAATAATGCGACACAAGACTTTTTATGTGGCATAAAAAAGTATTTTCTCTAAAAAAAGAAAAGAAAAATAACTTGAATTTTATGTTTGTAGCTTTGCTCCTTTCTTGCCCTGTTGCGTGTACGTAACTCATTTTTAGCACAAAGTAGGTGGTTTCTATCTTATAAGCAAGCAGCACATATGTCCTATTTCTCAAAAACAAACTATTTCATATAGAAGCATTAATATATTTTAAGTTTTCAATGTATACATATTAATACCGTACGGATTAAAAACACTGAGATAGTTACTATAGGACTTAAGTCATTCTGCTAGTGTCTTGGAAATCTAATGTTCCGCTTTCATATACATCTCAATTAGAGTAGGATCAATATACTAGCTCTGCCTCCATTATACATCATACCAATTCTCTGTAACTAGCAATTGAACAAAGAATACAACATAGAATGCAAGCAATAGCAACAACAATAGCACTTGGACTTACATACTGCTTTATGATGCTATGCAGCTCTCCCTGAGTGATTTATAGAGACAGCATATTAACCCAACAATCTAGGTTCTCATTTTATTGACCTTGGAAGGATGGAAGGCTGAGTCAATCTTGAGCCAGTCAAGTCGAACTACTAGCAGGGGGCAGAGTTATCCTGCAATACTGCATTCTAACTACCACGACAGCTCTTCATTTACCCAGTACAAGAATATAAGGGAGTTGAAGACCAGTTCACAAGTAGAAAACATCATTGGCACTTTACAGTTACCCACTTATCATCTTGGTAGCGTCCACCGAGTCCCGCCCAGCCGCCCTGTTTAGGATAACCCGCTCCCTCCTAAATAAGAGGGAGACGGGGAACCACCTACAGGGTAAGGCTGAGGAGTATGTTCAGTTCTTGGCGGACAAAGTTGCTCGGTTTCGATCGGACCTGGACTCCACTCCTGCAGATCCAGCCGAGACACAAGGGAATGATTTGGCAGACCATCTCTGGGTTGAGTTTCAGGATGTTGCCTCCGGGGATGTGGACAAGGCTATGCGAGCTGTGAGTGCCTCCACCTGTATACTGGACCCATGTCCCTCCTGGCTGGTTGCCAACAGCAGTGAGGTGACACGAGGCTGGATCCAGGCGGTTGTTACCGCCTCTCTTCGGGAGGGGTACTTCCCCACTGCGCTTAAGGCGGCGGTGGTGAGACCCCTCCTGAAGAAACCGTCTTTGGATCCAGCAGTTCTTAATAACTACCGTCCAGTCTCCAACCTCCCTTTGTGGGGAAGGTTGTTGAGAAGGTGGTGGCCTTCCAGCTTCAGCGTACCTTGGAGGAAGCTAACTATCTTGACCCCTTCCAGTCCGGCTTCAGGCCCGGTTACAGCACAGAAACCGCTTTGGTCGCATTGACCGATGATCTCTGGAGAGCCAGAGATGGAGGCCATGCGTCCATCCTAGTTCTCCTTGACCTCTCAGCGGCTTTCGATACCATCGACCATGGTATCCTTCTGCGACGACTGCGGGAGGTGGGGGTGGGCGGCACTGTTTTGCAGTGGTTCTCCTCCTACCTCTCGGACAGGTCGCAGTCGGTGTTGGTGGGGGGGCAGAGATCGTCCCCGAGGCCCCTAACTTATGGGG
Organism: Thamnophis sirtalis; assembly: GCF_051295495.1. Lineage (NCBI taxonomy): Eukaryota > Metazoa > Chordata > Lepidosauria > Squamata > Natricidae > Thamnophis > Thamnophis sirtalis. The sequence continues at coordinate 120,154,773 of NW_028261382.1, forward strand.
TGCCGCAGGGCTCGGTCTTATCCCCCCTACTATTCAACATATACATGAAACCGCTGGGCGAGATCATTCGGAGGCACGGGATAAAGTACCATCAATACGCGGACGATACACAGTTGTATCTGTCCGCCCCTTGCCAACTCAATGAAGTGGTGGACGTGATGAACCGGGGCCTTGAGGCTGTTAAAGACTGGATGAGAGCTAACAAACTGGTACTCAACCCGGAAAAGACCGAGTGGCTGTTGTGTTTTCCTCCCAACAATTTGGCTAATGTCCCATCAATCAGGCTGGGGGGGCAAAATTTATACCCCTCAGACAGGGTCCGCAACTTGGGAGTCCTCCTGGACCCACAGCTGAGTTTCGACCATCACTTGTCAGCTGTGACCAGGGGGGCATTCGCCCAGGTTCGCCTGGTGCGCCAGTTGCGGCCCTACCTGAACCGGGAGGCCCTCACAACAGTCACTCGAGCCCTTGTGATCTCTAGGCTGGAATACTGCAATGTGCTCTACATGGGACTGCCCTTGAAGAGAATCCGGCAACTTCAGCTAGTCCAGAATGCGGCTGCGCGAGTGATCATGGGCGCACCGCGGTTCGCCCACTTAACACTGCGCTGGCTACCTGTTGATCTCCGGGTACACTTCAAGGTCCTACTTACCATCCACAAAGCGCTCCATGGTAGTGGATCTGGCTATTTGAGAGACCGCCTTCTGCCAATTACCTCCCTGCGTCCCATCAGATCGCACAGGGTAGGCCTCCTCCGAATTCCATCCGCCAGTCAGTGCCGACTGGCGACTACGCGGAGGAGAGCCTTCTCAGTTGCAGCTCCGACGCTATGGAACAATCTCCCCGTGGAGATCCGCACCCTCACCACCGTCCAGGCCTTCTGCACGGCCCTCAAGATCTGGCTATCCCGTCAGGCCTGGGGATAGGACTTTACTCTCTCCCCGCCCGAATGCTGAGTGAATGTTGTGCTTTTATTGTTATTTTTTTTTACTCACATTTTCTTTTATGTCTTGTCTTGCACTCCCCTCCCTCATTATTGTAAGCCGCCCTGAGTCCCCTCAGGGAAAAGGGCGGCCTATAAGTATTCAATAATACTAAAAAAACTAAAAAAAAAACCTTTGGACTAATCTAGAGGATTTTTAACTAAAGATGTAAATAAGGTAAGTCCAAAAAAGATTAACTTGAATGCAGAGTTGCACTTGTGGCAATCTTGTGCTGATGCTGGAAGAACAAAGTTGGGAGACCAAGATTCTATTCTACTTTCCAATTCCTATTCCTATTCCTATTCTTCTTTCCCTTTGTAAGCCACACCCAAAGTTTGGTGTGAAGGGCTTTTCTAGAAAATCTTGGTTGAGGTGCTGGGCAATTCAATCATCACTTGGGGACAGATTCAGCTTGTCTCCAAAAGCTTCTGTTGTTGTTGTTGCATTTCAGTCAAATCTAATTTATTGGCATTGATTGCGCACTACATTATAGAAGGTTAAAATGCATTTTGCTGTATTATGAGAGCCCAGTCATTATCTTTATATGCTGCCTGAATCAGACTATCACATTAAAGGATAATGCAGTTTAGTTGCTTTGGGAATTAAAGCATAATCCAGTATATTTCTTTAGGTACACTGTGTTGTGTAAATATGGCCACTCTATTTGAGGTGACATTCACTGACATGGGGGTTCTATCATGTGCTACCAACCTGCTATGTTTTGGGTGGAATCCAAATTACAAATCCTATACATGTTTGCTCCAAAAGTGGTATTCAGCCGTTTCTCTCCGGTTCGGGCGAACCAGTAGCAGCAACTGCAGGAGGCTCTGCCCACCTGCCCCAATGCCATGCATGAGCACTGTGAGCAAAATGTGCATGCACGCTCACATTTGCAAACTGGTAGGGAAAGTAAGTGAATCTCACTGCTGGTTTGTTCAGAATATAGTTATGTCAAATATCAAATATCAGGTGATGGGTGTGTGTTGTGTACAAAGCAATCTTTAGGATTTAGCATGATTACATAGGGAGAAATTACTGCAAAGTGGGAAGACTGGCAGAGAGGATGGGAAGAGGTACTGGCAATAGAAGTTAGACTTATATATCACTTCACAGTGCTTTCCAACCCTCTCTAAGCAGTGTACAAAGTCAGCATATTGCTCTCAACATCTGGGGTCCTCATTTTACTGACCTCAGAAGGTTGGAAGGGTAAGTCAACCTTAAGCAGAGATGGTGTTCACCAGGTTTTGACCAGTTCTGGGGAATTGGTAGAGGAAATTTTGAGTGGTTCGGAGAACCGGTAAATACCATCTCTGACTGGCCCTACCCCGAGCTATTCTCTGCCTCCTGAGTCCCAGTTGATTGGGAGGAAACAGGGATTTTGCAGTAACCTTCCCCTGAAGTGGGGAGGGAATAGATATTTTACAGTATCCTTTCCCTGCCATGCCCACCAAGCCATGGCACACCCACCAAGCCATGCCAACAGAGCTGGTAGTAAAAAATTTTGAATCCCACCACTGAGTCCTTGAGAATTGAACTCGTGGAGTGAGCAATGAGTTAGCCTTGCAGTACTATAACAACAACAACCAACAACAACAACAACAACAAATGGGTAAACTATGTGGCACATTCAATGAATGTGAGAACATCTACATTTTTTCTCTTCTATCATATTTAGAGGGCTGGAAATTTAAACCACAGAAAAGCCCATCTGCTTAGCTTTTTCTCTACTGAACTATTGATGGAAGAATTTTGAAGCAATCTTCTTCATGTCTTTGGTTGTATGTGACCAGGGTAGCTCTGTATGAATTTCAAGTTCAGAATAAGATCAATATATTTGAAAAAAAAATCTGCAGATGCTGCCCGAGGCACATCTTTTACTACATCTAAACAGCAGAGAAAATGTAAAACTTTTTTTTCCCTGCTATTACTTGGGCTGTCACACAGAGCCAAAAATATTGTATTTTAACACAAATATCATATTTAACTTGAACTGTATTAAAGTTTCCAGCAGCAGGAATAGTCTTGGTGTTAAAAGAAGCTATAATTTTTTTTTGGGGGGGGGGGGGGCTATTAATAAACCAAGTGACAAAACAGGGGAAATTGTTATCTTCTGTAAATGCTTTCTTTTAAAATACTGCTAACATAAAGCTCATTGTTAAAGTATTCTGCTAAGAATGAGCTTTTAAAATTCATTATCAATATAGTATCCTTTCTATGAATTTTTAAAGATTTTTTTTCATGTAATCACACACATTGTAGGGGGAAGTTAAGGACAAGTCCTGAATTTGTGGCCCTCTGTGAAATATCATCATTGGATTAATCAGATTAGTGGTTAAGGTGCTAGCCTAGAAACCAGGAGACCGTAAATTCTAGTCCCGGCAAAGGAATGAAAGGGATGTGATGGCCAGTCACTCTCTCTCAGCCCAACTCCCTTCACAGTGTTGTTGTGAGGAAAATAGGAAGGGAAAGGAGTATTATACATATGTGCCACCTTGAGTTATTTATAAAGTAATAAAGTTGGGGTAAATATCTAATAAATAAAAACAATAATAAATAAGTAGTGGAAGAAGGGAAAATGCCTGAGGGAGGAAACGGCAGTTCTTGTGAAATTATGAACCTCTTTAGAAATTTGAGAACCTCTTCTGAGCATTCTCACAGAATGGCCAGTAGTTACAAAATAGCCATTTATCAAATGTCAGACTCAAGTTATTGGGCCAGACCACTTCCAATAGCAAATAGGAATTTCTTTACCAAACTAGATAACATAATCAATGCTAGTAGCAAGGAATATTTGGTCTGATTTTCTATGCTAGTGGCTTGCCCTACCAGTGTCTCTGAGAGTGGTTTTGGTGTTTCCTTGATTTGACTATTGCAGTGATGGCTAACCTTTTCTGGACCAAGTGCCCAAAGCACATGCACACAGACCCCCACATTGTCCCCTGTCCTATGCATGCATGCATTCCCCCCACATGTGTCCTGCTCCCAGCATATGCCCATGCCCCTCGCATGTATCCTGACCCCCGTGCATGCATGGCAGAGACCCGAAGACTAGCTGACAGTGGGAAGCATGCATACATGTGCAGTGGAGCCGAACTGGGGCAATGGCTCATGGGCCATCAGAGAGGGAGCTGCATGCCATCTCTGGCACATGTGCCATAAGTTCGCCATCATGGGGCTATTGTTTGCTATTAGCTTGTTTGTCTGCGTTCCAGTTCCTGGATTGGAGTATTGTTTGCTTCTTGATCTAATGGTATTCTTTGCTTATCTGGTTGTTGATTGCTGGTGTGGAAGTGTTTGGTCTTTTTTGTTTTCTGTTTTCAGCTACCAATTCAGATGATGGAGGAAGAGGGGGGAAGAGTGGTGGAGGAGGAGGAGGAGGAGGAGGAGGAGGAGGAGGAGGAGGAGGAGGAGGAGGAGGAGGAGGAGGAAAGATACTTAGGGCTAGCATTTTGCTTTGCAGCATCATTTCAAAATATTAATTAAAAGAAAAATAAAATTAGAAATGCCTTAGAAAATGCATTAGGAAATACATTCTTTTATTTGTTTCTTTAAAATAGTTATGTAACCACCTCCCCAAACAATTCTAGGCAGCTTTCAACCAATACAATAATATAAAACAGTAGCAATAAAAAGCATCATTTAACATTGCAGAATGTAGCAAAGCTTGATCATATTCATTTATGTAATTCTGTTTGTGAACATTTCGTGTATTTTAGTCTGCTTTGTATGGGTTACAAACTTACATAAAGGTCTTTAGTCTCATTTTAAAAAAATATATAGAAAAGACAATGTAAGCTGTTCTTGTCAAGAATGGGGACTGGTATGTTATTCTGTGGTTTTTTGTGTCCTCTTCAGCACTAATTAAGATTCAGATATTATTTAACAGCTTGGTGTTCACAGAAATAATTTGTTCTTGGTTGTTTATTTTTGGATGTTATGTAAATGAAAATGTATGTGTATACATAAATATCCATGCATGAATATTCCACACACAACTCAAAATGCCCATTTTCTTTTAATACAAAGTGGAAATGCAAAGGCATACATAAGATAATTGCTTACAGTTAAAATCTTCGCTGATTTTCTTTTCCAGATATGCTGCATTTTCATTTCTTCAATTGGCAGATTAGTATTCTTAAGATATCTTAGATCCTGCAATTCCCTAAATTTAAATTGTTGATCCTGGCTAAGATGATGGCAGGGAAATACACTCAATGATGGCGGAAGGAAATACAGCAATAACCTCTATTTGACATTGTCTGTATCTTGATGTTCCAGAATGGTGATCAGTAGAAATATTGGTCCTCAAAGCAGTGCAAAACCCATCATGTGGTCCAGGAGTCAGATGGTGGATTTGCAAGTTTGTTTCAACTGTTGATGACTTTAGTTCAGAGTAAAAATTCTCAATTTAGGAGAAAGATTTTATTTTCCAATACCACATGAAATTTCTGTTACAGGAAATCGCTGGTTTAGAATAGAAGGTTCGCTTTGAAATATTGTGCATTGCTCCAAGGCAGATATTTTATTATTTTGAAGAGAGGTGATTTTGAAACACTGCTTATTATTCTTGACTTCTTATTGATGGATACCCAATGCAGACGGCCATAGCATACAATATATTCCTTTTATGGGTTTTCACTGTTTTAATATGTAGGTGAACCATGAAAATCTGAATCTGAGTTGACAGATAAAGTCATCCATCTCTAATGACTTTTTTTGAGAAAGTTCAAATATGATAACCCATTTAGAAAAGGCATAAATGTTACTTTGTGGATTTAATACAATGTACTCCCTTCAAGTGAGTACTGTATTACATAGACATTATACGGTACACAGAATTGATGTTTCTTAAATGGATAGTCATCCAAATTTTTATCTACTGTTATCCACTCTGGTTTGCAAGCTGCGTATACTGCTGTTTTACTAAAGGCATTTATTATTTGTATCAACACTGGAATAGCAAGTGAGGTTTTGAAATAAACACAAGAATGTTATCTGCAAATAAAACCAGTTTATGATCAACTGAACTATGCACCATTCCATAAAGTTCTCTATGCTCTCTCACTCTCTAATTGCACAAGTCAAGAGTTCTACACAAATATCAAGGGTGAAAATAGCAGTATACTTGCCTAGTAATGGGAAAGTAGGAGAAAAACTAAACTTTATTGTAGATGTGGACAACTCATATAATATCTTGATCCACTTTATGAATTTCAAAGGAAGGAAATCCAAACCTGTTTCATACAGCAAATATGTACTGTAAATATCTTTTGTTAGAGTTTTACACACTGCCTAATGGTAAGATTACAAATTGGTCTTCATTTTTATTCAAGTCCATTAAATCTACAACTATCAAAGAATCAGAACTATACATAAGATTTATTGCTCAAGCCTAAATACAAGAATCTAGTCAACTAGAGGTCAACACTAGATTGGCACTAAATAAGAGTCAAAATATTCAAGGGGAGGCTGGACGTGGAGTATTTATGGACATGTAAGGACTCTAGGCTGAGTCCTTTCTTGATGCTGCCCCCTGGTTCTACGTCCTGTTTTCTTACAACAACTAATTTAATGTTGTTTACTGCTTGACTAGATTTTATAAACCCTGCCTCATCACTTTTAATAACAGATATATGTCACTTATTGTAATCTATCTCGTTACAATCTTTGTATCAATATTAATCAATGAGATTAGATGATAATTAGGATATTAGGGATGGTCTTTACCTGATTTTGATAAATACCTTAAATATCTCTGATAATATTTCTTTACCAATTATCTCATTATACAATTGACAAAATATTGGCACCAAAAGATCTATAAATGTTTTATATCACTCTATAAAAATATGTCCAATCCTGATGTTTTACCACTTGATATTTTCAAAATTATTTGTTTAATCTTTACATTAGATAGTGGGGCAAATATAAATTGTTTTTGTGTATAATCTAAGTGTATAATCTAATCTAATGTTTATATTATTTAGAAAGGCCACTATTGCACCATTTAATATATCCTCTGTTTTTCTATCTAATTGTAAATAGAATTTTAAAAAATGGATACTATACATCCTTGGATGTATATTTGATCACTTTCCCCTCTAATAATTGATATTAATAATGTACATCATGATATATGAGGGAAAGATAATTTAATTTTTGCTATGCTAAATATCTGGATGGAATATGGTCGAAATCAGTGGTGGGATTCAAAAAATTTTACTACCAGTTCTGTGGGCATGGCTTGGTGGGTGTGTCTTGGTGGGCATGGCAGGGGAAGGATACTGTAAAATCTCCATTCCCTCCCCACTGCAGAGGAAGGTTTCTGCAAAATTCCCATTTCCTCCTGATCAGCTGGGACTCGTGAGGCAGAGCAGAACAGATGGGGGCAGGGACGGTCAGAGGTGGTATTTACCGGTTCTCCAAACTACTCAAAATTTCTGCTACCGGTTCTCCAGAACTGGTCAGAACCTGCTGAATACCATCTCTGGTCCAGATTTCCAGGTGGGAGGAGGTGTATTTTAAAGGAGAAAGAGACAACTTGGTTCAGATAGATTATTTGACAGAAAAAGGGTGAAGACAGCTCCTCCATATAGTTCCCAGGAAATATGCTTTATGTTTGCTTTAGTTTTGCAAGATTCTGTCTATGGGTGAAGAACAATATTTTTTAAAAATCCACTTGGAAGAATCACAATGTGTCTTTCTTGGTCTTAGAGATCCTGGCAATATCAGGACACCCCAAAATCACTGATTTTTTTTTACAATAGAGAACATTTGAAATGTATCACTACTTTCCTTACTCTGGCATTAGATGGGAGCTAAAGTTGAATGTGGTTTTGCAGATTGTAAACAGCCTAGGCAGAAAGCAGATATTTACAGATTGGCTGGCGTCCATACCTGGCAGTCAGCCAAGACAATTCCTTAACTTCTAAATAAGCACTAATTATAGCAATACCTCCTAAAGAGAACTAATATTTTTGTATCGGCTTTGATCAGTTATAATTATTTTAGTAAAAAAAGAGTGTAAAAGATGTGGGAGGATAAGGACTGTAGCATTGGTTAGCAAATTCACAGGCTGCACCCAAGGGAAACTGATAGCAAAGCACATAATTATTGCTTTTCCTATCATGAAATATACAGCACAATTTTACCTTCGCCCACTTCTCTTTCTTCAAATTAGGAAGAAAAACAGCATTCTGAAATTTAACCTTTATTAAATTTAAAAAGCCAACAACAGATTGAAGAAGTGTGACTTTATGTTGTTGCTTTGCATATTTGCAATCTTATTTACAGACTACCAAAGGTAAATCACACAGAGTCTAAAGTCAAATCACATAATAAAGTAAGTAATTCAAGTTATTTAATTACCCTTTTCTTTCTACATCAAAGGATATTTCAACATCATGTTGGATTGTCTCACATTGGAATTAGATGTCAAAAGCAAATTTTTAAAAAAATATAAAAAGCTTTTGAAAACCTTTTCTGTTGCATCTACATTTTCCAGTTAATTAATACTAGGTTTATTTGTTTCCTGATGTAAAAAACAATATGGACAGTTTTTCATGATTCTGTAAGGTCCTCTTTCAGACAAAACATTCCAACTATTATTGTTTTTTTGCAAAAAACATAGCTGTGTATCTGAGCTAAATTTCAGTATGTATTTTCCACAGTTTCAAATATGAAAATATTTTTTTGAGGGCAGCCTTAGGGGAAAACAATAATAAAAGTCCATTTTTAGTTGCTTTGTGATTATACAATATATCACATTATTGTTTTGTTTATCAATATGAAAAATGGAATTTCACAATTGAATAATAAGGAACTGTAATGACCATTAGACACTATGAGGTTTCTACTTCCATAATTGTGAAACAATTGATAATTTTTAAAAAAAATCGTAAGATCACATATTTGGGGACAATAATCACGTACTCCCACTTATTTTAAAGAAATACAACTGAAGGTTTTTGAGCAATCCTAAAGACATTTCTCTAGATTCTTAATAGAAGCTATAGGATAATCTTTTCCTACTTTTCAAAGTCAATTGTAAATATGCTATTCATTGCAGAATTTGTGGTAACAAGTATGGTCTAGCCATGCAACAATGATGCATAATTTCTAAATATCCCAAAGGGCTACCTAAAAAAGATAATGGAAATGACCAAAGCACAAAAGATAGCATGATTTAACCCTAAATGGTGCTCAGGAATTAAAGCAAGACTGGAGTGTTACAGACTAGAATAGAGTATAGTATAGTAGGGTAGGGTAGGGTAGGATAAAGTAGGATAGGGTAGGGTAGGGTAGGGTAGGGTAGAGTAGAGTAGAGTAGAGTAGAATAGAATAGAATAGAATAGAATAGAATAGAATAGAATAGAATTGTTTATTGGCCAAGTGTGATTGGAAACACAAGGAATTTGTCTGATTGTAAGATTGTATGATTGGACACACAAGGAAATGCTTGGAAATACAGACCACATTGTTTTTTTAAAAAATTATAAGGGATTGGAAAACTGTCAAGAAAGTTCTTCACAGTTACATTTGACTTCTCCAAAGAAAACTTCAAAAAGAAAAAGGAAAGAAAGACACATTCAAAAGAAAGTTGAAGAAGAAGAAAGAGATGGCTTAATATCTCTGCAGGATAGTTGAGCATTAGGGGAAGTCACTATATCAGGAGCTCATCTGATGAAAAAAAGGAAAATACATGGAAGTCATCTATTTTTATTGAATGTTGCATAATGTTCTTTAGAGTTCTTGTCACAAATATATTTTCCCTTCTTTTAAGATACCATGGTCTGAGTCAGTGACCATGACTCAGATGTGTCTTTTTGAAGAAGAGTAGTGGTGAAAATAAAGGCAAGCCAAAAGGGTACACATTGAGTCACTCTATCTCGTCTCCAGAATCTTGGATGGTACATATTTGAATCTAGACTGGGTAATGCCATTTTAGTTGTTGCATAATACTCAGGAATAAAATGATAGATACCCTGTTTTGTTCAATTATGAAAAAAAATATTGTTGTCTTCACATTATTTATTTAGCTGTAGCAGCTCTATGGGCATATTCCCAATGACTCCTATTTACTCGGGAGTTAATCTCAATGAATTTCACAGGACTTTCTTCTGAGTAAAATTGCACTGAAAATGAAACCTGGAAAAGGTCTTATATTTAAATAAAAGAGCAGGAAGCATGTGCTCTTTTCCAGACTGTCCTGAAAAGGAGTGGCCACTATTTTAAGAAATCTATTCACTGAAATTAAAGTGACTCTAAAGTGGAAATAATTTACGAGAGTAGCACATACTTGTTTTTGGCACAGCTGCACATCCAAAGGACACGAAGGAATTGCGCTTTGGAAAAGATGAATTTACGGGTTCTGGCATGCATGTGCACCCATCAATCAGCTGGCTGGTGTGCATGCACATACTGGTTTTTGGCACAATTGCACATACAAAGGACAGCTGATTGTTGTGTGCACATGCACACAAGACACCCTGCAAATACCCCTCCCATTTCGCTCCCCTTTTATTCCCTATGGGAGGGGCCATTCATCATCCACCTGTGGCCTTACTCCTAAGTCGACCCTTTTTTCTTAGCTGTACCATTCATCTGGCAACTCTGCGCATGCGCACACTGGGAACAAGCTCCACCTGTTTGTCTCTATCACTGATGTCTGACTCTGAAGGGAGCTGATAACTGTCAGATGGCCCTGGCCCCAACTTTGCCACATCAGAGCCTCCCCCAGACTCCAGGACTGGCCCATGTTCCTCCCCAACCTGTTCACTGTCCGAATATGCTGCCAGCTCTGCTGGCCACTGGCAGGCCACAATAGTGTTATCTGTATAGATCCAAAAGCTGAACATCCTTAAGGACTTTATGATACTACAGTAGACCACTTTGGTGCACTCAGTCATGTATACCATGCATCTGACTCCCACCTCTGATGTTTTTTTTAAAATAGTGTGATCACATGAAACTTGGCTGTCATTGGAGTGATCTACCTTCTTTGAACCTGGACAAAGGCTGCATTTTTGCTTCGTGAATGAACAATGGGAAAGCCTTACCATGGTTAATACAAACCTGTTAAGTAAGCTCCCCATTGGAAGAGCGAGAGCGTTCAGAGAAGCGTTGTTAGAGTTGTGTTGGAGAACACACAAACCAGCATACAGAGACACTGCAGTTTAAATAGGCTTTTACTTTTGTGGAAATAGAGGTAACAGAGTCCATCAAACAGTCCAAGTCATATACAGATAAGACAGTCAGTCATCAATGTCTTTTCAATTAAGGGATAATTCAAATAACATAGTCCAGTAATCATATAATGAGTTCAGCACACAAAGTTTGCTAACAGTTGCAAAACTTACAATAGCTCACGACACTCAGATCAGTTCAGCCCAGCATCTAATGAACAGAGAGAGAGCTAACAGTCCTTCTGGCTCCCTCTTATGGCCAATTGAGGAAAACAGCGACAAATCACATTTTACAGTATGCTTTAAAGAAACAGGTACAACATTGTTACATGATTTATATATTGCCAACCCAACCGTTAGATTATATTCCTAACAAAACCTATCCTTTCCTTCACTGCCAATCCTTGAATTGTATGACAGTAACTGAACTAAACCTCTGCCATAAAGATAGTGCCTCCAATACTTGGATGTTGAGTTGAGAAGATTGTTGTCCTATGTGCAGGAGTCCCCAACCCTCAGACAAAAAAAACCCAATTCCGGTCCGTGGCCTATTAAGAATTAGCCACACAGTTGGAGATGAGTGGCAGATGAGCAAGTGAAGCATGAACCTTACTGTAAACTGTGCATGCAAGAGACCTAGTTTAGGTGCAAAATCAATCCTCCCCTCCAATCTGTGGAAAAAATCGTCTTCCACGAAACTGGTCCCTGGTGCCAAAAAAATTGTGAGTTGTGGCTATTTTGTGATTTTCTGAGTGAAAATATCCAACCACAGTCCACATCAATTTGCTGACTTTTCAGATGTCAATTTGCAGTGGTTTCATCTTTCACTGTGAGGATCTGTCCTGAGTAGCATGATGAGGTTCATGTTATTCATGTCCCATGATCCTATGCTTTATTGAACAAAAATAGTGACCAAATTTATGATATCTGTTTGTTTCTAAACCCTAAAGTCTTACTGTACTTATACCATAACTAGCCACATGCCTGTTTCTATAGAGGTAATTCTCAACTTACAATCATAACTGGACCAGAATTTTCATTGCTAAGCAAAGCGTTATGTGAGTTGCTCCCAATTTTACAACTTTTCTATGGTTAAAGGAATCTCTACTGTTGTTAAATAGCCCAGCATCCTCCGTTGACTTTACTTGTTGGAAGAAAGATGGAAATGTTGAAAATAATAATCATTTGATCCTGGAATTCTGTCATAAATACATGCTGGTTGCCAAGCAACTATATTTTGATCATGTGACTGTAGGTATGCTGTTACAGTTGTAAGTGTGAAGACTGGTTGTAAGTCGGTTTCTAATTTTGAATGGTTTTAAGTTACCTCTATGCTCTGTATCAATTTCTAATCATTTCTTATTCATTATTATGTATTTGCATGCATTTCCCCCCCTTCTCCTTTACAGACCGGTTCAAATTCCCTATAATTATCTAGAGTAATAGGCTTAGTCTATTTATTTTATTTATTTGATTTGTCAGTCACTTACAAGATAATAGATATAAGAATAAACATGAATATGAATGAAATTCATATTCGTGAATTTTATGAATAAATGGGTACAGTAGGAGAGGGACGGTAGACATGATGGTGTACTTATGCACGCCCCTTACAGACCTCTTAGGAATGGGATGAGGTCAATAGTAGACAGTTTTAGGTTAAAGTTTTGGGGATTTGAAGATGTAACAACATACTCATGTAGCGCATTCCAGGCATTGACCATCCTGTTGCTGAAGTTGTATTTTCTGCACTCAAGTTTGGAACGGTTTACCTTGAGTTTGTATCTGTCATCTGATCTTCTATTATTGTGGTTGAGGCTGTTATCCCACTCTTCAGCTACTCTCTCACTGGTGAATTGTGGGGAAGGGTCTTACCTGAGTTATAGCACCTCTTAGCAAAGCTATAGTTACTTTAGGTTTAGCAGGCTTCATTGCTGGCTAGAATTTTAACATTTTCGGCCAATTATTACAGATGCCATTCTGAACTGCTGGATGGACTTTAGCAGCTGACAATCCTTCCCTCTCTGATGAGGAAGGGGGAGATTCATTCCATCCAGCAGCTGACCACTGGTTGCCAGAATTTCTGGAGGAATTAGCATGGCTACTATCCAATGCCACACTCCTGGGTGTTGGTTTTTTTTTTACATAGGCATTAATGTGCTGCATATTGCACCAAGCCAACTTTATCACTTCCTTCTCTTTTACTTGCAATCCCATCCTCCCCATCCGTACCCACTCTCAAGTCCTGCTGTGCTGCCTCCTCTGATGGGGAATTGTTGCTAAGAGGGATGAGCAAAGCATTTCGGCAATGCATGGCAGACATCTATATTTCCAGCATCTCAGCTGCCTAGCTAAAACAAGCCGGAACTGTACTGGGGAACAGCATTATTGAAAGATGCTAGGGGCAGATGATGTTGTGGTCTGCCGGTGGCCCACGGAGCTGGCATCAGAGTCAGGCAATGAGGAGGTTGGGGAGGAACATGGGCCAATCCTGGAGTCTGGGGAAGGCTTGGATAGGGGCTCTGTATCAGAGGCAGAGAGGGGGCCAGGGCTATCTGGTAGTTCCCCGTGCATGGTCCAAGTGCGCACATGAGCAGAGCTGCCAGAAGGTAAGAACAATTAAGAAAAAAGGGGTGATTTGGGAGTAAGGCATGGAAATGATTGACTCCTCCCATAAGACATAAAAGAGGAGCAAATGGACGTGAGCCTTTGCTGGAAGCAATTAGTTCATTCCGGTCAGTTCAAACTCTGAGAAGCTCTGTTTGACTTGCTACATTTGACCTTGCAAAACTGGCAATTAGGTCTCTGGCAGCGTTTCAAGGGAGATAAAGGTGGATGTTTATCAACATTACCTGAAAGACTTTGGCAACTCGAGCAGACATCTATCGGGCTCTTCACAGACTGTTTGTGAATCATTATGGGCTGTGAATGACCATAATTCACAGCCATTTAAATAAAAGAGGATTTTGGGGACTAAGAGTGTAATTATGCTTTCTCAGGGAACCTAGGTCAGAAGAGAGGATCACTTCAGTGACAATGGCAAAGACATCATTTCACACTGTGCTGGAGAAGGCAGCAGGAAGCCCCTCCTATAATTTTACCAAGAGAGCCACATAGATAGAAAATACAAAATGATTGATGCTTTAGTGCTAGATGATAGGCCTGTCAGGCTGGGTTGCACTCAACATGCTACTGAGGAAGCAGTGAAGCTCTTTCAGAGTACTAAGAAGTATTTACAATGTGGGTAGATGAAAGCCTTTAGGATGTCTACTGATGTTGCCATAAGGGAAATGAAAACCCTCCGGTAAAGGCAGAATTACAGTAGGAACATGGAAGATGGAAGATTTGTTGGATTTGTTCATTCACTTAAGTTATTTGCAAAAAATAACCAAAGCAGAATAATACAAATAAATGAATAAAAATAAAATAAAAACCCTACACCTTTTATCTGTGGTCTGAGCCACACACACACACTAATACCCGGATATTCCTGATTTCCCATCTTAGTCTTACAATGTTGCCTTTTTTCTCACCAAAAGAATGAAGTAGTCTTAATCATCATTAGCTTTACTCATAGAAAGGCAGCATTTTCCCTGTTATTCAGATACCATCCCAAAACCGCCTCAAAATAAGGAATTATGCTTTGCCACCAATTCATTTAAAGAATTTTTGTCACCTACCAACACAGGTGACTGGCGGGTATGATCTGAGCTAAGTTTCAGAGTTGTTGAAAAGTGGGAAACTGGAGAAAATACAAGCAACTAAGCAGAGGACAGGAGATTTCCTTTTACAATTTTTAAACTTGGGAGATGGCCAAATGAAGGGTGGGAGAGGCAGACCAATCAGGCTAGATAAATCACACCCTGATGATATTACCTAGTTGGGCACAGAAACGCCTGCAAGAAAACAACCAAGCTCAGAAAGCATCAAGGGTTCCAAAGTTCTGAAGTCAGTCCCACCTCTTTTCTGATTAATAGATTCAATCTATCTAGGGGTAGATTTCATTTCATTTCATTCCATTTGTCTTGTATGCCGCCCACTCCCAGAGGACTCCGGGCGGTTCACAATAGACAAGGGAAAGGGGATAAATAGACAAAGACAACACTTTAAAAAAGATGCAACATTCACAATTTCCGTGGGGCTGGATGTTTCACAAGCCCCCCGGCCTGCTGGAGCAGCCAGGACTTGGTGGCTTTGCGGAAGGCTGGGAGGGTAGTAAGGGTCCGGATCTCCATGGGGAGGTCATTCCAGAGGGCTGGAGCTGCAACAGAGAAGGCTCTCCCCCGGGGAGTCGCCAGCCGATATTGGCTGGCAGATGGAATCTGGAGGAGACCTAACCTGTGAGATCTAATCGGTCTAAGGGAGGTAATCGGCAGGAGGCGGTCTCTCAGGTACCCAGGTCCGATGCCATGTAGAGCTTTATAGGTAACGACCAGCACCTTGAAGCGGGTCCGGAGACTAATGGGTAGCCAGTGCAGCTCGCAGAGGATAGGTGTGACGTGGGTGTACCTAGGTGCACCCACAATCGCTCGCGCGGCTACATTCTGGACTAACTGAAGTCTTCGAACACTCTTCAAGGGCAGCCCCATGTAGAGCGTGTTACAGTAGTACATGATGTGCTGAAGAACAATGATCAACAGCAAAGAAGCAACCATCTCATAAATCAAGGCAACACCATTTGGCAGTGACTCAGAAGAGATGCCACGGAGGCAGAATAGGAACTGGCAACAGATAAAGAAAACAGTGTGCCAGTATTTGTGTACGTGTGTTGCCAGATAAAGGATAAGTATATATTATTTTACATCTGTAGAAGAGAAAGCCCAGAGCTTTCTTGATCAGAGAAGAACAGAGAAACATTGCAAACATTGCCTGGAATCAGGTATTTCACATCACCACTGAAATGACACCTGTTTTAAAACTGGTAAGTCAAGGAACGCAGTGGCTCAGTGGATAAGTCGCTGAGCTTGTTGATCAGGAAGGTCGGCAGCTTGGCGGTTCAAATCCCTAGTGCAGTGTAATGTAGTGTGCTGTTGTCCCAGATTCTGCCAACCTAGCAGTCCAAAAACACATAAAAAATGCAAGTAGAAAAATAGGGACCACTTTGGTGGGAAGGTAACAGCGCTCTGTGCGTCTCATGGAGACTTCTTCAGACAGTGCTGGCTCTTCGGCTTTGAAACAGAGATGAGCACCACCCCCTAGAGTCAGGAATGACTAGCACGTATGTGCAAGGGGAACCTTTACCTTTAAGGCAAGGAAAGAAAGAGAGAAAATGTCTATTATAATATCAGGTCACAAAGATTTAATATATACTCTTGCATCATAAATTAAGATATAAGTATGGAGGAAGGGGTTTTTTTTATCCGTCTTTTACATTTTTTTTTCATTCCGCTCGCCTGGCTCGGCTCCACCCCTCGGTGGTAGACAAGTGGGAGGGTGAACGGCTGGAGCATGCCTCTTCGGTCATGTACAATGGTTTCCCCTGTGCCATTCTGGACGGAGTATCTGCACTTCAACAATGAAGAGATCTTTGTGAATGTGACCCGTCAAAACCGCGGAGGACAAAATCGCGCTCGACGAAAGCGTGCATGTGACATCATCACAGCGCGACGAAAAAAATTAAAAAATGAAATAAAATTAAAATTAAAGCAAGCCAATTCACATAAAGGTAAGGGTTAGGGTTAGGGTTAGGGTTAGGGTTAGGGTTAGGGTTAGGGTTAGGGTTAGGGTTAGGGTTAGGGTTAGGGTTAGGGTTAGGGTTAGGGTTAGGTTAAGGGTTAGGGTTAGGTTTACAGCGTTAGGGTTACGTTTAGCGTTAGGTTAAGGGTTAGCGTTAGGTTTAGCGTTACGTTAACAGTTAGGTTTAGGGTTAGATTTAGGGTTAGGTTAAGGGTTAGGTTTAGGGTTAGGTTTAGGGTTAGGTTTGGGGGGGTTAGGGTAAGGTTTTCGCTTTTTTTACATTTTTCGATCACAGCGCGATGTTTTCGTCGCGCTGTGATGACGTCAAATGCGCGCTTTCGTCGAGCGCGATTTTGTCCTCCGCGCTTTTGTGGTGGAACCCTTTGTGAACGAACTTACCTTCACTCCAGCTCTCGTTTCCCTTTCATAAGGAAAAAAAAATATCGGTACAAAGAGCTGCCTCCACTCCAGACACAGCTGTGTCTAAGCAGAAACTTGGCTTGATTGACAGAATCACCCACATGAGGCGTAACCTACACTCCGCCGACTCGCTCTCCAATGGCTTCTCCTCACCTTCTCCAGATCGAGATCCTTCAAATGGGGGTAGCAGTGAGGACATCTTACCTTTCTCGAGTAGCCTGACAACGGTGATTGCTTCTTGCAGGAGAAGGATAGGAAGGAGGCCCATGGCTGAGAATCGGAGCATTATTAAGGTGGCTCTTCCCAACCAACAGCGAACAGTGGTCATTGTCAGGCCAGGTATGACTGTGTATGACTCCCTAGACAAGCCCTGGAAGTACGTGGACTTAACCAGGATATACATATGTAAGGCTGGAGTTTGGATCATGACATTGCACATCATTTTGACCTCATTTCAGTTGAGCTATGGTTGCCTCAGTCCAAAAAAGCTAAAATATATCTGGGCAGCGTTTCATAAAAACTATGATTGACTCTGCTTTATTTTGTTATATTTCTCAAAAGATTTCAGCTTGCCTTTTCCCTACAGCAAAGCAATGGAATTGCTGATTGTGGTTCAGCTGAACTATTAAACCGAAGGTAAATAAATAAATACGTACATGTCAGTCAATGTTTTTTTTTTCTTCAAATCCACCAGGTAAGGGAACACTTCACTTTAAAAAGTTACAATGGTGGAATGATGGGAGAAAATTACTTTCCTGTTCTTTTCTTCTTAAAAACAGAAAACCTTCCGCTCTAAGAGGTTTATTTATTTATTTTCTTAAACAGAATTATTATAGCCATTGTGAAAATTCCAGAAATAAACATAAAATTGAGAGTTTAGATTAACAGCCCAGGAGGAGAAATGCAGTCGTGATTTAAATGAAATTTTCTCCTTCCTCTTCCTTTCTACAAGGAGAAAGTATAGTTAGTTAGTGGATCTTGATATTACCTGAACTTGCTTACAGACTCCAATTAGTCCAGAATGCAGCCGCGCGAGCGATTGTGGGTGCACCAAGGTATACCCACGTTACACCTATCCTCCGCGAGCTGCACTGGCTACCTATTAGTCTCCAAATCCACTTCAAGGTGCTGGTCGCTACCTATAAAGCCCTACATGGCATCGGACCTGGGTACCTGAGAGACCGCCTCCTGCCAATTACCTATCTCAGACCAATTAGATTGCACAGGTTGGGTCTCCTCCGGATTCCATCTGCCAGCCAATGTCGGCTGGCGACTCCCCGGGGGAGAGCCTTCTCTGTTGCAGCTCCGGCCCTCTGGAACGAGCTCCCTGTTGAGATCCGGATCCTTACTACCCTCCCGGCCTTCCGCAAAGCCACCAAGTCCTGGCTGTTCCAGCAGGCTGGGGGGAGCTGAGAAGCATCTACCTCCATAGAAATTGTGAATGTTGGTTTTGTTTTTAATATGTTGTCTTTGTCTTGTTCCCCCCTTTCCCTTGTCTTTTGTGAGCCGCCCGGAGTCCTCCGGTAGTGGGCGGCATACAAGACAAATAAATAAATAAAGACTGATAATGTTACCCAGCCTGGTAACAAGATGCCTGCAGGAAAACAACGAAGTTCAGAGATTTCCAACAACCCAACAGTTCACCCCTGAATTACATATATTTTCAATTAATGAAAGTACCATTTCTAGGATATGTAACTATTTGGTATACTGTCCTCTGCATATGTATCTCATAGTATCATAAGCTCTGTGACATATTATAAATTTAAGTAAAATTGCCCTGTCTTGCTTGGTTGATTTTGCTGTCTGTTGGATTATTTTAAGAAATCCAATTTGGTAAATGAGTTAAGGCAACAGGCTCGAAACTGGAAGACTGAGTTTTGGTCCAGCCTTAAGCACAAAGCCAGCTGTATGCATTGGGCCAGTCACTTTCTCTCAGCCCAAGAATGAGGCAATGATAAACCACTTCTGAAAAGAATGCCCCAAGAAAACAGGCAGTCTCTGAGAATTGAGCACAATTGAATGAAAGGAGGAAAAAAAAGAGAGATTGTTTTAGTCTGGGCTGTTTATTGATTTAATGCTTTTAGCTATTTTTTATGTTTAATTTCATATTGTATGCCATCCAGAGTCCACTGGAATTGCACGGACAATAAATTAAATTTAACAGCAATGGCAGTAGCACTTAGATTTATATACTGCTTTACATGCTTTACAGCCCTCTCTAAGTGGTTTACAGAGCCACCATATTGTCCCCAACAATTTGGGTCCTCATTTTACTCACCTTGGAAGGATGGAAGGCTGAGTCAACCTTGAGCCTGGTGAAATTTGAACTGCCCAATTTCAGGCAGCCGACAGTCAGCAGAAAGTAGTGGAGTACTAATACTACTTCAGTTATTACTACTAGAGTACTGCACTCTAACCACTGAGCCACCATGGCTTATGTAATGATAATAAAAAAACACATCTTTTCTAAATAAACATGCTTACAAAATATAGGCAGATATCTTTTAGCAACCACAATTGGGATTAGCAACTCACTTGTTAAGCAAAGAAGTTGCTAAGTGAAGCCGTGATTGAGCATGTAGCCTTATTTCAGCTGTCCTTTGCTTTATAGACCTGTGAAAGTTGTAAATGAGAATATAGCAATAGCAATAGCAGTAGACTTATATACCGCTTCATAGGCCTTTCAGGCCTCTCTAAGCGGTTTACAGAGAGTCAGCATATTGCCCCCAACAATCTGGGTCCTCATTTTACCCACCTCGGAAGGATGGAAGGCTGAGTCAACCCTGAGCCGGTGAGATTTGAACCGCTGACCTGCTGATCTAGCAGTAGCCTGCAGTGCTGCATTTAACCACTGCGCCACCTTGGTTCAGGATCCAATCTGGGTTGGTAGAGAGAAGTTCCCTGAAGATGGGCTCCAGAATGAGTCCGAAAGCTTGGAAGATAAAACCTCTGGTCCTGGTGGCTGACCTAAATTGGATCCTGCAACATTATCCTGGGACACATGCAGGGGTGAAATACAGCAGGTTTGTACAGGTTCTGAAGAGCCGGTAGCCAAAATTTTGAGTATTTAGGAGAACCGGCAAATACCACCTCTGGCTGGCCCATGAGTGGGGAGGGAATGAAGATTTTGCAGTCTCCTTCCCCTGACATGCCCACCAAGTCATGCCCACAGAACCGGTAGTAAAAAAAAAATTGAATTTCACCACTGGACACATATATTCGCCTTCATTCGTGAGAGATTAGTCATAAAGTTACATTTTCTTCTTCCTGGCAACTCTGAATAGTCAGTCTACAAGGCAGTCATTAAATGAGAATTATCATTTAATAAGTTGAATCCCTTTTCATGCTCAGAATGGAATAACTTCATTTGAAAGTAGATGAAAGGATGATGTGACTCCAAAACTGGACAGATTGCTTTCTGTTCCAGAAGGTTTACTTTAGAAAACTACTCACCATAATTGGTATGGTAAAATGGATATATTCCGGAAGAAAAATAGTAGATTGCATCATTTGGATTTTATACAGGATTGAATTGCATGATTGCATGACACACTGAATGGAAGTGCCTGATGAATTAGAATAGGATGTATCTAATTTACCTTGGCAACTGTACCTACTTTACCGTGCTGAAATGACAGCAACGTGAAGTTGAATTTGACTAGTTCACCAAAAGATCCCCAGGGAATTCAAGGTCTGTAAAAGAGTGTGGAGATAATAAAATGGAAATACTGATAGTGATATGAATGATTTACTTTTTTCTTATTATTATTATCCCAGTTTTCCACAGCACTGTGTGTGGTAGCCCTGAAAATAAAAAAAATAAAAAAATGGCCTCCAGGGCTGACAATTATTTTACTTATATTTTACTTCTTATAACTTATTTATATTTATATTATTAGGATTCTGGTGGTGCGTTGTCTTATTAAGAGTCTATAACCATCAGTATTAGTGCACTGTATTACATTATACTGTAGTACTTTTAGTGTTGAATTATCACTCTATAGGAGAAGGACAGGCATTGCTGGGGGCAGAGTTAAGCATGTCATCAGCATAGAGTCATTGCATGCCTACAAGCTCTCCAAATCTAAACTCTCCGGAATTCCATTTACACTTATGTGGCACCAATTCAATATTAAACTTTCGTTGATCAGATTCTGTCATCACTGATCTGATCGACAATCCAGAAGGCCCATAGATCATAGAATAATAGGAAGCAGATCTTGGAAGTCTTCTAATCCAATTCCCTTCCCAAGAGATCATATGCCATTCTGGACAAAAGATTGTCCAGACTATTCTTAAAAACTGTGATGCAGCATCCACAACTTACACAGCTAAGCCATTCCACTGATTAATTGTTCTTACTGTCAGGAAAGTTCTCCTTAGTTCTACCTTGTATCCAGAAGCGGGATTCAGCAGGTTCTGACCAGTTCTGGAGAACTGATAGCAGAAATTTTGAGTACTTCGGAGAAGTGGTAAATACGATCTCTGACTGGCCCCACACCCATCTATTCTCTGCCTCCCAAGTCCCAGTGGACAGGGAGGAAATGGGAATTTTGCAGTATCCTTCCCCTGGAGTGGGGAGGGAATAGATATTTTACAATATGCTTCTCCTGCCATGCCCACCAAGCTACACTCACCGGTAGTAAAAAATGTTGAATCCCATTACTGCTTGTATCTCTTTTTAATGATCTTCCACCCTTTACTTCTCGTACTATTTTCAGATGCTTTGGAGAGTAGATTGATGTCCTCTTCTCTGTGAAAAAAAGTATCAAAAAGATGAAGTGTCTGGTTAGGTCTTAACAATATCTCACAGCTATTGAAACAATATTGTATCCTAAAAATTAATTTTATGTATAACATGCATTTTGTATCTTCTGTATATCTCAACTTCAAACATAAAGAGAAAATTCTGTTCTGCCTAAACTCCAATAGACTCAGTGAATCAAGCCGATATTACTTAATTACATGCACTAATGACCTAACATGGTATAAGGCAGCTTCTAATGATGTTCACCATATGGGAGGCTGACAGATTGTTATGAGTTGTCCCAACATAAGTAGCCCACATTCTCTTCTGTGCATCTCTATAATTAAGAGGCCAGATAATATGACAATGTAACTGCGTTGCTTGATTTCTGTATTCCAAAGGCTCATCTAATTTCAGTATTTTGGGTCATGCAGTGGCCAGTTAAGGCATTTTATAGGGTCGTGAGAGTAAACAAGGGATAGGCATTAGCCCAATTCTGCTGTTATTACACAATAACTTCAAATTATGCTGCTTGTGATTCTGTATGTACCCATCAGATTAGTAGCCATCAACAATCCAAGCTCCCTAAACATATTTAACCTCCCTTTCAAATCAGCAAAATTGGTGACCGTCCTTACCTCTGATAATATTGATGTCTGTCATTCAAAAATATACTGTATAAAAAGAGGTGAAAAAGTGAAAAGTGTAAAGTTCTACATTTAGGCAAGAAAAATGAAATGCACAGGTACAGTATAGGTGGTAACTTGCTCAATAGTAGTAACTGTGAGAGGGATCTTGGAATCCTAGTGGACAACCATTTAAGTATGAGCCAGGAGTGTGTAGCAGCTGCCAAAAAAGCCAACACAGTTCTAGGCTGCATAAACAGAGGGATAGAATCAAGATCATATGAAGTGTTAATACCACTTTATAATGCCTTGGTAAGGCCACACTTGGAATACTGCATACAGTTTTGGTTGCCGTGATGTAGAAAAGATGTGGAGATTCTAGAAAGAGTGCAGAGAAGAGCAACAAAGATGATTAGGGGACTGGAAACTAAAACATATGAAGAATGGTTGCAGGAACTGGGTATGTCTAGTTTAACGAGAAGAAGGACTAGGGGGGACGTGAGAGTGTTCCAATATCTCAGGGGTTGCCACAAAGAAGAGTGATTCAAAGTATTCTCCAAGGCACATGAGGGTAGAACAAGAAGCAATGGGTGGAAACTAATCAAGGAGAGAAGCAACTTAGAACTGAGGAGAAATTTCCTGACAGTTAGAACAATTAATCAGTGGAACAGCTTTCCTCCAGAAGTTGTGAATGCCCCAACACTGGAAGTCTTTAAGAAGATGTTGGATAGTCATTTGTCTGAAATGGTATAGGGTTTCTTGTCTAGGCAGGGGGTTAGACTAGAAGACCCCCAAGGTCCCTTCCAACTCTGCTATTGTATTGTATAAAGAATTTTTGCTGTATTTCACTATTGCATATTCTACAGCAGGTGTATCAAACTCAAGCCTCATTGGCTGGATCCAGCTCATGGGGTGCTTAGATGTGGCCCATGGAACTGACCTGGAAACAGCATAGGACGAGCCTACAGTGCCTCTGCCAGCAAAAACGGAGCTCAGGGAGATCCGCGCATCTCCCAGGCTTTGTTTTCGCTGGCAGAGGGTTGCAGGTGGTTGCGGCCTCCCCGTGATCAAACACAACCCTGATGCAGCCCTCAATGAAATTGAGTTTGAGACCCTTGTTCTACAGTGTATATCAACTAACACACTGAAAAACTATTGCAACGACTTTAGACTGTGGCCCAGTTCATGCTAAAAAGAAACCGTTCCATCCTAAACAAAGCGATGATCAACTTGCAGTCGTTCATCTTCCATCTCAGAATATTAACAAGGTGTGTGAAAATACCCCTTGACAAAGATCTTGGATTGCAGGGAAGATACAAAATATATGAAATTATAAGAGGCATTTAACATCAAACCATTATCGGGCATTTAAAGGTATTAAAATGCATTGGCAGACTGGTAATATTGAGAACAATAAGACGCATTGCGCGGGTAAAAGCAGTTGTAGCAATCAGGCGTTATAGAAACCAAAGAGAGTGAAAACATGATGCATAGTACAGCAATCAGCGCAGATGACAGAGTAATTGCTAGTCAGGGCACTCAAGTAGGTGGCTTATTGCCTTGAAAGGCAGGAGTTAGGCTTCGCATTCTGAATATACAAATGAGAAGTAATTAAGTCACTGCTGAATATGATAATCACAAACAATCACAGAAATCAATGACGAAGAGGTCTTAGGAGCCACCAGTTCAAATCTCATCCTCTCTGTAGGAAATCTAGATGGGGGCATCCTCAATAGATGGATGCCTAACCTTTGCTTGAAGGCAACTAGTGTGTATGTGAGAGAGAAAGCTCACCATTTAAGCTAATTGTATGATTTTTTTAAATATAAAAAAGAATAAGTCCTATAATCAGAAAGTTATTCAGCCCAAAGGGACTGTCCTGTAATTTAATGCCATTAAAAATAGTTCCTTGTTCTCGGGCTGCAGAGTATATTTTCTATCTTTTATGAGACTTCAGGTGGAAGTTATGGATCTTGAGAAGTGGTGGGATTCAATTTTTTTTACTACTGGTTCTGTGGGCGTGGCTTGGTGGGCGTGGCTTGGTTTGGTGGGCATGGCTTGGTGGGCATGCCAGGGGAAGGTTACTGCAAAATCCGCATTCCCTCCCAGTCAGCTGGGACTCGGGAGGCAGAGAATAGATGGGGCGGGGCCAGCCAGAGGTGGTATTTACTGGTTCTCCAAACTACTCAAAATTTCCACTACCAGTTCTCCAGAACTAGTCAGAATCTGCTGAATACCACCTCTGATCTTGAGCCTGCAAAAGAATAGTATACAGCTAGTTCTCGACTTACAACCGTTTATTCATTCAAAGTTACAATGGTACTGAAAAAGTGACTTATGGCCATATTTCACAGTTACAACCTTTGTAGCATCATGTGATCAAAACAGCCATGCTTAGCAACTGACCCATATTTATGATGGTGGCAGTGTTCCAGGGTCATGTGATCCGCTTTTGTGACCTTCTGACAAGCAAAGGCAATGGGGAAGCCAGACTCACTTAACAACTAATTAACTTATCAACTGCAGTGATTCACTTAACAACAGTGGTAAGAAATGTCGTAAAATGGAGCAAAGCACACTTCGCAACTGCCTCACATAACAACTGATATTTTGGGCTCAGGTGGTCGTAAGTCGAGGACTACCTGAAAACATTGGGACTATGGCTCAAGCATCTGCAAAAGGTGATTTGAGAAATGTCCATGTCCTTTTGGTGATGGAGTTTCCTATTTATTAGGGCATGCTCCCTCACCCCCTGATTTCTCTGACTGTGCTCGCCTCGCGCCGGGGTAAGCGTGGTGTGTGTGTGTGTGTGTGTGTGTGTGTGTGTGTAATGGACAGCAAGATGGGACAGATCAGCTGGGAGGCTGGCAAAGAAGCTTCAGTTTCTCCACTCCCGTGGCTCTTGGAGGAAGAAGGCAGGAATGCTGGCCAGCGCTTGCTTCCCTTAGCAATAGCAATAGCAGTAGACTTATATACCGCTTCATAGGGCTTTCAGGCCTCTCTAAGCGGTTTACAGAGAGTCAGCATATTGCCCCCAACAATCTGGGTCCTCATTTTACCCACCTTGGAAGGATGGAAGGCTGAGTCAACCCTGAGCTGGTGAGATTTGAACCGCTGAACTGCTGATCTAGCAGTAGCCTGCAGTGCTGCATTTAACCCCTGCGCCACCTTGGCTCTTACCACTTGCCACCACCGCCCCTGCGGGACAGAGCGTTACTGTCCTGTCCCCACTGGCTGCAACCTGGGCCCCGACTGCCCTACTTAGCTGGGTGGCTGGGCAGGAAAGAGGCGAGGGGGCGAGCACCAAATTTTTGCAATTCTGTGGGCATGGCTAGGAGGCATGTGACTGTGTGCGTGCCTGAGTGATGTCAAGTAGGCCATGCCCACTCAGTCACATGTCTCCCCCCACCTAGCCAAGCCCACAAAACCAGTAGTAAAAAAAAATTGAAACCCACCCCTGGTTGAAAGACAAGGATTAGCAGTATGTGCATTAATTCAAGAAATGACTCACATAATTGCACATGAGTGCGCATTCAAATTCAAGGCTTGCGGGCTTTTTTGAAAGGATGTAACCTAAAGCCATAGCAGAAGAAGAAATACCTAGAACAGGGGTCAGGAACCTTGAATATTCAAAGAGCCACAAATGTCCTAACCAAAAGCCGCCCATTCATTTCTGGAGCCAACCAGATGTCTGGTTCCCCACCATAGATTCTCCTCCTAGCATGGTGTCCTTTTTCCTCTACCTGTCCTAACGAAAATCCCTAACCCTAACCCTATCAATTGTGGAGCTGACCGGTGACAGGGAGCCACAGCAGAGGGATGAAAGAGCCACATGTGGCTCCGGAGCCACGGGTTTCTGACCCTTGACCTAGAATAAGTAGCCAATAAGAGTAGACATTAGACATCTTCTTTCTTCAGACAAATATGATAGCTTGGTCTAAGTTAACTTGTATTATAAGGAAAGAAATCAAGCAAACTAACACAACACAACACATTTTTAAAAAAATGAAATTGAAATTATATGGACTATTTTTGGCTCCAGTATGGACCCGTGTCACATAGCTCAGAAATTCTAAGCAATTACTTTTAAAACTAAGCAATAACTTTTCACGGGGAGAGGGATTCTCTAGCACAGATGAATTGGCTAGACCATTCCTACCACAGAACACTGTTCTGGGAAATGTGGTCTGCTGGAAAATTGGGAAGCTGTTCAATTATTCGGCACAGCTCTCAGGAAGCAAGCAAATTTAACCGTAGGAACGCCTGTCCATTCCTCTGTAGCAGGGGTGGGTTTCTCGCCCCGTTCCAACCGGATCGGTTGGAACGAGGCCGGCGGCGTCCTCGCGCACACACACGGCGTCCTTGCGCACGCATGCGGCGTGTGCGTGCGTACTAGCGTCTGCGCGATGCTCCAGCTGCTCCTGGAGGATCGTGCAGGCGCTGTATGCGTTCTGCGCATGCGTGGAAAGCGCAGAATTCATAAAAACCGGGTAAGGAGTGGGTGCGGGTGTGCGGGTGTGCGGGCGTGCGCGGGCACGGGGGGCGTCGCCGTTCCCGGAAGTTATTTACTTCCGGGTTCGGCGACCAACCGGATCGCAGGGACCGGTGCGAACCGGTCGAAACCCACCCCTGCTCTGTAGAGTAATTATTGAGTGGAACAGGGAGCAGACATCAAGCACAATTGTCTATTCATTTTTTAAACTTCAATTTTCTTTTTTTTTAATGTTATAAAAATCAGGCATCAAATCATATACCCTACACCTCAATAATACAGTAAAGTTCCTTTGTATGAGTGGGGCTCTGTGTTGGCTTCCATCCAGAATGCTAGTCCTACAATGTTCACTGCTGTGGTGGTTTTGGAGGAAACTAAAAGAGTAGACAATTACTGGATGCAGTCTGCAACTAAGGATATGAAAGCCCCACCATGCTATATCTAGCACAAATAGCTCCCAGATTGTGTATATAAAGCACACACAGTTAAAGAATAAACCATTGACACAAAAATAATTTGCATGCAGGCAAGTGGTGTGGATTTTTCGGAGAAAGATAAGCTTATGCCTTCAAATCCTCCCCAAATATAGAGTACTCTGAATTCAGAGCTGGCTAACTTCCATTTACTGTGAAGCAAAGTAAGATGTTATCTATGCTATATATTATCTAGCATGTTACTTGTCTCCAGCAGAATTTTTCTTTTCTTTCATACAAAGCATTTTAGTGGGGTGAAGTATGGCTGATTGGCTTATAAGTCTGAGACACAAAGAGAAATGATAGATTGTTTCTGTTGAAAATATTGTAAAGTATTGTCACAACTGATGAAGCTCTTTGGATGAGAAACACATTCTTCTTCTTCTTCTTCTTCTTCTTCTTCTCCTCCTCCTCCTCCTCCTCCTCCTCCTCCTATTTATTTATTTATTTATTTATTTATTTATTTATTTATTTATTTATTTATTTATTTATTTAATTTGTATGCTGCCCACTCTCAAAAAGACTCAGGGTGGCTTACAAGTAAAAAAAAGGGTAAGGGAAGAACATACAAAAACAAAACAACATTAAAAGATCCACAACATTCACAACTTAGGATGGGGCTGGACAAAGTCAACAGCCCCAGGCCTGCCGGAACAGCCAGGTCTTAGTCGCTTTGCGGAAGGCCGGAAGGATAGTAAGGGTCCGGATCTCCGCGGGGAGATCGTTCCATAGGGCCAGAGCAGCAACAGAGAAGGCCCTCCCCCGGGGAGTCACCAGCTGACATTGACCAGCAGATGGAATCCGGAGGAGGCCTAATCTGTGCGATCTTATAGGCCTCAGGGAAGTAATTGGCAGGAGACAGTCTCTCAAGTAGCCAGGTCCGATACCATGTAGGGCTTTAAAAGTAATGACTAGCACTTTGAAGTGTGTCCAGAGACTAAGCACTGGCACATCACTTCTACCACTTCACTGAGTTGGCACGGGGCGGACAGATACAGTTGCATATCGTCCGCGTATTGGTGGTATTTAATCCCGTGCTGTCGTATGATCTCACCCATCAGCTTCATGTAGATGTTAAATAGGAGGGGGGACTGGACCGAACCCTGCAGCACCCCATAATTGAGGGGCCTAGGGGTTGATCTCTGCCCTCCGACCAACACCGACTGCGACCTGTCCGAGAGGTAGGGGGAGAACCACCGATGAACGGTGTCTCCCACTCCCACCTCTCGCAACCGTCGCAGAAGGATACCATGGTCGATGGTATCAAAGGCCGCTGAGAGGTCAAGAAGCACAAGGATAGAGGAGTGACCCCTATCTCTGGCTCGCCAGAGATCATCGATCAACGCGACCAAAGCAGTTTCTGTGCTGTAGCCAGGCCTGAAACCTGACTGAAAGGAATCCAGATAATTGGTTTCATCCAAGGTCCGTTGGAGTTGAAAGGCCACCACTTTCTCAACAACCTTCCCAACAAAGGGGAGGTTGGAGACTGGACGATAGTTACTCAAAATGGATGGGTCCAGCTAGGGTTTCTTCAGGAGGGGTCTCACCACTGCATCCTTTAGGAGGTACGGGAAGGATCCCTCCCGAAGAGAGGTGTTAACTATCGGTTGGAGCCAGCCACGTGTCACCTCCCTGCTGGTCAAGACCAGCCAGGAGGGGCATGGGTCCAGTATACAGGTGGAGGCACTCACCACTCCCATGTCCTTGTCCACTTCCTCAGGAGCAACAAGTTGAAACTCGCTCCATAAAATCCACTCAAGACCTTCCCCCGGTACCTCGGCTGGTACCGTGCAATTGAAGTCTAGATCTGTCCGAATCCGAGCGACTTTATCCGTTAGAAACTGAACAAATTCCTCAGCTCTACCCTGTAAAGAGTCATCCGCATCCCTCCCTTTCAAGAGGGAGCGGGCTATTATAAACAAGGCAGCTGGGCGCGATTCAGCGGATGCAATAAGAGCGGAAAAATGTGCACATTTCGCTGCCCGTATTGCCACGAGATAGGTCCTGATATAGGCTCTCATTAGTGCTCGGTCAGATTCAGAATTACTAGCCCTCCAGCGGCACTCTAGGCGTCTCTTTTGGCGTTTCATCTCCCGGAGTTTCTCGGTAAACCAAGGAGCCCTCCTGGATCCACTACCTCGGAGAGGCCATAAAGGCACAATCCGGTTTAGTGCCCCCACTGCTGCTGCATTCCACGCAGCGACTAAGGACTCTACTGGACTGTGGATGAGAGCTACAGGTATTTCCCCAAGCGCTGTCTGAAATCCCATAGGATCCATCAGGCCTCTGGGCGGAAAAAACCTAATTGGTTCCCCCTCCCTACAGTAGGGAATTGATTTCCGAAAGTCAAGCCTCAGTAGGAAGTGATCAGACCATGACAAGGGCAAGATCTTAATGCCCTTCAAATCTAGATCACGTCTCCACTGCTCCGAAAGGAATACGAGGTCAAGCGTGTGACCCGCTGAGTGAGTCGGGTCCTGAATTACTTGAGTCAAGTCCATGGCTGTCATTGAAGCCATGAACTCCTGCACCCCATCAGAGTGTTCACCGAGTGAAGGCAGGTTGAAATCCCCCAGCTCCATAAGCCTGGGGAACTCTACCGCCAGCTCGGCTACTGACTCAAGGAACGAGGGGAGGGCTGTTACAACACTGTTGTGAGGTAGGTATGTTAACAACAAGCCCACTTGACCTTCAAGGTCCAACTTCACCAGCAGGGACTCACACCCGACAAGCTCAGGAGCAGGGATCCTACGAGGAACTAATGACCTTCGGACGATGATGGCCACTCCCCCACCCCTTGTCTGGGGTCGCGGCTGATGGAGCACCTGAAACCCTTCTGGGCACATTTCAGTGAGGGGGACTCCTCCCTCCGGGCCCAGCCAGGTTTCAGTAATACATGCCAGGTCTGCCCCCTCGTCTAATATTAGGTCCCGGACGAGGGGAGCTTTGTGAACCACAGACCTGGCATTTAGCAACAACAGTCTGAGACCAGGGCCCTGACAACTCTCGCCATCTGGTCCTGGAATGGAACTAACAGGGCCGGAAGGAGGGTTCGCTGTGACGTAGCGAACCCTCCTTCCCCGGTAATGGCTAGCCCTGAAGTTCTCGCCATACCTGCCCCTCCCCATCATGACCATAATGCTCCGGCCCACCCCCGCACCCATAGACCCTATTTCCCTTCCCGTAGCCTCCTCTCTCTCCAACAGGCCATTTATATCAATCATTCTCCTCCTCCTCCTCCTCCTCCTCCTCCTCCTCCTCCTCCTTTTTCTCTTCTTCTTCTCCTACTTTTACTTCTTCTCTTTTGAGATATTGCTGCAAAGGAACATTTATGACCAATATGAGAGAGCAATCAAGTGCAAAGCACAAAAGCTACCTGCTGGATGAGGCAAATATCAAGGTCCATTAGCCTCAGCAGGCCCAATGTTGTTGACATTGGTTGTCCACATCTTTCTTCTAAGTCAAGGCTGCAGCCATTAAAATTACATTTTAATGTAATTAGCACATTAAAGGGTTTTTCCTGCTGTTTTTGCCCTAAGGAAACATATATGACCATGTTTTCTACAGTATTGTTTTAATTACTTTGGAAGGGAGATGGTGCCATTTGCAAACTCCATGGAATATTTCCAGATTTGCTAACTCGGTCTGCATTGATCTTCCCTTGCAAGACTTACCTCTTTGGTTTATTTAGAGATGGGTTAAAAGTGGCAAGAACTCTGCCATATTTTTTCTTCTAGCCAAATGACTGGGGAGGGGGAATACTAAAATCTTCTCCCTATCACCTGAGCTATTTTTGACTGAGATTTATCAATCATTCAGAAAGCCAGTAAACACAGTGGTGGGATTCAGCCAGTTTACATCAGGGGTGGGTTCCTGCCTGTTCTAACCTCTTCTATAGAAGAGGTTCCACAAATCTACAGTGCCATTTAGAACCAGTTTCAGCTCCCTCCCCCCGCCAGTCCGCACATCATCAAGATAAAGAGCGAGAGGAGGAATTCTGGGAGTTGAAGTCCACAAGTCTTAAAGCTGTCAAGTCTGAACACCCCTGGGGTTTTTTCCTAAAGGGTCTTGTAACCTGACAGCTTTAAGACTTGCACACTTCAATACCAGAGTTCCTGAGCCAACATGACTGGAGGAGGAATTCTGGGAGTTGAGGTCCTGAAGTCTTAAAGCTGTCAAGTTTGAACACCCCTGGGTTTTTTTTTTTCTAAAGGGTTAGGGGTGCAAGGGTCTTGTAACTTGACAGTTTTAAGACTTGCGTGCTTCAAATGCCAGAGTTCCTGAGCCAACATTTTGGATACTAAGCAAGAGCGTTGTTATTTCAGTTTCACCACATTTTACAAGTTGGCCTCGCCCACCCCATCACATGGCTGGCAAACCACTCCCACAAAGCAGGCCACACCTAGAGAAGAGGTTCTAAAAAAAATTGAAACCGACCACTGGTTTACATCTATTCAGGAGAACTGGTTGTTAATTTTCTAAGCAGTTTGGAGAACTGGTAGTTACAACGACAGACTGACCCCTCCCCTCCCAGGAGTCTCCACCCGGTCCGTTTATCATGCCAGGTAAGTGCAGAGCCCGCATGGAGGTTCTGGGAGGGCGAAAAATGGGCCTACCGGAAGTACCATAAGTCTGGAAAGGGGCCTGTTCCCGGCCTCCACATCCTGGCTGTTTTTGCCCTCCCAGAGGCTTGAGAAAGCCTACGGAGTCTAGGGAGAACAAAAAACGGGCCTACCAGAAGTACCGAAAATCTGGAAACGGATCCAGCAACCAGGCAGAGAACAGGTTGCTAATTTCTTTTCAATCCCACCCCTGATTACAGGTCTAGGAGAATTGGAGGATATTTGATGTGGTCCTTCCATCTGCTTCAACATGAGACCTATGAGCCAGGTGGAATAAAGTAATTATACCTGTTCTTCTGAGTCAGTGGCTCTTCTGATGACAAAGACTCTTGGCAGATATCCAGTAATACTTATTCATGAGGCCAGGCAAGCTTTTTCATGCTGAAACTCTTAACACACATTATCTGTATAATGTGTAAGCTGGTGGAAAGGCAGAAGGAAAGATTGACCACTGAGTCATCCAAAGTGGCAACTAGCAACTCCATTTTTCAGCAAAGCCTCTGGAACACTAAATCATTCAGAGACGCCACAGACAGACTCATTTCTTAGTCTTTTCTTATTGTTCACACATTTAATATATTTCTCAATGCATCAAAATACCTACCCACACATTTTGGCACTGCTGATTTTAAAACACATGAACAAATATATGGGTATGTCAGGTTCCTTAGCACATTCCGGTGGGGGGGGAAGCTCTATAGAACGTGCATTGTGAAGATAATTCAATTTGTTTTCTCAGAAGAAAATGGTTTAAGGCAGTTTGGAGGTCCTAAAAACTTCTCCTAGAGATAACAAACTACAAAGCAATGCCCAATGAATTTTTAAAAACCATCCAATTTTTTTGAATTCCCCAAATATTGAACACAATGAATGTAGCTGCTGACACCTTGTGGCATTTCTGCAAAATGTCAACATTTGATTTCAAAACCTTTTTTAGAGACAGTGAATTTTCTCCTGCCGTGGGTTAAATCCTGGTGATTTAACCAGAAGATTGGTAAGAAAGAATAGGATGGTAATCTCTATCTCTTTCTGTTAGTGCATGGTAAATAGCATTCTATATTCCCATGTAGTGCTTGAATATGTAATATTGAACTAAGCAAACATTTGAATTAGTCACAAAAAGGTATACTTTGCTTTTCCTTGTCTCTGGTAGGACATCTTCATAGAGTAGGTTGATATTTCCCACTGTCAATCTAACAGACTTGGGAAAAGGATATTTCTTAACTCAACACCCTTTGGCACAAGCAAGTGTTCCTTAATCTTACTGGTCTAATTTTTGGCAGAACTAGGCAAAGTATTCCAAAATAAAATGAACTGATTCCTTGGCAAATTCCAGAGTGATAAGACCATCAAAAAGGAATCTGATAAATGGTGGCTCAGAACTTCAATGGAAACTTAACCAAGAAGCTACTCCATGCTTGCTCTCTTTGAAGAGATCCAGCAGCCATAATCTACTTGGGATTCCTTGACTGGCGGAAGGAGATAAGGTCTTCCCTTCTTTGCCTTATGGCATTTTTCAGTGTTCTTGCACATGCTTTGATTGCTGTCTTGAGTTTTGTTTATGTTTTTCAGCATTCTTGAATATTGATCGATCAGGTTACATTATTAGGATAATATCTCACACTGCCTTGCAATAATAAATCCTGAACTTAGAACCACAGTTGAGACCAGAATTTCCATTGCTAAGCCAAACAGTTGCCAAATTTTACCACCTCTTTTGTTAAGCAAATCACTGCAGTCATTAAGTGACCCATGCAGTTATTAAGTGAATCTGGCTTCCCCTATTTACTTTGCTCATCAGAAACTGGTTGGATAGGTCAGAAATGGTAATCACTTGACCCAGGCAGCTGCAACTATCTTAAATACATGCTGGTTGCCAAGTGCTTGAATTTTGATCACATGACCTTGGGGATGCTACGATATTCATAAATGTGAGAATCAGTTGCAATCTATTTTTTTAATGGTCAGTAAAAGAATAATTGTACGTCAAGTACTCTCTGTAAAGTCTTATGTACTCATACTAGTGTGGTCACAGCTTCTGGATCGAAAAACACCAGTGTTTCCCCAAAAATAAGAATGGTTCTTATTTTCTTTTGGGCCCCAAAATAAACACCCAGGCTTATTTTGGGAGTTGTCTTATTCCTCTCCCATTACGGAAGAACCACTTCTTCTGCTTAGTGGTGGCAAGGAAGGAAACAATGTGGTGTGCAAATGCTGCCACTGTGAGGCATGTGGGGGGTGGATCTGC
The DNA here is from genome assembly GCF_051295495.1 of Thamnophis sirtalis. Lineage (NCBI taxonomy): Eukaryota > Metazoa > Chordata > Lepidosauria > Squamata > Natricidae > Thamnophis > Thamnophis sirtalis. Next base: position 120,189,247 of record NW_028261382.1, read on the forward strand.
CCCATACCTGTCTATCTCAGGGCCCCCACAGCCAAGCCCATGCATGCCCCAACACCTGCCTCACCTTGCAGCTGTGGCACCAGCATGCCACTCAGCCTTCTGCTCCATTGTGGCCGTGAGCAAGCAGAATAAGTGGGACAGGAGCTACAGGGGCTCCTGTTTCTCATGGCTGCCAGTGCTGCCGCCATGAGGCAGGTGTCGGGATGTGGATGACCTGGCTGTGGAGGTCCTGCGGTAAGCCAGTGCAGGGAGTGTAGGGCAGTTCCAAACCACTCCACCTCACCTCATCCTCGCAACACCGCGAGAAACCAGATGGAATAGACGGGTGCCCAGCTACACAGACTCTTATATAGGGCTTATTTTGGGGGTGAGGCTTATACTACCGTGTTTCCCTGGTCTTGTTTTCTTTTGACCCCCAAAATCAGCACTTGGACTTATTTTTGGGGAGGTGTTATTATTTTTGTGGTGCTGGAGGTGGTGAGTGTGGTCAGCTCATGGCTGCTGCTGCGTTGCAATATTTCTGGGGAGGGCTTATTTTCAGGGTAGGGCTTATTTTAGAGCATGTGCTCAAAAGCCCGATTGGGCTTATTATCCGGGGAGGTCTTACTTTAAGGGAAACAAGGTAGATACACACATAAAACATGTTATTTTCAGGATATGTCTTAGTTTCAGGGATACATTTAAAACTCAAACCTGCTGTGCTGGGACCAAGCAGTATACCATTTTGAAATAAATATACAAAAACACCAAATTCATTTATTTCCATTTATTCCTGTCTGTTCTTCTCCAAATGAACCTAATGTGATACCTATGATGTAGTTACCTTTCTCTCTGGCAGTAGGAAGAGAAAAATAATATAATATTATTTTCTTCTACTTTATCAAATCTGACCTCGTCGCAGGGTGGCCACAAATGGATTGTAATCAAATTATGCTATCCATCATTTAATACAATACAATAAATAAACTTTCACGGTAATTTTCTCATTTCTGGCAGCAAAGAACTATCACATCTATCTCTGCATAGAATTTTCTCCTTATAAAGACAAAATGGAATTCATCTATAATTAAAGAAATGGTAATGTAAATGCTTCAGCAGCATGGGAATCCCACTGATGTAGGAGGTGAATAACAGGCACAAATTAAGACATTAGTTGAAAATGTTAGGAACATATTATTAGGGAAAGATGCCATTAAGAAGGTGGTTGTGAATATACAAAGGAATAAAACAGCCTTGCGGTTGGTGATATATAAAGCCAAACTCCCATTCACTTATCAGTTATTGTTCAAATTCAAAACCGAAGCTGATCTTTGCAGCTGATATTTAATATGATATTTTGAGAATTTTAGGTCACGTTTCATGGGAAGACAAGTGGTTTTTAAGTAAGCATGGGATTTTTCCTTGCTTATATCTACATATAGCATAAATATTTCTATGCTATCTCTTTTTTTTTTCTGTTGTGTTTTGAAAACAAGGCCTACATTTGATCTCCCACTCCTGGTTGAGGCTACCATGGATTGTCTTTGGCTGGACTGGTTTAAAATACCTTTATCCTCCTTTACCACATCAGGCATTTTACTATGGATACAGTCCAGCATGCTTCACATCAGGGGTGGCATTCAGCAGGGTCTGACCAATTCCGGAGAACCAGTAGCGGACATTTTGAGTAGTTCGGAGAACCGGTAAATACCACCTCTGACTGCCCCTGCCCCCAACTATTCTCTGCCTCCTGAGTCCCAGCTGATCGGGAGGGGATGGGGATTTTGTAGTAACCTTCCCCTGGAGTGGGGAGAGAATGGAGATTTTACAGTATTCTTCCCTTGCCACACCCGTCAAGCCATGCCACACCATGCTACGCCCACAGAAATGGTAGTAATTTTTTTTTAATCCCACCACTATTTCACATAGTTTTCCATCAAGAGCATGACATGAAGCACCTCTTTAAACCCCAGAGGACATGTTCTCTTCCTTCCTGTCTCTGGAAATTGTATTCCATAACCATTCCTGTTTAAGCAGCAGGAGAGTCTGTTCACTCAATTGAGACTCTCCCTCCATACAGCAATGTTATAATAACAGAACGACAGTGTTGGAAGGGACCTTGGAGATCTTCCAATCCAACCCCTTCTCAAGCAGGGGACCCTATGCCATTCCACACAAATGACTGTCCAATCTCTTCTTAAAAGCCTCCAGTGATGGAGCACCCACAACTACTGAAGGCAAGCTTTTCCACTGGTTAATTGTTTTCATTATTAGTACTGTAAATTTCTCCTTAGTTCTAGGTTACTTCTCTGCTTGATTAGTTTCCATCCATCGTTTCTTGTCTTGTCGTCTGGTACTTTGGAAACGATTTCTATCTACATTTATTTGTATATATTAATTTGTCAAACATGTACAAGACAGCAGGCATAAATATAAACATGGATATTGTTAGGAATATAATTCTAACCATTGGGTTGGCAATATATAAATCATGTAACAATGTTGTACCTGTTTCTTTAAATCATGCTGTAAATGGTTAGAATGCAGAACTGCAGGCTACTTCTGCTGACTGCTGGCAGTTCAATTCTCACCAGGCTTAAGGTTAACTCAGCCTTCCATCCTTCTGCGCTTGGTAAAATGAGGACCAAGATTGTTGGGGGCAATGTGTTGACTCTGTAAACCGCTGAGAGAGGGCCGGGACTGTAAAGTGGTATATAAGCCTAAGTGCTATTGTTATTGCTATTGCAAACTAAAAAGAGAAGTTCAGGTGTTGCTACGGGGGTGGTGGTGGTGGTTTCACGGGAGTTTGGGTTAGAACAGAGGTGTGAACTTTTCCTCTTTCTTCCCCACTCTGTGTAGTGCCAGGTTTTCATCCCTTGAAGTAGAAAGCAAAGACTATTAAAGGAGAGAATTAGCATTCCAAGGCAGCCATGGGAGAAAGGAGGAAAAGGCTGGGTTTGCTCACTGCTTAAGAAACTTTCAGAAACAAGCTTGATAAACACGTGAAGGATATTTTTGTTAAGTATGCTTATATTTTCTCACGTAGAACAGAGACAGGTACTGGCAACTTATAACAGTTTGCTTAGGGACTTTTCAAAGTTGCAACAAGACTGAAAAAAGCGACTTACGACTGCTTTTCACCCTTATGACCATTTTCAGCACCTCCATGGTCACATGATCAGAACTGGCACCTGATTCTTATTTACGGCAGTTGCAGTGTCCAGGGGGTCATGTGTAGGGGTGGGTTGCTCCCGGCATTACTGCTGGTTCGGTGCACGCAAAAAAATTCCACGCATGCCCATTTACACAAAAATAAATCTGCGCATGCGCAAAATGTTCAAACAAGAAAAAAAATAAATTTGTGCAATGACAATTGTTCTGCCCATGCTCAGAACCAAAAATCAAGATGGTGGCCCGGTAGGAGAACCGGTTCAGTGGCGTGGCAGGCCTGGGTCACTATCGATTCCAGCGACCCAGGTCGCCAAACCACTACCGGTAGGAACCCACCTCTGGTCATGTGATAACCTTTTGCAACAAGTTTCCAACAAGCAAAGTTAATGGGGAAGCCAGATTCACTTAACAGCCATGTCACTAACTTAACCATTGCAATGATTCACTTAACAACTGTGATTAGAAAAGTTGTAAAAGGGGCAAAACTGCCTTAACAAATGTCTCTCTTAGCAACAGAAATTTGGGGATCAGTTGCAGTCGTAAGTGGAGGACTATCTGTCCACACAAATTGGACCAATTTTTGTGCAGCTTCTATGCTGAATATTTTTTTTTTTTACAGCAGATGGCACCCTTCTTACTCAGAGCCTTCCTACTGCAGCAATTTTTCTCTCATTTTAACTTCCTATTTGCTTGCTTGAAGTTACTTTTCAGCAGAAAACTGAATTTTCGAGGTTTGTGGATGTTGTTTCATACCCAGATAGTTATCATTTAGTGAGCACAATTGGGACCAGCAATTCAGGAATTAAGTGAAGCGGTTGCTAGGGGAAACTTCGCAATTTTACAATCTTACTTCAGCTTGCCTTTGCTTTACAAACCTACAAATGTAGTAAATATGAAGATGGAGCATGATTTTTTTCAGCACTGTAACTGTAAACAGTCATTAAATGAGTCAGTTGTACTTTGAGTATATGTATAGATATACCAAGGGACACTGCGGCTCACTGGCTAAGATGCTGAGCTTGCCGATAAGAAAGGTTGACAATTCTGCGGTTCGAATCCCTAGTGCTGCATAACAGAGTGAGCTCCTGTTACTTAACCCACCTTCTGCCAACCTAGCAGTTTGAAAGCACATAAAAAATGCAAGTAGATGGGAAGGTAACAGTGTTTCATGCACCTTCGGCATTTAGTCAAGCTAGCCATATGACCACGGAGATGTCTTCGGACAGTGCTGGCTCATCGGCTTTGAAACAGAGATGAGCACCGCCCCCTAGAGTCGGGAACGACTAACATATATGTGCGAGGGGTACCTTTACCTTATAGATATACCACTGATGTAGTGGAGGTATAAATAGGTTAATTTCACACTGCTACAGTATTGTCCACACCTTTATACTTTGGTGACTTCAGTGACAGAGAATCATTCATTTAATTACAAATTAATGGGTGTCTTGATGGACTCTCCCACATTAATATTTGTTGGTTGTAAACTTGATTGGTTATGTGCTATCAAGAAAGTAATTGACTCTTAGCAATCACATAGAGTTACTCCATGACAATTTTTTTATATAGATTGTCAGTCATCCCGGTCTTGGTTGTCTCAAAGCTGCTTTTTCAAAAGGCCGGACTATGTTTTTTTCCTTGAGGAAGAAGATGTATCTCTTCTCATCCAAAAGGTTTCATCAGTTCTGACCATCCCTCACCATCATTCAATCAGAACTGATGAAGCTTCTTGGGTGAGAAACGAAACGTCTTCTTCCTCAAGGAAAAAATCATAGTCCAGTTGCCTTTTGAAAAAGCACCTTTGAGACAACCATGATCATTTGTCCTGGTTCTTCCAATGGTGCATCCCAGGAGTGGGATTCTCCCGTTTTGGACTGGTTCATGCAAACGATCAGCTGGGAGCAAAGTGGTTCGTGCCCGATGATCAGATGGGCCCATCTTCCCACTCGCACTATTTTCCTAACTTTATCTTCTTAGCTGATTTACGTGACAGAAGAGATTCCTGCATGAATCAGCTGTGTTACTCCTCCTAAGAAACCTGGAAGTAAAGATTGATTCAAACTGCGCACAAGCGCGCAGCGTAATCGCGCCATCACCAAAACGGTTGTTAAACTGGGAGGATCCCACCACTGGTGTACCCTTCATGTAATGCATACTGTAAATGTAGGTGATCTGAATTTATATAACTGGTCCAGTGGTGGGATTCAAATAATTTAGCAATTGGTTCTCTGCCCTAATGACCAGCTGGGTAGGTGTGGCTCAGTGGCCATGTGGGTGTGGCCAACTGAATGTCATTCAGGTTGATGGGCGCTTTCCCTTAACTGTTATAATGTAATAAGGCTTAACCAGAGGCAGTTTCTGTAAGCAGGGCAATAAAGATTAGGCTAGAAACAACACCAGAATTTTTCCTTCCTGCCTTCCTTACAGGATTAGGAAAAGTAGGAAAAAACAAAATGAGATTTCTTCCAACAACCAGTTCTCCGAACTGCTTAAAAAGTTAACAACCGGTTCTCCCGAATAGGTGTGAGCTGGCTGAATCCCACCACTGAACTGGTCATAATTTTGTAGGCCCGACATAATTGTAGATGCAGTACTTAAAATCCTGTGGGCTATGAATTTGGACCAGAATAAGTCTGCATCTTGGCATTGGATAGGATTTATGATTTATAATTGTTTAGTAAGAACAATAAGCTTCCCTTATTTTAAAGCCCATTGTGAGCATGAAGGACGCCTGAATCAATAGAAATAGCTTTTTTGTTAAAAGGACAAAGATCCTTTTAACAAAAGATCCAAGCATCAAAACAAAAAAGCTGCGGTATAAGAAGACTTCTATTCTAAGACACAGGTAAACCCTTTTGGGGGTGTATTTGGAATTTAGAAAATATATTGCAGGTGTTATGGAAAAATGGAGGCTGTCAAATGATGATCATGGGAAGACAAATGCCAGAAACTGCATGTGGTTTCAAAACTGATATTTTTTATACATTAAAATTAAATTAAAATATTATATTTTATTAATATTATATTGAACACAAATTTATATATAACAATATATATACAGGTGAAACTCAAAAAATTAGAATAACGTGCAAAAGTTCATTTATTTCAGTAATGTAACTTAAAAAGTGAAACTAATATATGAGATAAGACTCATTACATGCAAAGCAAGATAGTTCAAGCCATGATTTGTCATAATTGTGATGATTATGGCTTACAACTCATGAAAACCCCAAATCCACCATCTCAGAAAATTAGAATATTACATGCAATCAATAAAACAAGGATTGTACATAGAACAATATCGGATCTCTGAAAAGTATAAGCATGCATATGTACTCAGTACTTGGTTTGGGCCCCTTTTGCAGCAATTACTGCCTCAATGCAGCGTGGCATAGAAGCTATCAGCCTGTGGCACTGCTGAGGTGTTATGGAAAACCAGGATGCTTCAATAGCAGTCTTCAGCTCTTCTGCATTGTTCGATCTCATGTCTCTCATCTTTTTCTTGGCAATGCCCCATAGATTCTCTATGGGGTTCAGGTCAGGCGACTTTGCTGGCAAATCAAGCACAGTAATCCCACAGTCATTGAACCAGGTTTTGGTGCTTTTGGCAGTGTGGGCAGCTGGAAAATGAAGTTAGCATCCCCATAAAGCTCGTCTGCGGAAGGAAGCATGAAGTGCTCCAAAATCTCCTGGTAGACGGCTGCGTTGACCCTGGTCTTAATGAAGCACAATGGTCCAAAGTCCTGTTGCTCAGTGGTCCAAAGTCCTCTTTTCTGATGAGAGCAACTTTTGCATCTCATTTGGAAACCAAGGTCCCTGGGTATGGAGTAAGAATGGAGAGGCCAATCAAGCACAGTAACCCCACGATCATTGAACCAGTTTTTGGTGTTTTGGGCAAAAGTTGCTCTCATCAGAAAGAGGACTCAGTGGAGCTACAGAACTTTAGACCACTGTGCTTCATCAAGACCAGGGTCTACCAGGAGATTTTGCCAAGAGAAAGATGAGAGACATGAAACTGAACAATGCAGAAGAGCTGAAGGTCGCTATTGAAGCATCCTGGTAGCTTCCATGCCATGCTGCATTGAGGCAGTAATTACCTAATGCTGTGAAAGATTGAGGGCAAAAGAAGAAGGGGCGACAGAGAATGAAGTGGCTGGATGGAGTCACTGAAGCAGTCAGCCTGAGCTTAAATGGACTCCAGAGGATGGTAGAGGACAGGAAGGCTTGGAGGAACATTGTCCATAGGGTCACAATGGGTTGGACATGACTTTGCAACTAATAAAGTAGCCATACAATTAGTAGGGAATGATCCAGTGATTGTTCCTTTCTTTTTTTGTGTTTCCAACATTGTGTCACCTTGTTTTATTTTGGATCAGCAAATCTGTCCATGTAGAGCAGTTTTGTTGGGAAAATGCAGAATACAGAAGGGGAAAAGTCAAGCATTTCATCCAGATTGCATGATATGAGGAGACACAATCATGGACTAAGCACTACCCAAAATAGAGTATTATATGCTCTGGAGGCAGAAGAAGAAAAAAGTATTGTTTGGAAAACAATCGAAGCTCTGAAATCTATGTTTTAAAACAGATAGGGAAAATATTAATAGAGTTTGCATCTAAATTTGTTTCGTTTGTATTTCTGAAATCCTTTGGTGAATAAATATCCTTCAATACCAGCTTCTCCTGAATTAAGAAATGGAAATTTGCAAATAAAACAATGTATATTTTAAGAAAAAGTGCATACAAAAGTGTACTGTGCCAGAAGAAGTGTGTGTAGAACTTTGTATAATGGAAATGCACATTTATGTACATGTACGTCTATGTGGAGAGAGAGAGAGAAAGAGAGGAGGGACAGAGATGGAAAGGGAGAGGGAGACAGAGAAGGGGAGAGAGTAATATTATGTAGTATTCATAAACCATTGTGCTACCTAACATCTTTCAAACATTCACAGATCCAGGAAGAAAGAAGACAAAAGAAGAAGTTTACACTTGGATAAATGAGAAATTGAGCCAAACTGAAATTGACAGATTTGCCCATCCCTAAAAATAGTCTAGCAGATTATGTTTCTAACATCATATCATGTTCGCCGTTTTAGAGGAACATTCATGGTCACAGAAACGATGCATTAAAACATTTACGAATCAATTAACTATTTAGAAGCTGCACGCTTGTTTCTACTTTCCTGCCAGTTTCATATGATGTAATAAAATATTTAAGCAGATATGTTAGTATCTTGTTATGGTTTCCTCAGTGTCCTTTGCTCACAGTGCAGAGCAAGCTGCATCACAGATTCTCTATTTCAGAAGCATAGTAGGAATTCTAGCTTCCTTGCCCAGATAAAAACTTTTAAAAGGGGGGCTTTTTACCTAGAACTATGGCTAATCCTTTTGAACCTCGCAGCACAAAAGAAGGTCCAGGTGACCTTTTGAGAGCCTCCTTGAACCTAGAAAGGGGCAAGGCAGCTGTTAACACTGAGTGGCAGCCCACCTGCATGCAGCAACCCTCTATAAATACATTGGAGAGAAAGAACTGATTGTCTCAGGAAGACAAATGCCCTTTCTATGCTTTTAAATATTTTATAACTTCCTGAGGCAGCACATAATGAAGAGCGGCCAATAGGACAACGAGACAACAAACGATAAGGTTACTGCTACCTTTAATAGCTATGCTGAAGAGGATGTTTCAAGTAATGGTGGGGTGGTTTTTCCCCCAGCTCTCTATTATATGCTGCCAGACATTGCCCAAAACCCTGTTTCATGCAGCAATAGCAAGAGGATGATGCCATACCAGATCCTGAACCAAAGACGTCAGTTGAATTCTGCAGGCAGGGTTATTTCTGCAGGATTCAGTGGAGGCTTTGGTCGGTGTTTTGCAGCAAAACCAAATCCTTTTTGCAGACAAGAACAAATAGCCTGGTTAAAGCAAAGATTTATTGTTAAATTAGCTTTTGTGGATCATCGTCCTTAAGTGAAATGGACTATTATATTCAGGTGAGTCTGCTATAATAAATTGGTTCATTTTAAAATGGTTATAAGATTCTGTTTATTCCTATCTCCGTGGGCCTTTTCTCACTCCTGAATGATAAATTCTAGCTATCTTGCCTTGAGTTGGCTCGAAACCAGACTAGCATGAAATTTGCTGTCCTGATTATTAAGGTGAAAGTTGCTTCTACTGCCTCTGTTTCAAACACCTGCAGTCATGTTGCTTCCTGCCAAAGGAAAAGCTATTAAACACTAATGGATTCTTTGCATGCCGAGACTTGGACAGTCTTTAAACGAGACGAGAGAGTTTATTTTAACACTGGGAGGGCTAAGGACAAGAGTAGCAGTTTGGTAGTCAGGCTAGGAACTGGGAGACAAAATCCTAGGTACAAAGCAGTGGTGGGATACAACTGGTATGGGCGTACTGGTGCCTGCTGGGAGCACCAGGTACCGTTCTGGTACGGTACTCTGGAGGGGCCACCTGCCCGCCTGCTCTCCTTACCACTATTTGAGATGATCAGGGCATTTGCGCATGCAAATGGTGCCTGTGTGACACTCCGCCAATCAGCTGGAGTGTCACAGGCGGTGGGTATACATGCATGCGCTGCACACGTGCATGTGGTGGGCCCCTGGCCCCCATTGCACCGTACCAGTTGCACCGGGATTCAGAACCCACCACTGGTACAAAGCCAGCTCACATTGTGCCAGCCCTAGATGAAGGCTATGGCAAATCACTTCCAAAAATCTTGCTAAGAAAACTGCAAGGCCAGGAGTCAACACTGACTGAAACACACACACATACATGGAGAGAGAGGGGGGAGGAGAGGAGAGGGAGAGAGGAGAGGGAGGAAGAGGGAGGGGGACAGGGACAGAAACAGGGAGAGAGAAAACTAAGCAGAACGTAAACCTACCTTACCTTGGACTAGAGATGAGATTGGAAGAAAGGCGAGAAAATCCATCGCACATATTTCTATATTTCTAATTCCCATGACTATTATATTTGTTTTGTGTAGGGATGTGATCAGTGTTCTGATCTTCAAGTTGTTGCTTACCTTCAAAAAAGCATGGCACGACAAAACTGCGCTCGACTAAAGCGCGCCTGATTAAATCGCGTCGCTGACGTCATCAACAGGGCGACAAGAGCGAGCGCGGAAAAAGAAGGGCTTTAAATAGCGCTTTAAAAGCAAGCTGATTCAAGTTAAGGTAAGGGTTAGGTTTAGGGTTAGGTTTAGGGTTAGCTTTAGGGTTAGGGTTAGGTTTAGGGTTAGGTTAAGGGTTAGGGTTAGGTTAAGGGTTAGGATTAGGATTAGGTTTAGGTTTAGGTTTAGGTTTAGGGTTAGGTTAAGGGTTAGGTTTAGGGTTAGGGTTAGGGTTAGGTTAAGGGTTAGGTTTAGGGTTAGGGTTAGGATTAGGTTTAGGGGGGTTAGGTTTAGGGGTTAATTTTAGGTTTAGCGTTTACAGCGTGCTTCTGTCTCCGTGCTGTTGTCGCTCTGTGATGATGTCAGCTACGCGGTTTCGTCGAGCACGCTTTAGTCGAATGCGGTTTTGTGGTGGAACCCAAAAAAGTTACTTGCAACAAAGTAAGTGCTGTTACTTTTTCATTATTGGACCACTGCAGTTGGAAACGAAGGGTAGCAGATTTTTTGGGGGTGGGTAGGATTAGAGGTTGAATCCAGTGGCATAAAGTAGTGCAGGCAACTACTGAAGTCCCTCTACAAGCTGCCCAACAATAACCTCTCTCAAGTGTCATACCCCTTCTGTTTCTTTTTTATCTTCATACCTGAATTAGCATTACCATCTCTTGAACATGCATCCAGCAATCCCCAGTAATAATCTTATCCAGAATGAAGATGCAGCACTGTCTGAAATGGCTTACATTGCAATGGGTGTGGTAGTATAGAATTACGCTTTGGATGATATTGGTCTACGTACCAGGTTGGATGGGTCAATTTGACTTCTTTTCTTTTTCTGATTTTTCTGGAAAGATAATAAACTAAGCCTCAACAACTACTTGATAAGTGGGGATGCTGCAGCAGCAAAGATGGGTGCTCTGGCATTAAGGGGGCATCAAATGCTACCTCCCCAGATAAAATGAGGGCATGAGATTGCCGAAATGTGCTCTGAAAGGCTGGTCTTCCCAAGGAAACCTGCAAGATCTGAAGAAGTTCTGCTCCTTTTTTTTTCATGTTTCATTTATTTTATTTATATTACTTTCCATTTCCATCAAACAATGTGTGATCTGGGTACAGTTATTTGAACTGTCATAATGCACATATTTGTTATTATATTCCTCACAATAATGTTAATAATATAAATATATATTAATATATTTATAATAATACATAACATCTTCATCGTCAAATTCTCTCCACATTAACATTTCCTCTTTTTATGTCTCCTCCTTTCTAACTTCTGCTTCTATTGTCTAAACATTGAAAAAATAAATCCCCCGTCAAAAAATACTCAGTTTCTTCTTTATCCTTAATAATAAGAGTTAGTCTGTCCATTTCTGCACATTCTAGTATTTTCTTGATTACCTTATCATCTGATGGCATCTCATCATTTTTCCATTGTTGTACAAATACAATTCTGGCTGCAGTTACTATATGTAAAACCAGATATAGTCTTTTTATCATATTTTTTCGGTAGAATGCCCAACAAAAATATCTCTGGTTTCAATTCTATATTCTGCTTTATCATTTTTTCCAACGAAGTGTGGAAAAAATTCATCCAGTATTTTTTAGCTTTTGGGCAAATCCACCACATATGACAGTATGAACCCAATGGTTTATTACACTTCCAACATTTGGCAGATCTATCTTTATACATGTTAGCCAATCTTGCCAGTGCAAAATGCCATCTATAAAACATAGAAGTTCTGCCTCTTATGAGTTTGAGCATCAGGGAGCATGGAAGATATAGCCACGGTGGCGCCTGCAACAGTGGTTTTGCAACAGTCCCTGCTTTCTTAAACACATTTTGAAGACAATTATTTCAAGTTAAAAGAGATCTTCAATGCAGCAGAGCAATCAAGCCAGTTGGTGGGTGATTCTTCATCTCATATTAAGGATTAGTGCACAGGAACAATTTAAAGGATTAAAAAATAATTAAAGAGAAAAAGCTTGCCAAGAATTTAAATTAAAGAAGTTTAAAATAAACTAAGGAGACAGTTGAATTTGAATTTACTTGTTGTAAAGTATTGATTTTTAAAAGTAAACAATTAATGTATAACTTTGAGGGAAAGGATTTTATTTGGGTTAATTGCAGAGGTGGTATCTTCCAGTTCACCCTGGTAGCTGCGGGAGGCTCTTTCCACCTGCCAAGACATCATAAAAGATGCTTTGCACATGCTCAGAAGCACCGTGAGCGAGTGAAGCAAGTGCATGTGCACACACACGCTCCCAGTTCCAAACCAGTAGCAAAGGTAAGAGAAAATCATTACTGGTTAATTGGTACAATGAATGGACAGCTTTGGAAAATGGAAGTTAAGGGAAAGTTTTGTAAAAACCATCTGACTAGAGAACTATGATGTGCTGAATGGGACTAAATATTTAATGATTTAGAGAAAGCAAAGGGAAGTCCCTCTTTTACTTTAATTTCCCTCTTCTGGATTGAAATGACCGCTATTAGAAAAGTAGAAAATCAGAAGTGACCGAAAAATGGCATTGCAGTTGATGCATTCCAAAGGATTTTTGAGAAATTGGGAAAGAATGTTATAACCACTGGACCTTAAAAAAGCAAGACAGGAAGAAAATTGACTTGTTTGAGCTGTGTTGCTGGAGAAGCCTCCCGCATATTCCTTGGACAGCAAAGGTGACTAACAAGCAAGTACTGGAGCATATAACATCGGACATGTCACTAGAAGGCAAAATCATAAAACTGTGTCTCACTTACTTTGGCCATGTCATGTGGGGAAATTCACTGGAGAAAGCAATTATGTTTGGAAGAGTAAGCAGTAAAAGCAAACCAGGCCATCGAAGAACACAATGGCTGGACATGATCAAAGGAGACACCAGCCAGAGAACAGAAAAACTTAAAGAAATAGTGCAAGATCAGAAGAAGTGGAGAGACCTGGCCCACAGAATCACCAAGAGTCAGATCTGACTGTGAGTGCATCTTTAAGGAGATCTGAAAGAAGAAACAATTAATCAATGGAACAATTGGAAGTTGTGAATACTCCAACACTGGATGTTTTTAAGAAGATGTTGGATAACCATTTTTCTGAAGTGGTGCAGGGTTTTCTGCCTGAGCAGGGGGTTGGACTAGAAGACCTTCAAGGTCCCTTCCAACTCTGTTATTCTAAATAAAAGAAAACATGAGAAATAATGTAGAAGAACTTGAATGACAAATGAGTAGCTTGCAAATATAAATGACATTTTGGTACATGTGAAAGTTTGGAAGCATGGATTTGATAAGTATACATTGAGACGTTAAGCAAATGTATTTTCCTACAAGCTGCAATTTAAAATAGGGGTTTTTTTTCAAAAAAAAATCTCTATTCAAAAACTAAGCCCATTAAGCAAAGCTTATTCCTAAACAAATGAAAATAAGATTGTAACTTCATATTAGAAAGCAAAGAATTTATTCCACCTCCTTCAAAAACAAACATAAAATAAACCTTCAACTAGAATACTATATAATGAATCTGTCTTGTATGTGAGTAAAATACAAATGACTCAATATAACATAAGTAAAGATGTTTATTCAGTTACAAGATCTTTACAAGAGGAGAAGGAGGAATGGGGGGTTTCAAGCTACAGATATACTAGCTTTCAACCTGTCGATTTAAATGCAAATAGCCAAATAATATATAAAATTCACTCTGAGAGCTTTTTTGGGTGAGCAGCTCATAATGATTATCCATCTTCCCAAACCATCAGCATTAGTGTTAGAACTATACCGTAGCTAAGCTAGTATCAATCAGGAGACGTGGCGGCATAGTGGTTAGAATGCGGTAGTGCAGACTAATTCTGCTGACTGCCAGCAGTTTGGCAGTTCAATTCTTACAGGTACAAGGTTGACTCAGCCTTCCATCCTTCCGAGATCATTAAAATGAGGACCCAGATTGTTGGGGACAATACGCAGACTCTGTAAAACCGCTTGGGGACAGCTATAAAACACTGTGAAGTGGTATATAAGTCTAAGTGCTATTGCTATCAAATATGTTCCATCCACTTTAGAAAGAAGGGGATTTCAGAATACATTCTGACCAAGCTTAAAGCATCTTTCTGAGCTTTGTTCTTCAGTCAGTAGAAGTAGCCTGCAGTGCTGCATTCTAACAACTGTGCCACCGTGGCTCTTCCTTGAAGATGTTTCACTTCTCATCCAAGAAGCTTCTTCGGTTCTGATTGAAGAAGCTTCTTGGGCGAGAAGCGAAACAGCTTCAAGGAAAAACAAAAGTCCAGTTGCTTTTTGAAAAAAGCATCTTGGGGACAAAAAACAGCAACAACCCAAAACAGCTCATTATGCTTAAAGAAGGGTTTGAACTATGAACTCATGGTGTATAAATGTCACAAAATGGATATGCTTTAGGAGGGGAGAAATATGGGCTAATGCCTACATAAATAAATGATACATGTTGCTGATGAGAAGAAAGAAGAAGCTGGACTCCAAAACTCCAAATATTCTGGAGTCCTGGTGGATGGAGTTAAGGTTACCAGGGCAACCAATAAATTTGGATAGCCTTGTGGCAAAGAAAAATGTCAAGTGATCGAGGCCCTCTCATGGATTCTCAACGAAGTTCTTCTAAAATATGTACTAATTTCCCTTTCTAACCCCAAATCCAGTCTCTTGTCCTCAATGTATGACTACAAAACCCATGTTCAAGTGAGTTTCGGCCCATTTTATGATCTTTCTTGCCGCTAATGTTAAATGAATCGCTACAATTGTGAAGTTAGTAACAAGATTGCTAAGTGAATCTGCTTTCCCCATTTGCTTGTCAGAAGGGCGCAAAAGGGGACCACAAGATCCCGGGACACTGCAACCGTCATAAGTATGAGTCTGATACAAATGACTGCATCTGTCAGATACAAATGGCCAAGCATCTGAATCTTGATCATGTGACCATGGGGATGCGGCAACAGTCGTAGGTGTGAGAAATGGTCCTACGTCACTGATGCCAGTGATGTTTTTTTCCAGTGACGTTGTAACTTTGAACAGTCACTAAATGAACTGTTGCAAGTCAAGGACTACCTACACAGCGAAAGCAAGAATGAAATGCTCATTCCAAGAAACAGAGAGTACTATCTGGCATTAATTGGGGTGGAAAAGCATGTGCCGTTAGCAAGCACATCTGCTAAATATATTTTGGAGTTGGGCTTGGCACTTCTGTTCCATAGCAACAGTTCTCACTTGTATCGGTTTAGGATACGAAAGGCATGCTGCCACCCTAACAGATGGGTAGGAATAAAAGCATGCCAGCATCCTAGTCTTAGCACTGACTTAGGATAATGAGTTTAGTCATATTTAGAGACATATTGCAATGCCTCTATAGCGTTAAACCATTCCAGTTGAAAGCACAAGGGCTGAATGGATGAGTTGAGAAGCATGGTTTGTGATTTGTTTTCCTAACCAAAAGAAAAAAAGTTTTGCTGGGTTGAAATGGGATTGTTCTTGGGGGGAAATCTATTTAGGCTTGCAACTTTAAAATCATATCAAGTCAAAATAAAGCCACACAATGCCTGTAATTGCCATACCCTTGGTAAAAGCTCCAGATAGATGGTAAGGGATCCTAAAAACATAACAGTGGTCGTAATCTTACGACATTGCCAAATCTTATGGAATTTTGTGTGTGGTTTTTTGTAAGCTTTCAGCTTTCTTTCTAACCTCTAGAACAATTGGCATCCCCTGATAAAACCTATTAAGAGGCGCATAAAGAAAGTACAAAGTCAAGAGCTATAAAATTCCTTCTGAGTGCAATTCAGCTAATGTTCTTCTTCCCATGGTGCTTAGTCCCACCATTGAAACCCAGGGAACTTAAAAGCAGTCGGTTCAGCAGGATTGTGTCCTTAATTAACACTTGCCTGTATGTATGCCCCATTGCTGCTGTAAGGTAAGCTCCCCGTAGGGAGACCAAGTGCGTTCAGAGAAGCGTTGTGAGAGTTGTGTTGAAGAACACACAAACCAGCATACAGAGACACTGCAGTTTAAATAGGCTTTTACTTCCATCATCAATGTATTTCAATTAAGGGATAATCCAAATAACATAGTCCAGTATCATATAATCAGTTCAGTACTCAAAGTTTGCTAGTAGTTGCAAAACTTACAATAGCTCACCGCACTTTCTAACAGCCAGCTTCCAAAACACTCAGATCAGATCAGCCCAGCATCAGCATCTAACAAACAGAAAGCTAACAGTCATTCTGGCTCCCTCTTATGGCCGATGGAGGAAAACAGCAACCAATCACATTTTACAGTATGATTTAAAGAAACAGGTACAGCATTGCTATATGATTTATATATTGCCAACCCAACCGTTAGATTATATTCTTAACAGCTGCCATTTTAGACTTTATTGTCCTGACTAAATAGATTTCCACAGCACCTTCGCTTAAGGCAGCAGGGAGAATGCCAGCTGAGATACCGATTAATGCTAATTCCTGTGTGCTGAAGTTAACAATAGCACTTAGATTTATATACCACTTCATAGTGCTTTTACAGCCCTCTCTAAGCAGTTTACAGAGTCAGCCTATTGCCCCCCAACAATCTGGGTCCTCATTTTACCAACCTCAGAACGATGGAAGGCTGAGTCAACCTTGAGCCAGTGAGATTCGAACTGCCAAACTGCAGCTAGCAGCCAGCTGAAGTAGCCTTCAGTACTGCACTCTAACCACTGCGCCACCTCAGCTTATTAACTTCAGTGAGTTACTGAACCTTGTGAAAAGTGCTTGCTGAAGCTGGTGTCATAGGTTGCCATAACAACAATCTTCATTGCGGTCACAGACCAGCACAAAAGTGAAACATTAAAATAAAAATAATAAAAATAAAATATTAAACGTGTCATCTCAGAATGTCTATGGAGATCGTCGGTCATCTAGGTCATGTTTGTCTCAAAGATGCTTTTTTTCAAGAAGCGACTAGACTTCCTGGTTTCTCTTTGAAGTGGTTGAGGCCACCTGGAGGTTTATCTGTGTCGTCAATGTCACCTGAGGTGTGCAAATGTGTGTGGAGCCTTTTTAGAACTGTTGAACCTCCAAGTGGCCTCAACGACTGGCTAAAAGAATGCAAATGACCAGCTGTCTGCAAGAGGTATAAATCCTTCCATTCCCCACCATCCAGTCAGAGTCAAAGAAGCTTCTTGGATGAGAAGTGAAATGTCTTCAAAGAAAAACCAGAAAGTTCCGTTGCCTCTTGAAAAAAAGCACCTTTGGCTCATCTCAGAATGTTTTAATGTATATAATCACCTGGAATCTCAAATAAAGAGGGAGGGATATCTGCACCTTATGCATAATGGGCTTATTTCTAGGTAACGGTAATTCTGGGCCTATGACCATTTGTTTAGTAACTGTTCAAAGTTTATTTAACAACTGTGCAGGGTTACTGCCAGCATTAATGCTGGTTCACTTTGCACACTTGCCAGATGTGTGCTGCGTGCGCATACACAGTTGCCTGTTAATTCTTCTGCGCATGTGCAGAACATTTAAAAAAGGACTAAAAAACATGCTGGCAATGGCAGCGGCGACCAGGAAACTGGTTCAGGGGCGTGACCAGCCTGGGTCACTGCCGGTTCTGCGACCCAGACCAACATACCACTGCCAGTTTGCCCAAACCGGTGCCAAACCCACCTCTGCAACTGTCGTGAAAACGGTTGTAAAAATCAGGCACAATTAATTTAACAACCTTCTTGGTAAGCAACAGAAATTCTGGCCCCCAATGTGGTCATAAGTTGAAGACTACTTCCAAATGTGTATCTTATTTGGGCTGTTTTAAGAAATAACTGAGTGTTAAATTGTCATTAAGACTGTATCTTCCTGTTCTGGGTGTGACTTTTGAGTAGAATTAGCTTGAATTTTAATAAAAAAAACGTTTTTTTTAAAAAAAAATATATAGAAAAATACACAGTATATTTCTGAATATATCCACAGTAATATGATTACTATTTAATGATCCAATGTTACTTTTGATTTAACATAGCATGATTAGATTTTCTCATGCCTCTATAAACTAAGCAGAACTGGGCTTGATAGGGCTCCGAATCAGATGCAAACTATTATGATATTACATGACTGTAGGCTAGACTGAGAAGTCAAAACATATCCTGGAAGAAGACAACAGCAAACAATTTCTCTTCTGTTACCAAGACAAATTTGCAGATGTGTTTCTGAAGTTACCATGAACTTGATTAGAATATCTTGATATCGTGATATTAGAATATCACTCCCCTTTTGCTTCTCTTTGTTCCTCAGCCAGGGAAGGACCATTCGGCATCCACGTGTGCTTTTCTTCCTGAATTGGCTCCCGGTAATCAATTGTATTCCTCTCCTGACAGCTCTGCACATATGCACATCTGGAACAGGCCCCAACTGTTCCTCTTCCCCACTTATCCCTGACTCCAAAGACAGCTGGGGAATATCGGACATCCATGGCTCCATCTCTGCTTCTGATGCATAGCCTCCATCAGAGCCTTCCCCAGCCTCCAGAACTGGCCCAAGTTCCTCTCCAACCTCCTTATCATTGAGTCAGCTGCCAGCTCTGCTGGCAGCTGGCGGGCCACAACACTTCTAAAGTAACAGCTATCCCTCCCAATCTTATAACATCTGCATGTTTGCTTAGTATTCTCTCCATCTCTTTCTCCAAATCCAGTCTTCTGTGAGTGAAAGACCCAAGATTGAATGTTGCTGGTCAATTCATCTCTTCAGTTTGAAGAGGAACTATTGATTCATACAAGGTCTCTTAAGGAATGATATTCTGAACCAGCTATGCAGTACCTCCACTTAATTCTCATGCTATCCAGCTCATTCCTAACTAGGTTAGTAAAGAGGATGTCCTAGAGTACTTTGTCAAATGCTTTAGCCAAATCAATATGCATTATGTCTACAGCCTTCCTATAATTGGAGTATTACTCAATCAAAAAAGAAGGGTAAGGAAAATCTGATCTCAGCAATTCCATGCTGCCTTCTGACAAATACCTCATTGTTTTAAATGACCAGTTATAGAATAACAGAGTTGGAAGGGATCTGGACTAGATCATCTAGTCCAACCCCCCACCTATACCATTTCTGACAGTTGGCAGTGCAGTTTTTTTTTCTTGAAAGCTTCCAGTGATGAATCTCTCACAATGTCTGAAGGCAAGCTGTTCCATTGGTTGATTGTTGTCACTGTCAGAATGTTTCTCCTTATTTCTAGGTTGAATCTCTCCTTGATCAGTTGCCACCCATTATTCCTTTTCTGGTCTTCAGGTGCTTTGGAAAATAAGTTGACCCCTTCCTCTTTGTGACAGTCCTTCAAATATTGGAACATTGCTATCATGTCTTCCCTGCTCCTTCTCTTCACTAGACTAGCCATGCCCAGTTCCTGTAACAGTTCTTCATTATGTTTTAGTCTCTAGTCCCCTAACCATCTTGGTTGTTCTCTGCACTCTTTCTAGAGACTCAACATCTTTTTTGTAGTCTGGTGACCAAAACTGGATGCACTATTCTAGGTGTGGTCTTACTAAGGCTTTAAAGAGTGGCACTAGCACCTCACGTGATCTTGATTGTATCCCTCTATTAATGCAACTTAGGATAGCATTGGCTTTTTTGACTGCCACCACACACTGTTGGCTCATGTTTAATTGATTGTCTACTAAGACTCCAAGATCCTGTTCGATACCTGATTTCTTTATGATCTACTGTAGAATCTTCGAGGGTTATCACTCTATAACTTTGTGGATCATCTTTTTTTTCCCCTTGGAAGAAAAGAACAGCATTTGCCTCCCTCCAATCAACAGACACTAGCTAACCCTTTTGTAATGATAAACTTCACGGAGTTAGGACTTTAATTTGTTTTGGAGAACTCAGATACCTAGTATTTGCAATTAGACTGAATAGTCAAGCCAGGACCTTTACTGCTTATCCTAAAGTGTGAGGGCAGGAAAGCATAACGGAATATGATTCTTTAATAAATCCACCCACCCCCCTCAAAAAAAAGATTTAAGATGTAAAGCACTTTACTCTGTGTTCTGGAGTGCTTGGCAACTCATGCAGCTGTTCCAAGAAAAATATTGTTGGGGAGTGTCTATATTACATGCATAAATTTGATCTAGTTTTTATTCAATGTAAATCAAATTAATTCACAGGTCATTTTCATCCTGGCCTTACCCAATTTGTGGAACGCCATGCCAAAACCAAGTTTGGCCCCAGGCCTAAAAAATTTTGTACCTCCCCCGTTTATCTACTGCTGTACTTTGGCAACAGCATCCTCCACCAACTGAAAACTCTGGATAATATTTGAGGTAACATTGGTCTGAAGTCTGAAGTTTCAGTTCCCTGAAATTGGAAAGCAGGTCATCTCCTTTTCTACCTCCTTCTCAGGATGTTTTAGAATTAATTTCAGATTTACGTTGGTTGTGTATTTGTGTGTGATGATTGTGAGATGTCTAAGGGGGTTGGCATTTTGAGTTGTTGTTCTGTCACCCATTTCTAGCTCGCTCGCCAGCCCGCCCTCCTGGTTTGAAAAACGACAGATGGAAAAACTCCATCTACAATGTTTTCCTTTGCATTAAATGCTGGAAGGGTGGAACGCTCAGGAGATTGCGTGGTTTGGCAGCCGAGAGAGAAAAATCTAACAAGTGCCTCTCTCAGAGAGCAAACAAAAATAATTAATAAGAAATGGCATTAATGTAGCCTTTCCCTTTAGAATCTGTAAAACTCAGCTGCCTGAATCTGTTGCTACAATCTGCTTAATTAGAGAGCCAAGTGTGCTTATTTGTATTTTCCAAAAGCCCTCGGGGAAAGTAATAGGGCTTATTCATCCTACATTTTGATAAAAGCTAAAGACCCTGAAAGAAGGCAGAAAAACAGAGAGGCTGTGATTTTTACTATATAATTGGGTTGGATTCAACAAAAATGTGGGAAAAAGAGAAAGTAAGGTGATTGAAATTTGGGGCAAACCGATGAGAGATTGTCGACAGAAGTGAGGAAATTGAGAGGAGAGACCTTGTTCCTTGGATCTATAATGGAAAGAAGTCACAAGCAGAGGAAATAAAATCCTTGGTGAGGCTGAGGTAAACTGAGGCAAAGTTTAAAGAAAAGTAGGCAGAGAAATGCAATTATGGCTGAAAACGAGGAGACTCCCGTTGCATAATCATTAAACTTGCTTATCTTTCACAAAAATGCTGTAGGGGTCAGGATACATTTACGGCTGTTTTCACATAACCATTTTACCCAAAGCGGGTAACAAATTATCTAGCAAGCTTTTTTGTTTTCTGAGTGTTAAGCTTGGTTGGGATCATTGTGGTGCAACATAAAATAACCTATTTGGATAATTTGGAGAGTGGGATTGTGGTGGATAAAAAGGCAATAAATCCAAACTAGACTGTGTTGTTTCTCTGGGTCATATAATAGATGTGGGTATATGCATAATTTTACATTTATTTATTTATTTATTCTGTCATGTTTATGTAGTGTATTGTAGGACTCAGAAATCCATCATAGCAGGTGTCCAAAATATCTGTCTGTCTCCGCAGAGTTTATTTGGCTTTTATACAGTTTCAACAAGCAAAGCAAGAGCATAGGTAGCAACAGTATTATAATTGGCTTATTCTCCTTGTCAATCTTTAAGACCATCCCAGCCAGGGTACAATCTCACATAACACGATAGTTCCTGATACTGTCTGGTTCTACTACTAATTAGGTGAGCTCATAGGCAGTTGAGCTAATCGGTTACTAAGGTGCATAGCAGTTTGCTGCTTATGTCTGTACATAATCTTTGTATAACCTCTACAGTGTATATTGGAGGTGGTGACCCTTTGAGAGCTGTATGCAACGAAATTTCATTTTAATGTATGCCAATTAGTGTACATTCAAAGTGACAATAAAGTTATTCTAAGTTTAAGTCTAAATAACCACCAAAAGCTACTGGGACTCAAATATAAATTTATTACCAAATAAATCAATACATTTATTATAAAATAATTTATGTAATTATTACCATAAATAAATGAACATTCTGTGATTCAGTATGCAAAGCTATAAAACTTGTTATCTTGGTAATCAGTTGGCAGGGAGAATTCCCTGTCTCAGTGACTTCCTAGAGTTCAATACTTGAAGTATCACTGGTTCAAGCAGTATATTAAGAATAACTGGAGATTAAAGTAATAATCATTTTTTAAATTTGCTTATTTATAACTCACATTCTACTTTTGTGCAGTTTTCTTATTTATTACGGGAAGCCCTTGACTTAAGATCAAAACTGAGCCCAAAATTTCAATTGCTGAGCAAGACACCATTAAATGAGTTTTGCCTCATTTTATGACATTTCTTGCCATAGTTGTTAAGGGAATCATTGCAGTTGTTAGTTAGTAACATGGTTGTTAAATGAATCTGGATTCCCCATTGACTTTGCTCGCCAGAAGTTTGCAAAAGGGGATTGCATTACCTCGGGACATTGCAACTGTCATAAATATGTGCCAGTTGCCAAGCCTCTGAATTTTGATCATGTGACCATAGGGTGCTGCAACAATTATAAGTTTGAAAATCAAACGGAGGTCCCTTTTTTCAGTGAAATTGTAACTCCAAACAGTCACTAAAGAAACGGCTTTAAGTTGAGGAGAACCTGGAAATGTATCCTTAAAAAAGGAAGGGAAAAATCACATAACTGAATGAATAGAAAAACATGTCCAAAAAAACATAAAACCACAAACTATTATCCTACATTTGCAAAAAAAACAAAAAACAATTCTCCATTCTTCCCTTTCCTTTGATCTTCTTATGCCTTCAGAAATTAAACATACTGTATTTTTCAGAGTATAAGATGCACCTTTTCCCCCCAAAAAACAGGGTGAAAATCTGGGTGTGTCTTATACACTGAATGCAGCATTTTTGGCCTCCCAAAACCCTGTCCCCTTCACCAAAATGGATGTGCATAAGCATTGGGAGGCCTCCTGGGGGCTGGGGACGGCAAAAATGAGAGGAAAACAGGCCTTTTTTGCTCATTCCCCCCCCAGCAGCCACCAGGAGCACTCTACAATCCTCCTAAAGGCTATGCATGCCCTTTTTGGGCAAAAAACGGGCCTGTTTTTGCAAAAAAAAAAATGGATCATTTTTTGCTCGTTTTTGGGGGGGGCAGCCCCAGAAGCACTTTGCAGGCCTCTCAAACTCTCTCCAGACCCCGTTTTTCACAAAAAAATGAGACATGCAGAGGGTTTGGGACGTCTGCAGAGTAAAAAAACCGTTTTTTTTTATTTGCCTTTTCAAAATTTTGGTGTGTCTTATACTCCGAAAAATATGGTACTTCTGTCTTTTTGCTAGTAAGATTAAAATTATGACAAGTGATACTGAAGGATTTTTTTTGCCAAATTATATTGCCTGTACCAAGCAAACAAAATATATCTACTTTTCTATACTCATTTTAAATTTCTTTTCTGCCACTTTTCTAGACCTTTGCCCATCCTGAAGCTGATAACTTCATCATGCTCTGACAGCACATAAATTCGATGATTTTCATTCTGATGTTATTTTATAGCATTACCTCACTGTGTACAGGAACTCTGAGTTAATATACATTATTTTTTTCAAAGGGGAGGAGTTGATTACAAGAACACTGCAATTTCACTGCAGTGTCCTTGTGCTCTCTTGCTCTCTCTCAGTCTCTCTCTCTGCTGTTTTTCATTCTTTTTCACAGAAAAGCGAATTAATCACACTTCTCCTGCTATTATATTACATTTGTTGTTGTTGTTAGTTGCAAAGTCGTGTCTGACCCATCGCGACCCCATAGACAATGTTCCTCCAGGCCCCCCTGTCCTCCACCATCCTCTGGAGTCCATTTAAGCTCAAGCCTATTGCTTCAGTGACTCCATCCAGCCACCTCATTCTCTGTCGTCTCCTTCTTCTTTTGCCCTCAGTCTTTCCCAGCATTAGGCTCCTCTCCAGTGTGTCCTTCCTTTTCATTAGGTGGCCAAAGTCTTTGAGTCTCCTCTTTAGGATCTGGCCTTCTAAAGAGCAATCAGAGTTGATCTTCTCTAGGACTGACCTCTTTGATTGCTTTCCAGTACAAGGAACTTGCAGGAGTCTTCTCTAGCACCATAGTTCAAAGGCCTCATTTCTTGGCACTCAGCCTTTCTTATGGTCCAACATCCACAGCCATACATTGCAACATAGCTTACCACCATATTAATGGAAATTAGGGATATGTTGCCAATGTTCTGACTGACGAATCCAACCAAAGCAAACATGGACAAGACCTTCCAATCTCTCAATGCAAAACTTTATTGAATACATCATTTTGGCACTGATGAAGGCAAAACCAGATCTACTCAATTCCCATGCAAACCCACATAATGACAATATTCTGCAATGCGCTCTACATGGGGCAGCCCTTGAAGAGTGTTCGGAGACTCCAGCTGGTCCAGAATGCAGCCGCGCAAGCGATTGTGGGTGCACCCCGGCACACCCACATTACACCTATCCTCCGCGAGCTGCACTGGCTACCTATTGGTTTCCGGATACGCTTCAGGGTGCTAGTTATTACTTATAAAGCCCTACATGGTATTGGACCTGGGTACTTGAGAGACCGCCTTCTGCCGATTACCTCCCACAGACCCATTCGATCCCACAGATTAGGCTCCTCCGTATTCCATCTGCCAGCCAATGTCAGCTGGCGACTACTCAGAGGAGGGCCTTCTCTGTGGCTGCCCCGGCCCTTTGGAACGAGCTCCCCATGGAGATTCAAACCCTCTCCACCCTTCAGGTCTTCCGGACGGCCATGAAGACCTGGCTGTCCCAGCAAGCCTGAGGTTGAGTTCCCCCCCTACTCGAATTTGCTGTGTCTGTTGTGCTTTTAAACTGTTTGTATTGTCTGATTGTCTTTGTTTTACTTTTTGTAATTTCCCCTCCCTTGGCTTTGTTCAGCCGCCCTGAGTCCCTTCAGGGAATAGGGCGGCCTACAAATTGAATATAATCCAATCCAAATCCAAATCCAATATAGTTTTCTCCCTTGTCCCCTATTAGTGCAGGTCCAATTGAGTGTCATGATATTGTTATGAGAAAAAGTATCTGGTCTTGGCAAACATCTGCCAAAGTGCCATTGGCTTTCATGGTTCGTCTTCTTGAAGTCTGGATCCTGCATTCCATCTCACCCTTCCCTCTTCCCTGGTTCTTTGGCAAGTTGAGAAGTGATAATAGTTGTAACAGAATAAGCATACTTCGAGCTTGACATCTGTGAGCACAATGTGCCATTAAATCCAAAGTATACATCTATAGAAGAGAATATTTGTAGCTTATGGTTGACTTGTGGGGTCCTTGTTACCCTCAGAGCCTGGTTGTTTTTATGCATATGTTTCATTACCAAACTAGGTAACATCATCAGTTCAAGTGATGAAACATCTGCAAAAAAAAAACCCTCACCAAGCTTAGAGAGCACCAAGGACCTGACAGTCCTCCCATTTCTCTTTCCTTTCCTTTTCTCTTTCTATCCAATGCATCACCTTTAGTTAATTTTGCAACATGACATCAGTAGCTGAAAAGTGTGTATGCATTTCCAGAAAGGAAAGGGATTGGAAATATATTGAAATGCGATGAGAAGAAAATTACAGCATAGATATTGTTAAGGCCTTCAAATATCACAGCAGTAGCACTAGTAGAGTTTAAAGACTCCAGCATCCTTTAAACTAGTTTAAAGTCTTTAAACTCTAAGCTGGACTCTTCAGCTTAGTTTCTCTTTTCTACCTTATTTGAGGGTTTTCTCTTTCAACACTCAATGTCGCTTCCTCTTTTCCCTCTCGTTTCTCCTCCTCCTTAATTTCTATATACATACACATCAGAGGTAGGTTGCTAACCGGTTTACTACTGGTTCACTCATGGTTATGCAAGCAACACTTCTGCGCATGTGCAGAAGCATCCGGGTGGGGGATGGATGGGGCAGAGCCTCCCACCTCCACTACCGATTCGGCCGAACTGGGCCGAACTGGGAGCAACCCACGTCCAATACACATACTTCGTTAAATTTCTACAAACCATAAAAAAATAGAACTTATTAAAAAGGAAAAAGGATATAGGGAAGAAATGTGCAAAGGAATAAAGAAAAATAGAAAGATACAGAATATCTTCCAACTTTCTTTGATATGGTTAGAAATATAAAATACATTAAATTTTGATCTTAATTCAATAACTTGCTTTAAATAAAATTTTTAATATTTCTATAATCGTAAACATTTCTAACCATTGAATCAGTTTCTAGCAAAAATTCTATAAATGTTTTCCACATAGAGCAAAGTTTTATAACATTTCATCTGTTTTCTAAAGATTGTTGAGTCTGATTTGCCATAGCAGGTGGAAGATTTAATTGTCTGGTCTGATTTTAAAAAACCTAAGCAAGGTCAGACCTTGTTAATATTTGGAAAAGAGACCACCAGGAAATTCCTGAGGTATAGGCTATGTTGGAAAGCTTAAAAAGCATCTCAGAAAATAAGAATACAGAAAACTGTATAGATATGTCCATTGAGTCACTAGAAGTGGTGGAGTTTGACTTGATGAAATCTTTTTTAAAAACTCTAGAATTTAGGAAGCTACTACTGTTTAACAATAGTTTTCTATTATTTATGCCTCAGAATTGGGAAACTGTGATCTAGGAGATGTAAAATAGTTCTCATATGTTTCAGATTCTAGGACTGAATAATTTAAAAATTCATGTACTGTATGTTACTAAATATAGCAAAAAAGAAAATGGAAAAACACAAACCATAACTGATTTTTTGGGATAAATCCATGGGTTTGAAAATATAGAATGAGGGGTTTTTTTTACCTGCAAAAAATAATTTTAAAAAATACAATCACATCTACCTCTCATTGCAGCCACAAAATTGTGCCAATAGCAACAAAAAAAACCCACTTTTGTTTTTGCACCAGTTTGGCACAGAAGAACTTCAGGTGTCCCAGATTTTGAATCAGTCAAATGTAATTCCTTTAAAATTCTGACATTGCATAAGAAAGCTAACTTGGTGTTTTAACTCCACACGAAGAGATGTAGCACACCTAACAAATGTCAGGAGTTTTCTTTTAAGATAAGAAAGGCACACAAATCAAAATGTGGTTCCTAACGTCTAGCTAAAAAGTTTCTACTGCAACTAACTGTTGCTTCGGGGAATGGAAATGTGTAATAAAATGGAAGTATGGCAGTGCTAAATTCTTACATTACTCAGGTGGGTGAGTCACCTGTAGGAAGTTTTGGGGTCTTAAAGCAGAGCTATTCTGTACTATAAAAATACAGTAGGTATGAGTCTGAGAATTATTTCTTTCTTTCCACCCACTGTTTAGGTCAGTGATGGCTAATCATTTTGTCATTGCATGCCAAAAGCGCCCATGTGTCCAGACCTATAATGGCATGCATGACATTCCCGTGTCCCATTTTGGGCCTAGTAGGCCTCCCTGTAGCCTCCTGGGACCAAAAATGGGCCACAGGGGAGTGCCCTCCCCCCATGCATGCGCGCTGATGTCCTTGCCCCCTGCTCATGTGCACACAACCTTCTGCCCATGTATGTACATCTCCTGCATGTGGCCACCCCCCACACATGCATGGCAGAGACCTGAAAATCAACTGGCCAGCAGAAGGCACATGCGCATGTGCGGCAGAGCTGAGCTGGGGCGACGTCTCCTGTGTCCACAGAGAGGGCTCTGCATCAGGGGTGGGTTCCTGCCAGTTCTAACCTCTTCTATAGAAGAGGTTCCACAAATCTACAGTGCCGTTTAGAACCAGTTCCAGCTCCCTCCCCCCACCCGTCCACACATCATCAAGATGAAGAGCAAGAGGAGGAATTCTGGGAGTTGAAGTCCACAAGTCTTAAAGCTGTCAAGTTTGAACACCTCTGGGAGGGGGGTTTCTAAAGGGTTAGGGGTGCAAGGGTCTTGTAAATTGACAGCTTTAAGACTTGCACACTTCAATGCCAGAGTTTCTGAGGCAACATTTTGGTTGCTAAGCAAGAGCATTGTTAAGTGAGTTTCACCACTTTTTACAAGTTGGCCACGCCCACCCGGTCACATGGCTGACAAGCCACTCCCACCCGGTCACATGGCTGGCAAGCCACTCCCACCTGGTCACATGGCTGGCAAGCCACTCCCACCCAGTCACATGGCCGGCAAGCCACTCCCACAAACAAGCCACACCTACGGAAGAGGTTCTAAAAAATTTTGAAATCCACCACTGCTCTGCATGCCACCTGTGTCACGCTGACATAGCTTAAAAATCATAAAGGCCAAGCTTTAACAGGACCCCTCAGAGGATATGAAATAATAATCTAAATCAGAGGTGTCAAACTGGATCTCTTTATTCTTTTCAAAGAATTTTTTTTTATTCTCTTACATACCACTTTAAATATGCATTCGCATGATTGCTATTCTTCTTTACATTTATCATTCTTACACATTTATTATTTCATTTAATAGGTAATAATATACAGTTTGGGTTGCTTTACTTACCATCCCTTCCTCCTTTTGTAACACCACCTTGTTTTCCCTTTCTTTTCTGGATTTCTTTGAGTGCCAGATCAGCATTGTAGTTCTCCTCTGTGGGCTGGCTGGGGGGCGGGGGGGGAGAGACGGGCCAACCGGCCTCCCACAGCACTTTTGCCAGTCAAAATGGAGTGCACACCCCATTTTGACTGCCAGAGGCACCGTGGGGCGCTCCTTTTCTATTCTATTTCTATTTATTGAATTTATAGGCCACCCAATCCCGAAGGACTCCGGGCGGCTCAAGGCCCGGGGGCCAGATTCTATTTCCAGGCCGGCCCTGCGTGTCCGATTTAAGCATCCCCGTGGGATCTGGCCCCCGGGCCTTGAGTTTCACACCCCTGATCTGAATGATTGCAAATGTAAAAATAATACTGCTTAAAGCATTCACAGTAATTTTATTTAATGAGTTAGATGTAGATGATTTCTCACAACATTCTTTGTTTTAGATTAAATCCATGGAATTTCCAGCTATAACGTAAAATCATCCTTCCAGCAACCGTGAATCACAGAGGGTTAGATCATGGCCAGGGGGACAGAGGGAATGCCATGATGCTGGCCACACAGGCAGGCAGGGCTATTCCCTAGGACAGCTGGCTGGAGAACTCTGGGAGCTGAAATCCACAAGTCTTAGAGTTGCCAAGTTTGTGGACTTCTGCCCTAGGAAAAAGCTCAGTATGGTAGTCATGACCACAAGAAACATGCTCTTTTTTTTAATGGACTACCCAGAAGCTAATTGTTTTTTTTTTTTTTAAAGCTTTCAGGGGAAGTAAATGTTTCTACTGAAATGTGTAAATATTTTTGGGAACAATGCATGCTGGTCTTGTTCTCCATTGCAAATTGGTTATTAATCATATCTCTGGACAAAATAAATGGATATCTAAAGAAAAAAAAACCCATTAAGGATGAGCCGTGATGGCTCAGTGGTTAGAATACAGTAATGCAGGCTAACTCACTGCTCACTCCAGGAGTTCGATTCTGAGCAGCTCAAAATTGACCAAGCCTTTTATATTTCCAAGGTTGGTAAAGTGAAGACCCAGACTGTTGGGGGCAATATGCTGACTGTGTAAACCACTTAGAGGGGGCTATAAAGGACTATGAAGCAGTATATGAGTCTAAGTCCTGTTACAGAAGAACAGAGATAAATTATATGGAGCTATATGACTAAGACAAGTTTATGAAGCTAAAAAAACCAGATGGATAATCAGTTTCTTACTATAAATGTTTTGAAGATGAACTTTTATGACCTTTATGAAATGTTATGAACTTTGTCTTACAAGGAGAAAAGATGCCAGAGGATAAGATAGCACTACTTTTCGACGAGAGATAAGGCTTTAACAATAAATTATAGACATCATTATTGATTAATAATAAGTTGTTTATGATTGTGACTGATAGACTGAAAATGATTCTGCAAGAATTTATTCATGAGGATCAATGTGGTTTTTTTTACCCTAATAGACAGTTGAAGGACAATATTAGAAATATGTTGGACACTTTGGAACATTTGCAGCAACATAATCGAAAACAAGCTGCATTGATTTTCTTGGATGCAGAAAAGCATTGACAATTTCAACTGGGCTTTCTTGTTTAGACTTTTCAAAGATAAGAACTTTGAGAGAAGTTTATAAAATGGGTAAAATCGATTTATACCTCACAGAAAGTAGATCAATTTATATAGCAGTTGTTAATGGAGATTTAACAAAGACTTGTGCTATACAAAAAGGAACAAAACAGAGATGTTCCTCTCTTGTTTATTTTGGTTCTTCAAGTACTGAATAGAAATATAAAACAAGATTAGAAGACTATGGGAGTAAAGATTGAAAAACAAACTTCTAAATTAAGGGCTTTTGTAGATTATAGGGACTGGTTTCAGAACATCCTTTAATGGGAATTGAAACATTCATAGGAAAAATAAAAACAAATTTGGTGCATGAGCAAGTTTTAAGATCAACAAACAGAAGATGAAGATGTTAAAAAACATGAAAATAGAAGATCAAACAGAACTGATGCAGAAATGAGTTTTAAGATTGAGAAGAACCTAAAATATCTGCGTGTCACTTTGACAAATATGAATGATATGTTATTTCAAAATAATTATGTTAAGACGTGGAATAAAATTAAAGACATGTTAAGATGGGAGACATTACAATTGTGATTGCTGGGAAGAATTTCTGTGACAAAAATGAATTTCTTGGCTTGAATGATGTTTTTGTTCCAGACAGATATCTATTTTGACAACTGGTACATTGGCAAAAATGATATATCTAAACATGCAAAAGAAAGGATTGGATTTACCTGAATGGAAATTGTATTTTGCATCTTGCTATTTGGTTTGAATAAAAGAGTAGGTGCTGCTGAGTTAAGGGTTTTTGCATTCAATACTTTTTTTTATTCAAAGGGAATACAAATCAAATCAAGAGCAGAACAGGAGGTAGAGGAATCTTATTTGCCATTGGTTTTATCATTTACAGTAGGAGCGTCAAACTTGATTTCATTGAGGGCCGCTTCAGAATTTGACCTCAGGGGACCGGGGTGGGCATGTCCAGGGTAAGCCTGGCCAGCTCAATGTCACTTGTGTCGGGGGCACCTGTTGTGGCCTGAGTACTCTGCCAGTGAAAACAGGCTCCTGAGCTCCATTTTTGGCTGTAATGACCTCCTGCAACCCTTTGCCAGAGAAAACAGAGCTCATGAGGGCCACCTGCGGCCCTCCCGAGCTCTGTTTTCAGCTGTGACGGCATCCTGCAACCCTCTGCAAGTGAAAACAGAGCCTGGGAACAGTTGGGTTCTCCTTTGATGGAAATTTTTAAGAAGAGATTGGACAGCCATTTGTCTGAAATGATAGATGGTTTCCTGCCTGAGATGGTGTTTTGATTAGAAGACTTCCAAGGTCCCTTCCAACTCTGTTATTCTGTTATTCCTATCTGGAACTTGTTATTATTATGTACCCATTCTGAGGTGATTGTGACTGTGAATAGTTATTAAATTATTGGTCATAAGTTGAGGACTACCTGTAGGTTTTAGAGATTTCAGAATACAACTTTATCAGAGAAGGTAACAGTGAGTAAGGTATTGGATTTGGTATTAGGAAATTGCTAGGTCTGAGCAACTGAAATGAAAAATGTCAACATCTGGTTCCTAAGCAATTTTCATTGCATTTATTTACATCTTTAAGGTTTTCCTGTGTTTACTGTTCACTGTGGTAGTGCAAGAGAAGAGATAATGTTCAATTAAACATTATGATAATGAGAAAGATGCATTTTTCTCCCATAGCATGAGAAATTCGTTGTCTACCAGTATGGTTCAGCAATGAAGTATTATTTTCCTTTCATAAAAAAATAAATTCAAGAATGTTACAAGACATTTGTAATTAAAAAAAAATATTCCAGACAATATTCATTTAAACGTTTTCAGCACCCTTGACATGATTTCCAAAAGTCCATTCACTCAAATGACTTTGCTGTCTGCCCTTATAAATATGGATAATGCTTCAAGAATGATGGTACCAAATCAAGAAGCTTTGCATAGTAAGAAGAGGCAGAAAGAGGCCAACTGCAAGTTCATTAAAGACAGCGGATAATTTCCAAAGCATTTTACAGAAGCTGGTGAAAATGGTAGCAAATTATGTGTAATTGAAACCTGCTTTAAAACTATGCTTGTATTGCTGCATTGTTTTTATGTTTTTGTACAACAATTTAACTTCAGTGGGTTTTTGAATGGCATTTAAAATTGACTTCTAAGACACTTTCAAGATAGTGCTTCCTTTCTCTCTCTGTCTCCTCAACTTATTTTAACTATAATCATGTATTCTGACCTAGGCTTCCCAAAATCATGAAACAGACTCCTCGCCCTGATAAAAACCTCTTTTATTTAGGTTAAAGGGAATTCCTCTCCAGCAAAGTCCTAGCAAACAGTCTTTATCAAGCTATCATGCTGATAGCTTCCAAATAGCAGTAGACTTATATACCGCTTCATAGGCCTTTCAGGCCTCTCTAAGCGGTTTACAGAGAGTCAGCATATTGCCCCCAACAATCTGGGTCCTCATTTTACCCACCTCGGAAGGATGGAAGGCTGAGTCAACCCTGAGCCGGTGAGATTTGAACCGCTGACCTGCTGATCTAGCAGTAGCCTGCAGTGCTGCATTTAACCACTGCGCCACTCTTGGCTCTTTGCCACACTGCCACACTGTAGCAGCAATTACTTGGCAAGAAGTCAGGAACAGATCTTCACAATTAATGAATTGAACTAACTGTCTCCTGCAATCTCCCCTCTCCTTTTGCTCCTCTTTATTCCCTATGGGAAGGGCCATTCACTGTTCACCTGTGCCTTTATTCCCAAGTTGACCCTTGTTCCTTAACTATTCCC
This sequence comes from Thamnophis sirtalis, assembly GCF_051295495.1. NCBI lineage: Eukaryota > Metazoa > Chordata > Lepidosauria > Squamata > Natricidae > Thamnophis > Thamnophis sirtalis. The sequence continues at coordinate 120,222,380 of NW_028261382.1, forward strand.
TTCTCCTGGCAACTCTGTGCATGCGCACATCAGGAACAGGGTCCAGCTGTTCTTCTGCCCCACTGATATCTGATTCAAAGACAACTGATAACTGTTGAACAGTCTTGGCCCCATCTCTGCCTCCGCCGCAGAGCCCTCATCAGAGCCTTCCCCAGACTCCAGGACTGGCCCATGTTCTTCCTCAACCGCCTCACTGTCTGAGTCTGCCACCAACTCTGCTGGGGGTGGGTGGGCACAACATCATATTCGGTGTTGATTTAATTCTTGCAGTTAAACTCTGCTTCTTATCATTTCAATAGGCTCTTTTCTCATCAAAGTGGCTGCTTTGAGGGTATAAGGCTGGTCCAAACTCACCTAGAGAACTCCGTGGTTGTTGTGGGACTTGAACCTGGGTCTTTCTGATTAATACCACACTAGCATTCAGAAATAGTTGCTTGGAAAATTTTCATGGCTCAACGGGTATTTTAACCCTGGATTCACAATACCATTTCAATAGTCTACCCTCAACACAGGTAGTCTTCAACTTTCATCCATTTGTTTAGTGATCACACAAAGTTTCAATAGCCCTGAAAAAGTGACTTATGTCCAGTTCTCACACTATGACCATTGTAGCATCCCTATGGTCATGTGATCAAAATCCAGGCACTTGGCAACTGGTGTGTATTTATGACAAGTTGCTGACAAGCAAACTCAATGGGGAAATCAGATTTGCTTAGTGACCACACGGTTTACTTAAAACTGCAGTGATTTGCTTAATAACCACTGAAAAAAAGAGCATAAAATGGGGCATGGCTCACATAACAACTGCCTTGCTTAGCAACAGAAATGTTGGGCTTAATTCTGGTTGCATGTCGAGGTCTATCTGTGTTACAGTTTATTTTGTTCTTTATATATAAGGGGAAGAGGGTACTTGCTTAGAGTGTTAGGGAGACAGAACATAAGGTATTTCCTACATACAGTATATATATATATGGCTTTGTGTGTGTGTACGTCCCAGCATAATTCTGGAACACCAAGCAATTTCAACCAAACTTGGTACACAGATGACTTGTTCTCTGGAAACAAATACTGTGGGGGAAATGCACCCCTAATACCCCGTGGGGTATATGTTATGTTATGACACAGCCTGTTGTGCCTTCAAATGGCTTCTACTGTGCTGTGGTAAAATGGCTTCTACTGTACAGTGCATGGAGTCACCATGGCAATGGCTTCACAGTAGTCCACAAGGGGTCTCCCTCTGGTAAAGGGGGGAAATCCAACATTAGAAATTATGTTTGGTCCGGACATTTTCCCCTGTAAATAAATACCTGAGCAACACCAGGTTATCAGCTAGTATATTTATAAAATGGACTGTTAAGAGTTTGGGGAAATAACCTATCTTAATCCATCTTGTATTTTACTCTACCATATCCTCTATCTGCTTATCTATTCATCAGAAATAAAATAATACTTATTGTTTTAAACAAAATTTATTCCAGTAAAGCAGATTTTCTTATTGAACAATGAGGAAGCCAGTTGGAAAATATAAATAAAGAAGAATATCTGTAGCTCAGGGTTGACCTGAAGGGTCCTTGTTGCTCTCTGAACTTGCTTGTTTTCTTGCAGGCGTTTCATTACACAAACTAGGTAACATCATCAGTGCTAGTAAGGAGTGCGGTTTGCTGTTAGTTTATATATTGGTATCAGTTTATAAGCAGAATATAAACCAGTGGTGGGATTCAAATAGTTTAACAACCAGTTCTCTGCCCTAATGACCAGCTGGGTAGGTGGGGCTTGGTGGTCATGTGACTGGGTGGGCGTGGCCAACTCAACATCAGTCACATCGATGGGTGCTTTGCCTTAGCTGTTACAATGGGGGTTAATGGGAGAGGCAGTTTCTGTAAGCAGGGCAATAAAGATTAGGCTAGAAACAACACCCGAATGTTTCCTTCCTGCCTTCCTTACAGGATTAGCTCTGCAAAGTGGGAAAAACAAAAGGAGATTTCTTCCAGCAACAGGTTCTCCGAATTATTTAGAAAGTTAACAACCGGTTCTCCCGAATAGGTGCAAACCGGCTGAATACCACCATTGATATAAACTGACAATAAACAACACTCCTTACTAGCCCTGATGATGTTGCCTAGTTTGGGTAATGAAACATCTGCAAGAAAACAAGAAAGTTCAGAGAGGACCAAGGACCCCTCACAAAATGTAAAGAAACAAACCCCATTTAAACAGACCTGAATAAATAGGATACTCTCACATCACTTGGCCACTGCTACAAATGAATGCATTGTACCCATTGTTTTTCTTTCTGGGCAGAAGTGAAGGGAAGTCATTCTTTTATCGAAGACATACTGTTTTCTTTCTGGACACAGATAAAATGCTGCTCCTTTGTATGCATATAGTCACCGCAAGCCTTTATAAAAGCTGATTTGCACATGGTGCTCCATGGCACAGGATACGGCAAATGACATACATAATTAATAATGGACCAAAATAGCCTTTAACATTTTATTGCTTCCGTTGGGCATTGGGTAATCAGCAAGCGTCTGATGCTCTGAAGATAAATATTGCTAATTACGTCAGTGCTGAGGCTTACTTACATTAAAGTCACAGAGAGATTTTTCATAATCCAATACTGAATATAAGCACCCCTTGTAATGGAGCCCATCTACAAAACAGAGACAACCAGCTCTAGCCTCAAAAGAAAAAGTTATAAATTAAGAGAATGGTGAGATTCAATGCTTAATCAAGCTTTTACATTAAATGGACCTTATTGGCAGCAGTTGTATATATTGTAGCACCATATTGAAAAACCCTCCTGCATTTTTTCTACCAGTTCTGATTCAATTTGATGAGAAAACAGATGTTTTCAACATTTCTTTTAAAGGAGAAAGGGAAATTGGGTTAGTTCTGATGGGCAGAGCATGACAACCTCATTTCGTTGCAAAGGGACTATTGCAGAGGTGGTATTCAGTATGTTCTGACCAGTTCTGTAGAAACGGTAGTGGAAATTTTGAGTGGGTTGGAGAACTGGTAAATATCACCTCAGACTGGCCCTGCCCTCTTTTATTCTCTGCCTCCCGAGTCCCAGCTGATCAGGGGGGAATGGAGATTTTACAGTATCCTTCCCCTGGAGTGGGGAGGAAATGGGGATTTTACAGTATCCTTCACCTGCCACGTCCCCCAAGCCACGCCCACAGAACCGGTAGTAAAAAATTTGAATCCTACCACTGGACTAATGGAGATATGTGAATGCCCTGTTTTTCATTGATAATGGTCATTTTCTCTGGTTTCCTATGCTTGAATTACAACTCAAGGAAAAAAATTGGAGAGAAAAAAAACCCTCTTCCAATAGTTGCCTTCCAAATTGGAAAGGATATATAGGATAAGGGGCATTATCTTACAGAGGTCATCGTCTGCGAATATATATATATATATAATTCAGATTGCAAAAAATTGCAGACAGCCAATAGGCACTTTACAGCAAATCAATAAAGTTAGTAAATTCATTCACCTTCATAAAACCAATGAATCTTTTTGACCTTATTCTATCTCAAACCAGACAATCTGAAGTTTACAGCCCAAAGAACAACAAATCAGAGTGTGGAGAATCCAGGAAATTGAAAAAGGTTTCAGCGGCAATCAAAAGAAGATCAAGAGATAGACATATGCAAGAAACATGCAATTCAGTGACACTGTGTAAATGGCACATTGATCACAACTATCTCCAACCCAGCAAATTATTTTTTTCCAGCAGCTTCACATAAATATTAAATAACACGGCTTCTTCAAAGGTATCTTTGCTCAACCATAAAAACAAATAAAATTACAAGTTCTCAGTGGCAAGATGGAATCCTTAGAACTGTGATGCGAACCATGGCACACAGACCCCTCTCTGCAGGCACGTGAGCTGTCGCCCCAGCTCAGTTCTGCCGCACATGCACGCACGCCTCCCTCCCGCCACACATGGTTGGGGCGCATGGGAAGATGTGTGCGCATGCATGGGGGTGCTCATGCAGGGGTCGTATAATATAACTCATATAATATCACGTAGCAACTAAAATTACTAGAAAACAAGATGGATGTAGGGGGTCATATGCATATGTGCAGGGGTGGGGCACACAGGGGGTCACATGTGCATGCACAGGGGGTGGGGCACATGGGAGTGCACACACATTGCATTATGGGTGAGTGCACACACACTCCATGCCGAAAAGGTTAGTCATCACTACCTTAGAAGAAAGAGATCCAACATACAAGTGGTGACACGATTAGATATAAGATCTTTATTGACTTCTTCATGGGACAAAGAGAAAATTGAGGTGATGGGAAACTTCTGAATTCCGGAGTTGCTCAAAATGAAATCAAACCTGGCAGGAATCCAAATAATCTTCTATGTATTACCCTCTATCCTCCACAATAGTACTCATATAATATCACGTAGCAACTAAAATTACTAGAAAACAAGATGGATATATATTGTATTAGTCCCATTTGGTTCCTACAACAAAAAGTCAAGGAGGTAGGTTGGATGGCGAGAGAGGCTAGCATGAAGACAATCAATAAATAAACAATACTCCAATCAAAGACGAATAATGCAGACGAATAATCAAACAGTAAACATTACCCTAATCAAGAAACCACTAAGAGCACTCTCACCAACACTGATGGGCCAAGCCACCTATGTATAAACAGAGAGCAGGTCCGCTCCCTTCTAGTACTGATAATGTTACCTAGCTGGGTAATAAAATGTCTGCAAGAAAACAACCAAGAGAGCACCTAGGGCCCCAGACTCAATAATCAGTTCTGGTTTGAAGTGATCTTGAATATGAGTCTCTGTGTTCTAAAATATGATAAGCATTATCTCAAGAGTTTTTCATCTCTTGAGAAGGAGATAAATGAGGAGGGGAGAGGGGAGAGAGTAGAAGGAAAGAGGAAGGGGAAATAGAGAAGGGAAGGATGACAGAGGAAAGAAAGGAGGTAGGGAGGGGGAGGAGAGAGGGAGAAGAAAGTGATGGATAAGGTACAAATATGGTGTACGGAGAGCAGAAGAGCCAATAATTATTTTTGGGAGTTGATGGTAAGATTAATTGATGTAAACATTTAATAATACAATATGATGTTGGCTATGTAATAGTATACATGTGATTATATGTTATGAAAATGAAAAAATAAAAAAAACTTTATAAAAAATAGTTTTTCATCTTTTCACAGCAAAAATAATTTCAGAACATTTTGTCTGATAAAGTTGTACCGTTAAATTTTATAGTCATCTCCCCGCTAACCTCATGTAAATATATCTGTCCCCTTGGTCTAAGGGAAAGCACTGCGAATCCATCTAGTGTAAAGCCCTATCAATAAACCAATGAAATTATCAATCGTATCCCTGGCATTTAAAACCCATGGAGATATAGTAGTACATCCTCTGTAACAAATTTCCCCTGCTTAATGACTGAATATTTAGCAGGCTGAATACCTAGCTCAGTGATGGCTAACCTTTTTGGTGCCGAATGCTCAAAGCACACACATGAAATTTCAAAATGCAATGCAAGCTCCCCCCCGTATATGTGCCCCCCATACATGCCTCTCACCCCTATGCATGTGCCCCATGCATGTGCCCCGTCCCCACGCATGCACTCCCACCCCCTGCATGCACATCCCTTGCATATGCATCCTGCTCCCTCCTCACCGATTTTTGACTTCCAGGTTGGTGCAGGAGGATTTCCAGTCCCAAAACAGGATGTGGGGGCGGGGCTCTCGTGGCACCCACACACCCCGTTTTGGCTTCCAAGTTGGTTCAGGAGGCCTTCCAGCCCAAAATGGGTGTGGGCACATGCTCTATTCATGCAAACTCCCAAAATGCAATGCAAGTCCCCTGCATGCACATGTGTGGCAGAGACCCGAAGATCAGCTGACTGCAGGAAACATGCATGCATGCACGGTGGAGTTAGGCTGGGGCGACAGCTAGCGTGTCCGCAGAACGGGCTCTGCATGCCACCTGTGGCATATGTGCCATAAGTTCCACCATCACGACCTAGCTTGTTAGGACTTAAGGCAAGATTTTGGCAAAGCTGGACAAAATTCATGGAGACCAGAGTAAACAAGTGAAGATGCAAATTTGCACATGAAATACAGTTAGTGGAACTTGTGAGAAGGAGATCAAGTCCTCCCACCATACAATCTTCCCAATAATCAAGCAGAAAGTTAAAAAGGACAATGAGAATGACCAGAGAAAGATTAAAATGCAACAGGAGAAAAATCCAATCAGGTGAACATTCCTCCCAGTCTTAACTGGAGGCCTCTTCGGTCATATTAGGGAAGGGGGTGGGTGGGAATCGTTTTCCCCATGAGATTATGGTTTTAATCAACAAATGCTAAACAAGCAGCGTACTGAAACTCAGCAGGATGTCTGACTGGAAAAAGAGCATATTATTTGAATTCCTAAAAAGGACACTTTTGCATGCTTTTGAGTTACAAAGTCAAAGGTTTCCTATATAAGGGGTTTTAGGAAAGATTTAGTGTGGCAACCTTCAACTGCAGCCTCTGTGTTGCACTGTCAGAAATAAACTTCACCTCCGCTTCGAGCAGTTGCCTCTGTACCAATAAAGGAGACTATTTTGTAGCTCAGGATTGAAATGACCGGTCCTTGGTACTCTCTGAGCTTGGTCGCTTTCTTGCAGATGTTTCATTACCAAACTAGTTAACATCATCAATGCTAGTCATCATCACCTGATGATGTTACTTAGTTTGGATAATGAAACATCTGCAAGAAAACCACCAAGTTAAGAAAGCACCAAGGACCCCTCAAATGCCTCTGTGTTTTATTTCTGGCTTAGAAACAAACCCGATAAAAACTTCTTTCCAACAATCTGAATGTGTTAAACAAAACAATAAAATTCCTTGACACATATTAAAGATTCTCTGCAGTGCAGAGTTGCCAGGGATCCAGCTAATGTGGAACTAAATTTAGAACCAGGAGTAGTAAAGATTTGACTTATAAAACTACTTAGCTAATGATTTTCTGAGGTTATCCAGCCATAAAGCACTAAGGCAATACCCTAATAAGCTAAACAGAAAGGCCAAGGACTCTGAATCATTTCCAGTGAATAGGCTGTGACCCAAAATAAAGATATTTACACGGATACATCATTGGCATTTGTTACTCCCAAGCATTGCTTGTTCTATCTCCCTCAACACTGGCTATGTGATATTATATTTTTATTTTGTGGTTCCTTCATCATATACAACTGTCGAGAAGTGTATATGCAGTAAGACATACTGTACATTACTTACTTTGCTGGTGATCCATATCATTTGTCAAGAGATTCCTGATACTTTTCAAACATCTTTTGCAATTGTTTGCAAATATTAATGATCCTCTAATCCTGCAAGACATTAACAGAGTTGAAAACATAATGATGTACTGTGATGAAATTGCAAATCCAGAGTAGAAGAAGAAGATTGAATGGAAGGGAAGCAAATGATAAGTACAATAGGAAATGAGGCAAATGGATTAGAAAATGTGAAGCTATAACAATCAGTTGCTGTGTTTGCTCAGAGTTATTGCCTGCCAACTCTATATATTTAGGTTATTAGAAACCAAATGTGGAAGAGTCCATAATGTATAAAACTATAACTTCCACATTTATATTTTTTTTTAAAAAAATTACAATACTTTATTGAACAACTCTGTCTTGATTGCTATCAGCCAGCAGGATTTATACAAGTTCTACAAAACCAGGGAATTTGTGGGCCAGCGACCAAATATACTTGGAAGTCTACCAGCCTGGGGAGAATCACAAGGCTGGTTGAGTATAATGGAACATGTAGTCCAACACACAGGAGGGCCATAGCTTAAAGGAGGCAAGGGTAGTTTGGCCTTGGCTAGCCAGCATGGTCATTTTAAAGGAGGCTATCTCATTAACCCTTCAATTCCCAAATCCACATCTTGCAATATTAAGGATGATCCAACAATGACAGGCTGATGAAACAGACAAACCAGACCTAAGCATTTTTTAAAAAAAATTACCCTTAAGCTCATTGCCATGTGACTGCATATTTGGCATACAAAGGAAATTTGGATGCATTGTGTTGGCAACACGGGATGTATACCATTCTCAAAGAAGTCTTTGAAATGATACAGTAACTCCTATTGAAGTAATATTAAAAGCCATTCAGATATTTGAGTTAGCTACAGAGAGAGAGAGAGAGAAAGACAGAGAGAGAGAGAGAGAGAGAGAGAGAGAGAGAGAGAGAGAGAGAGAAACAGAGACAGAGAGACAGAGAGACAGAGAGAGAGACAGAGAGAGAAAGAGAGAGAGAGACAGAGACAGAGAGAGAGACAGAGACAGAGACAGAGACAGAGACAGAGAGACAGAGACAGAGAGAGACAGAGACAGAGAGAAACTGACTGACTGACTGACTGACTGACTGACTGACTGACTGACCGAATGCTGTTCCTTGACATGCCGTAAACTTAAAGCTTCATTTTTCTGTCTCTCAGAAAGTTTTATTCGCAGAACTTGAGATACTGAACCAACCATAAGCAGTTTCTTTTTCAGAGACCAGGTGAGAGAACATTAGTAATTTTCAAAGGTATACTTATGTAACAGATGAAACTCTGCATGCCCAAAATGGGGTGCGTGGGGGGGTGCAGCCCCCACACAGCCCATTTTTGCTCCCAGGAGGCTGCAGGGAGGCCTACTAGGCCCAAAAACTGGGCATGGGGGTGTCACCCACGCGCGCGCGGGGGACCACAAGGGTATCGCGCACACATGCGCAGGGGGTGGGACATGGGGGCTGTCATGCATGCATTGCATTATGGGTGCAGGCATGCACTCACACTGGCGCACATGGATGCTTTTGACACGCGAGAACAAAAAGGTTAGCCATCACTGGTATAGAATATACATACACATGCATGTATATAGACACATGTATTAAAAGATACAATTATGATATGAAGCTATTTTCTTTTGTTACCTTTTTAAAAACAGCAACCTCCCTTCAACAACATCATAAATATCAACACCCCCTCCCTCCCCCCCTCCTTTCTGGCCTTTATTCCCCATAGTTCTGGAAACCTGCTTTGAAGTCTTCTCTGTAATACTAAGATCTGTAAGAAGATAGATGTGTTCTCGCTTGGGAGAGAAAGTTCTAAGGAATGGGATCCCTTCAAGAACAGAGAGCACCATCAGTCAGAAGAGAATTGGTGAAAACTAAGCATCATATTTGTTAAAGACACTTACTGTTCTCCACCAAATCCTGCTATGCTGCCTCATTGTAGCTCTGTGTGTATTTGTGTATGTGTGTTCCTGGAAGGATGACAAAAGTATGGCAGCAGTGTATGCCAAGAGTATAGGCTCCCAGCAAGGTCACCCAAGTCATGAAGATAATCCCAGCTGCCAGCTGAAGCAAGCAGGCACTTATGTTGGACGACGAGGATATAGGAAGATGCTGGAGGAAGACTCATCAATTTAGTGACGATGACAAGAGTCCTTATTTCAAACAGTGTGGGAGCAAGCAATAGCAAAGCAGTGCTGTATTTTATCAAGAAAACTACATGGATATAAAATATAAAATAGTTATTGTTGATATGTCGGATGATGGGCCCCTCAGGTCAAATGTCCTTTAACGTGCTTCTAAGGATGAGCTGAGGATCTGTATTCATTACTAATATCAATAGTAAGGTAAAGGTTCCCCTCGCACATATGTGCTAGTTGTTCCCAACTCTAAGGGGCGGTGCTCATCTACGTTTCAAAGTGAAAGATCCAGTGCTATCAGAAGACATCTCCATGGTCATGTGGCTGGCATGATTAAATGCCAAAGGCACACCCAGCACTGTTACCTTCCCACCAAAGGTGCTTCCTATTTTTTTTACTTGCATTTTTACATACTTTTGAACTGCTAGGTTGGCAGAAGCTGGGACAAGTAACAGTAACAGAGTTGGAAGGGACCTTGGAGGTCATCTATTCAACTATCTATCTCTTGCTCATGCAAGAGACCTGTACTAGGGATTCAAACCGCCGGACTGCCAACCTTTCTGATCAGCCAGCTCAGTGTCTTAGCCACTGAGCAATGGGAGTTCACTCCATTACGCGGCACTAGGGATTCGAACCACTGAACTGCCAACCTTTCTGATCAACAAGCTCAGCGTCTTAGCCACTGAGCCACTGTGTCCCACCAAATCAGAAGCTGCAAAGGCATAATTATAGCGGGAACATGGAATATAAGAACAATGAATCTGGGAAAGCTCAACACAGTATATAACACGAAGACAAAGCAACTCTACATTTACATGCTAGCCAACAGCCAGTTTGAAACAGGCTGGACACAAAGTAGTTCACACTGTTTATACCTCAACACGTGTAAAACTAATAAGGGATGGTGGTGTTTTCATAGTCAGGAAGGAATATAGTAAGGATACTGCATCCTTATTGGATACAGTAGATGCAGTCAATGACCAAACAGCATCAATAAGATATTGCATAGACTCTTCAAGATGTATGTCTTGAGTCTTACCAAGGTGTGAAAGTTGTTTTACCAACCTTACTAACTGAACTAAACTGACATTGTAATTACCAATAAAGATAAAGGGACATACTTGAAAGCCCTCCACCTATGTGGACTTCAACTACTCAATTTTTCATGAATGGTTCTGTTAGAAATTCTGAGAAACTAAGCCCATGCATCTGGAGAGGACCCTGATTGTGGAAATATGTATTGAAGACTGATAGGTAGATCTATTAGTTTTGATCCATTCTTTGTTTGGGACACATGAGATAAGGAACTGATAAGAAAAACATCGTGGCATTAATTTTTGGTTTCTCTTTTTGGAAGATTCTGCTGTAATAGGAAAGAAATTTCAGAATAAAAATTATGGTAGTTTATAGAGAGAGGAATATCTATAATAAAAGAGCATAACTTTTGATTATTAGTCAACATCATCTCTATTTCCTCTTTCTTAGGAAGGAGCAGATGACCAGATTAAAACATGGTTGTAAAGTGTACCTATATAGTTGCTAGGTAATTGCAGCATATATCCTATTTCTCTGGCTCATGTTTTGCAAAACAAAAGTTGCTATGAATATGCAGCAGGGATTCAAGGAAAGACTGTCAGATCGTAGAAATACAAAGCAGAAAGAACAGTCTTGAATCTCTTTGAACTTACAGAACAAAGGTAAGTTTCTTTTGGAAATCATTTAGTTAGAGATCAAACATTTATTTACTTTTGAGACATACCTTCTGGATCTCATTTCTGAGCCTATAGTTGGATGTAGGGATTATCAAGAATGCAATCAGGACCATGGACAGCTCAAAGAGAAAGTTCATGCAAAATCTATCTTGATTCATCAATTTGTACTGAGAGATTAAGGTAAATTCTACCTGATGATGTTCAACTTGATACCTCGTGTCTACATGAACCATGCTTTGGAATTTCCTGAAAGAACTACAGGCAGTTCTCAACTTACAACCATTCGTTTAGTGACTGATTGAATTTACAAATGGCACTGAAAAAGGTGACTTACGACCATTTCCCACACTTTCAACTTTGATCACATGATCAAAATTTGTATACTTGGCAACTGGCATGTATTTATGGCTGCTGTGTCCCAGGTTCAGGTGATCATGATTTGTGACCTTCTGACAAGCAAAGTCAATGGAAAGCCAGATTTACTCAACACTGTCACTAATTTAACAACCGCAGTGATTCACTTAACTGTGGCCAGAAAGATCATAACACAGGGGAAACTGGAGTTGAACTCAATGACCAGGACTTGACACCTAGCCTGGAAAGAATGTAATCCCAAATTGTTCACAGAGCTGTTCTTCTTGCTACCTGCCATCTGTCTTAAGACAGAACTCCTGCTCTGTCTCTGTAATTTAGCAACCCTACAAAAAAAAAATCTCCACCTTCTCAATTAATGACTGTCAGCTGAACTTGTAACCTGCCTCCTCTGCAGCTATTTTGCATTTGTGATACTGTGAACTGTCAGAAAAATCTGTTGCCTTTTGGATGCACAGGGAGTCATTTCACACCATCTTTCGAGTCCTCTGTGAGTGGGGAGTGTCCCTGTGAACCCCTGCAAAGCCCCCTCAAAATTGTGAGAAGCCAAACGAGAGAAATTTGGCTCTTTCTCAAACTTTTCTTCCTTCTCCCATTGCCTGATTCATCTTTTAGCCAGCTTTATTTGTGGCAACACAAAGCTCTGTGTTGCTATGCTTTCTTTTTTTTTCTCACCACCTCCACATCTTCGGCAGAACAAAAGTATGCTATTATAACAAAGCATTAAAATGGGCCAGAGTATTTTACTACTGACAATTTGAAAACAAAGTGAGAAGAGAGAGAAAGACTGGCACATTTTTATCAGGTTGTGCAGGTGGCCAAAAGTTCCTAAGGTGATGAATATCTCCAATTCATCTTTCTTTTCCTTTTAATCTCCCCTCTTTCTGTGATATAAGCTCTCTGTGCCAATGAGCAAACCGTGTAGTTTCTCTTGAAGTTTCCATTTCAGCCTCACGGGAATAGAATAAGCTGAAAGAGGCAATTAGCCCACTTCTGTATCTTAAACATGCTTGGTTCTCTGTGTGTAGCTTTAATTTGTGGTTCCTACCACTCTTTGAAGTGGCTCAGTGGCTAAGATGCTGAGCTTGTCGATCAGAAGGATGGCAATTCGGCAGTTTGAATCCCTAGTGCCGTGTAACGGAGTGAGTTCCTGTTACTTGCCCCAGCTTCTGCCAACCTAGCAGTTTGAAAGCATGTAAAAATGCAAGTAGAAAAATAGGGACCACCTTTGGTGGGAAGGTAACAGTGTTGTGTGTGCCTTTGGCATTTAATCATGCCGGCCACATGACCACGGAGATGTCTTTGGACAGCGCTGGCTCTTCGGCTTTGAAACGGAGATGAGCACTGTCCTCGGGAATGACTAGCACATATGTGTGAGGGGAACCTTTACCTTACCACTCTTTGACTGATCACTGATGCAAAGAGATCTGTATGGAATTACACTGTCAGCCATCCCACATGATGCTCAAAGAATTTTATTCTAAATCTGGTTGTTTTCTATAAGCACTGGTATCCTAATAAAATTCCTCTCAATAAAAATCTTCAGGTTTTTAAACAAAATTAAATGCTCCTCAAATCCAGATTTTTTTTCACCATGTAGCTCTCCAGAGCAAAATGCTATGGAGTTTTAATGAAAAGCCAATGTAAGGATCTTCTCCTTCCAACCTGGTGCTCTTCACCTCTGCCTAGTATTTCACACCCTGTAATTCCAATGCCAATGCTGGATTGGCATCATGAGAACTGAAGTCCACCAGATCTGGAAATCTTGCAGGTCAAGAAGGTAGCCTTCACGTCTCATTAAAGAGAGATCCAACTGGAGTTAAGGAGAAATTCCCCAACAGTGAGAACAATTAATCAGTGGAAAGGCTTGTCTCCTGAAGTTGTGGGTGCTCCATCGCTGGAGGTTTTGGTTTTCAATAAGAGTTTGAAAACCTGCAAAGGTATCAGGCAGAGGTGTCAAACTCACGTCATCATGGTGGTGTCAGATGACGTATTGGGACATTTTCCCCCCTTTGCTAAATCAGGCATAGGTGTGGCACAGCTGGCCTGTGGGCTGGGAGTTTGATAGCCTTGGTATATGGTCTCCTGCTTGAGCAGGGGGCTAGATTAGAAGACCTTCAAGGACCCTTCCAGCCCTATGATTCTACGTTAACATTTGTTAAGTGAGCTTTGCCCCATTTTATGACTTTTCTTGCCACAGTTGCTGAGTGAATCACTGCATAATATGGTTGTTAAGTGAATCTGGCTTCCCCATTAACTTTGTTTGACAGAAGGTTGCAGAAGGTGGTTGTGTGACCCCCAAGACACTGCAGCCATCATGAATAGGACTCAATTGCCAAGCCTCTGAATTTTGATCCTATGACATGGGGATGACCCAACGGTCACAAGTGTGAAAAAACAATCACAAGTACCTTTCTTCAGTGCTATTGTAATTTTGAACGGTCGCTAAAGATACTGTTGTAAGTCAAGAACTAACTATTGTTGTTGTTGTTGTTGTTGTTGTTGTTGTTGTTGTTGTTAGCAGCTGCGAAGTCATGTCTAACCCATCGCAACCCCACAAACAATGTTCCTCTAGGCCAGTGTTTCTCAACCTTGATGACTTTAAATCCTGTGGACTTCAACTCCCAGAATCCTGGAATTCTGGGAGTTGAAGTCCACAGGACTTAAAGTCGCCAAGGTTGAGAAACACTGCTCTAGGCCTTCCTGTCCTCTACCATCCCCTGGAGTCCATTTAAGCTGACACCTACTGCTTCAGTGACTCCATCTGGGCACCTCATTCTCTGTCGCCCTTTCTTCTTTTGCCTCAATCGTTCCCAGCATTAGGGTCTTCCCCAGTGCAGTGGTGGAATTCAATTTTTTTTACTACCAGTTCTGTGGGCGTGGCTTGGTGGGCGTGGCAGGGAAAGGATACTGCAAAATCTCCATTCCTTCCCCACTCTGGGGCCAGCCAGAGGTTGCATTTGCCAGTTCTCTGGGTTCCACCACAAAGCCGCGGACGACAAAATCGCGGTCGGCGAAAGCGCGTATGTGACGTCATCACAGCGCGACGAAAAAGATCGGAAAATGTAAAAATAAAGCGAAAACCTTACCTTAACCCCCCCAAACCTAACCCTAAACCTAACCCTAAACATAACCCTTTACCTAACCCTAAACCTAACCCTAAACCTAACCCTCAACCTAACGAAAAACCTGACGCTAACCCTTAACCTAACGCTAAACGTAACGCTAACGCTCTAAACCTAACCCTAACCCTTAACCTAACCCTAACCCTAACCCTTAACCTAACCCTTACCTTTATATGAATCGGCTTGCTGTAATTTAATTTTTATTTCAATTTTTCGATCTTTTTTGTCGCGTTGTGATGACGTCACATACGCGATTTCGTCCACCGCGCTTTTGTGGAATGCGGTTTTGACGGGTCACGGTTCTCTGAACTACTGACAATTTCCGCTACCGGTTCTCCAGAACCTGCTGGATTTCACCCCTACTTCAGTGGCATTCTCCTCTGGTTGAAAAATTCCTTGGCAAGTGTCCCTTCTTCCTTTCCTCCAGATGAAGCAACTTCTCCAAAGATATCCCAAAGATCCTTTTTTTTTTTTCAATTTCAAGGGGCAACTGGACTTTCTTGTGTCCAGTTGCCTCTTGAAAAAAAAAAGCACCTTTGGGACAACCATGACCTGGATGACTTGAGAATCTCCATAGACTTCTCTAGATGTGGAAACCGTGCAGGAAGAGGGGAGTGGGGAAGAGAAGGATACCGAGCCCGAAGCAACCTCCTTAGATCGCGGCTTGAACCCCAGGACCTGACCTCCGATGCTGTCGGCCTTGCCGTGCGCAGAGGGACTACATCTCCCAGAGTGCCCCGAGTGCTCCGCCCCGCCGGCTCATCCCAGTTTCCCCGCTTCTCCACCGGCTCCTCGCCTCGAGGGAGGCAGGAGGAACGGAGGCGCGTGGAGGAGGAAACCCGCGACAACAAGTTGCGTCCCGGTGGAGCCAGCGGGGACGGGCAGCGGCGCTTTCCCCACCCCACACCCCCACCCCCGCCGATGGAGCCAAAGCGCTGGAAAAGGTCCGTGAAGAGGGCAGGAAGGGGCTGACCGGGCGCTGCCTGGAGATTCAAAGGGACGGGAGTTTTATCTCTACTTTTCTAAGCCCCCGGGACGGTTCCCCCCCCCCAAAATGTTCCTGTCACCCGGTGAAATGGGGCTTTAGCCTCTTTGCTAGGTCTTGACAGTAAAAGAAAAAACGCACTGAAGCTAAAAGAGCAAAAGCGGACGGGATTTCTACCCTGCGCGCTAAGAGGAGGTTGGAGGGGGGGAGGCGGACACCCCCCTCGGATGGGAAACTGCGAAGCTTCGCCAATCGCTCCTTGGCGGGGCTCGCGACGCGTCGGGGGAAGGTCGACGCGGCTTTTGGATGGAGCGGCAGAAATCGCCCGGCGATTCCCTTTCCCCGTCTCCCTCCGCCTCATCCCGACCGGCGGGGACTTTCCGTTTCAGGTGAGCCGCTTTTGGTCCGTCTCGCTGCTTTCTCTTCTTTGCGCTTGGAGGGAAGCGGAGAGCTGCCCCTTGGAAGCCTCGCCTGGTGGTGATTTCACCGGCGGTTTTTCTGATCGGAGGCTGGGAGATGGGATGCCAGGAAGTGCTTCGCTCGCTCTCTCCCTCCCTGTCCCTCTCTCCCTCTCTCTTCCTCCTTCCCTCCCTCTCTCTTTCTCCTTCCCTACCCTCTCTCTTCCTCTCTCCTTCCCTCTCTTCCTCTCCCTCCCTCTCTCTTCCTCTCCCTCCCTCTCTCTTCCTCTCTCTCTCCTCCCTCTCTCCCCTCCCTCCCTCTCTCCTTCCCCCTCCCTCTTCCTCCCCCACCCTCCCTCTCTCTTCCTCCCTCCCTCTCTCTTCTTCTCTCCTCCCCCTCTCCCTCTCTCCCCCTTATCCTCTCCTCCCTTTCCATCGCTCTTTCTCTCCTTATCCCTCCTCTCTTCCTCCCCCTCTCCTCCCTCTCCCTCCCTGGTCTTCCTCTCTCCCTCTGTCTTCCTCTCTCCATCCCCCCTCTCTCTCTCCCTAACTCTCCCTCCCCCTTTTCCTCTCCCCCCTCTTCCTCTCCTCCCTCTCTCTCCTTCTCCCCCCTCTCTTCCTCCTCTCCTCCCCTCTCTCACTCTTCCTCTATCTCCTCCTCCTCTCCCCTCCTCTCTGTCTCTCTTTCTCTCTCTCCTCCACCTCTCTCCCTCTGCTTCCCTCTCTCTCCCTCATCATCTCCTCCCTCTCCATCTCTCTTTCTCTCTCTCCTTCTCCCTGTCTCTCTCCTTAACTCCCCCTCTCCCCTCCCTCTCTGTCTCTCTTCTTCTTTTCCCTTTCCCCCCTCTCCCTCCTCCCTCTTCCTCCCTCTCTCTCTTTCTCTCTCTCCTCCCCCTTCTCTCCCTCTCCTTCTCTCTCTCTCTCCCCCTCTTCCTCTCCTCCCTCTCCATATCTCTTCCTCTCCTTCTCCCCCTCTCTCTCCCTCCCCTCCTCCCTATCCTCCCTCTCTCCCTCTTCCTCTATCTCCTCCCCCCTCTCCCCCTCCCTCTCTGTCTCTCTTCCACTCTCTCCTTCTCCCCCTTTCTCTCTCTCCTTCCCTCCCTCTCTCCCCCTGCCTCCCTCTCTCTTTCCTTCTCTCCCCTCTCTCTCTCCCCCCTCTTTTTATTTCCTGGGATGCTCATATTTCCACTGGAGAAAACAGATCCTGGGTGACTTGAGCGGGGCGGGATTTGCTGGCTCCTTTCTGATTAGATTTTTGCACTTGAGTCTGGGTGAATGTGAGATGCCAAGTTTGACTTTGCCCTTTTGGAATGGCATTTTGCAGTGGGGGGTGATGGGTTTTGCCCTTGAGTGTTGAAAGTGGTGAGGGATCTGTGTTGACTGAGCTGTCTTCTTCTTCTTTTTCCCCCCAAAAATTTGCAAAGGGTTATTTCTAAAAGCCGATTAGAGTTTCTAAATTGGTTTAAGATAAGCAGAGTTTAGCTTTCAGTGATTGGTGAAAGCCTTCACATTGGTTCACTTGCAGAGACACTGGATAAAAATCAGGGTAATGACTCTATAATCTCTGTTGCAGTTTGGCTACATTTCCTTTGTCTCACAACAGATCTACCCATGAAGCTGCTGCTTCTCTTCCTATGGCAACTGCAGGCTCAAAAAGAAGTACATTTGTTTAACTGAATGGTGGTGGTGACTGAATCGGAAGCCAGCAAAATGGGAGCCAAAGGTCAGAAGTTGCAGGTGAAGCCCCCTTACAACCCCTGAGGTGGCAACCTGCTGCACTTGCCCCAAACTACTAGAGATGTAAATGGTCCATTGGACCTGTGCTCTGCAGCACTCATGGCATGTATGGAGGTTTTGCACGTCGCCAGAGAGGGAGCTCCATCTGCTGAGTGCCACGGTGTAGGTTGGAGTTTGCACGCTCCATCCTGCCAGCCTGATGAAAGTGGGGCGAAGAATAGATTCCTAGTTACGACTGCTGAATGCTGCGAGCAGCATCGCAAAGCAGCTGAACTGGAAGATCCTGCTCAGCCTTCTCTCGCCCTCCTTGCGGTATCATCCTTGTCGCCAGAAATTACGACAACCGGTCATTTCCCCTGCTCCAACTTTTCAAAGGAAGAGAAGGAGACTGCCTCCAAAAATGCCTGTTGCTGTGAATCGGAGACGTCCTTCACCTGCGTGGATGAAAACACCAACCACCTAAATCACCCGGGGAGCCTTGCCCATCGTAGCTGTTGCCAAGACCAAGAGTTCCTTCCCCATCCTGACCCTGACACAGAGATGCCTTCAGAATGGCCCTATGATCCATCTTCCATCATTTCCGAGGAAGAGGATGATGCTGGCTCCGAAGCCGCTGGCGGAAAATCTATTGATTACAGCTTCATCAGTGCCATCTTGTTCTTGGTCGTTGGGATTTTGTTGGTGATCGTTTCCTATGTGGTGCCCAGAGACGTAAGTGTGGATCCCAACACAGTGGCAGCACGGGAGATGGAGCGCCTCGAGAAGAAGAGTGCCCGGATTGGGGCTCACCTGGATCGGTGTGTAATTGCTGGGCTCTGCCTGTTGACCCTGGGAGGCGTTGTGTTGTCCAGTTTACTGATGATGCAGATGTGGAAAGGAGAACTCTACAGGAGGAACCGATTTGCAGCTTCCAAGGAGTCAGCCAAACTGTATGGATCTTTCAATTTCCGAGTGAAATCCTCTACAAGTGATAATATGGAGTTATCACTTGTGGAAGAGGAAGCTCTTGCTGTAACCAGTTAGCCTGGCCTTGAAGCAGCAAAAATGGGGATAGGGGAATAATTTGCATTAAATAGAAGCAAAGGATCCTTCGACTGACAAAAGCGCCTTTGCCAACCCATGAAAGGAAATTTTTCATTATAAAGGTGTATGATTTGATGCAGGGGGGAAAGAAAAGAGAGTGCGTTCAAAGTAAGTTCAACAGGTAGTTGCTGGCCTCCAACCATTCCTTTAGTCACCATTCAAAGTTACAAGAAAAAGAGATTTATGACTCATTTTTTCACCAACTGTTGCCGTGTCCCCACGGTTACGTGATCGAAATTCAGGCGCTTGGCAACCGGTATGTATTTATGACTGTTGCCCTGTCCTGTTTTCTCGTGATCATCATTTGTAATCTTCCCTGACAAGCAAAGTCAATGGGGGAAGTCAAGTTTGCTTAATGCCCGCATGATTCCCTTAACGGTTGCAGGGATGTTTAACAACTGCAGCCAAAAAGAAGGTTGTAAAACAGGATGCAACTCACTGCACAATTGCCTTGTTTACCAACAGAAATAATTGGGCTTAATTGTGGTCATAAGGCGAGAACTACCTGTACTATCTATAGAAAACATATAGCTGTCTTGGTGTACATAGAAACCAGCTATGGTGAATTTCCAACCATGTGAACTCTGAAGGAAGTTTCATTCAGAATCGTGATAGTCAGCAGGGTGATACCACATCAAACTGTCTACATAAGAATTCCCCAACCTTTCTGGCTTGGCGGCCCAAGGGAGGAGGGGCAGGTGCCTTCATGCATGCGAATGGGGCTGCGAGCAAGCACACCCACTCATGCCAGCATTGAGTGGGCACTTGAGGCCCAGTTCAAAAGTGCACATGAAGGTCAACTGTGGTGCAAGTGGGAATATGTGCTCACAGTGATGCTAGCGCCTGTGCCATGCTCACAGCAACATGGCTGTGTGACACCATAATTGTAGTGGTTCACATGCACATGGACTGGCCAACCATCCACATGGACACGTGGCCCACAGGTTGGGGATCCCTGGTCTACATTATCATACTTCAACCACTGTTTTATTTACTTAAGTTACTTATTCATAGGATTAATATTCCAACTTTTATCCAGGACCAGTTTCCAATTGTTCCCCACATCATCGGCCTCATGAGGCTTGCTCCAATTTCAGCTACAGAGTTTTCCATGATTGAGAATGGACTTGAACCTTGGGTCTCCTAACCCTAGTCTAGACCCTTAGCCATTACACCATGATGGCTATTCTTGTAACCATCAGACAGGTTTTCAAGGCCAGGTTGGAGTTGCATTTATTATGAGCTGCAAAGTCAGTTTTGTGGAACCACTTCAGGGCATTGGGGAAATGAAAATGCTGCTCTTGAATCTATATCTAGACCGACTATAATGCTGAAGACATTGGAGGAAACGGAAGGGGCAACGTGAATAGTTAGGCAAGATATTGTGAGTCTTGTTGGGTTGTTAGGATTCTTGTTGGGTTGTTAGGATTCTAGCAGCTATTCTTGGTTCCTGGATTCTGTCAGTGGCCCTGATGTGTTGTATGGGTCCTCGGTTCAATTTCATAGTGTCTTAAATATATGAAGAGGCCATCCCTGATTAACACCATATCATTGCAGAGCAAGCTGGCTTATGTAGAAAGTCAAGAGTGGTTCTCCATTGTTCAGAAGACTGGGCATAAGATAATTCAAGGTACAGGAACTCAACTTGTAATTGAATATTAGGAAACTAAACACTTAAGTATTAAAACAGTTGGGAATGAGAATCAGTTAGCCAGAGAAGTTTACTCAATTGCAAATTTATGTTGGAGGGCTGGTGGTAAGGTGAAATAGAGGTTCTGTGATCTCAGTCGGTTGTCCCAATTCTAAGATTAGGTGCCCAGGTTCAACTTAGCATCTTGGGCAAATGCAGTTGTTGGTTCTTTAACTGACTTTGATTGGGTTGTCAGCCAAGCCTCAGTAGACAAGATCATAAAAGGCTACAGAAAGTTTAGAACTATACTTTATTAAGAGAAGGTACAATAACATGATTTTGTAAGCCTGGTTGTGCTATCCCTTCCCCTTCCTTCCTTATACTCCTTATACTTCCTTCCTTATACTTATAGTGGATCAGAGAACTGTTTGCTTGAGGCACTTCCAGTTATTATCTAACTTCCCAGGACTTAAAGAAAGTCTCTGCCCTCTGCCTAGATAATAGTTTTGACATATTTCTATCAAGGGGATTTCCCTTACTACAAGGGCGATTGTATCCAATTTGCATTGTATGTTCATTAAAATAAGCATGAAATGGAAAGCATGTTTTGTTTTGAACCTGGAGCAAACAGGTTGTTTCTTGGAAGTTCTGCCAAGTTTCTGGCTGGGATATTGTCTGGCAGAAAACCTGGAACAAATTAGACATTCCAGATTACAGTTGAAACAAAATCCAGGCAAAATTTATAGGGCAAGTAGAGCAAAGTTAGAGCACTTCTCCCCTCTTCCACATTGCGTGTGCACACCGATCCACCCACCAATCTTCTTGCTACCTTCTTTTTTCCACCTCTCTTTATGCTGTGCTTTAAGCCAAGGATATTGGTGATGGCAGTAAGGGGAGGTAAGGAAAAGAGGGTAGGCAGACTAATTGAATATGTTGATTTGAAGTCAAAGACAGCTGTGCAACTATCCACCCAGTCACCTTCCCATAATCCTATCAGTGCCTTTTCTGTTGTGGCTCCTGCCATCCATTGCTTTGGCTCTATCCCGCTCTACCATCCAAATATTTCTGCCTAGAATACACAGGTTTTGTTCTGCATACAAAGGACTAGAAACTAGCTGATTGATGCACATAAAGTAAAGGTAAAAGATAAAGGTTCCCCTCGTACATATGTGCTAGTCGTTCCTGACTTTAGGGGGCAGTGCTCATCTCCATTTCAAAACCAAAGAGCCAACGCTGTCTGAAGACGTCTCTGTGGTCATGTGGCCAGCATGACTAAATGCCAAAGGTGCACTGATCTTTGTTACTTTCCCACCAAAGTGGTCCCTATTTTTCTACTTGTACTTTTACATGCTTTCAAAGTGCTCAGTTGGCAGAAGCTGGGACAAGTCATGGGAGCTCACTCTGCTACACGGCACTAGGAATTCAAACCGCCGAACTGCCGACCTTTCTGATCGACAAGCTCAGCATCTTAGCCACTGAGCCACCATGTCCCTATTGATGCACATAGTAATTTATATATAGAATAAACTGCCAGTGGTTAGATGCAGTCTTGCAGGCTAACTCTGTCACAGCCAGGAGCTTGATTCCTGACGGATTCAAAGTTGACTCAACCTTCCATCCTTCCAAGCTTGGTAAAATGAGGACTCAAATTGTTGGGGATAATATGCTGACTATGTAAACTGCTTAGAGAGGGCTGTAAAACACTATGAAGCAGTAAATAGAAATAGAATAACAGAGTTGGAAGGCACTTGGAAGTTTTCTGGTCCAACCCCTTGCTTAGGTAGGAAATCCTACACCACTTCAGACAAATGGTTATCCATCAGCTTCTTAAAAACTTCCAGTGTTGGAACATTAAGTCTAAATAAACCAGGGTTATTACTATTACTATTTTGAACTGCTAGATTTAATAGCAAGACATCATGTGTTGAAGGAGAAGCTATCTGTTCATATCTAGACCAGACTTGATATATGCTGGCATAATTCAAAATAGACAAGTTTGAACAACTATAATTTCTGTGAGTCCTGACAAAGTTTTTGATATGGTTTATTGGAAAGTTTTTTAGCTTAGCTTTGTATAATTTTGGATTTTGGAGTGATGTATTTTATTTAATTCTGAAATAATAGATGGTTATTTGTGGTGCCAGAGATAGGCTCACTAAAAAGGAATAATGGATAATCTGGAGTTTTGAATGTGGGATATCTTATGTTCCATCATTTAATATTGCAATCATCATGTAATGTGCCAAGTTTATTGAATTAGTCCCATATCATTAAACCTGAAATGCTATCTTAACTTTTGCATTTTAATAAACCATATGCACATGATAGGGTAGCGCTTCCTATTTTTCTTCTACATCAGTACTTTTTAAACCTGGCTACATTAAGATGTCTGGACTTCCGTTCTGGCTGGAAGATTCTGACAGATGAAGTCCATCCATCTTAAAATTGCCAAATTTGAAAAACATTGTCTTGGTTATGTCTATATTCTTTTCCAAAGAAGTCCTATGACTCTCCAGTCTTAATAAAACAAGCAATTCAGAGAGTAATATTTGGGGAAAAACATTACTAATTTTGTAATGCAGAACATGGTGCTTTCTACTTTTGGTGGATTTGTTTTGTCTCAGTAAATCCATACTTCTCTCTCTACCCAACTCACTTCTCTAGAATATGAATAGCTTGCATCCTAAACCACCTACATCACATTAGCAGGAAATAGTTTTGTAGTACTGCTTCAATTACTACAAATATGGGAACTTGTTAGAATGATTTTTTTTCCCCAAAGGGTTGTCCATTTACAGCAGATTTGTCCAATTTTTTTTAGGAAGATCGAGATAAGTACTTCAAACATGGATGGAATGCTTCAAATAACAATGTTCATATTTATCAGGACAGTTCTCGTAATCAAAATGGGATGGATACTAGTTTCTCATTGTGCTATTCTCTTCTAAGGGGGATAAATAATGTTATGCAAAGTACAGAAAAGAGTAAGAAATAACACTATAAGCCAATAGAATTAAGGTACAAGATGAGAAAAGGGGGGAGGTATAACTAACCAAGTGAACAGAAGCTTCTACATCAGTGGTGGGATTCAAAAATTTTACTACCAGTTCTATGGGCGTGGCTTGGGGGGGCATGGCAGGGGTAGGACACTGTAAAATCTCCATTCCCTCCCCACTCCAGGGGAAGGATACTGTAAAATCCTCATTCCCTCCCGATCAGCTGGGACTTGGGAGGCAGAGAATAGATGGGGACAGGGACAGTCAGAGGGAGTATTTACCGGTTCTCTGAACTACTCAAAATTTTTGCTACCGATTCTCCAGAACTGGTCAGAACCTTTTGAATACCACCTCTGTTCTACACGGCCATTTTCAACACAGAGATCTTACAGCAGATCACATATTAATCAGAACCTGTTCCTATCCTTAATAAACTTTCTACCAAATTTTCAATTTTATCTATTTGAGATTTTCATTATTTTTTGCCTGTTAGATGTGGATGTTAAATTTTCAGATTTACACTCCCTGTTGCATCATACAATACAATCCATCATTCAGTGCAAACTTTTTAAGAGTTCTCAGCCTATGCAGCATCTATTTTACACAGCATATGCATAATTATCTTCCCACCCAGCACATTTCTGTCATCACTTCAAGCATTCCATATACATTTGTCCATCGATACTTTAAGTAACCAAGATGGTACCATTGAGGAACAAATATTTACTGTGGCTTGAGCCAATAAAAAGGGCCCTCAATGGAAGGGCCTTTATAGGCTACAAAACTCTTCTAACCCAGCTTCCGCAGACACAACAAACCCTCTGAAGTTAACTCAAAGTTTCCTGTATTAGGAGCACCAGCAGTCCCGGCAACAAGTTTCTCTCTCACCGCAGGCTAACAAGTCCATCTTGGCCGGGAGATGAATAGTTGTCTGCCACATCTATTCATCTCCGGCCCCTGCCTTTTATCCCCAGAGCTAGGATGGGGCTTCAATAACAGTGGTGACTCTTTCTTCCCAAGGATCAGCCCAAGAATTTCCACTGCTCTCCTCTGCCTTCTGTTTATGCATCAGGCAATGGACCGAGCTGTTCCTCCTCTTCCTCATCAGCCACCTCCAGAGCTGGGGGCTGTTGACTCTCCATCTGAGGGCTGACGGACAGCCCAGGCTCCGCCTCTGTGTCTCTTTCTGCCAGCCCCGTTTCCTCTTCCCCCTTGGAGCTCTCAGGCTGCCTTGATGCTGACCCTGATTCCCACACTGCCTCCTCCTCTGATTTGGCTGCTGGAGGGGCCTATGGCCAACAGGCCACAACAAAAACCAAGAGTACAAAGGGCTCGAGAGTGCCAGCTAATGTAGATCAGGACCCAGGGCTCAGGGGGACAAAGGAAATCTCTTGAAGCTTTCTAAGTCCAGCTACCTGACTTAAATCAGGCTATTTAACCGAACCGTGCAAATGTCATGCTATGAAAGTGTGCTGGTATTTAAAACAAAAGGCATAAGCAGGCTGCCCAGGTGGTAGTATAATTAGTTTCATAATTCTAAAACACTTTAGACTGGACCATTTTCCAGGTACCTCTGTGAGTTGGCTGGACAGTGATTTGGCAGCCAACAGATATTTGCATATTTCCAACATTAAGTGTACCAACTCCCTTTAATTTAATAGAGGATACACACAGAAAAGTGGGCTTTGATCCCTCTGCAACCCACTGGGGCATTCTTCTTGATCCTGGCAGCCTCTGAGCGTTTGGCTATGATTCCTTTCCCAAAGCAAAATGGATTCTTGACATGAGATGTCAAGATGATGCAAATGGAAAAAACAAGAGGGCTGAATTGGAATGTCTTCTGCTCTATTTATCACCACCACACTTTTATTTCTTTATTTCTGTTGGAGCAGTATAGTAGAGCATCCTTCTCAAAGGATAGCAGTCTGGGTCTGTGAAAAGATAAGTGACTAGAGGGCTGTAAAAGGTTTGGATATTATGTATCATTTTAAATCAGTGTTTCTCAACTTTGACAACTTTTAAGATATTTGGACCTCAACTTCCAGAATTCTCCAAATGGCATTAAAATGTTCACGCATGTTAAAGTTGGCAAGGTTGAAAATGCTGCTTTGAAATGTTCTGATCTTTACCCATTTAAGAAGTGGTTTAAAATACACAGTTTATGTGTTAGTGGTAGCAATAACACTTAGACTTATATACTGTTTTACAGTGCTTTACAGCCCTCTCTAAGCAGTTTACAGAGTCAACCTATGGCCCCCAACAATCTGGGTCCTCATTTGATTGACCTTGGAAGGATGGAAGGCTAAGTCAACCTTGAGCCTGGTGAGATTCGAACTGCCAAATTTCAGACAGTCAGCAATCAGCAGAAGTAGCCTGCAGTAGTGCATTCTAACCACTGTGCAACCTCAGCTCTTAATTAATTAATTCCTCGAGCTATTATGTAAGCAAAGCCTTGCAAGATTGGGTTTTTGTGCTGTACTGTTTTTACTTTCCAGAATCTGTCACCAGTAGAGTCAGCACTGTCATAAGATGGTGCCATAGTGGTTAAAATACCAGAATGATTGTAAGTAAGCATATTGGCTTTTAATTTTCTGTTAAAGTTGGCTATGTTGGCCATATTTTCTTCCAGGCTTGTTTTAAGGATCTGGAAATCCTGGGGGTTTCCACTCCACACAAGCAAATCAAGTAATATAGTAATATTCTTCACACAACAAAGTAGACCACAGTTTGATTCACTGCGTTGGTCAAACTCGGTAAAGGTAATTATGTCTCTTCTGCAATTGAAGCTTTTCATCAGGCTAAACACAAGTGGTGTTGCATAGGTCTATTGATAATATTGATTTATTGTGTTACTAAATTTGTTACTTTGCATTCATAAAACTCTCGCCACATGTTCCCCAATGCTATTGCCTGATTTTATTTCAATTTGTTTATGCTGAAAGAGAATTGTAGTTGAGCTTTTCTTTTTTTCCAAAATTAATTGCAGGATATGTGATACAGCATGATTCAGAGTTGCACAGTCTTGGAGAAAGAAGCTGTAGATAATTTTAGCTTACTTCTATCTGGATAAAAGTAAAATTTTAAAATTTTCTGCATCTCTTTGATGCTATTTAGGGATATCTACCATAATACCGCCTTAAATACAGCTGCATATGCAGCCATATACCATATCCTTAAACATATTGCTGCTCTTTGATGTGCTTAGTTTAAAACAGAAAGAACAAAGAAATATATATTTATGGGACTGTGGTTACCTGTATAATGTCAGAACATACCCAGAAGCTCACACAAGCTGGATAAATAAAGAGAGGTAGCATAGTCTTATGCGTTTAGGTGAATAAGAATTGAGAACTAACTCATATTAAATACCTGTTAGTTAAATCATCCACAGCAAAACTAGCTTTGAAAGATGTTTGTTCAATCAAATCATGGTGATTATTAGTGCCTCTTTAACCAGGCCTTGAGTCTTAGACACGCCTTCATGTGTGTCAGAAGAAATGGGAAAGATGACATCTAGTGCTGCGTCTTGTGATCATACAAAAGTATGATCTAATGCAGTCAAATCTTCCCAAGCAAGACAATAAATGGTAGTCATGTATTATGGCTATAAAGCCATCGTTGGGTTTCTTTGGACAAGATAAGTCCCAGGATTATGAAAAATCAAACTGCTTTGTTTCCTTGCCACAAATGCCTGAAGAAACAGAAGTATCAGAAATGTCATCATTTTTAAACTGCCAACATTCAGGAGCAATCTTGTTTGCTGCACTGACTCACTAAGATTACTATAACCTACCTGCTGTGTCGGTATATTTCATGGCAAATGACTAAACAAGAGCTTGTTCCTGGAATTTCTAATGGTCCTTTACTTGGATTCAGTTTTATGGGTCTGCTTTGAAGATAGTTAGCTAGGCTACAAAGATAGAATATTTCTTAAGAGGTCAGAATTAAATTTATTGATTTATGTTAAAGCATCTTTATGCCCTTGTCTCTTAAAAGAGGGTCAATATAATGTATATACTATCAAACATATAAAATGACACTCAAGATTATTTGGCAGTCGTAGCCTGGCTTTAAAATGTATTCTATTTTAAAGCTTGAGGAAATTCAAGCCTTGAGGCAAGGTTTATATATTTTGAACAATTTTATATATTTCAATGTTTCTATTACATGGATTCTTGGTGGCTTACAATCATCAGACATAATGCATGGGTAGAAATACCATAAAACCAACATCCTGTTGGCCAGCACCAAAACTATCAAGCTTATCTAGAACTCTGTTTTTCAAAGAGCCTTTTACATTACCAAGATCAAGATTCATGTTTTCTCTAGAAGCTTTTCATGAATTCTGAATTGGTTTTGTTGGCTTTTTCCCCCTGTCAGTCTTTAACCATCCTGTGAGTTACAACCCAGTAACCATATATTCAGTGTCTGACAGTTATTTGGAAAGCCTGATAAGATTTTCCATAAACAGCACAATCTAGAAGGAAGAAGAAGTGGGTTAAGGGAAGGATTTGAGATTTCATGGGGGGCGGGGAGGAGTCATCATTGCCATCCATCAGTCTCAAAAGACTATGGTATCGTGCTCTGGAAAGAGGTAAAGCTGGAGTATCCTCTTCAGAGCACGAGGCCTGGGTAGATTAATATGGAGGATAGACTGTTACCCAAGCAGCAGATCCCCCCTCTCCATGTCGCTGAAATAGTCAAATGGAATGGCAGAGCCGATACGATTGGTTCCAGCTGCATCGCAGGAGTTACCAGAACGTGGTAGTACACAATCACGAACTGCGTCCTAAACTCCAGCTTCGGATTTTGCCTCGAGGTTGACTCCTGAAGCCTTTTCCAGTAGTGGATATAGCCACAAGGCAATGGAGGTTTTGTAATCAGAGTTTCCCTTCTCCTAGATGATGGTTCTACTGCTTTATCTGTCGTTGGGCCGTAAAGCCCTCTTCCGCCTTCAAAACCGTTGACCGTCTTCTCCTGTAACCCTGAAAAGGGGCCCTTATGAGGTGCTACCAGCTGGGCCAGCTGGACCAAGGTTTTTTTTAAGGAGATGTTGCTCCTCTCTCACACATCCTTTGTTCTGGCTTGTGACAGGCAGAGCCTGGCTTCCCAAACGTTGGGCCCAGGATGGCGGGTTGTGGGGGGGGGGGGGAGTAATCATCTGAAAAAGTGGCAGTAAGAAGAAAATAGTACCCAGATCTTTAGAGAGATAGCTTCTTGAACACAAAACAGTTGTTCAGCATGTTGTTGGCTACATTGCACACGGTGTGAGCAGTGAGACTTAAAACCCTTTTGTTTGTTTATTTTTTGATATCAAGCTACTTGGGTAATCAAAGTTTTTATTAAATTTGAAACGTGTTTGATATATTCCCAAAGATGTTTTTTTCAAAAGGCAAGTGGACTTTCGTTGCTTGAAGATGTTTTGCTTCTCATCCAAGAAGCTTCTTCAGTTCTGAATGAATGGTGGAGAATGGAGGGATTTTTTTTTCTTTTTAGGAAATTTTTTTTTTATTTTCAAAACAAACACAACACATAAGATCTTCCTTTTTTACATACTGTAGAAAGTGTATCAGTTGGTTTCAAAAGACTTTCGTGCATCTCTTCCACAGTCATCAAGCATAATTCATATTAACTGAAGTATTTTAACTCAGATATTTATACATTTACCATCATTATATCTCCATTTGACTACAATTGTTTAATTGTTATCCCTCCTTCCTTTCTTCCCTCCTTTCTTTTCTCCTTCTCTCCTTCCTTTCCCCCTTCCTTTCCTCCTTCCTTCCCCCCTTCCTTCTCTCCTACATTCCCTCCTTCCTTCCCTCCTTTTTTCTCTCCTTCTCTCCTTCCTTCCCTCCTTCCTTCCCTCCTTTCTTCTCTCCTTCCTAATGGAGGGATTTATATTCCTTGCAGTCATCTGGTCATTAGCACTATTTCTGAGAGTCAATGAAAAATATTCTCAGAAAAATAATTGACTCTCAGAAAGATATTGCATAATTTACTGTAATTTTATGGACATTGTGTATGCTCTCTATTATGCAGATACTGCCTAATTTACTCTAAATTTGTGGTCATTGTGTATGTTCTCTATTTCTAATCTCCAGGGTAAATTTATCCTTACTACCCTGTTTTCTCAAGTCTGTCTGCCTCAGGATAAGATAATCACTTTCAACCCTATTTATTATAGTGACCACTAATAATTTCCTAAACATTTTTCACCTTTCTTTTTTGGAAAGTGTCTGTGGTAACCCATGAAGTTTTGTTTGATAAAGTTTAAATTCTGTTTGAAAAGCAAAAACATGTTTTATTGTTACCTCTTTTGCCATATGTGTGATGCCTTATAAAAAGATGAATCGTGGTCTGTGGAAGTATAAAATAAACATTTTAAAAATTTGTTGTCAGCACATCTTCTTTCTTAACTTACAGTAGAACAGCATAATTTAAATTATACACACCATTTTTCACCAGTGTGGTAACTTTGAATTATTTAAATGCTGGGAATTGAAATCAGTTGGAAAAAGCAGTTACACAAACTTCTGTTTTACAAATCTTACCTTCCTCTTTCATTTTTGTGTGATGCTATGATTAGAATTATAAGAACACAGGAAAACAAATTCACACTAAGCTCCGAATCTAGCTGCACAAAATCACAAGTATGCTCATATACTAGACCTAAAACAAATTAACCATAGTGTGGCTTAATATGAAGAGCTGGTTAAACCATGCTAAGACTATCTGTGTGTTTCCACAATATGTGAAAATCCAACCTATCAACTCAAGTTTTTGCATAGTTACTGTTCTATGTACACATAGCTTTTCAATTGATGGTGTTTGCCATTAAAAGTTACAAGTATATAGAATCCATTTGCAGCCTGGAATTAATAGAACAATTGTGCTTTATTTTAATTTGCTGCTCTCATTCTGTTTTCAAGATTTGGTGGCATGATAGTTGTTGTTTTTTCCTCTCTCTGTATGGAAAAAATGACATTATTGTAAGCTGCCCCAAAGAGGAGTGGGATCTCAATTTTTCTAGCAAACATCTGCTAAGATTCAGTTCCAGACTCCCCAAAATATCTTGTCTCCCAAATCCCAGCCAGAAGAAAATGTCTTTTCTCAGTGCATGTTTAAGAGCGCCAGGAGAAACTGAGTCAGAGTTAGTATCTTAAGACAGATTGGTTCAGAAACATTTAAATCTTTTTTAGTTTGTTTGTTTGTTCCTGCTCTGATAGATACAAGAAGAAAGGGACAAACTCAAGGATTTGTGAATAAAGCAGTTCTAGCAGCAGGACAACTTCACAAAGAAGAGTGAAATGGCAATACTTTTGTGACATTTGTTGAAAGTTGAGGCATCAAAGCAAGATGTCCATGGAAAGAATTCAGCTTTGCCCTGAAGCTCTGTAAAGTTTCACCCATGAGTAAAGCTGTTGTGGCCCGCTGGCAGCCAGCAGAGTCGCACAGTGAGGAAGTTAGGGAGGAACATGGGCCAGTCCTGGGGGTTGAGGAAAGCTCAGATGAGGGCTCTGCATCAGAGGCAGAGAAGGAGTTAGACAGCAGTGAGGCAGAAGACCAGCTGGAGCCTTGCCCTGCATTTGGAAACTAGTTATCTGGCAGCACTCCAAATGAGATAAGGTGTGTGTGGATAAACATTCCTCTGAAAGGCTGTTTGCTAAGCCTTGCTGACTGTGAATGAAAGGAATTCACAGTCATGTAAATAAAAGAGGTTTTGCCAGGTCCAAGATTTTGCTCGTTGCTTTCTAAGGAAGCCGGGGTCAAAACAAAAGCATCTCCCCAAATTGGATGTATTTGGAATCCATATGCAAGCCTCTTTTTCTCTGTCTAGTACAAAACATTTGCCCATCAACAGTTACCCAGTTTAATCGTTGGTGTTGGGCTTCATCCAGAAAGGCTCCGTTGAAATCCCCACTTGAAAACATTGGGTGATTTGGGCTTGTGTCTCCATCCAAAAGAGTTGTGGTTGTGATATAAAAAGAAGAGGAAATGGGTTCTTGTATACCGTTGGACTTTATTCAACTCACAGAAGTCCTCAACCAAGTAATGGGGAATGCTGACTAAGGCATTCTGGGAACTGAAGTCCACACATCTTAAATTTGCCAAAGGTGAGAAATACCATCCTGGGCTTTCGTCTCTTTGTTTATTTGTAACTAGTGCTGATAACCCAGCCTTGTCCAGGTATTTATTTATAGGGGAGAAATGTCCGGACCAAACATAATTTCTAATATGGGATTTTCCCCCTTACCAGAGGGAGCCCCCTTGTGGAGTACTGTGAAGCCATTACATGGCAACTCCACTACGCTGTACAGTAGAAGCCATTTTACGGCAGTACAGTAGACGTCATTTTAAGGCACAACAGGTTGTATCGTAACAAAACACACACCCCGAGTAGTTTTAAAGTTGTATTATCTCCGCAGTATTTATTTCCAGAGAGTAAGTCTGTGTACCAAGTTTGGTTGAAATTGCTCAAGGCGTTCCAGAGTTATACTGGAACACACACACACACACACACAGCCATTTTTATAGACAAAGATGTTCCATTGAATCACTAATAAATCCAACTTTCCTTATTTTGTTGTGATTAATCAAGGTCAGTTATGGTAAGTGGTATTACCTACGTGGGCCTCAATGAGACACTTAAATGAAAAAAAAAATAGCCTAAACCCCAGCATGGATAGATTTTCCTGTGATTAAGCTTCTGTTTTTTTGCTTAGACGTGGGCTTGCATTCCAAGTTTGCATCTCACTGCTTTTTACAAGGAAAGGCATTGTTTTCTCAGTTTGTTTTCTTCTAAAGACAATAATAAGAAGTCAATCGTCAGGTTAAGTATCAGTATTGCACTGTATAAATAGCTGTCGTGAATAATTTATCAGGTAGCAGAAGTAGACATTTTGTGCTGAATTGAATGGAATTCGGTCCATTTGCTTTCAACTGGGACAGCCATTTAATTGCTGGAGCCTTGTGCATCTCTGAATAAAGATTCAGTGTCCTACAGTCACTTGATAGGTTTTTCAACGATCTGATTTTTTTCGGACTCCCAATGAAATGGGAACATCATTTCTTCTTTCTAAACTGAAGGCATCATTTTTGAGTAGAGCACAATTCTGGCTTGTGAATGAAGTATTGTAAAAGTGATTTGAGATTTGGTTATGGGTTCTCCCCTCCCTAATATGTTTGTTTAATTTAATCATATTTATTCTTTCTCTAAAGAATTCTAAGAATTAGCTCAAGCATCCTCCCGGGCAAGTTATTCTGAAGGCAAAATCTACTTTTTTCTTGGAAATAATTTTTTATCACACTTTTTCTAATAATGCTAATAATGTTCCTGCTAGTGTGAGTTACAAGGTGTACATTGCTGCAACATTTGAATCTATATCAGAAACATCTTTTCACTGAAGCAGATTTTTCAGACAGAACAAAAACACTGAAATACTTTAAAATTGTTAGTTCCATCCTTCCTGCCTTTGCAATTTACAGTCTGCACAGTTTTACATTTCATAAAGAATGCTGAACACATCATCACAAGATTGGAAGAAGAAGTTACATAAAGGATAAGAGGCATTTTAGGATCTATTGATGGATAGTTTTCATTAAGTTGACAATTCAAAAAGAGGGAAATGTTCTCATTCAACAGAAGAACAGGCTTGAAAGGGACCTTGGAGGTCTTCTAGTCCAACCCCCTGCTCAAGCAGGAAACCCTATACCATTTCAGACAAATGATTGTCCAATTTCTTCTTTAAAGTATCCAGTGTTGGAGCACCACTACTTCTGGAGGCAACTGGTTCTACTTATTAATTGTTCTAACTGGCAAGAAATTTCTTGTTAGCTCTAAGTTGGTTCTCTCCTTAATTAATTAGTTTCCATTCATTGCTTCTTGTCCTACCTTTAGATGCTTTGGAGAATACGTTTCACCCCCTCTTCTTTGTAGCAGCCCCTTAGATATTGGAACATTGCTATCATGCCACCCCTAGTTCTTCTTTTCATTAAAGTGGACATATCCAGTTCCTGCAACTGTTCTTGGGAGGTGGACCAATCCCATTCAGGTGAGACATCTATGTAGATTCTCAGTCATCCAGATCATGGTTGTCCCCAAGGTGCATTTTCAAGAGGCAACTGGACTTTCTTGTTTTTTCTTTTGAAGATGTTTCATTTCTCATCCAAGAAGCGTCTTCAGTTCTGAACAGACTGAAGAATTATATTAGCTCATTGCCTAATCAAGAATTTTGGAGAATTCAAAAGTTTGTTTGTTAGTTTAGGCCGTTTTTTCTCAACCTTGCCAGCTTTCTGATATGTGGATTTCCACTCTGGGAATTCCCCAGCGAGCAGGCTGACTGAGGAATTCTGCGAGATGAAGTCTACTCATCTTAAAGCTGCCAAGGTTGAGAAACAGTGCTTTAGCCCATTTCATTTGATAAAACTGAATTTAAAATATTTGTCCCTTTTTATGTACTAAGATAGCAGTGCTTTAAAAAATATAATTTGGCACTTCATACCAGAATATATTTAGCAGTTAATTTATGATATACTTTTGTCTGTCTCTCTTTTTATCTTTCTGCATATTATGGATGTTTTTGTTTCCTGATAGTAGCTGATTTTTTCTTCATTTGGCTTCTAATAAATATATTGCAAGATTATAATAATGAAGTATTGGATACTAATACAGGAAACATTTGTTTTCTTTCTGTTCCTATCAATTAAAGAGAATCTGGTCTGTGATACATGATATCATACCTGCCAACAGGTTGAAAAAGATTTTATTCGCCTCCCACCACCTTTAAAATTTATACATCATTGTGTCTTTCAATCCCTAAAGATATAAATCCAACAAAATGGGTGGGACAAGGATTTTTTTTTGACTCTGTGGTAGCCACTTTGCCTAATCAAAACCAAGCAATGCATTCAAACAATGTGAGATTTAAATTCATGATATTTAAGAGCATATTAAGAAGCAGAGACATCACCTTGCCAATCTGTATAGTCAAAGCTATTTATTGGTTTTTATTGGGATTTATATGCCGCCCTTTTCCCTGAGGGGACTCAGGGCGGCTTACAACCACAGGGGAGGGGAAGTGCAAGGTCAAAACAAACACTTTGTGAACAAAAGAAAAATAATAAAACACAACTTTCATTCAACAATCAAACACTCGGGCGGGTAATTGAAGCCTATCCCCAGGCCTGCTGGGAGAGCCAGATCTTGAGGGCTGCGCGGAAGGTCTGGATCGTGGTGAGGGTGCGGATCTCCATGGGGAGCTCGTTCCATAGGGTCGGGGCAGCAACAGAAAAGGCTCTCCTCCGTGTGGTCGCCAGTCGACATTGACTGGCAGATGGGATTCGGAGGAGGCCTAGTCTGTGCGATCTGATTGGTCGATTTAGGTTTTCCCAGAAACAATGTATGACTGTGAGAGTTAGACCATAAGAAAAGGCTGAGTGCTGAAAAATTAATGCTTTTGAATTGTGATGCTGTTTGTAATTGAATATTTTTCACTGTTTGTTGTAAGTTGAGAATTCCAGTAATGGGAAGCAGAACAGAAATATTAAAATAAATAAATTGTGGGGGGGGATGATTAAAGATAATGCACTAGAAAGGAAATTACCCTGATCAGTTTGCCTTCTGATAGGTAGAATTATTTTTTCAATATTATATGTGTACCACTGGTATAATCACCTAACCGTGAAAGCTCAAAGTTTTGAACGTCTTCGTTGTCTCAAGAAGATAATCTACATTTAAGATGTAGGCCAATTGATGCCATTGTCAACGTTCACCTTGGACCAAATAGCTACCAGGACAAAAATTAGGAAAACATACAAGACACTACTGTGCCCTTCTTTCTCAGTAGTAATGTTTGCTTGTGAGAACATAAGGAAAGCTGAGTGCTGAACAATTGATGCTTTCAAATTGTGCTACTGGCGAAGACTCTTGAGAGTCCCTTGGTCAGCAAGGAGATCAAATCAGCCTATCCTAAAGGAAATCAACCCTGACTGTTCTCTGAAAGGACAGAAACTGAAGCAGAAGCTCAAATAGTTTGGCCACCAAATGAGAAGAAATGTCAGTGCATGAGAGTTAATGACTTGGCAGAGACATGGTAACTAGGTCAGCAAATGAATAGACCTAGCAACTAAGTCAGCCAATGAGGGCTGTTTGGAAATTGAAACAGTATTTGCTATGTGAGCAACAAGGAGACAGCAAGGAGCCTGGGCGGGGCTTAGCTTAACTTCTGTGCAAATGCAGCAAACTAGTCTGCTGCTCTGAACTGAAACTGAAACTGTTCTCTTCCTGGCTTATGTTTGTACCCACTTACAATCTCTTCTCTCTACCACATTGGAAAACCTGCTTTTGTTATTGTATATTTATTTCATGTGTTATATTATATATAAAGAGACATTAATGAATCCTGCTGAATCGGTTACCTGTGTGTGCTTTCTGGATGTGATTGCTGCAACAAACCCTGACAAGAGAGTACTCATTTCTCTGATGTTGGGAAATATTGAAGGCAAAAGGAGAAGGGGATGGCACAGGATGAGATGGTGTGATGGTGTCATTGACCCCACAAACATGAATTTGGGCAAACTCCAGGAGACAGTGGAGGACAGCAGGGGTTAGTGGCTGATGTGCTTTTTACAACAAGGTTGTAAAAAGTCAAACATAACTTAGGGACGGAACAACAATTCATGACAAAAAGTGGAGGAGGAGACAATGTTTCACAAAGGAATATGGAGGTCAATTTTCTTAATAATATTACACATACTAACGTGCTGGGCGCAGAACTTGCAGATTTTATGTAGCTCCATGACGTATTTGCTTAGATTGCAT
Source organism: Thamnophis sirtalis (assembly GCF_051295495.1). Taxonomy (NCBI): domain Eukaryota; kingdom Metazoa; phylum Chordata; class Lepidosauria; order Squamata; family Natricidae; genus Thamnophis; species Thamnophis sirtalis. The sequence continues at coordinate 120,258,705 of NW_028261382.1, forward strand.
TTGGTAATTATTCTGAAAGAATGTCAATGTTTATATCATTCACAGATTTTAACTGTCGGACACTTTGGTATTTATTTCCAGATTTCAGCTCTTTGAGATAAGCCAGGTCAGGAAATAGACTTCTTAAGAATGAAACTATATTCAGATATAACTGAATGGGAGATAAATGCCGGATTCTCTTTTCCTGCCCCTGATGAACAATTACCCTTCCCATTCTAGCTGCTATTAGCCTCACAAGGTCTGGTGGCTCATTGGAGATTTAATAAAAACATCATTACTGATGATCTTCATAATTAGGAAAGACAGCAAGATGAGAATGCATTAGTAAGATACTTTGCTACACATCTTGCCTACTGCCGAAGTAGCAATGTCCTTGTAGCCAATAGTTTAAGTCAGACATTTTCCCCTCTTAAGGTTGTCATTGTTTACACTGGACAAACCTTCTGTTAGAAAGCGATAGCATACATCCGTGATGGCAAACCTATGGCACACGAGTTGTCGCCCCAGTTCAGCTCTACCATGCATGCGTGCATACATGCCTCCCGCCAGCCAGCTGGCTTTTGGGTCTCTGCCATGCATGCATAGGGGGTGGGGCACATGCAGGGTGCACATGCATGCACAAGGTGTGGCATGTGGGGTGTGCATGCACATGTGGGGGGAGGGGCAAATGCTGGGAGTACATGCACATGTGCAGGGGCGGGGCATATGTGCGGGGGCAGTGCACACATTGCATTTTGAGGGTTTGCATGCTTGGGCTTTGGGCATTCAGTTCAGAAAAGGTTAGCCATCACTGGCATACATTCAAAACAGAGAGGGGGGAATACATGTAATTTAGCTCCCAGTCCTACAATGACACCAATGCAGTTACTTCCAGCAGTCATACAGTATGATATTAATATCTTAGAGTAACTATGGAAATGTCAATACAGGCAAGCACATTTATCCCTTTGCACAATTAACAAATCCCAAAGTACCATATGGATATACTGAGAGCAAACATTACGAGGCGTCTCAGGCTTATAACAGGAATCTCACGCCAACAGCTTCCTGGTCTTAGTCGAAGCTCTGTAGATCCCCAAAGAGCAGCTGGACATTTCAAGGAAATTAAATATGTACAACATTGATATATTACGAGAACTGGATTGCTGGAAAGTTATTGATTAAAGAAGGCTACTTCTCCTCCAGGATAATAAGATGATTATATGAAGAGGAAAGTAAGATGAAAGGCACTATGGATGCCAATTCGTAAAATAAAGGAAATCCCTTTACTGACAAAAACCCACCAATTACCTTTTGAATATTACTTGCATGAAAGTGCAGGAACTCTTGATAAGGGCAAGGATGGTTAGACGGGCCCTTCAGAAATTGTTGGGTTTCAACTGGCATCATCCCTGATCAGTGGCCATGCTGTCTATCTAAATCAGGGGTCCTCAACCCGCACCTCTGGAGCCCGATGTGGCTCTTTCATCCCTCTGCTGCGGCTCCCTGTCACACAAAATATGTGTCATAACTGCCAATGTGCAATACCCACCGGGTATTGTTCAAAACGTTTTTGTTGCATGCAGAAATAAAAATTTGTTTTGTCTGTAGCTGTTCATTGGTTTCATAAATGCAACACACTATAATTTTTTTATACATAGCATAAAGGTAAAAAAATAATAGATGCAGTGCTCTCTTTGTTTTAGGTGTCAAAGGGGTTTTGTGGCTCCCAGTGGGAGATGGGTCCAAATGGCTCTTTGAGTGCTTAAGGTTGCCAACCCTTGGTATAGAAAGATAGATAGATAGATAGATAGATAGATAGATAGATGGATGGATGGATGGATGGATGGATGGATGGATGGATGGATGGATGGATGGTGGGTGAGGTGGGTGGATTTGGGTGGTGGTTGGGTAGATGGATGGATGGGTAGATGGATGGATGGATAGATGGATTGGTGGCTGGATGGGTGGGTGGGGTGGGTTGGGTGGGTGGGTGGGTGGGTTTGGGTGGTGGGTGGGTAGATGGATGGATGGGTAGATGGATGGATGGATGGATGGATGGATGGATGGATGGATGGATGGTGACTGGATGGGTGGGTGGGTAGATGGATGGGTAGTAGATGGATGGATGGATGGACGGACAAAAAAATAGATAGATAGAAGAGAGAGGGAGGGAGATACAGTAGCTATACATTCAAGAAAATTTGAAGCATCACATACTACTCAGTATTACACATGGAGTAATGTTACAGATACTAACGTGCTTATATCAGAATATTTCTATACAGGATCTTTAAAAATCTCTCATCAGATTAGCATTTGATTTAAAACTCCATCATTAGATAGTAGAATGGGGCACTAGAAGAATTTTTGGGGCAACTCCTTTGTCAGACATTTATATGTGTATTCTCATACTCATATAAAGCTAGTAGACTTTACAATGGAGATAGAATTAGACCAGAGCAAGGAAATTATGTGCAGAAGTGGCACCTTTTGTTCAATGCCAGTGTGAAGATACGATTGCCATACCTGGACTGAGATACAATCCCTGCTTAACCCTGTGCTGCCATCGAATGATAACAGGAGTGGGCTTCAAAAGTTCCAACAATGGGTTCACTGCCCTGTTGCTGGGTGGGCGTGGCCATGGTGAGTCAGCCTCCTGCACCACAGTGGGGGGAGGGTTGCCCTCCCCAGACTCCGGAGGCTTTCCTAGAGCCACTGGGAAGGTGAAAACTGCCTTCTCCGGGCTCTGAAGGCCCTCTGGAAGGCTGGAAATGGTCCATTTCTGGACTTCCAGAACCTCCAGTAGGTCCGTTTTTCACCTTCCCTGAGCCTCCACACGCACCCTGCACTTTCCTTGCATGATGAGCGGGCCACTCCTGGGAGGGCTGCAGTGGGAGGGGTGAGGCGGGTGGAGCCAGCCAGGGGTGGCATTTGGGGGTTTGCCAAACCGGGCAGAATCCTAGCTAGAGGATCACCCGAACCCGTGCGAACCACTAGCAGCCCACCCCTGAATGATAATCTGGATGTTTGCTGCCCAGATATGGTACCCTTAGTGATGCAAGCATTTAGTCAATGGTTTTTATCCACTCACTGCAGGAGCCTAGTCACTGTGGCTTTTAACTCTATTTTCAAAAGATTACACTGACATGAAGGTTATAAGCTAGGTAGTCAGAGGCTCAAAGTTGGGGGGAACATATTTCTGTTCATAAAGAAAGAAACAGTAGGCTGAAAGGCTGAAATACACGAATAATATTATGCTAAATTGCATTAAGCACACAGTCTGATACCTTCGACTGTAGAACTGACACTGCTCCCTACTTTGTTGTCATGGACACAATTGAACATCTGCCTTGGGTAAAACATGAGAGGATGTGTCATATTAGTTGTTGAATAAAATCAAGAAGGCAAAAAAGGAAGGAAGGAAGGAAGGAAGGAAGGAAGGAAGGAAGGAAGGAAGGAAGGAAGGAAGGAAGGAAGGAAGGAGGAAAAGGTTTAACCAAAGTCATAACAACTTTGGAAAATGTGTAAGTATACACATTTTTCAAACGTTATTGCATCTTTAATAGCAATTTAGCACCTACAAATGTATTAGGTGATTTTTTTTCCTTGACAAGAATAAAGTAGAGCTTTAACATATTGCTTTTGATATATCAGTTTATAATCTTGTCTCCAAGGAAAAATGGCTTTATAGAGAAATCCTGCAGAGTTTTATGGGACTAAAATGAGATCATTCATGGAGCAGTGGGTACTGCTTTACATCAAGCAGACAACTAATTCAACAATCTCAATACCAGGGAGATTCACACAGCACAGTAAAATACAATGTTTTGTATTTTTTTACCTCTTCCAATGAATATCTAGAACCAACAAATCTAAGATATATACTGTATATGCACATTCAGAGCTTAAAATATTATAAGACATTTAATATCCAAATATCTAATATTCAAAACATGGCTGTATAGAAAAGTGGGTTTTATCCCATTTTATGACTTCTTTTCCACATTTGTTAAGTGAATCACTGCAGTTGTTACATTAATAAGACAGTTGTTAAGTGAATCTGGCTTCCCCATTGACTTTGCTTGTCAGAAGGTCACAAAAAGTACATAACATGATTCTAGGACATGCAAGTGTCATAAATATGAGCCAGTTGTCAAGCATCTGCGGTAAATCCCATGACCATGGGATGCTGCAATGGTCATAAATATGAAAAACTGTCATGTCACTTTTTTCAGTGCTGTTGTAACTTCAAACAGTCACTAAACAAACTGTTGTAAGTCAAGGACTACCTGTATTTGGTTAAGATATGTTGGAAATGACCAGTGTAAACTGAGGGAAGAGTCAAACATGTCATCAGCCTACTTACCTTCGCCACTGGTTGGCAAAAGTGAGCGCATGTGCTACATCTGCGCATGCGCACCGCCTTCTGTGCATGCATAGTGTTCATGCATTACATCAGGGTGGGTGGGCGCAGCTTCCCGCAGTCACCGCTACCGGTTCACCCAAGAGAACTAATTGAAATCACCTCTGCATCAGTCATGAATCCCTTCGCACCCACACGAGATCTAACTCCAGCCCACTTTGAATTCTCCTGACTCTTATCTACTCCTAATTTGTTTTGACCATTAATAGTTCAGATACTTGTAGAGAGCATGAGTTTGCAATAAACTTTTGTATTCATTTAAAACTGTCTGAACTTCTTGCTTCTCATGCATTTGACATTAATGTGAACTTGTTTGACCCTTCCCTTGAGCTCAGCCTGGTCGTCTTTTACATCATAACTTTAAATCACTAAAAGGAAGAAATAAATAAAAATGTAAATAAATTATTTATATCAGTATATTGGAAGAATATTATCAATCAGCAATCCCTGATCTTTTGGGCATCACCGATGGTTTCATGGAAGACCATTTTTCCATGGACCAGTTTTGGGGGATGGTTTTAGATTCTCTCGGTCTCTGGCCACTCACTTCAACTCTGTGCCCCTCTACCTAACAGGCCATAGACCATTACCATCCTGTGGCCCAGGGGTTGGGGTACAGTGGTGGGATTCAAGTAATTTAACAACCAGTTCTCTGCCCTAATGATTTCTTCCAACAACAAGTTTGCCAAACTACTCAGAAAGTTAACAACTGGTTCTCCCGAAGTGGTGCGAACTGACTGAATCCTACCACTGGTTGGGGGACCCCTGCTGTAAATGATATGTAGATCATTGTCTACTCTTAACAATTGTCCAAATATTGGTAGATGCCTTTTAAATTACTTACCCTAATCTTATTTTATCTGGCAATATTAGAAATCAAACTCAGAAATTATTCATGCAATGCCCGAACTTCACCTGAAGGTATGTATTCATTGTTACAAACAGCAACAAGCATTTTTTTCCCTAGTACATATTAAAGTATAGAGATATTGCATGACAAAAAAAGTATTGTCAAAACCATGATTTTCCCAATTGTAATAACATGACTGTAAAAGATTGAATAAAATAAAATCTGAAATTTGCACTGGAAAACGGTGTTGGGATACTCTAAGCAAATTATTTAATGCTAGAGGATATAAAAGTAGACTGGTCATTGAAGGCATTCATAACAAAGCTAAAGCTTAAATATTTTAGACACCTAATACAAAGGCAAAAGTAAGGGGATAACTGATTGAAAAAATTAAATTCAATCAAATTAGAAGCTTAAAGAAAGCAGTTTGATTAATGATACAAATACAAGCTTATAGGAACTGAAAAATGCAGCGAAATGAAGTCCATCAACATAATTCTGGAACACCTTGAGCAATTTCAACCAAACTTGGTACACAGATGACTTACTCTCTGGAAACAAATACTGGGGGGGGGGGTAAGACACCCCTAACACCCTTCGGGGTGTGTGTTCTGTTATAAAACAGCCTGTGGTGCCTTAAAATGGCTTCTACTGTACCTTGCGCAGTGGAGTTGCCATAGTAACGGCTTCACAGTACTCCACAGGGGAGCTCCTTCTGGCAAGGGGCAAAATCCAACTTTAGAAATTAGTCCGGACATTTCCCACCCCCCCTATAAATAAATACCTGGGCAACGTCTGGTTATCAGCACTAGTACACTATGTATACCGGTATATAGTGTATATAGTGGAACACTGGAATACTGAAGGCAAAGAATAATGGATAGAAACTGAACAAGGAGAGGTTCAACCTGGAAATGAGGAGAAATTTTCTGGCAGTGAGAACAATCAATCAATGGAACAGAAGTTGCCTTCAGAAGTTGTAGGAGCTCCATCACCGGAAGCTTTCAAGAAGAGACTGGACTGCCATCCGTCAGAAATGGTATAGGATCTGCTTGGGTGTAGACTAGATCAGTGGTCCCCAACCTTTTTATCGCCGCGGACCAGTCAGCCTTTGATAATTTTACCGTGGCCCGCTGAGCGCGCGCAGGGGTGGGGGGGCGTTGTTCTGCAGCGATCATGGCCCCCAGCCATTAATGTCTAAACTGCTGCAAGATATACTTAAATATTGATAAAATTTGAGGGGGTGTACTCACTTCTGTGATATCTATCCATCCATGTCTGTCTCTGTCTCTGTCTCTCTCTGTGTATGTATGCGTGTATGCGTGTATGTGTATATATCCTCTATCTATCTATCATCTATCTATCTATTTATCTATTTATCCATCCATCCATCCATCCATCCCTCTCTATCTATCAATCACCTATCCACCATCTATCTATCTATCTATTCTAGCTGGCTGGGCAATTTGGGGAGTTGAAGTCCAAAAGTGTTAAAGTTGCTGAGATTGAGATATGAGGACGAAACAAAAGGGAAGAGAATGAAACAAGGTCATAGAGAGAGATTGCAAAATGAAAGGGCAACTTCTCCTTTTATTTCCTTCCACCCCCACCACCCCCACCACCCCCACCGTGCCTCTCTGGCAATTGGCTGCCCAGGAGGTGGGGAGGGGAAGATGTTTCACAGACAGCTGCCACCCGCCCATCTCTCTCTCTCTCTCTCTCTCTCTCTCTCCGCCTCCCCATCTGACCTCGGCTGCTCCACGGCGGAGACCCCAGAAGGCAAGCAAAAAAAAAAAAGGGCTCAGGAGTGGGGGAAGAAAACAAACCCCATCACGTTCCTATCTGTGAAAGCTCCCCGCTCCCTTCCTGGGCAGCCAATTGCCAGAGAGGCAGTGTGTGTACGTGTGTGGGGGGGGGGAGTTGGCAGCCCGCGGCGCGCCTAGTCCGCTGTGGAACGCGCTGCCACCCGCCCAGCGCTCGCTCTCTCTCTCCCCCCCCCTCCAATCTCCCGCTTCTGCTTCGACCGGCCAGCAACTTGTCCCCGCTTGCCCGGGGACTGGCCTCTGATTGGCTGGCGGGGAGAAAGCCTCGCCAGGGAAGGAGGCGAGGACTCCGCGGTGACGTCATGGGGACGGCGCCCCCAGGTAGCGGTGAACCGAATGCGCTCCGTCTCCACGGGCTACCAAGGCGGCCAGGCGGGCGGCCGGGGTGGGAGTGGGGTTTGGACCGGAGAGGCGGCTCTCGGGTTCGAGTCCCGGGGTTGATCTCAGGCTGTGCGTGTGGGTGAAGAGGCAGCAGGGATCATGGCCCCCGGCCGCTGCAGCGATCATGGCCCCCGGCCACTGCGTGGCCCAGTGCCAGGTACTCCGCGGCCCGGCACCGGTCCGCGGACCGGGGGTTGGGGACCACTGGACTAGATGACCTACAAGGTCCCTCCCAACTCTGTTAATCTGTATGTATCTATAAAAGAAGGTTGGAATTTTAGAGCAATGAAAGTTAAGGATTTATGTGAAGAAGAATAGAAGTTGACCCACTCTAAGCAAATATACATAGGCTTTTTCCAGAGTCCACTTTTAAGCCTTCCCATCTGCTCTGCTGGTGGGAAGATTTCATTGGACTCTTTACTTGCAGAGACTGTGGATCCAGAGAGAGAGAAATTCTTGCCCAAGTCCTTTTTATGATGCCCCAAGATGGGCTTTGGTCTTCGTAATCATCTATAAACTTGAATGTCATACATCACCGTTGAAGGTGGGGAAAGAGTGGAGAGGAGTGAGGAGTGAATAATAGTATATGAGTGTTTGTGAGTGTGTGTATTGTTTAGGGACCTATGTTGTTGTTAGCTTTTTTGGTGTCATGAGCCCATCAAATTGAGTACAGTTTAAAAGAACCTGTGACAGTTGTGTTGATAAATTTTTAATGTTTATTACTTTATAAGAGATGCTAACTCTACCCTCACACACCAGGTGGCCCAATATCTTCATTAAGTTACGCAATTGTGCAAAACTTTTAATTAAATATATTGTTGTATTGTAATTGCTTTTTTCTCCTCTGAAAATGAATGGCTGTACCAAACTATTTCTTTTTTTCCTACTGTGTAAAGGCTGGTCAAAGACCATAATAGAAGAATTTGATTTGATCTTATTTGATTTGATTCCACTGCTAAGCTTGGTGTGAAAGTAGAACACACTGCCTCCAGAAAAATGGTTTTCCTTTGCTCAAGTTATTTAAGCAAAACATGAAATCCTTGGCCATTAGAGACACGACACTTGTAAGATTCTGCATTGAACTTTCCCCCTGGTGGCCCACCCAATATTAAGGTATGTTGAAAAGGAAAAAACCAACAAAATAAAACTCCAAGACTTGTGTTTCCTTCAAAGTTCCAATTTATTAGAGATACCATGTTGGCACATCTGGGAAACCCCGAATCTGAAAGCTTCCAGTTTTCCCACCCAGTTGAAAGTTCAAGATCCTGCCCCAACACTCACAAGTCCATCACGTGGTCCAATCTTCCACTGCCACGAACACAGATTCCTCCCATCCAGATCCAGCCAGGTCCAGAGACAAAGATGACCTTGGCTTTCTAAGAAGAATGTTGTTATGGCTACATATTACCCAACTCCATATAATCCCCCCTCCCATTTTCCCACAGTAGAAAGTGTGGCAGGCCTGAAGTCCAAAAAGAAAAGATGGCTTACAGGCATGACAGGTGGCCCACCCAATATTAAGGTATGTTGAAAAGGAAATCAATAAAAAGTAAGCCTCGGAAACAAATCCCCCCTGCATGTTTGCTTATTCATTACAGTTCTATATTTATATTTTATCTTATCAAGTGCCAATTTGGAAAAGTAGATAAATGCAATTGGCTTGAAACTGGGAGATTGTGACTTCTAGTTCTTTCTAGGGATTGAAGCCAATTAGATGACTTTGGACTTTCCCAGGCCTAGCAATAAGACAATGGCAAACTACTTTCAAAAACTATTACCAAGAAGTCTTGCCATGTACTCTATCAGAACCAAGATGAGACAGTGTTTGCCTTTAACATGAACATCTGGATTATTGTGTAGAGCTGCAACTCACAGAAGCTCATCATAAGTTGAACCATACTCTTTGAACTGCAGATTTAGTCTTCTAGGTAGGATCCATTAAACAAAAGATCTCAAGAGCTTCCGTATATAGAACACTAGCCTATAACCTGCGTTGCCTGGGTATTTATTTATAGTGGGAAAGTGTCAGGACCAAATGTAATTTCTAATGTTGGACTTTCCCACTTAGTTTGATTGAAATTGCTCAAGGCATTCCAGAGTTATGCTGGAACATATACACATACAGATATATATATATACCGTGTTTCCCCTAAAATACGATATGTCCTGATAATAAGGCCATGCCACATTTTTCTGGTGGGCAAAAATATAAGCCATCCCCTGCAAATAAGCCCCCTGGACAATGCCCCACCTCTGACCAGGCAGACCGCCGCTCACCAACCTAGCGGTATCCCGAAGGTGCCAAGCCACGGGAACTGGGGGGGGGAAGGTGATCATGTTGCTTGGTGCTTTCGGGATACTGCTAGGTTGGTGAGCAGTGCTGTGCCCAGCTGAAGAGGGGTGTTGCGCAAACCCCCTTTTCCAGCCAGGCACAGCATCATTCATTGATCTAGGGGTATCGCCAAGCCGTGTGAGCACCTGTTTGCTGCCACCCGGCTCCAGCGGCTTGGCGCCTTTGAAATGCCAGTGAATGGCGCTCTGCACAGCTGGAGAAGGGGGTTGCACGAGCGGCTGTTCGACTCTTGCTTGTGCATCTCCCAGCCTCACGATGCCCTGGCCCAACTCTCCCTGTAGAGTCAGGGCACCTCCGCTGCTGCCGCCGCCATCCCAGCATGCCTTTTTCGGCAGCTTCCAAACTGAGTGGCCGCTCTGGGCATATGCTCTATGGTTGTGGGCTGGCTGTCATCAGAGCTACAACCATAGAGCGTACGCCCAGAGTGGCCACTGCCAGAAGACTCGGTTTGAAAGCCGCCGAAAAAGCCATGCTGGGCTGGCAGTGGCAGTGGCGGTGGCAGCAGGGAGAGCTGGGCCAGGGCATCGTGAGGCTGGGAAGCGCATGAGTGAGAGCGGAACAGCCGCTCACGCAATTGCTCTCTCCAGCCATGCAGAGTGCCATTCACTGGCATTTTGAAGACGCCAAGCTGCGACAGCGCAACACAACCATTTGCCCATGAGGCTTTGCCCGGCTCTTTGGGATCCTGCTCACAAGAGAGCAGCTGCCTGACAACCCCAAAATAATAAACCCTCCCCTCATAATAAGACCCAAGCCATATTTTGTTTGTAAAAAGAAAATAAGACCCTGTCTTATTTTTCGGGGAAACACGGTACAAACACACACACACACACACACACACACACAAACACACAAACTGTAGAACATGTAGATGTAGATAACTGAATGCATTAATGCCAAACACAGGAATTAGTTTCTGAGCTTCCAAATGTTACTGAACTTCAGCTTCTAGCTGTCCTGTTGAACACAACCATGGTTAGTACTATTGTGAGTTTCAGTTCTGCAACATTTGAATATCTGCAGGTTTGGCCATGCTAATCAGAAAGGAGCCTCCATCTTTCGAAGCAATGCACCTCTGATTTCCCACTTCTCCAGGAGAAATAAGGAGCCTTGTAGTTATCGCAATACAATTCCCATGGTTTATGACGATGAAAAACGGAGTTGTATCACAGCAACTCTTGAATGCATTTTGCCATCCTTGCAATATAACTTGGGGATTCTTTTTATAAAAAAAACGCATTTATTTTCTTTTATCAACAAAAGTAAAATACAAAACAGATAAACAAACATCCAATGCTAACAATGAAAAAAAATATTATGTACAAAAAAAAGAAAAAAATCCCAAATGTCAAATAGAATCCCATCCTGGCTGGATGCTGAAAAATAAATAAACAAATAAATAATACAGTAATATACAATGCATTACAACTTGGGGATTCTGACCACTGATGTACTAGGACTAGAATATAAGGGCTGAAAAAACCAAGATATCCACTAGATAACAGCAAAAAGATACCAAAAAAAATCTGTCTTTGTAGCCTAGCCTAGTCATCCAGGATGGTACAGCACAGATCAGAGAGTTTTATACCTTTAACAAAATAAAAGCATCATCCAAAGGATTATTTGGGACTACTGTAACTTAAAATTCAATTTTCCTTTTTCTTATATATCACTGGAAGTTACTGTATTGCATGATAATTCAATGTTATTCCAGATGTAAAAATTTTACAAGAGATTAAGGAGATTAATAAAAGATGCTGATAGATCATTTTTATGGGCATTCTAATGTAACAGCACCCTCTTGTGAAATTCTAGTGCAAGTTCTAGGCTTGGTCAGTTGTAATAAAAGTTAAGAAGATTAATATAGCAAGGAAAATGGAAGACTTCAACACCTTAGAATAATATTTTTCAAGCCATTGCCTTGCAGATGAAGTGGGTGGCAATTGCCATTATATCAGCAAGAAATCTACTGTAATCATAAGGATTTCAATGTATTAATCATTACCAACTATGATCAGAGTCAACAACAAAGAACAGAAAACACAGAATAATATGGTTGGAAGGGACCTTGGAGATCTTCTAATCCAACCCCTGCTCAAGCAGATGGTCCTATACTATTCTGGATAAATGGCTGTCCAGTCTCTTCTTTAAAATCTCCAGTGATGGAGCACCCGCAGCTTCCAGAAGTAAGCTCTTCCATCGATTAATTGTTCTCATTGTCAGGAAATTTCTCCTTGGTTCTAGGACAGTGATGGCGAACCTATGACACGTGTGTCAGTGCTGACACGCGTAGCCATTTGGGGTGACACGCACAGGATTTCATGCGATTCATCCTCGGCTCCTGCACGGCCGCCGAGGATGAAAGAATCTGTGCTGGAGGAATGGGGGGGCGGGACGTGTGATCTCCCCCGCCCACACTCACTTACTGTATCACCGCCGCCCCTTTCTGAGCGCAGGGGCTGCTGGTAAGGCGTGCATGCCGTGCGCACACACGTCATCAGCGCGGCGAGGGAGGACCCGCAGGAGAGGAGCGCGGGAACAGTGTGCACCTCTCTCCAGTCAGGCCGGCACAGAGAGTCTACTATAGTTAAAGAATTCGCCCTCCCCCTCACTTATCTCAGTTCACGGCAGGGTTGTGGAGTCTGCTGCTTCCAGCTCCACGTCCTCATCAACATGCCGCTCCGGCCCGCCCCCGCTATGAATATTCATATTCTTCGCCCTCGCGTCACTAGGAATATTCATAGCAGGGGCGGGCTGGAGCGGCATGTTGATGAGGATGTGGAGCTGGAAGCAGCCGACTCCACAGCCCTGGTTCACGGCACCCCAAACAAGTTCTTGTAGTTTAAACTATAAATTGCGCAAAATTATGTTTTTGTCGAAGTGACACACAACGCGAGTTATGCTCGATTTTTTGCCAATTTTTGACACACCACACCAAAAAGGTTGCCCATCACTGTTCTAGGATGAATAGCTCTTCAATAATCTTTCATCTATTACTTCTTGTCCTGCCCTCAGGTATTTTGGAGACTAAGTCAACCCCTTCTTCTCTGTGATAGCTCCTTCTATCATATAAGACCTTTTTTAGACTAGACACAGAAAATTTCCTCAATCAAATTGTTGTTGTTAGTTGCAAAGTCATGTCCGACCCATCGCAACATGGACAACATTCCTCCAGGCCTTCCTGTCCTCTACTATCCTCTGGAGTCCATTTATGTTCATGTCTACTGCTTCGGTGACTCCATCCAGCCACCTCATTCTCTGTTGTCCCCTTCTTCTTTTGCCCACAATCTTTCCCAGGATGAGGCTCTCCTCCAGTGAGTCCTTCCTTCTCATTAGGTGGTCAAAGTATTTGAGCTTCATCTTCAGGATCTGGCCTTCTAAAGATCAGGTTTTGATCTCTAGGAATGACCAGTTTGATCACCTTGCAGTCCAAGGGACTCATAGGAGTCTTCTCATCACCATAGTTCAAAGACTTCAATTCCAAAATTAAAAGGTGTAACTTTTGATTTTTGGAAGTGGTTTTGGTTTTTTTAGGGCTACATTCAGTCGCTTAAGGTTCCCAAGTGTTCCTTACCTCCTTAAATAAGCTCCAAAAATCAAGCCTTTGTCCATTCTTGTGACTTTCTGGAACTATAAATAGAATATTGGTGAATCACATATGAACCCAGCCTACATGTTTGATCCAGAATTGCTCACAAAGTTCAATAAAAGGGTTCCACCACAAAACCGCGGTAGACAAAAGCGCGCTCGACAAAAGCGCGTACGTGACGTCATCACAGCGCGACGAAAACATCGCGCTGTGGGCGGTAAATTTAAAATTAAAGCGAAAATCTTACCCTAACCCCCCCCAAACCTAACCCTAAACCTAACCCTAAACCTAACCCTAAACCTAACCCTTAACCTAACCCTAAACCTAACCCTAAACCTAACCCTTAACCTAACCCTAAACCTAACGCTAACCCTTAACCTAACGCTAAACCTAACCCTAACACTTAACGTAACCCTAAACCTAACCCTAACCCTTAACCTAACCCTAACCCTAACCCTAACCCTTACCTTTACGTGAATCGGCTTGCTTTAATTTAATTTTAATTTCAATTTAATTTATTTTTAATTTTTTTCGTCGCGCTGCTGATGACGTCAGGTACGCGCTTTCGTCAAGCGCACTTTTGTCTACCGCGGTTTTGACGGGTCACGCAATAAAAGACAATATTATGTACTTTTGTAAATCATTGGATTGCTGAATTAGTGCTATTGTTTTAAATCCCTTCTTATTTAACTCAAGGAATAAACAAGGAGTTTGATAGCCAAACTCTACAGAAGAAAGTGAGGAAGAAAAGAAAGTGAAAAGACAACTTGTGTGATCTGAGTCACATGCAATCAATATAGTGGGTTAGAAAGATGGTATCTGAATAGCTTTCTGATTCCAAACAGATATGTAGCTATGATTGCATTGTATATTGTATATGAAAATGGGATCTGGATTTAAATAGCTAGAATAAAATATATTTGACTTCTCTATGACTATATTGTATGAACACAATCAGTGTGGTTAGTTTATGGTTTAGTATGATAGATTGATTGCATCAATGAGCTTCCTAGTTTTGTCATGTATTGACTACTGTAACAGTCTGTTATTTGAACTGTTTGATTGACTGTTTTGCTACCTATGAAATTGCATGTACCTAAAATGATTTTATTGTTTTATAAATTGGGATTTTTTTAAATGAGACTGTTGTGCTAAAAAATTACACAACTGTAATTTTGTATTAAGGGGATGCGGTGGCTCAGTGGCTAAGATGCTGAGCTTGTCAATCAGAAAGTTGGCAGTTCGGTGGTTCGAATCCCTAGTGCCGCATAACGGAGTGAGCTCCCGTTACTTGTACCAGTGGCTCAGTGGCTAAGAGACTGAGCTTGTCAATCAGAAAGGTTGGCAGTTTGGTGGTTTGAATCCCTAGTGCCATGTAACGTAGTGAGCTCCTGTTACTTGTCCCAGCTTCTGCCAACCTAGCAGTTTGAAAGCATGTAAAAATGCAGGTAGAAAAATAGGAACTGCCTTTGGTGGGAAGAAAACAGCGTTCCATGCACCTTTGGCATTTAGTCATGCCGGCCAGATGACCGCAGAAAGGTCTTTCAGACAGCGCTAGCTCTTCAGCTTTGAAACGGAGATGAGCACTGCTCCCTAGAGTCAGGAACAACTAGCACATATGTGCAAGGGGAACTTTTACCTTTAATTTTGTATTCTATATTTTTAATTATCATTTGAATTGGTTGGTGATTAAGTGTTATAGGCTATGCAAAGAATAAGACCGTTATTGTCTGGATTACTTAATTTCTGGATCGCAATTATAATAACTATATGTTGTTGCCTTATAAATTCTTATTTTTTTCTTCGTTGATTATGAGACTAGGAATTGCCAGAGGAAGCCAGGTGAGAAACCCAAAGTAGCCAAGCCAAATCGTCCCTGTCTTTATATTAAATTTTAGTGAACATTTGGTTTTTTACTAAAAAAAATATTTTCTCATGCATACTTTGGAATGAACTGAGTCATGTAGGTTGCTTAGATCATAAGCTGCTTTTTCTAAAACTTTCCAGAAGAGGGTGATATTGAAACATTTCTCTATCACAAGAAAGTTAAAATCTCTCCACTCCCATCTTAAATAAGAAATGTTCAGAATCAATTAAATTGTTTTCCACATTAATCAACTAGCTGTATAGGAGTATTCTACCAGCTGGCATGGAAAGAATAATTCTGCCCTACTGTTTGCTGGAAATATTACTGTATCTTGTGCCCTAAACTTCTTATGCTGTTCCAAAAAACATACCATTCCGTTTCCAAGTTAAAATATTATAATACCCAGGTATTAATAATTTTCCATCTTAGTTTTCAGTTTTATTTTCAGATCCATTATTTGATGGAAATATTTCAAAGAAGGGATTTAAGAAAGTAAAACAAAATTATATTGTCCATTTGGGAAAGGGTGACTTGTTGCCAATATTATTTTTGTGTCTTTCCATCATCTTGACCATTGCTGAATTTTCTCCACATTGTTTCTTCAATGTTTATCCCTGTTGAACATTGGACTTGCAATTAAAAAAATGTAAAGGTTTCCTGTCAGTCATATCTGAGTTTAGGGCACTGTGCTCATCTCCGTTTCATGGCTGAGGGAGCCAACGTTGTTCAGAAAGATTTTTGTGGTCATGTGACAACATGGCTATGGCTTCTGTATGCCCAAAGGCATACAGAAAGCTGTTACCTTCCCACCAAAGTGGTACCTATCAGTCTTATTGCATTCTCATGTTTTTCAACTGCTAGGTGGGCTGGAGCTGGGGCAGATAATGGGAACTCACCCTGTTGCACGGAGCTCGGATCTTGAACCCAGGCTGTCAGCTCTCTAGCTGACAAGCTCAGTATCGTTAACCACTGAGCCATCCTACCCCATTTTCAATAACTTAACCTTAAAACTAACAACACATCCTGAGGAAATTCCATCAGGAAGAACCGTGGTGGGATTAAAAAAAAATTACTACCAGTTCTGTGGGTGTGGCTTTGTGGGTGTGGCAGGGGAAGGATACTGCAAAATCCCCATTCCCTCCTCACTCCTGGGGGAAGGTTACTGCAAAATTCCCATTCCCTCCCCATCCCACTAACCTGCTTTTCAGCTCTGTTCTCCTGTTCAGGGCAACAGAAGATCAGCTGGGAAGCAGCGGGGGCGGGGCCAGCCTGTTTGCCGGTTTTCTGAACTACTCAAAATTTCTGCTACCAGTTCTCCAGAACCTGTCAGAACTGGCTGAATACCACCTCTGAAGAACAACACTGGTTTCCTTAAATTGGCAAATTGCTGTCTCTTTTTTAAATTTTGTAGATCAGTGTGGGAAATGATCATTCATTGTAACTTAGTTATTCTAATCTTCATGTCCATGTTAACAGCCATCTGCTGATTTCAATTATCTGAAACTGAAAGGAGGCTAGTATGATGTAGTGGTGGAACAAAACTAGAACCCATTGCATGAATATTCACCATTTCTCAGCTGTATTTCTCAGCCCAATCTGCCACACAAGGTTGTTGTGTGTAAAATTAGAATAGATTTCAGGATATCCTGCTGTAAAAAAAAAGTATGGTTTAAATCCAAAAAAGCAAGTATTGTAGTTGACTGGAATTTTCAGAATTCCCTCAAGTAGCTCCATCCACTTTCCTAAAACCAGTACAGGGTATGTCAGATTTCTTCAGCCTGCACCAATCCAGATGTGTTCACCTACAACTTCCCAAATTCCAAGTCAATCTTCAAATTGGATTCATATGGGCTCAGTGTGATTGATGAACACATAATAAAGCAGATCAATGCTATGCTCACACACACACACACACACACACACACACACACACAAACCTAACTCCTCTCTATTGAAAGCATCCAAATTGTGGAATTCCTCCAGACTGAGATTCTCTGAAGTGTTGCTGAAATGCATTTTGATTAATGTGAGTGTTGGATTTTCCTGTTGACATTTTTATTTGCATTTTAGGGGACAATGGGAGAAAGCGATAAAAACCGAGACACCGACTACCATAGCTTTATAGGCCTTAATCATGTGGGCTGCATGATGTAGTGATTTGTTAATTCGTACCGGCAGATGGTTCCTGAATTTGCTCTTGCTGGATGCTGATGGATGGTATGACTAAGACAGAATAAATCAGCTGCAGCCACATGAGAGTGATCCTTATCCTTGATAGCTATCTAATGTTGGTGCCCTTATTAAGTGACAGAGCAATGGGTGAGGAACGTTTTATCTGATGGGTTTTATTCACATCTGGTTTTAGCCATGTTGTAGTCACAATCTCTCGTAACTGAAGTCCACGCAGTCATGTAAAGCATGTGAGACTGAGACTTTTTAAGAGTTATTTTCCCCCATCTCTTTTTTTGGGGGGTGTAAGTGACTTCTTTGCTGACGTTACTTCATTTTTGCACTGGGTTTATTTTAGGCCATAGGAGACAGTTTTTCTCTGTGTTGCCCCTCAAAATGGCAGGACTGCAACTATAGTTTAGTAATAGCACTTAGCTTTACATACTCAGTGCTTTGCAGACTCCCTTAAGCGGTTTCCAGAGTCAGCCTCTTGCCCCCAACAATCTGGATCCCCATTTTACCGACCTAGGAAGGATGGAAGGATGAGTCAACCTTGAGCCAGTGAGAATTGAACCGATGAACTGTTGAAAGACAGCCTAAAGACAGAGTCAGCAGAAATACCCTGCCGTACTGCATTCTAACCACCGCAGCTCTTACCACTTCATAATGCCATAGTAAGACCACACTTGGATTACTACATCCAATTTTGGCCGCCATGATGTAAAAAAGATGTTGAGACTCTAGAAGGAGTGCAGAGAAGAGCAAAAGTTAATTAGGAGACTGGGGGCTAAAACATATGAAGAACAATTTCTGGAATTGGGTATATCTAGTTTAATGGGAGGGAAAGGACTGGGGTGACATCAGTGGTGTATTAACCATTAAGCAGACTAAGCATGTGCTTAAGGCACCACAAAGTTGAGAAAGAAAGAAAAGCCAATGAAGATTTGTACAGTATGTACAAAGGAGGGCACCAAGATTTGTCAGTGCTTAGAGCATCAGTGAGCCTTAATCCGCTACTGGGTGACACAGCAGTGTTCTAGTGTCTCAGGGGCTGCCACAAAGAAGAGGGAGTCAAGCTATTCTCCAAAGCAACTGAGGGTAGGACAAAAAGCAATGGATGGAGACTAATCAAGGAGAGAAGCAACCTGGAACTGAGGAGAAATTTCCTGACAGTTAGAATAATTAATCAGTGGGAAAACTTGCCTCCAGAAGTTGTGAATGCTCCAACACTGGGGTTTTTTTAAGAAGAGGTTGGACAACCATTTGTCTGAAAAGGGTTTAGGGTTTCCTGGCTGAGCAGGGGG
Source organism: Thamnophis sirtalis (assembly GCF_051295495.1). Lineage (NCBI taxonomy): Eukaryota > Metazoa > Chordata > Lepidosauria > Squamata > Natricidae > Thamnophis > Thamnophis sirtalis. Next base: position 120,277,446 of record NW_028261382.1, read on the forward strand.
TTGGACTAGAAAACCTCCAAGGTCCCTGCGAACTCTGTTTATTCTATTCTAGTCATATTTTGCTGCGTATAATTCTATAGATTTACTTTGCAACCTGATTTTTTAAAAAGAAAAATCTTTATTATAAAATACAGAAAGAAAATAAAGAAATGAGCACATCATTGGTTAAAAATTAAAACAATCAGAAAAAAAAAATTAATTGTGCCAAGTTTGTTCAATGACCATTAAGCAACCATTTATGGGTTTGTTCAAGTGTTGACTGATACTAATGGGTTTAAGAATTCCTCAGAGGTCAAAGGAAAAAGAAGGACGAGGTGACAAATAATGGATTAAGTGACTCATGGACAGATTGTATATAAAATAGTTGTAAAATAAAACACTGGACATTCATTATTCAGCTGTTTTAAAAAAGGAAGGAAGGAAGGAAAGTTTTCACGTTGCTTTCATACTTTGAATATCACAGTTCAACTCATTGTTCATTTTTAACATTTTTGTTCTGTGCGTATTGTCTTCAATTATTGTTGTAAGACACTCCATGAGGATTATAACCAAAAGGAGAGATACAAATATGTAATAACTAAAATAATAAACAGGCAAATGGGGTGACCGAGGACATACCTTAGTACTTGACCTCAGGTGGGGGAAGAAGTCATCAAGGGCATCCTGTTCCCACAAGAACTTGTGCCTCATTTCATCATTATCATGATTAACAACAGCAACATTATCTAATGTTTCTTTCTGAATGTTCCTGTTCCCAAGAAAATTAAAACATGGATAATATAAAAGAAAAGATGTTTCCTACAATGGTATCCAGGCTCGGGGCCAAACGTTTTTCAAACCACGACTGCTGGCTTTCTGATGACAATAACAAAAAAATAATAATAATAATTACTTCATTCGTCCAGGAATTCTGCTTGTTGTTAATTGCTTGAAGAGGCTTTCAGTTGAAATGCCTACTTTAATAAAGGATATCTCAACTTTCTACCCTTCCTACCTCCTGTGGGTTTATTCTCATCTACTTTCTTTTTCACTCTTTGAAACCAAGCCAAATAACATGAGGTGCGTGACTGGATTTTAATAAAGAGCAAAGTTGAATTTTCATTTGGACACTTAATATTGTAAATTTATTTTTGCTTTGTTGATGTTTTAACTTTTTTAAAATGAAAGAATTGGTGAAATGGGTAGTTTTGGGGTCTCTTGGCTGCCCTGATATTGGTTTCTTTGTAAATACCTAACTTGAAACCAGAAATAAAGTTGAAAGGGTTCTATCTGCATTGATAATCTTGAAGGTGCTGGGCCCTGTTTTCCCAGATTTTGAGATCAAAGCCCCTTTTTTGAAATATGGAATTATGAAGCTTATAAATCAGGTTCACTTCACTTTTTATGTGTATGTCACGGCTGCCATCAATTTGGCATTTCTGGTGCTAATGGTTTTGCAGGAATGTTGAGAGTTCTTCAGAAGGCCTAGAGAAGCAATCGTGAAGCCTTGAAAAGATTCTTATCTTTAAGAGGTGATGGTTTACCATTTTATAAATAAAACATTTCAGCTCTAGCTTTTAATTGAGTCCAATTCAAGAGACGGCCAAGCCAAACATATCATATTTGAATGAATTTTGGCACAGTCTTGTCTTATTTATTTATAAATCACATACATGTCACATATGCACATAGAAGTACATCTTTATTAAAATACATTTACTCCAGTATGAGCACAAAGTGTAAAAAACGTATTTCATGGCATAGCAGCCAATAAAAGAAACACATCAAAGGAAGCTAATAGAATGGCAATCCAACAGAGTTAAATAAAATTAACAATGGCAGAAACACACACAAACACAGTGTTTTATTGAGTGGCAAGTGCAGTAATGTCAAGGCAGATGAGTTTTGCACTTTAAAAGAAATATAATAGAAAGCAACTTAAATACTGAGGGGAAAATGGTGGTCTTCAGAAGTACCACCACCAAAGCATTTCTGGGACATATGAAATAGCAAAGAGAAGGACATATTATCAACAATTGTAGTAGCTTTCATATGGCCTTATAGATTATTTTAATCTTGGTTTGCAGAATGAATCCAACCACAACACTCTGAAACATAATGCAACCAATCCCCGAACTCCCCAAAAGTGTAACTAGAATGAAAAAATAACAATTGTATTGCGCAAATGCAGAATTAGACTCAAAATTTTAAAGATCAGAATCAAGTCAGAGGTAAAAAAGATGCTGAGACTCTAGAAAGAGTGCAGAGAAGAGCAACAAAGATGATTAGGGGATTGGGGGCTAAAACATATAAAGAACGGTTGCAGAAACTGAGTATGTCTAGTTTAATGAAAAGAAGAACGCGGGGGGACATGATAGCAGTGTTCCAATATCTCAGAGGCTGCCACAAAGAAGAGGGAGTCAAGCAGCGGTGGGTTTCTCCCAGTTTGGCCTGGATCAGGCGAACCAGTAATGGTGGCGGTGGGAGGCTCCACCCACCCGCCCAGTCGCTTCTGTGCATATGCATAAGTGTTACGCACATGCGTGAATGTGTGTGTGTACACGAGCGAACTGGTAGTAAACAAACTTAAAACCCACCACTGGAGTCAAACTTATTGTAACGTGTGGGTTGTTGTTGTGAGGGAATTGACACGCAGGAGCCATGTGCAAGACAGATCTTTATTATAACACAGGTGACAAGCGATTCAAACCTTCCCTGCAACTGTCAGGGTATTTATACTAGCACTCAGACCAACGGTCAAAACGACCAACCAATCAGGTCGCAGCTGGTATTTGCATATTGAATATGCAACACTCCTTCCCCCCAGTTCTAAAGACCAAATGACCAGCCAATCACGTCGCAGCTGGTATTTGCATATTCAATCTCTCTCCTTCCCCCCAGTTCTGCTGTTTCAAGATGGTGGTGAGTCCTTCGTAGCTAAATTTTAGAACCAGGAAAAAAAAACAGGTCCTTTGGAATCTTTGCAGCAGGGAGGCTCTCGTTTGCAGCAGGGAGGCTCTCGTTGTGTTGTAGCTCTCATTGGTTCGAGAAGCAAGCGGTGGCCTTTGCAGCGGAAGGAGGCTCATGGTGTAGAGGACAGTCTGGTGTATGTTGTGAGTGTGCTAGTGTTGGAGAGGCTTTAGACAGGCTGAGAGAGCGTAGCCGGTGATGCTAGGTGGCAGCTTGGAGAACGAGGCTGTTGTTGAATGCAGCGGTTGGAACGAGGCTGTTGGAGTGCCGTAGGAACAGCTGGTGGCAGGCATGCCGTAGGAACAGCTGGTGGCAGGCAGGCAGGCAGGCACAGCTGGCGCAGTTTAGCCATCACGGTCCATAGCTCGTCCCTGAGTAGCGGCGGCGGCTCCAGTCGAGGTTAAGCGTAGGAAGCCCGTCCCTCGGACGGATGGAGGCCGCGCCTGGAGCTTACTGAGGTTGGCTACAACCGGAGGCTGCTGTTGATGTCACTTGCTGGCCATAGCGGCGGCCCTGAGAGGCCCTCAATGTAGGAAAGAAAAAAAAATTTCCTGCGTTCACGTTGGCTGATGTTGTTAGGCTCTGCGGGAATCGCATATCAATCCCACCCTCGTCGCCAGTATTGTAACGTGTGGGTTGTTGTTGTTAAATATTGGTTAAATATTCATGATGCCAGTAACACCCTCTGGCTCTCTGATTGGCTGAGAGCCCCAGAGGGTGTTGCCGGCTGAACGTTAGTGTTGATTGGCCGAGGGACTGACGTCAGCAGTTGCTGTCTCGTCCCCGGCCGGTGATTGGTTTAAAAATAGTATAAATACCTTGGCGCGAGTTTTCGTTCTTTGAATCGCTGTCGACCTGAATAAACCGTGTTGTTAGTTGAAACCTGGCTGCGCGTCGTCCCTCCGTCAAAATACAAAACTGGCGACGAGGATGGGATTTGGCGATTCCACGCAAGCCTAGGTTAGAGAGAGAGAGAGAGAGGTCCTATCAGCTAGCTGCTATAAGTCGCTACTCGCGCCGGCACCGAACGCTGAGGGAAAAAATTTCCTGTCACGACCTCCTTCCCTCCGCTCCTCACACTACAGCCTGCCGAACTCTTAATCAATATGAATTCCCTGCCGCCTTTCGCTCCTTTTGGCTCCGCCGGCGAATCCTGGGAAGGATTCATGGAGCGCTTTGAAACTTATTTAATTGCTACCAAAAACCAGGCTCAAACAGATGAGGAGAAGTGCAGCTTCTTTTTATCATGCTGCGAACCCTCTATGTTCGCCTCAGCCAGAGCTATGGCTGCTCCCAGACCGGCATATAAGTTAGGCTGGGACAACTTGATGGCGAAATTGAAGGGGCACTATGCCCTGACCCCGTCCAAAATTGCCCGCAGTTTCGCGTTCCGGAGAAGAGTACAAAAGCCGGGGGAGTCGATTAGTCAGTTTCTAGAAGCCCTGCGCACTGTGGCGGCCCAGTGCGATTTTTCAAACCTCGAAGAAAATTTAGTCGAGCAATTCGTGTGCGGAGTGCGGGATGTACACTTAAGAAGCCGCATGTTCCGTCATCACGACATTACACTACTCCAGGCAGTAGAGATCGCCAGAGCAGCTGAGCTCTCTGAGCAATCAACAGCAGATTTGGAGCGACTACAACTGTCATCCCAAACGCCTGGACACGTTCCGTTCACTCCACCTGCCGCACAAGTACATGACATTGACTATGATGATTTTACACCTTCTGAGGACCTGGAGCCCGACAACGTCGGCCAAGTCCGTGCCCAACCGCGGCGGAAGCAACCTGCTCTATCCGCAGCCACACCGCAAAACTCCAAGGTGTCTTGCCTTAGCTGCGGAGGCCGCCACGACCGCCAAACCTGTCAATTCAGAAACGCAATCTGCCGCCGCTGTCAGAGGCAGGGGCACATCGCCCAAGTTTGCCGAGCCTCTTTGCCGGCCCCTGCCTTCTTCCAAGCAAATGAGAGACCCAAGTCGCAACCGCGCCGCCAGCAGCCACCGAAACCAACTCACAGAGGAGAAGACTGCCACAATGTGTCCGAACCGCAGGAAGTGGAGAGTTCCATCAATCAGGCCTCCTCAGGATCCCGCAAAATTACAGCCAATGTCCACCTGGCAGGTCAGCCTTGCCAAATGGAGGTGGACTCTGGCTCCTCCCGTTCATTATTGTCCTGGGACATGTTCTCTCACCTCTGCCCTACAGTTTCCCAACCTAAGTTAGCCCCATCCCGGGTACTCTTAAGGGACTACCAGGGAAAGTTGATCCCTGTTCTGGGGTCCTTTCCTATTCCTGTCAAGTATGGCAAGTTTGCGGGGGAGCTGCCAATCATCATTGTGAAGGATAACTTGCCGGCCCTTCTTGGCCTTGACTGGTTTCCGGCACTAGGGTTGTCCATTGGGGGGGTGCACCGGGTAAATTCTTCTTCCATTGAGGACGTCCTACAGGAGTTCTCTGATGTTTTTGATGGACAGCTCGGGTGCTACAAGGGAACCCCCATCACCCTTAGTTTGGATCCTCAGATTGCTCCCATTAGGCTGAAAGCCCGCAGGGTGCCCTTTGCCTTAAGGGCCAAGGTTGACGCCGAACTTGACAAATTATTGGCGCAGGGTGTCATCGAGCCAGTTGATCATGCTCCATGGGAGACACCCATAGTCCTCCCGGTCAAACCGGATGGCTCGGTGAGAATCTGCGCCGACTACAAGTCGACGATCAACTTGGCCCTTCAGGCAAACCCCTATCCAGTCCCTGTTGTGCAACACCTGCTCCATTCCTTGGGGCAGGGTTGCATATTTGCCAAACTGGATATGGCGCAAGCCTATCAACAGCTCCCGGTGGATGACGATGCGGCGGCTGCCCAGACCATCGTCACCCATCGTGGGGCTTTCCGTTGTCGCCGCCTACAATTCGGTGTGTCCGTGGCCCCGGGGATCTTCCAGAGTCTCATGGAGCGGCTGCTCCATGGGCTGCCGGGGGTAGTTCCATATTTCGATGATGTTCTGATCGCTGCAACGAGCCGCTCAGAACTCATCGAAATATTAAGGAAGGTCCTCTGTCGTTTCAGGGGCGCGGGATTGAAATTAAAAAGCAGCAAATGCTCATTTGCTGTCCCTAGGGTAGAATTCTTGGGCTTCTTAATAGACGCCCAAGGCATTCACCCTACCCCATCTAAAATTGCCGCCATTAGGAACGCCCCTGCTCCCACCTCCAGGGCGGAGCTACAGGCGTTCCTAGGGCTGCTCAATTTCTACGCCCCCTTTATCCCTCACAAGGCGTCACTAGCCGAGCCGCTGCATCGGTTGCTCGACCGATCCGCGGCCTGGCGCTGGGGGAGCCGCGAAGCGCATGCGTTCGCGGCTGTCAAAGAGACGCTGACGTCATCGGCAGTCCTCATTCAGTATCATGATGGGATGCCTCTGACGTTGGCGTGTGACGCCTCCCCTTTTGGTGTAGGGGCGGTCCTGAGCCATATCCTCCCGAATGGCTCAGAAGCCCCTGTGGCCTTTTATTCCCGGACACTCTCCTCGGCGGAGCGCAACTACAGTCAGATCGACAAGGAGGCTCTGGCTGCAGTGTCCGGGATTAAGAGGTTCCACGACTACCTCTACGGTCGGCACTTTACTCTTGTCACCGACCATAAGCCACTCCTTGGGCTTTTGGCGGGGGACAAGCCGACCCCCACCATTCTATCCCCCCGCATGACTCGCTGGACGGAGTTCCTTGCAGCGTATTCGTATACGTTGCTCTACCGTCCGGGCAAACAGCTGGGGTATGCCGATGCCCTCAGCCGTTGCCCACTACCGGAGACGGACACCGCCCCCGTCCCATCTCTCTCTGTCCTCTCCATTGCCGCCTCCGGTTTCCCAATCTCCGCCGCGGACGTGGCGGCCCACACGAAGGCCGATCCGATCCTGTCCCAGGTCTCTTCCTGGGTTTTAAGGGGATGGCCAACAGACAAAGTGGCTGAGGGCTTCCAGCCCTTTAAAAATCGCCAGGCCGAGATCTCTCTCCACGGGGGGTGTCTCATCTGGGGGGATCGGGTGCTGATCCCCACCGCGCTCCGGCCACTAGTTCTGGATCTGCTCCACAAGGACCACCCGGGCATAGCACGAATGAAGGCATTGGCCCGTAGCTATGTCTGGTGGCCCTTGCTGGACACAGAGATAGCGGCCCATGTAGGCCGCTGCACGACCTGTCAATTATCCAGGCCCAACCCCCCTGCTGGGCCTGCTCGTGAGTGGGAGGCTCCGAGAGGCCCATGGTCTCGCCTCCACATCGATTTCGCTGGTCCCTTCCACGGCCAGAACTTCCTGGTTGTGGTGGATGCCTACTCTCGGTGGGTGGAGCTAGTCCTCATGGGCTCTACCACAGCCGAGAGTACGGTCAGGGCTCTACGGAAACTGTTCGCAACCCATGGGTTGCCGGACGTGATGGTCTCGGACAATGGGCCCCAGTTCACATCCACCATTTTCCAGGAGTTCTTGGCCGAGCAAGGGATCCGGCATGCGCCCATAGCCCCGTACCACCCGGCCAGCAATGGCCGGGCAGAACGGGCGGTCCGCTCAGCAAAGGAGGCGCTGAGCCGCATGGACCGGGGCGACTGGCAGGCGAGGGTGGCGGCTTACCTGCTAAGCCAACATTCCACCCCCTGCCCAGCTACCAACAAAAGCCCCGCGGAGCTCTTGATGGGCCGGCGCCTGCGGACTCCCCTGGATAGGCTTCACCCGCTCTATTCAGGGGATCAGCCGAGCAATCTGGGGGTTCTCCCTCCCCGGTCCTTTAAGTTAGGGGATTCCGTGTGGGCTCGGTCCTTTGCGGGGGAACCAAGATGGGTGCCAGGTTCTATCGTTGCCCTGACCGGCCCATGTTCTTTTAGGATCCAATTGGCTGATGGATCCCAATGGAGACGCCACCTGGATCAACTAAGGAGGCGTCTCCCGTCGCAGGCTGGTGGCCGCGAACCCCCGAGTGACAACACCGCAGTACCGGGGTTGCAATGTGAAGCCTTCGCCACTCCAGGCCTCAACCTGCACCAACCACAAAGTCCTCAAACCGAGAGTCCGAAACCGAGGCCCTTCGCCACACCAGGCCCCCTCCTGTATCAACCACAAAGTCCTCAAACCGAGAGTCCGCAACCAAGGGCCTTCGCCACACCAGGCCCCCTCCTGTATCAACCACAACGTTCTCAAACCGGGAGACCGCAAACAAGGGCCTTCGCCACACCAGGCCCTTCCTACCCAAGCGCCAACTACCAGGACGCCGGTCCAACAGCTCAATCCGAGGACACTACCCAGAGGGTCCCTCCTACGACCAGTGACGCGCCCCCACGGCCAAACCTACCTTTACAGTTGAGCCCGCCTTCTGGGCCTTTCCGAAAGGGCGTGCCTCGGAGCTGCACTCCCTTCGGGGAGGAGCTACCACGAGGAGGTCCTCCTCCGCCGACGACTTCCCCTGCAATGAGAAGATCTGGGCGGGTCCGGCGCCGCCCAGCGTACCTTAAGGACTACGCATGCTCCGTTTCGGGCATGCGCAGAACTGGGGGAAAGGGGTGTTAAATATTGGTTAAATATTCATGATGCCAGTAACACCCTCTGGCTCTCTGATTGGCTGAGAGCCCCAGAGGGTGTTGCCGGCTGAACGTTAGTGTTGATTGGCCGAGGGACTGACGTCAGCAGTTGCTGTCTCGTCCCCGGCCGGTGATTGGTTTAAAAATAGTATAAATACCTTGGCGCGAGTTTTCGTTCTTTGAATCGCTGTCGACCTGAATAAACCGTGTTGTTAGTTGAAACCTGGCTGCGCGTCGTCCCTCCGTCAAAATACAAAAGTTGTTGTGAGGGAATTGACACGCAGGAGCCATGTGCAAGACAGATCTTTATTATAACACAGGTGACAAGCGATTCAAACATTCCCTGCAACTGTCAGGGTATTTACACTAGCACTCAGACCAACTGTCAAAACGACCAACCAATCAGGTCGCAGCTGGTATTTGCATATTGAATATGCAACAAAACTATTCTCCAAAGGACCTGAGGGTAGGACAAGAAGCAACGGGTGGAAACTAATCAAGGAGAAAAGCAACTTAGAACTGAGGAGAAATTTCCTGACAGTTAGAACAATTAATCAGTGGAACAGCTTGCCTCCAGAAGTTGTGAGTTCTCCAACACTGGAAGTTTTTAAGAAGAGATTGGATAACCATTTGTCTGAAGTGGTGTAGGGTTTCCTGCCTAGGCAGGGGGTTGGACTAGAAGACCTCCAAGGTCCCTCGCAACTCTGTTATTCTATGATAATTTAGAAATGTGACTAAATATTTTTTTTTATTAAACAGTCTCCTCATTAAGGAAGACTATGAAAGAAAGAAGAAAAATCCAGCTATCTGATAGATCTAATAAAAATACTATTACATTTTACATGAATTCTACTTCAGGAAGGGCAAATAAGGAACAGCACCATCACTGAAACTGTGGTGGACAGAAGTTAGCATATTATTCTAAACTCCTTTTCTCACACAAAAGTTTAGGGTGCAAATAAAAAGAGCCGCATTAGGAAATATGGGGAGTCTTACTGTTTATTTATATTGTTCTAAGATAATATGTAGCATTTAAATCTGCCCTCTCATATAGAAGATCTATTGAGAGATCTAATACTTAACATGGGAAGTATCAATTCCCTCCCGTCCCCCGGAAAATTGTGAACATATGGTCTCATATTGCATTGCCAGGGTAACCATGTATACATCTTTATCAGGGGTGAGTTCCTGCCACAATTACTACTGGTTTGGTGCCTGAAAAATTTTGCGCATGTGCGCATGCTGACTTGCACTAAAAATGGTCTGCACAGGCACACATTTAAAAAGGAAAAAAAAATTAACATTTTTTCAATGAAGATTGTTCTGTGCATGTGCAGGACAGAAAATCAAGATGGCACCTCCAAGTATAGAACCAGTACGGTCACATGTCCACCAAAGTTACTAGCTATTCGGCCAAACTGTACCGTACTTGTAGGAACCCAGCTCTGACCTTTATAGAATTCAAACCTTGGTTTGAAGGAGTCTTCTCTTTTGATGTTTGCATTGTTAAGCTTAAGAGCAATATTGTTGGTAGGCAGAGCATTGGCAGTCCTGTGAATCAACAATGGATGGTCAATGGAAGAAAAGAAGAGCACAGTGAAGCACATGGGACCCCAATTGTAATCTTTACCATCTCAGCGAGATGTGCTTGATTTCTATTTAGGCCATCGCTATTGTTTCCAAATTTGCATTCAAAGCTAGTGCAGAAACTGCAGCTGGTAACAAGTGTGGCTGCCGGTTTGGGAAAACTCAATGTACATTGAGCCACCATGAATTGTCAAGATATTGAATACTGCAAAGAGTATTGACCCAAATATCAACCTATGCTGAGAACGTCTTGTGGCTGCAACCCAAAGAGCACTTAATTAAGAGCCAAGGTGGCGCAGTGGTTAAATGCAGCACTGCAGGCTACTGCTAGATCAGCAGGTCAGCGGTTCAAATCTCACCGGCTCAGGGTTGACTCAGCCTTCCATCCTTCCAAGGTGGGTAAAATGAGGACCCAGATTGTTGGGGGCAATATGCTGACCCTCTGTAAACCGCTTAGAGAGGCCTGAAAGGCCTATGAAGCGGTATATAAGTCTACTGCTATTAATTGTGTGGTGTCTTAGAGGTCTAAATTGAGTACCTCAGTCTATTAGTACTATTAGTATTCATACCATATTAATTAACTGAAGGATTATGGTGTCTTTTAATTTCATCTTCTCTTCCTTCCCTTCCTCCTTCTTCTTCTTCTTCTTCTTCTTCTTCTTCTTCTTCTTCTTCTTCTTCTTCTTCTACTCCTCCTCTTCCTCCTTCTCCTCCTCTTTGTCCTCCTCTCCTTTTTTGTTGTAATGGCAACTGAAATTTAAAGTTGACTTTATATGTGTGAAAAGAAAAGATAGAATGGGTTTTTAACTGTTCTACAGTTAAGTCCAATTACTTTCTGTGTTATTTCTACATTTTTCATTTTTATTGTTTTACATATGATGCCAGACTTTTTTAGAAATATGAGTGATATGATACCCTGTTTCCCTGAAAATAAGACCTCCCTGGATAATAAGCATGCACTAAAATAATCCCTCCCCTGAAAATAAGGACTTCCCTGAAAATATTGTAACACAGCAGCAGCCATGAGGTGACCAAGCTCACTGTCTCCTGCACCTCAAAAGTAATAAGACCTCCCCGAAAATAAGGCCAAGCGGTTATTTCAGGGGGGGTCAAAAGAAAATAAGACCCTGTCTTATTTTCAGGGAAGCACGGCAACAGCAACAATTACACTGAGTCATTGTTTGCTTAATGTTTATGTATTGAATAAACCACAATTAGCTGAACTTGTAGAATTAGCTTAACTATAAAGCAACATTTACAACCCACAGTAGCTGGGATTATGCAACATTACATCAAAGCCAAACAAATCATGTTCATCTGGCACAAAATGTGAACTTGTGTTTAGCAAACCAAGTTGATTAGATCAGTCAATCATCTGTTAACGAAGAAAAATAAGTAAATGTCTTTTACACCCATACTCATAGACACACGCATACCAACGTATATAATATGCAAGATGAAAAATGTTATTGTGCTTTTAAATCAATGAAAATTTTCAGTATAAAAAAAATCACCTTTCATCACCAAAGAAATAAAATGTAATGAGCGTACAATTTCCTCTTTCAAAATTAATCTGCTTTATTGACTAAAGGAAAACCACTGAAAGTCAGTTTAGAATGCTTAGGTTATTTTCTTTGGAGAAAATATAGAACTTCCTTAAGAAAAGTAAGATCAAACAAGCTGTTGCAACAAATCCTAATTCAGGGAAAGGAAAAGGGGGGAAAAAATAGTTCCAGGAACAAAGGAATGTCCAGGCAAAATATCCAGACTTTGAAGACTTAATTATTTTTGACAACAGTGGCTGCAATGAAAGCTACGAACTTTCATAAGCATAAACAGAACTTGTCATCAGATTAAATACAAAGGGAACCCAAGTAAGAAACCACCACAAAAACCAGGAACACAAATTAAAATGTGCCCTTTTAATTGTAAAGGTTTCAAGAGAACTTGGAGTTTTTACAAAGATACAATCAACGAGAGAGGATTGTGTTAATTACAGAAGCTATAGTTAGCATAGAATGTGGCAATAAGGTTGCTAACCAACATGTGATATTAGACCATGTTAGAAAGATCTATAGTGGTTGCTGGCTTATTTTTAGATACAATTAAAGTATTGATTTGGATCCCTAACGATGCCAAAAGAAAACTGTATGTCGCTATAAAAGCTTTTTTTTTTCCATTTCCATTGGTTGAAGCTCTTCTGGATATGCAGTATATCCTGTCTATAGAAAAGTTCATTCCTTAAATTTAAAACATCTTTGGATCCAACTCACTATAAATATCTAGAATGGAAAAAAAACACCTATACTAGCAATAAGAAAATGGGTTAAGTCTCATGGTACATTCCTATATAGCAATAGCTCAATATATGTTAACATCTGCCACATGATGCAATAAATTAAGAGCCAAGGTGGCGCAGTGGTTAAATGCAGCACTGCAGGCTACTTCAGCTGACTACAGTTCTGCAGTTCGGCTGTTCAAATCCCACGAGGCTCAAGGTTGACTCAGCCTTCCATCCTTCCGAGGTGGGTAAAATGAGGACCCAGATTGTTGTTGGGGGCAATATGCTGGCTCTGTAAACTGCTTAGAGAGGGCTGAAAGCCCTATGAAGCGGTATATAAGTCTAACTATTGCTATTGCTATTGCTATAAATGGGTTCCTTTAAACTTGTCCTTGATGATGGATGTTTGACACAACTGGAATTTAAACATAAGGAAGGAAGGAATCTTGATGGGTAGTTTATTATTCAGAATGCACCACAGTTTATGATGCAGATTGCTAGACCTGAAAGTAATGAAATTTAATTTGCTTCTCCATCATATAAGAGCTCTCCTATTTAATATGATTCAGAAGAAGCAATACTCCAATAAGCACAGGTCAACTGAATACATCAGAAGAAAGGCTTGTAAGACTGGGAGAACATGGTGATTTTGCTATCTACAAATCATCTTCAATATAGTGAAATGGTTTAACAAGCCCAGATTTCCATTGAGAAGTGTTACCATAAAAATAGATCTCCTTAGGACAAATGAAATTGCATTTTTCAGAAACTGATGGGCTTAAATCAGAGCCTGAGCAGGACTTTGTCAGAAAACTCAGCGTATTGAATTTCTTCTTGGGATTATTCATTACACTACCTTTAATGAAAGTATTGAAACATCTGACATCTTCAAATTCAGAAATACACTTTGGTTGGTGTTCCCTCCATGCACCACCCCACACAATCTCCAAATATATCTGAAATACATGATTCTACATTCATTCTTACATGATATGCTGAGATTTTATCTCTGATGGAGGAGAACATGAAGCAAGAGAGCCTATTCATAAAACATGGCTTGGTAATATATTCAAGAATCAAGGTGGATGCTCAGGTACACTAATGTGATGGAATGTAGTCTGTAATTTCAGGAGGAAGGGTCTGCTTCCCAGAGTGGAAAGAGACAATGGAGCTTGGAATGTCTTGTAGGCAGGAAGAGGGCTAAGATTCCTCTTCCAGCAGTTCACAGAGTATATCTATAGGTATGCAGAAAGTTGCTTCAGTCCGGCAAGATTCTGTCTGCAGGCAAATAACAGTAAAACTATTCCTAAGTAACTCCACATATCATTCTTGGTTCTTGGGGCCTGACACATAGTATCCATTTGAAGGATTAGGTCTGACTGGGAATTCTGGTAAATATATTTTAAATCTTCTTGGAGACAGACAGGTTGAATAAAAACTGTGTGAAGATTCCCATCATTTCACTCCATAGAATATGTAGAATTAGATTTTTTTTAAAGAGTTAGCGACTTCCACCAGCCACACAAATGTTGAAATTTCATCTGCTATCCAAATGAAAATGTTTCTCCCTGTGCACATTGCACCATCCCATGTACTGTAAATTCAGACTTTCTGCTGAACTCATGTTTGTATCAAGGAAAGGTATTTTAGCTTGCTACAGATTGGAATCGGATCAAAAATGAGGGTCAAAAAGTATCATTATCAGGAGGCCAAAATCGAAAGTGTACAATGATGCCAATGTTTTAAAGGCTTAAAAAAAAAGGTGGATTTTTTCCAGCTAGCACATATCACTGTCAGTTCCTTCCACCGTTTATCTTTTCGCAAAGAGATTTTCTTCTTTATCATCTTGGCAGATCTAAGAAGCAAGCTCTCCAGTTACTGATCTTAAGTACGAGCCACATTACATACACTTTACACCTCTTTTTTATCTCCCATTTGGGGATGTGATACCAAACAAAACTGTCTTTTCTTTTCTTTTCTTTTCTTTTCTTTTCTTTCTTTCTCTTTCTTTCTTTCTTTCTTTCTTTCTTTCTTTCTTTCTTTCTTTCGAAAGAGAAATTGGCTCAACAGCCAAATTCCAAATAGCTTTCGATCAGAGCAGGATTTCCTAAGGGGTCTTGACCCAATTATTCTGACAGAAGGTTTCCAAGTTTTAAAATGAAAATAAAACAAAGATCCTGGTGCTTAACAATCTTATAACAATTCTTTACAGAGCAGTGGTGACAATACAAAGACTTGGGTTCAAGACACTGTTCAGGCCAAAATTAACATCTTTCAATTTAGTCAACTATATAAAGCTGCAGAAAGATAACTGGATAAAAAAGCCCAAAACATCTTGAAATGAATAAAATCAGAATATTGACCTTTTTTTTTTCTTTTAGAATTTATGCATTTTCTTTCTGTGTTTGTTGAAGTAGGGTACTTTGGAATTTGGAAATAAATAAATAACAAAGATGATTGATTATACATACATACATACATACATACATACATACATACATACATACATACATACATACATACATACAGTCATACCAGTGGTTGGATTAAAAAATTTTTACTACCAGTTCTGTGGGTGTGGCTTGGTGGGCATAGCATGGCAATAGCAATAGCAATAGCAGTAGACTTATATACCGCTTCATAGGCCTTTCAGGCCTCTCTAAGCGGTTTACAGAGAGTCAGCATATTGCCCCCAACAATCTGGGTCCTCATTTTACCCACCTCGGAAGGATGGAAGGCTGAGTCAACCCTGAGCCGGTGAGATTTGAACCGCTGACCTGCTGATCTAGCAGTAGCCTGCAGTGCTGCTTTTTAACCACTGCGCCACCTTGGCTCTTGGTGGCTTGGTGGCTGTAGCTTAATGGACATTGCAGGGAAAGGACACTGTAAAATCTCCATTCCCTCCCACTCCAGGGGAAGGTTATTGCAAAATCCCCATTCCCTCCCGATCAACTGGGACTCGGGAGGCAGAGAATAGATGGAAGCGGGGCCAGTTACAAGTGGTATTAATCAGTTCTCCCACCTATTCAAAATTTCCACTACCAGTTCTCCAGAATTGGTCAGAACCTGCTGAATACCACCTCTGAATCATACCATTATTCTTATATACATAAGTAACTCAAGGCAGAGAACATACCTAATATTCCTTCCTGTTCTTGTTTCTCCACAGAACCATGCTCAATGATTAAGCTGAGAGAAAGTGACTAGCTTCATCTACCAACCAACTCATTTTCATGCTAGTGTGCATTTAAGGTGTGTCAGTACATATGTGAAAGTTTGCATGAGGTTTATTCATCATTAATAGGGTTCATTCAGTTAACCCATTGCTAAGATTCACACAACATTCTGAACCATACACTAATTACACAGGCTAGACTTTTTTAAAAAGCTTTTGACTCCTGGGGATTAGCTGGGTTAGTCCCATTTCTTGTTGAGATTGTTCAAAAATGTTTTGCCAATGTCTGTTTCCTAGGACTGAAGAAAAAGTGACTGGCCCAAGGTCACCAGCTTTGTGCGAAAGATTATAATTCACACTCCCAGTTGCTATCTTGATCCTTTAACAAGAAGACTAAATTGACTCTCTTGTACAATGTTAGTCACCCATAAAGTAGGCAACCAATTTTAAATTAAGTATGAGACAAATAAGAGCATACAGTTCCATTTCTCAGAGATAATTTTGTACATGGATATTCCATGTAGTAGTTGTCAGTAGCAAACAACAAATAACTCTTCGTAGAGTTGCAGCTAGCTATTTCTTCCAGATACTCTATTCCAGCATAACCACTAAATGTTTAGTAAGACTCAAGATTCCACTATGCTCTTGTCCCGCAGTCAGTGAGTAATGTCCATTGTTGCTTCATTTCCTCCAAAGTCCAGTACTATATTCTTGAAAAGACTTCTATCTCTTGGATTTCCTTGTAAGAAAATACCTTTGATCATTCCCAATTATTTATGGAACAGTTATCATAACCTGTTATGCATTTATAGGAGAAAGAGAGAAGAAATGTATTCACACTGGAGCTTCATTTACAATAAGCTCTGAAGCTCCATTGGCTTCAGGCAAACTTACAAAATTTGTTCATTTTAAGGGTTGTGGCTACCACAAAATCCCACCAAAAACAATATTTCAGGCAAACTTGACAGTTTCTACTTTGTCAAAATACCCAAGGCATTTCTGGGGAATCAAAAAGCATTTTGACTAAATTAGCCAAAATTCTCAAATACATATGCAAATATCTAGCTTTTACTTGATGTGAACACTTGAAGTACATTTGGAGATTTCTATGGGGAAGAGAACTGTATCTGTCTCTACACAGACTGAAAATGTATGTCAAGAAAGCATGTACATTCCTTAGAGTCTCATCCCATAAGCACTATCTAATAAAGGGCAGACAACCTGATGATATCCAGATTTCTTGGGATTTTAAAAGGCCCCAAAGTAAGAGATTATGAATGCTGTCATACAAACTATCTGAAATGCATCTCAATACATCAGTCTCAAATGATGATTTGCAGAAGTTCAGTAACTTTCACTACCAATTATTTCAACCTTCTCCTCTTACAGTTATTTTTCATTTAGTTCTGCTAAACTTCTAATTCCCGCAATATTGTCTAACTACCTAATGGGGCTGTATTACTATTACCCTTCCCATCTTTCGTATTACATATTTCCTTATCTTCCTATGACTATAACTTTGTTGCTTGTATCTTACAATTTATATTGTTTTATTTAATATCCTAGTATGATTTATGTTGATTGCTTATTTAGTACCCTATGGCTATCACTGAGTGTTATGTTTTATGATCTTGTTTTATGATGAATGTATTTTATGATGATTATGCTCATGATTTGACACTTGCTTGTATATACACTGAGACCTTATGCACCAGAGACAAATTCCTTGTGTGTCCAATAGCACTTTGCCAATAAAGAATTCAATTCAATTCAATTCAATTCCACTCCACTCCATTTTTGTCAGCTCAGGAATCATAGCAATCACTGGCTCCATTACATTATGAAATAGCATTCCCCCCTCTCCCCATTTTTAAAGATTGGTTAACTTGCTTTCCTTCACTCTTCTCCATCAAACAAAGATACAGATTCATGGTGGAGTTCTTTCCAGCAAGGTTACACAGGTCATGGCCTTTTGTGGGAAATTTGCCCAAAGGTTATGTTTTGCATCACCCAAGTCACAACCAGACTAAGAAAACCCTTGTTCATGGACTCCTTCCATCCTCTTATTGATGTGCCTTTACAGAACAATCTTTAGCTTGTAACGTTAATCACTGATTGGAAGTTTACATCAATTTTAGAAGCAGTAATCTAAAACCTACCCTAAATTAGAAAAATGTGACAGGGAAGTAGTTAAGCTGAAATCAGATTTTTTCCCCCTGATTACCCTATTTATGAGGTAAAATTTCAAACCATTCAAGAGAATTGTGAGAAGACTCAGTAGACAAGATGGTGGCTGAATTTGATTTAGTATTGCATCTTGAAGTAGGACTTTAAAGGCCACATCTGCAAGAAGATTAACAGTGAGACAAAGGGGAACATACTTGACCAGTGAGACTTTTTGAGAAAGAAGTCTAATTTGAAATGTGTCTTGATAACTTTGAAATGAAAATGATACGTATCTAACCAAGGATCATGGTAAGCATTAGCAGAAAGTTAACTCCACATTAATTGGATAGACAGGGATTTTATATCAGATGTAGAAAAAGCCTTTCTGGAAATTGTTCAAGGTTCTTGGCTGCACTTACAATAATTTCTTTTATATCGGGTACGTTTTAATAGCACTGAAGAATAACTAAAGAGATGTAAATTTGGATAGTAGTTTCTTAGGCCTGCCAACCATCTAGCATTTTCCACTTGCATCCATTTTATTAGTATTTACATTGCACAATTCTCTGCTAACTTCAGTGTCAAATAAATATGGGATTATAAAACTCATCATAGTTTGGATTCTTTTATGATCTCATTTTAATAAGAAAGTGAGTAGGAAGGACTACAATTTAATAACAGATAACTTCTCAATTTGAAGAATGTTAAGTAGATTTGGCAGGGGAGGAGGGATAGAGATTAAAATTGGGGAATAAGTAAAGTATCAACAATCAGTGGAAAACAAAACAGAAGCCTAAAACTCTGGAACGAAAGGCTGGTGATGGAATATTGGGCCAAACATTCATGAAACTGAATTGATGGAAGTTAACAAAAATAACTGACCTCTCGATTTTTTATAGCTTTTATATCCAAGTCTTCAGTTCTTGTCCTGTAAAATTCCATTATTTTTACCTGTATATATATCTCTGAAAAAATTGATTCCTGCAAGTTGTTCTTTTTTAAAATCCATTTTAATCCACTTTTTCATCACTGATATAAGAAAGAAGGCTTAAAACTTACTACTTAATTAAGAAGTATGTAGGGAATAGAGTTGATTAAACAGAGTTAAAATGACACTGAGCGAGGTTGAGTTTATCTGGGACAATTAACCCCTTTGCATTTGATTGGCTAGTTCAATTGATATATATTTGGTGTTTCCATGATATCCTAATTTCCTCTTCTCACCCAATTGATCTTTAAAAAATTAGTTATGGAAACAGAGCTGTTATTTTAGATAAATAATTTATTAAGTATATTAAGCAATGTGACATAATTTGGGTGAAATAAATTACAGCGTGAAAACAAACAATGAACATATAAGCAAAAATACTTCAAACTATATAACATTAAAATATGTGGAATATATTAAAATCCAAAATATGAAATGAAGAAGTACCATAACAGAACAACCAGAAGGTGATTCCACTCATCTGACCCCTATTATTATTATTTAGCATATAATGAGAACATGATAGAAGTAAACATATGTGCACAACCCACCTAATTTTATACAAGTTTTACAGGGTATAGCAGTGGCCTCACAACTGGATGTCCAATTCAGCTATCCAAGTGATTGCCTCTGGCATTGCTTCATTCAGATCTTCTAGGGAATCAGAATTGTGGGCAATCTTGCACAATATGTGTAAGAGTTTACATATGAGCATCACAATCAGAACAAGAGGGATCTTTCCATTCCAACTGATAGAGCGTAGGCACTTCTTCCAGCATCACATCTAATTCTGTTCAATTTTGACCAGACAAAGCAATAAAATCAGGTGATTTGGTAGAGGGTTCACTAATGGTTAGGCTACAAGAAGGTACCTTGGACCATTCCTCTCTCCAGGCATTCTTGCGTTAGTTAGTAGATGTTAAGTCAATAGCTGTTTTCCATCCTGGCCTACAGGATTTCAATCTTGTGAGACTATGCATTATCCTGGTGAATAGGGTGGGGCTTATTATTTAGCATCCTTGACCATAGCTGGATGAGAGCTTGTTGTCTTCGAAGAGCACAATATTCTGATCCCTAATGCCTGTGAAAAAAGCCAGGCTTTTAATCTCTATGTCAATAATAGTCTTTATTTCAGTGACCAGATCATACATAGTAACCATACCATATAGATTTCTATCAGTACTGGTATTATATTTTCTTCACTACCGGTTTAGTAGCAGGAGTGCATGAACCTTCTGCGCATGCAGACATGCCTTGATAATGTCTGGGTGGGTGGGCACAGCCTCGCACTGCCCCCACTACCAGTTCGCCCGAACGGGTGTGTACCGGCAGCATACCACCTCTGGATTTCTATGACTTAGATTGCCCACTCCTGTCTTCAAAGGAAGAAAATTTACCATTGCTGAAATTAATTTGAATTTTTAAAGGCTGCAAAATAGGGTGAAATATTCTCAGAAAATATAAAGTGCCAAGGGGAGGCAACAGAACCAAGGAAATAAACTTTACAAACCTGTTTTTATTCCTTCACTGCAAACATTTCCAGATAGAAAAATAAAAAGGAGATGTTTGCCCGCAGCAAGAGACAGAATCTTTAATATCTTGTTTTATGGATATATATTGTTGTTGCTCTTGGTGGTTACATTAAAACTAACAGAAATCTAACTCTGTGGTTATGTTGTTGCTTTCTTCCCCATTTTCCTCTATGATGGGAATATGAGACAGAAATTGTCTGAAGAGTCAAGACTCCTCCAGATGATAGTGGCTGATCTCACTCTCGTAAGAGCGCTTAAAAAAATCCTTTTAAAAATGGGCATTGAAAGTGGAAACAACATATCCCTTGTGAGGAACGCATGACAGACAGTTAACTTATTTATTTCTAGTTAACACACTTCAGGCTTTCTGATTTTACAGCATTACATGTACTGAACCTCTTTAGTAAAGTGGGGGTTTCTCATTTCAGCCTAACTGCTGTTAATTTGTTCCAAATGTTAACATTGCAAATAAGGGTCTGGTTACAATCTCAACATCAAGTCGATAATAAGAACAGAACTGATCAGCATCTGGTTTAGTTCAGAGTTAAAACATACTGCCGAACACTACGAAATTTGGACTGGAAGAACCTGGCCATTTCAGGGCCACCAAGCCCTCCCCTGAAGAACAGATCTCTCCCTAAACAGCATGTGTCATTATTTATTGCTTGATATGTTCACTAAAAATGGACTATCACGTTACTAATTTTGCCAAATTCCAAAATATGTAAACAGGCCAAAACCTCTTAGCATAAATTATGGAAGAACAGCCTTAATGATAATTTTTTTAAAAAATCATGGTTCTTGCTTTCCAGACTTGGAAAAACATTTTTTTTTAAAAAAAAAAGCACCATAAGAGAGAAAATTTTGAAGTTTCTAATTTCATGTCTGCTGCAGGCAGTTCCTACCATAAATATATCATAGTATATTGGACACTGTCCCTTTGTGAATAAACTTGAAAATAAGTTTAATATATGAATCCAAATTTAACCCCAGGATGAGATTTCTGCCCCTTCAAGGAGGAAAAAAGAAAAGGGGAGGAGAGACAGACAGAGACAGAGGAAGATGCTAAAGTTTACTCAAAGTCATAACAATTTTTAAAATGCCTAAGTATAAAGCTTTTTCAAGTGTTTCTGTATTACAATTTGCTTTCTTATATATTTATATTTTGAAGATTTCCTTGAGATTTCCTTGCTTGGTGAATTGCTCTGTTCATTACATGAGTAAATAGCAAGGAAGAAGTCCATGAAAGTGTGATAAATCTAAAATAATATAAGCTGTAGAATTTCAGTGATGGTGAGATACTGAGAATGCTGACTTATTTGAAGACAACTGCAAGATATGCCTTTCTTTGCAAACACCCCCCCCCCCCCGATAGATGCAACTTTATTTACAAGATACATTTTGGCTTGATCAAAATGATCACATTTGATTTGTGAAGACAAAAGAGCCCTACTTGATCCTTAAATTGTACACAATTATTAGGAACATATTGCAAATCTCGAGTTGCTAATTATTGAATTGCTGAGCTTCACACATCAATTAAGAAGCAGACAGGCAGGCAACCCATGCGTTAGCTCAGCACAATGGGAAAACTTAGCTGCAGCTGTAAAGTAGTTTAGCTGTAATAGTCATACTATTGAATTTGTTACAAATCTGCATACATTTGCCTTTCTGAGTAAGTGGCAAAAAATTCACCACCACACAGATATGGACCCTGCAATAGTTTCTTCATAAAAGTAATATTCTTATAAATTATAGCAGTTGGACTTCAATAATACCTGGACATTTATTGCCCACTTTACGTTCTGGGATTAATGAGTGCATTCAATACTCTGTGTTATTTTATTCAGGAAGGAACTATTAAAGGCCAGGACTCATAGGAGATGGAGGTAAACAATAATTGGATGAATTGCTGCTGAATTCCATGACCTCACAGATTACAGAACTGGGGAGACCTGGCTTGGCAGTAAGATGTGTTAAGTATTCAGAATGTTTCTGTTAAGCAGAAGGCAAACATGTGCCAACAGTGCAATGCAGCTGGTAAACATTCAATTGTTCTTTAGGAGTTCATTAATAGGAGTGTAGAGCCGCTATTTTTAACGCTAATATCATACATGCAATTTTGGTTCCACTAGGCAGTGCATCTCTTGTACAAATAGTATTATTGTACTGACATTGCTAACTTGGAAGTTGAGTTGTAAAGTTTATTACTATGAAATCTTTTCTTAAGAGTATAAACCACTTTATGGCAAAGGACACAGTGATATTCTTGGGTGGATGGAAAATGCAAGCAATGGAATTTTCAGAAGGAAAGAAAATGTAGTTAGGGGTTTTGGTCCTTCCGTTGTAAAATGTCTGAAGCCCACGTAACTTTATAATACAACCTGCAGCAAGCATGAATGCGGTCACAAAGACAATTGTGCCAAGGGTGAAATAAAATGAAATGGCTAACTTTTTCATCTTGATGTATGCAGGGAATTAAACTACAGTTTGTGAAGTGTTCACCCACATTTTTTTTTAAATGGGCAGAAGTTTATTGAAGGAGAAAACATAAGTCTGGTTTTTTAAAGATCTCACTGGTTTTCTTCATCAGTTCCTTTTGTATTAAGAGTCAGGTCTGATGAATCAATAATATACAAACAATACTTTTTAAAACTTGGTCACAAATAGGCTAAAATTATATGTTTTGTAATTTATGTTTCTACAATTTTTCCAAACAAAATATTTTATTTATGCAGTTGAAGCGAACTAATGAATGTTTAGCCAATGAGAGGTTTGTCAAAAACCTTTGAGTGTAAAAGACAGATCATACTGAGTGACAATGCCCATTCCACACTGATTTAAGAAAAATCCATTTTTATTTATTAATATATATATTCATTCAAGCTGCACATTGATTATGTGCAGGATAAATCTCTCAGATAAAATTAACCTTATTAACCCTGTTAATCTACCCAGCCTTTCTCTCTGCAGACAAGAAAATCTGGCCTGCCCCTTATACTGCCAGAAAATACCTTTTTAATTTATGTCATAGCTTAAAATCTTGCCAATGAATCATTACAGTCCTCTCCTTTCCTTAGCTAGCCCTCATCATAAGAAGTCAGCACCAAGTGAAACATGTTTCAAAAAGCAAAAAGCCCAAACTATGTGATTTAAACAGGAAAAGAGGTGGGGTGTGGAATACAGAATACACTCATTTGACCGATGATTAATTTTCTGAAGCAGTTTTCCTTACCGCCCCCCCCCCACAAGTGCCACGTTCTGATGTGATAACAATCTCAGCTCAACATAGAGAATTTAGAAATGGTGTCATGAAAAAATTAAGTTAACAGGAATAGCCTTAATGCATTTTTGCAGTTAAACTCTGCTATTAATAGCACATCACTTATATTGTATCAATTAATTCTGGAAAAGTACATTTGAAGAACAAATGTTTGGTTTACAGGTAATCCTCATTTAGCAAACACAATTGGGACCGTTAACTAAGGGAAGTGTTCTCTAAGTAAAGCTACAACTGTGCTTATCACTTGTTTTCCTTTGCTTTACACCTGCGGAGATCATATTTTTTTTTATTTATACTTCATAGTTCTCATCCGCCCATCTCCCTCAGAGGATATATGTGAGAACTAGTCTCAAAGTTACTTTTTCATCATTATTATTATTGGAAATGATAAAATGAGTCAGTCACTAAACAAGGACTACTTGTTATTAAAATTAATGTGTTAATTTAAATATCAAATTGATTTCTAATCCATTTAAAAAAAACAATCTCTATCATTTGTTCTTAGTTGAATAAATATGGATACGGTAAAAGTTTAAAACACATACTCTAATATCTATTATTAATCCAAGCATTGTTTACATCTAAAATAAAGGTGGTAGAAAAATTAAAATATACTGTAATTTAAACACAATTTCTGATTCTTCAATCTGAATGCAGCTTATCTGACACAGATGAAAAAAAAACAGTTGTCCTTTAACATACTTGGAAATGTGTTTTTGTACCTTGACAAGAATTCACCCCCCAACCCTGGGATATGTTCAATGTAATATTTTTTATGACTGAATGGCCTTATGAAACAATAATCCTTAAAAAAAACCACCGTATTTTGAACTATGTTCCAATTCCAGCCTTGGAAATACCTAGTTTGCTACAAGTAGTTATTGAAACTTACAATCAAGCATCCCATCATTACTTTAGATCAATTATGTTGTAATGAATACATTTGATATGCACATTCACTGAATGGAATAAAGACTTAGAGATTGCTACTTTGGCTGGATTCTCATTTCGCTTGACATATTCAATATCAAACACTTCAATACATCTTAGATTTATTCAATCAAAAATAACATTTCATATTCACTAGATTTACATAGGAAAGACTTGAGTGACAGGGTCGTCAAGTTAAGAGATGCAGTGAGACTATTCCATTTAAACAGCTGCTTGCATTGTCCTACAACAGATCCATTTTGGAACTTATTATGTGTATTAACTCAATTTTGAGATAACTCAATTTTGAGCCATTTTCAGATGTTCATTCTTTTGAACTACGTTCCTATTGCATGGAAATTGGCATTTGGACAAAGAATGTGGAGTAAGCACAAAGGCATTTTTAAAAATGAAGTAAAGCTGTTTGCTGTGGAGGAATGGGCAAAAATTCCTACAGCGCAAGCAAGTTATAGGAAAAGGGTGGATTTTGCAACTAAATAGTTATGAATTTAAGGCAGTGATTACTTTTCCACACCAGCATGTTGCATATAATTCCCTTTTTCTCTCTTCGCAGAAAGCATATTTAAGTTATGCACAAATTCAGAAAAGCTAAAACAAATGCTTTTTCACAATATTTGAAAAGTTCCAAATGAAAAGAAAGCATTAGTTATTCTCCCTAAAGCCCTTCTACATTGAAAGCCCAGTAACAGAATCAATAATAAACACAATTTGTTGTAGAGTGGAAATCCATTAGTAAGGCCATGGAAGAAATTCAATGTCTGACCATTCCCTTGAGTACATTTTTCTGTGTATTTTCAGATAGCATAATAAAATCTCTGAAACTGGTCAATTTTGAAGAGAATCCAAGTAGGCAAATTGGCTACTAAAGCCAGTTCAGCATGATTGAATTCCATTTTGTTCTTGCCTCTTGCCACCTTTTATCTTTAATTAGTTTTATTATAATTTCTTTTGATTGTTGTGAATTGGATGGCATGCAAGCTTAATAAATTATCTTTATATTTTTTTAAAAATTGTCTTCATTTATCTAAACCAAATGGAGGAGTCATTTCAGATGCAGGTTAGAATCAGCAGCATGAAAGTAACTCTATCAATAAGGCTTCACTTAAATGCAGTACTTAATCCAGTCTAGCAGTTACTATTTTTCTACCATTTTATATTAGTCATATAAATAGCATTGTGCAATACAAAATATCCAGCTGAATATTACTTGATCATTGTGGCAAACTTTTAAGTTTGATCCATAGTTCATGTTTCATAGGCGACTTCTATTTTGTACACATCTTGAAGACTTCCCCAAATGCAATAAATAATCCTGTGTTATCACTTAATTAATTTTTTACATCAAGTTATGGCTTAAACATTTGCTCTACCAGGTCTGAAGAAACTGATGTTCAATAGAATTTACTCTTTTTATTAACTGCAGTGACTTTCCATCATAGAAGCAATAAATAGAAATCTTATATTTTTTATAAAACGTATCATTCAAGGTAGCAACTTTTGCTGACATGAAACCACTGTTAACAATCAGGTATTTAAAATTAACTTTTAAGTCTGTGAGGACAGAATTTCAGTTATGGAACTGGAGAAAGAAGTCTTGTCACCACCGGTTATCCTTCGTAAGCTTTACGACTGAGTGATCTGTAGGGCCTCCAACATGTCTTCTACAGCTTTCAGTGAATACTTGGTCTCTTTCTTACTACGGCCAGCATACTATGCAAAACAAAAGCAAAAAAGTCTCTTTTAAAAAACACATGCAAATAAAGTACAATAGTCAAAGTTTCAATAGGTTTCAATAATTACAAAAAGCTGGCTTGCTTGCTTTGCCAAAATGCATTCAGAAATCTTTGATTTATTCTATCTTTAAATATATTAAAAGAAATATAAGGTATTAAAAAGCTCCACTAAATAGCAATGGCATGATTGAAACAATAATATGCTGTGGTTTATTCTGGTGCTACACAGAGAGACACAGAGAAGTCTTCAATATATGTTACCCAGCTATAGTTTATTACATTATGTTTTATTACACCACTGTAACTATACATTTTCTCTCATACATTACACTAATATACACGGCTGGTGAAGACATGCCTCTAAATTATATAAATTCTGTAATTTGGCATGCTCTTTAGGTGAGATGTTTGTGTGTGCTTTAAATCTATACCATATGGTTACAAAGACACATCTGAGAATGCTCTGACATCTCATTAAATTACAGGAAACATTGGCAAAACAGCCCATCATTATCAACTCTTCATGAGCGTCAGAGTAATTCTGTAAGATCTGATCAAGGGTTATATAATCCAACATTCTACTATGCAATAGCTAATAAAAGTATTTTTAGGAAGCCAACAAGCAAGATTTGAGGGTAAAAGGATACACCCTGCTCATCTTACAGCAATTGATACTGTAAGATAGATTATACTGCATTACCAAAGGTAGTGGCTCAGTTCAACCATTCATCTAGGGCAGGAGTGTCAAATTCAATTTCACTGAAGGCCGCATCAGGAGTGGGTGGGGGTAGAGTAGATATGGCCAGGGTGGGTGGGGCCAGCTCCCCTTACTCATGTCAGGGGCACCCAAGCACTCTGCCAGAGAAAACGTGCTCCCGGGCTCCGTTTTAGGCTGCAACAGCCTTCTGCAACTTTTTGCCAGTGAAAACGGAGCTTGGTAAGGCTGCATACGGCCCTGCCAAGCTGTTTTTTCTGGTAGAGACACCGTGGGCCAGTCCTTCACTATTTCCAGGGAGGCCCCACAGGTCAGATCTAAGCACCCCATAGGCCAGATCAGGCCGCTGGCCTTGAGTTTGACACTCCTGGTCTAGTGATTGTTTGAAATTATGATGGTGCTGGAAAGAAGCAAATTAAAAGTGGCCCTTACACTTCTGATTACTGCAGTGTCCCCCTGGCCACAATATAAACCCAGTGCTTAGACACCAGCCTGGATTTCTGTCAACTGCAGTATCCGGTGATAATAGGAACATCATTTCCTACCTTCCCAGCACGCTTCCAACAAGTAAAGTCAATAAGGAAGCTGTAAGGAGGTCACAAACATATGTCTCACTTAACGATCAATTGAAAAAGGATAATAAAACTGGATATGGTCTCATGATGTCTCGCCTAATGTCTGTACTGCTTACTGGTGTATTTTCCAGTCCCTATTCTGGTTGTAAGCTGAAGACTACCTATATCTTTTAATGTAAGGTAGGTCTTGATTAGCGCAGTTGAAACGATCAGATTATTTAAACATGCACTGTTCAAAATGATATTGCTATGGAAAAATACGGTAATTGGTTCCAGCTCAACAGAAAAAGGCAATGAAAAAATTTGAACATAGATATGACTGTATTAATACATTAATACAGTGAAGGATAGAAAATGTACTTAGAATTTAAATGTATGGTTAATCAAATCACAAAGTAGTTATAGAAAGCAAAAAAAAAAATAGATGTAGGTATTATAACATCTCATCCTATTTTAGTGACCATGTTAATGTCACTTAGTTATATAAAACGTTTGCTCTAATGTAATGACGAGAGTCAACTATTACAATTATTTGTGCCATCAAGTCAATTTTTGAATCCTGGCAACCGCATGGAAAAATCCCTGCAGTTTTATCGGCAAGGTTTCTCAGAAGTGGCTTACCATTGTCTCCTTCCTATAGCTGATCACCAATAGCTTAGTGGTCCACGGTTACCTGGCTGACTTTGAGTATAAGGCGTGACTAGAACTCATGGCCTCCCAGTTTCTATCTTGATGCTTTAACCACTACGCTGTTTTTCTGCATGCACAAATGATTCAGGACCTAACAAATCTAATCTATTATCAGTGGAGTTATTTACTTTCTTAAAACTTCAGTTGTTATTCAATCCTCCTTACTTAAAAAAGGGGGCGAGCAGGAATACTTCTTTGCTTTTCTCACAAGGTGGCAACCTTTAGCAACAGAGATGTTTCAAAGAAATAATACCTACATTCTCAATCCATTTGCTGGGTTTTTAGTAGCTTTAAATACATATGGACAAGGCAAACCACATGGTGCACTCAGGTCAAGCAAAGTTTTGTATTTGTTCATCAGGGGTTTTTTTATGGCAACTTTTATAAGGGTAGGGTGTAAACTTGATCTCCAGGCCAATTTCTCACTTATGTAATTTTATCCCACCTATTTAAATTCCCCTTGCAGCTTTTAGCTAAATATGGTATCTGTCAATTTTCAGTTAAAATACAGCTGAAGTATGCAATGTATCATAAATACATGAAGTCACAAAGAAATGCTGACATTTGTTTTAAGTATATTTTAGTTGAGTAACAATGCAACTGTTCTGTTAAGTATCAACTGAAAGATGAGCCAGTTAACGATAATTTTGATTCACTAGCAACATAACTTACCAATAGTTTTGGAACTGGACCATAAAGTTATAAAATATAAATTGCATTTTATAATTTGTACTGCTGTGTTTAGAAATAAACTAAAAGTATAAGGAACTCTTAGTATCTAACTCTACAGAACTGAATTTTAGCAGGCTTACAAATTGCTGGTATTATTTTAAAGTCAGTTTCATATAGATACTTTTTATCACTAAGAAACTAAATTGCATATTATGAAACTGTGCTTAGCATTTAAGCTTTATTAACATAAAATCAGAGCATCCATTGTCAGTGTTTAAGAATGAACTAATTAGCCCAAAGCGATAGGCTATTTCATAAACAATAATAATCTTACCTTTCCAACTAAACTACTACAGTGCATGATGTAACAATGCCAACCACTGAAGGTATTTATAACAATAGCACATAGACTTATATACTACTTCACAGAGCTTTATAGCCCTCTCTAACCAGTTTACAGAGTCAGCATATTGCCCCCAACAATTTGGGTCCCATTTTACCAACCTCGGTAAAATGAAGGCTGAGTCAACCTTAAACGTGGTGACATTTGAACTGCCAAACTGCAGGCAGCCGGCAGTCAGCAGAAGTAACCTGCAGCATTGCACTCTAACCACTGCGCCACTGTGGCTCTAGTATCCTTTTCTATGTAAAGCTGTAATCTGTGTTGGATTATATTTAGCACTATTTAGCTAGCCTGTGAAGTTAAAAATATTTTACAATAGTTTGCATGTCTCTCTTTTTTGGTGTTTGAATGTAAATTGACTTTCTTCAATTTATTGGCCATTCTGTTGTTCTCCAGGTACATAGCTTACTTAGAAATTTTATTGGTTCTTCTGATGCTTGTATATTTCTGTGAGTAGGTAATGGTGGTAATGACTGCAGTGCTGATCTAACTTTAACTGCTAGTACCAGAGATTCTTATAAGAAGGGAATACCTTCAATATATTTTGCATGTTGACATATCTCCCGTACAGTATTACAGTACATTGCTTTCACCTTTATTTGATCTCCTTTTAATTGGTTACTATCTGTCTATTAGTGTACTTTACCCAACCAATTCAAGTTGCAACCCCCTTCTGAGTTCAGTTCTTTAGAAAGCCTTTCCTTATTTTTCTAGGCCTGTTTCCATCTTCAAATATTTTCTTCTATCGGTGTCATCAATGCCTTTACAGATGTTGTTATAATAACAGTTCTTGACTCTTCTAAGAACCATTTTAAATTCTTTTAAGTCCTTTTCTGAGGTTTTTGTCTTGTCTACTCCTCTTTGCAATTTTCCACAGTTTATTCTTATATTCCGTTTAGCTTCCCCCCCCCCCTTCCCTACTGGCAGTTTCTTTTCACATTTATCCCACACAGCTTCTTTAAGCTCATTCCATCATTCCTCCAATTTTCTATTAGTGAGCTTCAGGACTTCAAAGCAATTCCCAATGTTCTTCTTGAAAATGGTGGGCATATGTTCAAGATCATATTGTGGAAACTGACTGGCTTTCTTCTTTAGCTTAACTTGGAAACTGCATCTAAACAGTTCGTAATCTGTTCCACAGTCAGCACCTGGCCATGCCTTTGATAATATAACTGTGCTCCTTTGTCTGCTTTTAACAATAATATAGGCAATTTGATTTTTATATACTCCATCTGGTGATTTCTATGTACAGAGATGTCATTTTGATTGCTTGGACACCGTGTTAGGTATTTGTTCACAATATCTGGTCTTAATAATTTTCCATTTACAAATATCCAAACTTAATTAATCGAAGATCCTAGTCAGGCTTTTAAGACAAAAATACATCAGGGCAATGGACTGAACTGGGGAGCTCAATGGGTAAAATTTGGACCAGTTCATTGTCTCTTTGCCTACAGAGCTGTTGTAGATAAGATTAGGATACACCCCCAAGACAAAAGATAAATAGAGTAAACACAATAATGTAACAAATAAACTAATAAAGCCTAATGGATACATTTAGTAAAGGACACTAGCAGTTAGCAAATAGCTTTGTCTCTCATGAAATGTGGAAAAATGATTTCTAATGATGCAATGCTGAGAAAAAAAACCCCTTAAAAACAGGTATGATGGATATTTTGTACCTGTTCAGTATGTCCTTGTGGTAACAAAATAACATCCACAAATTCAGAAATTAAATAATGTATATTGTGCATTCATGTTTCCGCAAGAATGGTTTTTTAAAACTCTGCATTATATAGGTCATCACCCAAATATGCATCTGAGTGGCTTTTTATGATAATTTCCTTTTCTGTATCATCAAGCTTTAAACACTAATATATTATTTAAAAAAATTATTGAGTTTAACCAAACACTCACCTGGTAAGCTCTATTGATTTGGTTTGCAGCCCAACTAGCATATTTCATATTATCCTTTTTAACTTTTGCACTAGCCTTGGTATTGGAGGCAATATGGCTGGCAGACTAAAAGTACAACAGGAAACAAAATCAGGAAGCAATTTTTGACAATTAAACGAAAAGATAGTATACATATGGAAAATGGTTAAAACATTACAGTGAAAATGTGTAACCAAATGGATTGAAATGTATCATCTATGCTGAAAAACTAATACTTTTTAAATCCGAATTCTGAATCAACAAATAAGTATTTTGATTCTGTTGGACAAAAATCAGAGATATGGCAGATTTGTCCAGCAAAATACACACAAAAAAAACAACCCCTAGCTTCTGAATTTCTTTGAATTTGTTGTTTGAAAACAGTGTAGGTTGAAAAGTCCCCCATATCATGGAACAACTTCTGAAGCAAAGGTATTTAAATATTATATGGTTTCTCACTTGCCAAGTGACTCTCAATGGTTCACAAGGGCTAAAAGCATCAACCAAATTACTTTGGATCACATTGGTGCCTTGGCTTATAACCGTAATGATTTATGACAGATTTCTGGTCCCAATTATCGTGATAAGTCAAGGAGTACTTGTAAACAACATCACAAGTATAAATCTATTTCACTGTTTATACCCACTGCATTATTACAATGCAACAGGATTCACGTGTTTTTAAAGAGAATATATATTCATGCAAATTAGGTTAGCTGTTTCATAGCTTAAAAGATATTTGAAGTCAAAGCTATTCAAAGTCATCTTTCCAACAGATTAGTTTAAGGCAAACTAATTTATCAGACAATCTTCATATACTGTATTACAGAATAAATTAACAAATGTAACTCTTAACTTTCACTTTAAATTTTATAGTGTGATTATGGCATCACCACAATCAATGTTGATTCTGACCAAATAACAAAATGCATAGAAAATACAAATGCTGCTAATGCTAAGTAAATCTACATATTAGTAGAGAAGAACTGAGCCAATCCAGGCCTTTTCACAATAGATCTTAAAAATCTTTCTTCTTTTCTATTAGTAATTTTGGAAAAGGTCAACTCTTCTACCTTCCTTTTCCAAATTAAATAACAAGGCGAATCATTTTTGAACAAAAATACAGTGCTTTCTGGACTTACCATGTAAAGACCAAACAATGCTCTCATGTTTCGGTTATTCAGTTTCAATGCCTGTGCAAAATATTTTCGGGAAAGCTCAAGATTCTCAAGCCCTCCTTGAGTATATTTAACCTGTAAATTAAATGTTTATTTAAAAATATTTAATAGACTTTCTAAAGATGTCAGTTTTAAAACAATATATAATTTATTTGTGTTACAAAGATAGAAAAGTTACAGAATTTTCCTCCCTAAAAATAAATTTTTACCAGGTGAGATAGTTGAGCCAGTTGACGCTAGATATTTAATTCAGGCATTGTTGGGGATCCATATGAAGAGCTAGCTAGTAATTTTAACCTGTATTTACCAGTTTTCATTTTGCCTCTTATTTTTATCTTTAATTAAATAAACTCACTCGAGTTATTAATAGTTTTATTGGACTGCTACAAATATGTAAGATTAGTTTGGTTTAATATACAAGAATGGTATGTTTTCATGGGCTTTTCTTTTACATATTATAACAAATTAAAAGATTAAAAACCTAATTAATCAATTAATTGAAAAAATTAATTTAAATCTATTATTTAGCAAAACCAATAGCAATAGCAATAGCAGTTAGAGGGCTTTCAGCCCTCTCTAAGCGGTTTATAGAGTCAGCATATTGCCCCCAACAATCCGGGTCCTCATTTTACCCACCTCGGAAGGATGGAAGGCTGAGTCAACCTTGAGCCGGTGAGATTTAAACAGCCGAACTACAGAACTGCAGTCAGCTGAAGTAGCCTGCAGTGCTGCATTTAACCACTGCGCCACCTCGGCTCATATATATAATGATAGCCTCATTAAAAAAAGGACTTCTGAACCTGGTGTGCATGTGCGGGAGCACCGGAAACTGGAAGAGCAGTTCCTTGGTACGCATGTGCCCACTGGAAAACTGAGCTTTTGGTTTCCAGTGTGCACATGTGCGCCACTCACCGGATCTTCCTGTTTCCGCCACTCCTGCACGCGCAAAGACCAGCTGGCCAGCATGCAGGTGCCCACCTGAACCTAGAAGAATAATGGGCGATGGCTGGCGTGCCTGGAAAGATGAGCGTGAGTGCCACTTCCGGCACGCGTACCATCACCATCATAGGGGGAAAGGATGGGAAATCATGGTAGGAGAAATTGAAGGAATAGCCACAGGAGAGGACAAACAAACAGGTTATGAAGATAGTGTATCTTGCCAACTGACCATTCCTTAGAGATTAGTTGCTCCTAATATTCTAAAACACTCACTTCTGCAAACTGTTGGCAATACAAGTGGTTGTGCGGATTAGTCATCATGAGTTCCTCCAAGCAAAAGGCAGCCTTTGCATAACTGAAGAGAAAAAAGAGGTAAAGATTTGGGTGTTTATTATAGTATCAGGATGAAAATAATGGTAACACTATTTGAACAAAAATAGATCATTTTTTTATAGAACAGGCAAAAGAAGAAAGTGTTAAATGCAATTTAAGTGAGAAAGAAATTTCTGTGACTAAGAATTCACAAACTGGATAAGATTGGATTGGATTATTCTAAAGGAAGAGAATTTTTTCAGAATTGTAAGTACCAAATTTCTCAATTCTCAAAGTTATAAAAAAATGAAAAGTACTTTTTAGTACATAGTACTTTCATATACAATGTAGTTTTAAGTGATGCTTCATTATAGTAGTTTATTCCTGTAAGCTAAATATGATCAATAATGTCACTAAACTCATGTATTTTAAAGATTTATAGAGACATCTTTCAAACACATGCTTTTTATAAAATATACCCAACTTCTGCAAGCTTTCAAAATCTGGGGCAATTGACTTCTAACATACGATAGCAAGAGAGAGTCCATGCTTAGTTGCTTCAGATTTACTACCAAACATGTGTTCCAAACCCACATTTTGAAAGAAAAAAACTGAACAAAAGCCACAACTTTTATTACAAAATCAGACTGCAGTCTATCCTATAAAACCACACCTAAAAAACAAATGCAAACAAAGGAACTGCTTATATAACAAACCCACCAAAAGCCTTGCTTGCTTGTTTAAGGCAACTTGATAACTAAGATCTACAGTAATCAGAACTGAATTTCATTTGTAGACCTCAATACATCCTTAACCCCTTGTGTTGCATTTACTGAACCCCCCAAATTCACAAGTTTTTCTGTGCTACTTCTTGTAATCTGTCTTGGGGAGGAGTCAATGAAAAATTGGCAATACTGATTCCAGGGGTCTTTGGTGCTCGCTGAGCTTGGTTGTTTTCTTGCAGATGTTTCACAACTCAAACAGCAGTGCACTATTGAGGTTCTCTAGTTTTGAGTAGTGAAATGTCTGCAAAACAATAACCAAGTTCAGAGAGCACCAAAGACCCTTCATTTCAACCAAGCTACAAATATTCTCCCTCAATCGAATACTAATTATTCCGACAACCCTTTTCTTCCACAAAATTCCACATGTATCCTTGTCCTCTACCTTTTTGGCTCACTTTATTTGTAATTTAATACATGTAACCAATATTGTTTTTATGTAACTGTAACTTATATCATCTCTTTTATTAAATCTGATTTTATTTAACATTTTTACCAAAGAGGAAATACATAGATGTATTCTTTGCGGATTTTGTGAAAATATTTGACTTCTGTTTCAAATTTTTGGAGACTTTTAATCTCTAATTTCATCAATATGCCAGTTTATGCCTCCTGTTAAATTTATATAAATGTGTATTTTTAATTGTCACCTGCCAGTTTTATCCATGCTTCTGATAAAGTAAGATATAGTCCATATGTATGTTATAGTAAAGTATGTTATAGTAAAGGTTTTAATGAAATATGCCACAAGAGGCTAATAATAGGACAATAATATTTTGTTTCTAAATCCCTTAATTATAAATTATTATACATATATTGCACTTATATTGTCAATACTCTGAGAGTAATTGTCACTTTGATAGTGAGATGGGCAGAGTATAAATTTAAATAAATAAATAAAAATTAACAAGAAAACAAATAGATTAATCAATCTAAAGAAAAATTACCCATTGAGGTTTAAGCATTACTCAACAAAAGCTATGTTCTTAAAAAATAAATAAAGTTATTTTTGGTAACTCAATAAAACTGTTGCTTTTCTCGTTACTTTCTTATTTCTTGAAATATGCATGGAAAGCAACACCACCGTAAGATTTGGGCTAAAAAAGTAAAACTGGACAAAAAAAAAGAAACAAAATAATTTACTTTTGGAATGAAGGTTAGAATTAATGCCATATATTTAAAAAAGCCGAACTACAGCTGTACTCTAATCCGCTCATGTTAGGATTTCCCCTTGTCACTAAAGCAATAAAAAGTGAACAACATTCAAGATCCAATAGAAAAGTGCCAACATTCTTGAGTGCAAGCTATTATTTATCCAAGAAACAACAGTCTTATTTTAATGTCAATTTATTTATTGTTTATAAAGCATTCATTTCTTTTGCAAATCATATCTAGTCTGTTTCTTCAGAGAAGAGTGATTAAATTTTAAATGCAGTTCATGCATGCCTTTTCTTGAATTTAGCAGATCAGTATTTACGTCAGGCAAAATTAATTAAAGGCTTGTAACCAAGCTACCAAAAATAGGTCAGCTTAAATAAAATATGCTTGACAAGTCCATAAAAATGCATTCTAATAAAAAACTTAAAAACCTTGTTCCTATTTATAAAAAAAGGGGAAGAATGGCCCCTGGGAAAAATAGTATGTGTGCTATTGATTTTACTGGAATAAAATTAAGAATCTTCTAATAATCGCTTTAAGAAAGCAATCCTTTTTTTGTATGGGGAAAAAAACCCACCCCTTCTCAGCCCTTTATGTGAATTAGGATTTGCGAGCAACTTACTCATGTTCATTGATGTAAAGTTCTGCTAGCTCATGCCAGGCTTCCTGGTCCCCAACAAATCTGAACAAAAGGAAGGTGGAGAAAAGAGCTAAAAATAGATTCCATAAAATGAACAGCAAGGAGGCAAAGAAAGAAATCAAATGTAAATGCCTTTTTAATAAAAAAAAAAGATTAGGATTAGCGAAACACAAGGCATATTCTTATAAAAACACTCACTGTTCCAAATACTCATTCAGCTCTCGGATGGCTTCAGTGTTTTTCCCTTGGGCTTTCCGAATGGCAATCTTACGTTTTCGGGCTGCCTATAGGTTAAAATTGACAGAGGATTATGTGCTCGTAGATCCCTCTCTTGGGTTTTTGAGAAACAGGTAATTTGACTCTGCAAATTATTATTTTAATGACCCAAAAACTGCATTGCTGAGCAACTGCACGACAGGGGTTTTCACACAGATTCATACACAATGGCATCCTGCGTAGAGATTTAAATTTTCTTCCTTTGGCATTATGTTTTAACTTATATGCTCAAACTGTATGCATCGTAAGTGATGGTCCAGGTTCTGATAATTGCAGCCATTAAGAGCCCCAAAGTTGTTCAACCGAACATTTATACGTTTTGTCTCACACTGAGACAGTCACTGGAGATGACCAAACTGTACTTTCAGGTTCCCAAGATTTTTCTTTGTCTTTCTGCACTGAAGAACCTTTTGGAAGCAACGTTCCATAAATCTCCAAGCAGAAATCTGGATTTGCTGAAGCAGCCTCTGCATATTGCAATATTAGCAGAAAAAAGGTAGCCAATATTATGCACACGATTCCCAGCAGTATAACAACTCTAAGAACATTTCAACTGTTATCAGGGTTACTTAAATTCTAAGTTATCTGGCAGCTGTTCCATTGAATTAACAGCTTCATAACAGGTAAACAAAAGGCATGCCCTAGCAATATGGGGTACATAACATTTATGATTCTCTGCCCCATCCTATACTCTCTTTTAAAACAAACTTCATCTGTAGCTGCTGAGAAGACAGTTCACTGCCATGAGAAGGGTTTCTTTTCACCTCTGAATGCTGTTCCTTCAAAAATACACAGGGCTTCCTCAAATGATCTGGAATTAAGACTTTCTAGTCACTCCTGCCTTATTTGTACACTCTGGTTTACAAAAAGCTATTCAGACTCCTAAGCTTCCACCAGTGGAAACATTATACGCTTTTCCAGCATGCACGTAGAAACTGATCTTTATCTTGCACTACTAAAGGAACGTGATCACATCAGAAGATGATGGAGTTGGTGAAGTGTGTGTGATATCTCATTCTAAGATCACCTGCATTAAACAGGGCATGAAATTCCTTGTACTACAGGTAGCCAAACAACCTTTTTCAGTTGCAGACTTTCAAGTTCTCCCGAGCAGTATAATCTTAAAAGAAAGCAATAATCTGGCAAATTTTACAACCACGACTATTTTATGTGAAAATGGAATTTTAAACTTGGAAAATTAATAACTGTGTATCTGTACTTAATAAACTGACATGCCATTAGCACTCTGGCCAATTTCTAACCAACCTTTTCTCCCGTAAACTGTTTCATATCTTTTCATTTCTGGCAACTGTTTCAGCCCCCAAAAAATCGAAAACCATAAGAGCAACACACATATAAATCCTATGTTTTCCAAATATATGGCATCGTTCTTTCGGCAAGCCTATAGAAGTCAGTACTTCCCAAATCCCAACAGATTTAAAAATTAATTGGGCCCTAAAGTATTACTAAAATATAGGTACTTCCCAGTTGAAGAAGCAGTTATAAACAGGAATTGGCAACTTTAACTATTCAAGTCAAGTGCTGAGCAGATGATGGTTATGTCTCGTTCCTCAGAGTTCTGGCCATGCTACCATCCCTGTGGTCACGTGATCATGATCTTGGTACTTGGAAACTGGCTGAGAATTATGACCAGCTTGCAGCATCCAGCAATTACATGATTGCAATTTGCCAATGTGTCAAGAAAATCAATGGGGAAACCAGTAGGAAAGGTCATAGGTCTCTCCTATCTGCGCATTCTCCCTCAGCCCTTCTGGACTCACACTATGCTGCCACTTGTGCTCTCCTACCCACCCTTCCCAACTCTCTCTGTACTTCCCTCACAACCTCCCTTATCTATGCCACACTTTCAGGCATCCTTCCTGACCTCCCTCATCCATCTGCAACGTTCCTGACTGTCCCCATGTCCTCATGCATCCTCCAACTGTTCTGTGCACTCTGTGGACCCTTTACATCTTCCCCAATACTTAGCATCCGCTGGCCAGCCTGGGATTTTGCAACTGTCTCTGGCTTGCCTATACCTTCCAGTTTTTTGAACGCCTCAAAGGGCTTCCTGAAAATCCCATATCCTGTCCATTGCCCATAAAGTCTTTAACTTATGACAATTTGTTTAAGAATGGTTTGGAGTTACAGTTGCACTGAAAGTGTGACTTATGACTTGATCTTGAAGTTGCAACCACTGCGCCACCCCTGATCACATGATCACAATTTGGGTGCTTGGCAACCATCTCTCATTTACAACAGTTGGCAACCATCTCTCATTTACAACAGTTGCAGCATTCTGCAGTCATGTGCTTGCAATCTGCAACCTTCCCAGCCAGCTTCCAATAAGTGATGGAAAAAGCTGGATTTGCTTAACAACCACGTGATTTGCGTAACTACTATGTGATTTGCTTTAAAACCATGGTTTTAAAAGGTCATAAAATCATTTTGGTCTTGTGATGATTTGCTTAATGACCATATTGATTAGCCATAAAAATTCCAGTCTAACTGTGGCTGTAAGTCCAGAATTACAAATAGCATATTTAAGATGACGGGACAGAAACTCACAATGGCACAACACTGGCATTTGAGAACAAATGCAATAAGCATACATTCTCACTCACTTTCCCATGAGATGATTTACATTCATACCCCAAATCTCTCTGCTTCCTTCCACAAATACAGAAATGTTTTTAGCGAATGCTCTAAAAGCAGTAAAGTTCCAGAGTTCCAGACACATCAGAAGTTGGAAAGAGAGATTAATTCCTACCCAAGGATTCCTTAGTTGAAGCTAATGGACTGTAACAAAACTTGGCCTTACGTAAATTATATTGCTCAGAACTGTTTTTCGACTCCCATCAAGCCCATGGGTTAGGATTTTCATTTTTAGTTTGAATATAGAACTCTTTCTTTAATTCATCTTTTTGAAACATTTAAATATTTGTTCCTATTCTCATTTCAATACAACAATGACTGGCTTTAAGACGTACTTTTCCATTCTAAGTATAATCTTTATTGTCATTGTACTTAAACACAACAAAATTGGTATATAAGGTAAAGTTACTCTGTACTCTAATGGAAAAAACTGTAGGGTAGTAAAATTGTTTTTTATCCTTATGCAGCCCCTATCTTTCCTGTCTCAAACTGTCAGCTCCTGCAATGCGTGATCTTTACATGACTTATGTGAACGAAAGCTGATGTATCACTTGCCAAACAACAGAAAATGTTTAATATGTCTAAGCAACTCCATGTGTCAGCACACCATAAGAGACTGCTTTAAGCTCAGGTTAGTGCCAAGACAAACTCAGGAATAGTTTCAGTTTAAAACCATGAAGCATTTCTTTTCTTACAGCAGCCATATGTGCACATGGAAATAATTAACAGGTAGATGACATATAAACAACTCCAATACCTGACAATTTATCAAAACTTTTTACTTAACCTTTATTCTTCAGCACACAAAATCAAAGTACCCATACTTGACGAAATAAAAAGCAATAGTCAAGATCAATACATATAAGTAAGACAAGGTACTCAGGACTAATATTTACAATATTATAGTAATATAAGTAAAGTAATAGTATACTTTTCAGATTAATGATCTGGTAAATTTAAGAAGCTTTGTTACAATGTTCTGAATTGGCAATAACAGAAACTGGATTCCTGCACACACACAAAAACAGAAATGTTAACAGCACCAATATTGCAATTTTGAAAATGTGTTCCAGTTAATTTAATTTCTCATTATTTCATTCAGGTTTAACTGTAAATCCAAGTATAGTTTTTGGAATGTCAGTGTCTCCAACTGAATATTTCTTATGCTTCAAATTAAGATGATTTTAAAAAAATATGATTTCAAAAATATTGCGGGATAATCTCTTATTTTTAATTCTCAGAATTACTTGCGTATCATTCTCACTCTAAATCAGTAAAGCTTTTTGAATCAAATATTTTTTTAAAAAAACCATACCAATTAATCATTTTTCTTGCATGAAAATGAAATAATAATCATCAGCAAATTAAAATGAAAAGGTCGCGTGCATATCTTAGGTAAGAGTTCCAACGATGTGAAGTCCGATTTATTGTACTATATATTAATGCAATATTCTCTTACTGTTAGACGAACAAGCAGGATTTCCACATTGAATGTACACTTGGACAGATTTATACTGCAATAGCTTATTCTTTACATAATCTCATGTTAAAACTGTTCAGGACTTGAAAACCACAACCAAAAATGTAAGCTGCTCTCTGAACTGATGTAACATGACACAACGCCTTAGCCTCTCTCACTGTTCCTACAACTTTATTACTTACTGAGTGAAATTTATGAACAGTTCTTAAATTTGGCCCATAAAAATAATACATTGTAGTAACTCACTCTGGTGGTATTGTAGGGAGGTTGACTTTTCTTCGGTTGGACAACAGAGACAACAAAATTGTTAACATAACTCCTAAATTTACTTGCTGTTCATTTAAAAGTGCTGAAGCAAATCCAACTTGTTTACCTGATTCTTCAGAGGGAGAATAACTTGAAAACTGATGCACTTTTATTAGATGAATGATTTTTCCAACCCAAAAGAATTCAAGCAATATTACATTTTGGTTTATTTGTTCTTGTCCATGCCAATCTTGGTTCCACGAATTTTAATTATTCAGTCATTGACCAATAAAAATACATTCAAGAGAAGTAATAAAACAAAACTATCCCCTCACAATAACTATTATCAACAACCATTTGCAGACAAAGCTTATACTTTTATACAAAGCTTATAGAATTTTGCTACTTTTAGAGAAATAAAAATTATCTTGCTTTTTAAATGGATAATGCAAACAAAAAGAATGCCCTGGAAATTTAAATCCAAGAGGAATAATCAATTGATGACAAATATCCCTGTAAAGCTGACAATAAAGAAGGCCATGGTTTCTATGGCACTTGTGTTCCATGGCAATATCAGGTTTCATTTGGGTTTTCCTATATTTTCCTTCCAGGACAATTATGGAGAAAGCATTAAATCAGACTAAACATAAGTTTCTCCTGATTTTGAGAATTAATATAAATATCAAGCTGAGTTAGGTACTAAATTCTGGTGTCAAAATCTATTTAAGACATTCATTCTCCCATGATCAGCAGTAGACATGTGGGTGAGCTGCAACATTAACTATATATGTTAATATTTGCAGACCAATTTCCCAGTCAATATTAATATATTGCAAGGAAAGGGGAGTATGTGGGTGTGACCTTGGCCTCCCTTATTCCCAATTCACTTCAATTAATTTACTGGAACCAGTTCAAGATTCTCCAGGTTTTAACCTTCACCATATGTGCAGCATTCACCATTTTAAATTGTCAGTATAAAAATAATATTCAAACGTGCTGGTATTTTTCTCTCACAACTATTTAAAATTATGGTCTGACTTTTACAAATTTCATTAAAGTTTCTAAATATACCAGGCTTTTGTTCTGACGTCTATCATATATATCAGCATTCAAATATACCAATGTTCTATTACCACACAGGCAAGAAGCATCAGCTCCTCATCAAATAAATTTATTAAATCTGGTGATTTTTTTATGCTGGAATTTTAACACAAACTATTAACCAGAAGGAAAGTATTACAATTTTAAAGACAAAGAAAAAAAAGGCAATGCT
This sequence comes from Thamnophis sirtalis, assembly GCF_051295495.1. Lineage (NCBI taxonomy): Eukaryota > Metazoa > Chordata > Lepidosauria > Squamata > Natricidae > Thamnophis > Thamnophis sirtalis. The sequence continues at coordinate 120,319,586 of NW_028261382.1, forward strand.
TAGTTTTCTATTTAACTTACAGTGTTTGTTGAATCCTCTTGTAAAATCCTGTCATATAACTGTATTGCATCATCATAGCTGCAAATATGAACAGAAAACACCTGCAGGTAAATTTAACAGTGTTCTAATATCTCTATATACTTAAAACCATTCATCCTACCCAGTAAGATGTGCCAACCTGCTGGAAAATAATATCTGAATATGGACATAAATATGTATAATGTTGTTCATCTGAAGTCACTGAAGTAGCTGGATTGTGTTTTGGTGCATTTGAAGCCACTGTCCTCAGTGCAAAGTCACTTAAGTACAATTTTAATTGGACTCAACATCTTTCTTACCATGTGTGGGCAGACTTTTTATCTTGATTAATAAATTGTTGTTAACTTGCCTGGAGGATCACTTAGTAAAAAGTGTATACATTTTATTGCATTACTGGTAGTCCTCAACTTACAATTGCAATTGAGCCCAAAATGTATGTTGCTAAGTGAGAAGAAATTTGTTGAGTTTTGCCCCATTTTTCTTGCCACATTTGTTAAGTGAATTATAGCAATAGCAATAGCAGTAGACTTATATACCGCTTCATAGGGCTTTCAGCCCTCTCTAAGCGGTTTACAGAGAGTCAGCATATTGCCCCCAACAATCTGGGTCCTCATTTTACCCACCTCGGAAGGATGGAAGGCTGAGTCAACCCTGAGCCGGTGAGATTTGAACCGCTGAACTGCTGATCTAGCAGTAGCCTGATCTAGCAGTAGCCTGCAGTGCTGCATTTAACCACTGCGCCACCTTGCGCAGTTGTTAAATTAGTAACATGGTTGTTAAGTGAATCTGGTTTCCCCAATGATTTCGTTTGTCAGAAGGTTGCAAAAGGTGAACACATGACCCCCAGGACATTGCAACCATCATAAATGTGAATCAGTTGTCAAGCATCCAAATGTAAATCAGGTGATCATGGGAATGCTGTTCATAAGTCACTTTTTCAGTGTGATTGTAACTTCAAACAGCCACTAAGTGAACTGCTGTAAGTCGAGGACTACCTGTATTGGGTTTCAGCAGATTTACTTAGCATCATGGAGATGCTAAGAATCTAAGCTAGAGTTGTCGACATAGAATGTATGTTATTACTGAAATATTTCATATCAGAGTCTAATTTTCTTCATACCTACTGTAAGCTCTTCTCACTTCACATGAAGAGCCAAGGTGGCGCAGTGGTTAAATGCAGCACTGCAGGCTACTGCTAGATCAGCAGTTCAGCGGTTCAAATCTCACCGGCTCAGGGTTGACTCAGCCTTCCATCCTTCCGAGGTGGGTAAAATGAGGACCCAGATTGTTGGGGGCAATATGCTAACTCTCTGTAAACCGCTTAGAGAGGCCTGAAAGGCCTATGAAGCGGTATATAAGTCTACTGCTATTGCTATTGCTTTTTCAGAAACAGGTTAAAACATTTTCCGCTGCTTATTCCAACTTATAGTGACATGGCTTCTCACTCTCAAGAAGCAAGCCATGTCAGACATATTATGTTACAGGTAGTTCTTGCTTGGCAATCATAGTTGGGACAAGCAACTCCCTCTTTAAGTGAAAAATCACATAACTGCAACAGATTTACAATATTACTTTCCATTTAGTCGTTGCTTGAATCACCAGGTTGCTAGTGTGACATTAACTGACAAAATGTGAGCTTTTACTGCTGACTTCTCCATTGACTATGCTTGTCAGAAGCCAGTTGAGAAATACACAAATTGCAAATGTATCACTGCAAGATGCTTCAACAGTCATACATGCATGAACAACATAATTTTGAAAGGAAACCACAGTCAACTATCGCCACCATCTCCATCTCAGATACACTAACAACAGCCAAGCCTCCTACAACTGACCCCATCCCTCTGGGGGCCCTCACATTTGTTGATCACAGAGAAAAGCTATGGTTATGCATAGCTTTTTTGCAAAAACGGGCCATTTTTTGTCAAAAAAAATGCATGCATAACCTTATGGAGGCTTATAGAGTGCTGCTGGGGTCTGCGGGAGGGGGGGGGAACAGCCTATTTTTCACTCATTTCTGCCTTCCCCAGCACCCAAAAGATCTCTGAAAGCCTCCATAAAGCTATGCATGGCCATTTTGGTGAAGGGACGGGGCTTCAGGAGGCAAAAAATGCTGTATTCAGTGTATAAGACATGCCCAGATTTTCAGCCCCTTTTTAGAGGAAAAAGGGTGTGTCTTATACTCCAAAAAATACGGTAATTTCAACACTGTCAAAAGCTACCTAGTAGGGCTGTATTACTATTCTCATCTTTCCTATTATCTATAGCATCATCTGCTTGTAACTAATAACTTGGTTGTATCATACGATTTATATTCATTGTTTTATTTAGTATCCTAGGATTATTCATCTTGATTGTTTATTTAGTATCCTATGACTATCACTGAGTGTTGTATCTTATGATTTATGATGAATGTATTTTATGATTATAATCATGATTTATCATTTGTATGTACTGAGAGCTTATGCACCGGAGACAAATTCCTTGTGAGTTCAATCACACTTGGCCAATAAAGAATTCCAATTCTAATGATCACATAACCACTATGATGGTCAGAAATGTCAGATTATCTATCCCACTTCATTCTTTTTACTGAAATGTTAAATATGTAATTGGCTCACATCTAGTCAATTTATATTCAAAAAGGTTGCTTAAATACTTGGAAACAGAGGCCATTGTTCCATTTGTTTCAAATTTGAAAGATGTCAGAAAAAGAATTAAGATGTTCTTTCAGAACTAGTAGTATTTATTTTTTCTTTAAGGAAACAAATTTTGAACATTCCAGTGTATATAGTTGATTATGAATTAAGCACAGAACTCCTGAACAAAGCATTCTATAATACAGAACAATGTCAAATAAATTGGACCATGCTACTGTCTCTAAAAGATTGTTAAAATTAAGAAGTTGCATAACCTTAATTTTTAATATACATTTCTACTACATTTTCTAATGTTTCCATTCTAATTCATCTTTATTTATAATTTTCATACCTTACTCTCAACAACGTAATTTATTCCTTCATAGCTTTTATATTTATATATTCTGGGAGATGTCTTTTAAAGCTGCATCTGGAAAATATTCTTTAGAATTCAGTTACCTCTCCATGGCTTCAAATTTCATACCAGTTAACCGTTTAACTCTATGGCTCCCAGGGAATTGCCGTCTTAGTTCTTGAAGGCAATACTATAAATTCAAAACATGAAGAAAAATGAGAAGGGAAGGAACATAATTTTCAAATGTTTCAGTGATGTTTATTTGAATGCAGTAACTAAGAGATTCATCTGGCAACCCATCCCAGCACAACCAAAATATCAAATTAACACTTCAACAAAATTTGAAAAAAGCCAGTATATTTAGATAGATCCAAGACTACAAATGTATTCAAAACACAGTTTTAAAAAAACCTAAAGGAATATATAACTAATTAACAAGATCAGGTTTTTTCCCTTTTCAAACATATAATGCAAAAGGCTCTTTGTGCACAATTTTACATAAAAATACATCATATTTAATTTGGATTTACCAAATCTATTACTGTAATATTTACTGTAATGAATCTATTTAAACTGAAAACAACTATTATTATTTCACCTAAATCAGTTAACAGCTGTTAAATACCAATACCCGTCAGACAGAACCAAATTCCAAATTCAATTACTTTAGGGAATCATTGCTTGGAGACATGATTAGAAGCTATCAAAAATAATAAAACATGAACATTATATAGACTGAAAAGATTACATGTTTTGTAGCTAGAAGGCCTAAATCTAAAAACTACTACAGAAAAGATATTTGACAAGACAAGCGATCATAAGGAATAAAGTGATAGTAAAGGTAAGACCTCACACATGAGTGTCAATTAAAAGATTAGAACTGACTTTGAAAGACTGAATGAGGGTTTGCAGACACAAAGGAAGGCAAAAAGTTAGATTCTGTTCTTTTAAAAAAGGCCGACAGCTAAAAATCACATCCAAGTCACGATCACGGGAGTATAAATCCATACTGACAGGAGGGAAATTCAAAAGTCATGTTAGAAAGTATTACTTCACAGAAATAGTGGAAGCTTGGAACCAACTTCCATTGAAGGTAGTGGGTCAATCGTTTGTAACTGAGTTTAAATATTCTTGGGATAAACACATGGTCATTAAAAATAAATAAAAATTGATAAAATATAAAAATAAATACATAAATTAAAAAGAAAACAAAAAAACACCTCAATGGTCAAACTTGATCGATCACTACATTTTTTCTGGTTGTTTTTTTTTTTTAAGGGTCCTTGGTGCTCTCTGAGCTTGGTTGTTTTCTTGCAGACATTTCATTATCCAAGCTACTGTAGGTAACATCGTCAGTGGTAGTTTGGGTAATGAAGTGTCTGCAAAAAAATAACCAAGCCTAGGGAGCACCAACAACATCTCATTTCAACCCCTAGCTACAAATATTCTCCTTTATTGATACCTAGATTAATTTTATGACTATTGACAGCCCAGATTGACTTGTTTGAGATGTCAGCTATAGAAATTAATTAATTAAAATAAATAAATAAAATACAGGCTGCAACTCTATGACTGGTGGCTTTATAAAAAAATAGGTAATCTCACTAAATCTAGAAGGTACATACATATATATATATATATATATATATATATATATATATATATATATATATATATATATTATATATATATATATATATATATATATATATATATATATATATATATATATATATATATATATATATATATATATATATATATATATATATATATATATATATATATATATATATATATATATATATATATATATATATATATATATATATATATATATATATATATATATATATATATAGGCAATATGATCACCTGAGAGACATAAGGGAAAACAACGCAAAGATCCCTAGTTATGGGAGATGTTACACTTTGGAAGAAACAGCATTAGAAGATCCAAATATAAGCATGCCATATTTCATCTGGAAATGACGGTAAGAATTTCTTCCTGAATTCAGGTCTCTCAGTTATTGAGTTTTCAGGGTGTCAGTTAATAAAAATCTAAAGTTTTCTTTACAATTCTAGAAATTGTAAGTATATTACTGTACAAATGCTGACTATTTTAAGATGCAGTTGTTTGACCATTCCTGAAAAAAACAAACTCATGTCAAGCATACTTAACTCATAATGTATATCTTGGAGATGGAGGAGAGCAGGAATATTTGGTTCCAATTTTTATCTAGTATAAATCACTGCCTGCAATGAATATGGATTGGACAGGGCTAAATGTGGTAAAATTCAGGCAATATACAGAGGTTCTCAATAATGAACAAATGGTGTTGAAAAGTTAAGGTTTGCACTTTGAGGATACTATTATACCTGGCCTTGTGCCTGGTGGTTTTGGCCTAATATAATCAGAGATCATTTAGCATGATTTTATTCCTTGTTTCTAATTATACAAAGCTTGCTTTGAACTTTGGAAAGCTAGTTTATACAGCTGTTTTATTTTATCTAATTGGGGGTTTCAGTGAAAAATACTATTTTAATTACCACCACAAACCATCCTGAATTCATCTTACAAATATATATATATAATTGTTGTCTTAGTTTATTTAAAAAACCTTTGAAAGAAATATCACTGAAGGCCAATACAATGTGATTCAGCAAATGAAACAATGAGCAGTGTGTATAATCTACTTTCACTGTGTAAAATATGCTTAATTTCTCTAAATACAGTGGTAGGTTTATTTTAAAGACATCAAACTTCACTTAAACATAAATTATGACAGTATAAGCACTATGATGGAATCAACTATTGAGAGAAACAACACAGCCTCAGTTCTTCAACCAGGTTGCATTTTTACCTCTTATTAAAGCATCAAGTATTTTAAAATATAATGTCTAAATCATACTAATTCCCACAATAGAAGAGTGAACAGTAAAAGTAATAGAGTTAGCAAAGATGGAGAGACTGTTTCAATCAAAGCAAGAGTTTGTCTAACTTCATTTCTACTTGAAACAGCTTCTGGACTTTTTGTTCGACACTGGAAAAATGATTTCAGATTTTGGAAATTAGAATAATTTTATAATTATAGAAATGGATTGAAATGTTGCAAAATGTAAAAGGTTGAGCTTGCATTTTTTTATTTTACTGTACTGAAAAACATCAGACGTTACCACTTTTTTCCTTTAGTTTTTCTTTTTCTCTTAAGTTGTCTACTTTTTGTTTTTTCTGTATTTTTATTTTATAATGAAACAATAAAAAATACATAACTTTTAATGCAGTACCCAAGAAAAAGCTCAAGAAGACATAAAAGACAAAAATGAGTCTACTATTAAGCTATTCAAAATCATAGATTGAAAACACTGTGAAAATTTAATATTCATGTGCTTTTTCACCTCAAGAAACAAATTAACTGATTTTTATGGCATTCTTTTTTGACCAAAAACAGAAACCTATTTCCATGAGCAAGAGCAACATTTCTATAGCAGTAAAACAAGAAAATGTACATGAAAAATATGAGTATATCCTCTAAAGAAAAGGGACTAAGGTTTCAATATTTCTACTGAAGATGTCCCTTACAAGTTAACTTGCATATAACTGAGAGAAGGAAAACTGTGAAAACTGAATGAACACATATCACTGTTATCAGAAACAAATACAACTAAATCATATGTGAGTGCCAATATCGTGAAAGCAGATCAAGCCATCATCATGGTACATATTAAAATGATATCGGAAGAAGCAATGTCCATAATGCTGAAAAAAGGAATAGCTTTGTAGGTGCATACTATTAATCCATGTTTAAGCTATTGAGCCTAGAGCATTAAGAGGTCCCCTCAATTATTAAAAAATGCAATCTGGAAAGTCCAAAAAATAAAATTGTAATCTTGTAATAAATATATTCTACCTTAAATTCCAAATATTTCAATATAAAGTCCTTCATCAAAAATGGATGCCTGGCTACTCAAAATCACATTGTTTTATTAACTGTCCAATAATAAATTAGGTAACATTTCAAAATAGTATCTTAAAAATTGAAAGGTTTATAGTTTTTAATCACTTCTCTTTCCCAGTGCAACTTCTTATTTGGTATAATATGCTATTTCATAGAATTCCTTCTTCCGTGGGGAGTTTCAGGAAGCCATAGTGAATACATTTAAAACTTTTAAATGTTGCTCCTGCACATTTAGGAAATACAGTATATCACAGAACTGAACACCAAATTTAACGCAGTTCCCCCTTCACACCTGAGACCTTGTAACACTAATGAGACACATGACACAAGGGAGAGAAGACGGCTACTTGAGCCCCATTTGGACATTATCACTTAGAGGTGTACTCAGTTTTGTTGCCAGAAGTTTAGACATTAATGGCTGTGTGTTGTATTATTTTGAGGGGACGGCACATTTACACTGTTATACAAGCTGTATACTCACTACTTTACATTGTAGCCAAGTGTAATTTCTTCAGTGTTGTCACATGAAAAGATATACTTAAATATTTACAAAATGTGAGGGGGTGTATTCACTTCTGTGATATACTCTATGTCCTTGTATACTTTCCAAATCAGTCATGTGAGTCTCAGAAAAGATATGGAGGTTTCAAAGAGTGAAAAGGGAAACTAGTGTATTTCACAAGATTTACATAGCCCTAAAAGTAGACTGCAAAAATATACTTCAGTAATGGACTGCAAAAGAAATAAGGAAAATGCCTACCTATTATCTTAGCAAAGATTAGATTTACTGGATTTGCATAAGAAGTATGTTGGAACACTTACCGTTGCCAAGTCATCTCGGTTGCAATCCAATGCGGCGATCATCACTTGTTCATATATTATCCAAACTAGATAATACAAAATATGATGAAACACAGATTTTCCCCGCCACAAACCTGCTAATTAGCTCATACCAAATTGTAGGACATGTTGCCTTTTATAACTTCAGTATACTTAATCTTACGGAAACCCATCACACTAATGCTAAACCTGAATATTTAGACAAATTCCTCGTGTGCTTAACCACACTTGCCCAAATAAATAAAGTATAATAGGTAAATAAAGAAAGTATAAGCATTTGTTAAACATATTTTAACTTCATTGCTCATACATTTTTATACACTGGTTCATCTTAAAAGCTGAATTGCAAAAACAACATGGGATATCAAATCAACTATGGTCACCAGCTTTAAAAAAAAAGTCTGTTTTTGGCAAATAATAGCTTTCAGAAAAAACATTGATGATATAGGTGCACTGTTCTCCTTTTGTTTCCATTTAAATAATATTTTTGTAAAATTCCTAAGTTGCTGTATTTATTGAATTCTAAAGTTCATGGAAGAAGCTCCAATGAGAAATCTTACTCTAAAAGATTAAAAAATGCTATCAGTCATATAATTATTTCTCCTTAGCTTACAGAGCTAATGAAAATCCATCTTAATTCTGCATTCTTTCTTTTTCATTTATTTATTATTCCTACATTATAGCTCTTGACTAAAAATAATCCAGTCTGATAAACTGAACTTCTTTCAATTCCCATACAAACCCAGGGTGTTCAGCTTCCATTAAGAAAAAAATAATCTTAGGCAAGTGTATGTATGGGTACCTATCTGCAATAGCTTTTAGATTTCTCTTGTGTAAAACCTGAAAGGATTCTGAGAATAGATGAACTTCTTAAGCAAAATAAAAAATGCTTTCTGGGTACTAAAGTAGAAGCTACATGGTTAATGCAGACCATAAGAAGAGTAAAAGACATGACAGCAGGAAATGACAGTTCATTGACTGCAACCTTCTGGAAAAATGATATATACTACAAATAAACTGGAACAAAATATTGTTGTTTGTAATCAAAGTATGTTGTGTTATCTACATTCATGAATGTTATTAAGTTGTTACTTTATATTCATAGAGTAATTCACCCAAAAATGGTCAATGAATATATTCAACTATTCCGATAAGACAAATCATTATTTCCAAAATAATTTACTTTGGTTCAAAATAAAAATCAGTTCCACACAAGTTTATTATATTCACTTATTCTTCTGTAAGAAAAGTGGATTTCATTACTCATGGTTACTTCTGGCAATATCCTAGCATTTAATAAATCTGTTTCAGAAAAACTGTATTTTGTTGAATTTAAGTATTACTGAGATAAAAACTTCCTAAAATTAAATAAAAAATATTTTAGTTCAGATCTTTGAGACCTCTGCCAAAAATAAACTGCTCATACTGTATGAATTAGGTTAACTGAATTATAAAAATGAAGATAAAATAAACTAATTAAAATCAAATCTTTTTTCACTCCCTTCCTGCCTACACAGGAATCTTAATCAATCCTGTACACTCAGATGCTTTACCCTGCGCTGCATACATTGCTCCTTGAAAACTTTTTCTTCAACGATTCCCTTCTGATATAAAATACAGAATGCCAAGCTTTTGGGGAAGAATTTGTATTATGAAACTATGAGTCCTCTCTCCCCAAATGATACTGCATCTAATGAAAATCCAGACACACCCTACACTCTCCTGCCCAACTGTATTATAAAAGCACCTTCATATTGATTCCACGTCACTGACTTTGCTTTAATTTTTCAGGAATAAACCTCCCAATTTCAATTTCTAAACATTTGACTAGTTGAAATTTGTTTCAAGTTTTCTGGGAGCGGTAATGGAAGATACTTCCCAAAGTATCTCTATGAATAGAGAGTAACTTAATCTGTTGTAGCTACAAGTTCCCTAGCCACACGCTATACTTGTAAAAATCAGAAGTCTAGGAATACTGGTCGATATTAAGCATACAAAGTTTGTGAACATATTGTGCATCAGCATGGCACAAAAAAATAACTAAAATAGAAAGCATGATAGAGAAATCAATTGTATTCTAATTGTGAACCAATCCAGATTGGATCCTGTATACTAATTTTATCTGATATTTTAATATAAATACATATGTCTGGCTTTGTTGGCCTTTATTACAATATGCAAATTTTAACTGTATACTAATAAAACCTAGAACATGACATATATCACAGCATATCAGAAAGGCTAGCTAATAAAGAGAAGTAAAACAGTTTTAACTTACTGTCATCACCAAGCTTAGCTGCATATTCATTAATTAACTCTTCTCCAACTTCAACTATTTGCTCGCTGTTCCGATAGTTCTCTTCCCTCCATTTTCTCATTTTGTCTCGCATCTCTGAAAGAAACAAAATGACAATTACAATAGACTAACAATAGTGTCCAATATTTTGAATAATATACAATTTAAGCAAATAATCTTTGCTGAGATCACATCTGTCATATGAATCCATGTGTATAATTTTATTTCTTGTATTACACTCACACAGCCTTTCAACAAAATTTAAAATTGGAAACTTACTGCTGTAGTTTGGAACATTTCTACTTTTGGGGAATGACTAAACTTATACAGAGTATAAACTCCAAACTGATTTTGAATTCCTACCACTTTGGTGTCAAAAATACACAGCACTACAAAAACATCTTACAGAACTGAAACTGTAAATTTCTAAATAGTATCCTACTGTTTAGAAACCATCTGATTGGTATTTTAAGACTATTGTTCTTTGAATTCTCCAAGGAATATTTGTTGCTATTTATAATTATTCTGGGAACAATTTCTTACTGCAAATGTAAAATGAGCTTATTCTGCATGCCGAACAGTGTTATTTTAAAATTACAATATCCAATTATAGATTTAAAAAAATACTGTCACACACACCATTTACAACTTCCTCTGAGAATTCTCAGGTTGTTTTCAGCAATCTCTGAAGCATACTTTGTTAAATGGTTAACTCATATAATTTTCTTATTTTAATAAAACTTATAAAAGTGTAATGTTAACTCATTCAGTTAACTATTACTTACTATTCTTACTATTTCCTAATTCAAAATAGAAGTATAGGAGAAAAATATTACTATTAAAATTAATGCAGCAACATATATGTATACACTTTATATTTTTAAAATATGTTTTCCTAATTAATAAAGTATCCACTAATAAGTGAAAAAGAGCAACAGTACTGCTTTCTACAATTCACTTATTTTTTGAAAGTATTAAAGTTATCATAGACGTGGCTGTAATAAAAGTAAATATCATGAATAATATCATGGATGTCAAATATGCCGCTAAGTAATATAAAACTTTAAAGCTTAAAAACATATTAGATTATGAAATCTTTCCACAGGTTTTTAAAATCAGTGTACTGCAGAATCCTCTGAAGATATGTTTTAAGCCTAACAATTTTATATGGTTAAAAAAAGTCAGCATTTACCAAAGTAAACATCAGGTATTAATGAGTTTGCTTTGTTATTGGTGCTATTATTATTATTAATGAAAGGAAAAGCCTTGCAGAATATTTTTACCTGATATTTAATATGAAATACATACCTCTGAATTACTTAGCCTTTCTTTTATTACAAGATGTGCAAATTTAACAAAACTGTCAATTTTAGATTCAATAAACCTTTTTGTACAATCTGTTCCTATTCTACCCCTCCCACCCCCACATAAAAAAAATTCAGAATGTTGGAAACATACTGCATTTTATTCTAAAAGTCAACAAAACCACTGTATATTATGTTTCATGTGCCTGAGTAGAACTAAATGGTTCCTGACTCAAGATGATCCCTGGAAATTAAAAATGGACATAAACAACCTGAGTGAATATCGTATCTATTACCAAGACTAAGAGATTAAAATATTTAAAGCTGTGTTTTTACTGTGAATTTACTTCACCACTGGTAGAACATCTATGTAAGACTAATTCCAATACAAAAAAATAATATGATACTATGACAGAGTATACTACACGATTTCAAATACTGAAAAAAGTTGTCATCTGATAATTATTTTTTTAAAGAACAGAAGTAATTTAAAGTGTCTGCCTGCTGAATTTTTCCAATAGAAGAAAACTACATTTTTCAAAGAGCATTATTCTCAGCAGCATGACAAATATTGCAGCCTAAGATAAATTCAAGGACCAGGTTTTACAATATAAAGAGAAGAGGAAGAAATGTTTTCCACTTAGATAGCTCTTTATTACTAAATTAGATGCAAATTAATTTCAAAATTATTGAAAATATTAATAATTACTTTTAAAAGAGAGATTACAATGTACTTAATTCATATAACTAATTACATTTATGCAAAAAGCTATCAGGATAAAAGTTAGTTTTTTCAGCTAGAATTATTTTAATAAATTTAATTCTCTCAAAAATGGAAACAAGGAGAGTTATAGCACCTGATTGTAAAAAGTACACCTATTGATGTATCTCTTAAACTTATAATAGCCTGATAGAACAGAAATACCATGATAGCTTCAGTTATGATTATAGCCATTGTAAAACAATTATAAAATCAAGACAAGGGCACATGGTGATCCACTTAATATCCACAATGGCTTACAACCAAAATTCCCAGTTCAATTGTGGATAGTTTTCTGCACACATTATTTCTGTGTATTTTTAGTTCTTATGTTTTTGTATTCATTGTATATTTAAATAAGCTTTTAAAAAGAAAGATTATTCTCAGCTTTATTATAACATTTCCACTATGGTTCACTCATGGTATGGTTATTCAGCAATGCACAATAAACATTCAGGTTACGATAGTAACCAACAACAAAATTCAAGCTGATAAATTTATCTTCCTTACACTATTTCCCATTTAAATCTATATTTGGATTATACCTCTCTTTTAAATGTATGTGCGTCCTTTTGTCCTCAAGCTCCCTGTACCACTCAGAAAAGTCCTAATCCTAAAAACAATATATGTGTGTTTGAAAATTACTTTCATTTTTTCCCCTGATCTTAAAGATTGAGAATATCTAAAATTTCTTATTTTTTAATTTCTTAATATATTTATGATGTATTTTATTTATGATGTATGCCTGTACAGTTTAAGATTTGCACTTTATATAATAGGATTCACTTCAGGTAATAATTTGAACCATGACATACCATATTTTTCAGAGTATAAAACACACCTTTTTCCCTCAAAAAAAGAGGCTGAAAATCTGGGTGCGTCTTATACACTGAATGCAGCATTTTTTGCTTCCCAAACCCCGCCCCTTCACCAAAATGGCCGTGCAGAACCTGTAGACGGTTTTCATAGAGCTCCCGGGGGCTGGGGAAGGCAGAAATGAGTGAAAAATGGGCCTTTTTTTGCTCAATTCTCCCCCCCTCCAGCCCCCAGGAATATTCTATAAGCCTCCTAAATGCTATGCATGCAATTTTTTTGACAAAAAAAATGGCCCGTTTTCACAAAAAATGGCCGGGTTTTGCTCATTTGGGGGGGAAAGCCTCCCCCCAGGAGCACTCTGTAAGTCCCCTAAAAGCTATTCATGCCTTTTGGGGGGGGGGAAATGGGCCCGTTTTTGTGAAAAACGGGCTGTTTTTGGGAGGTTTGCAGAGTGCAAAAACTTTTTTTTTTAATTTGCCTCTTCAAAACCTTGGTGCGTTTTATACTCCGTGCGTCTTATACTCCGAAAAATACGGTAGTCACCAGAAAAAGCTGCACAGTCTTTGGATGTTCTCCAACTTCTTTATGAGGGTAGAGAAGTATATGCTGCCTCTCAAATTTTAAAATAACATGACATTCTACTCCTATGTCCCCATTCATGAATTGAAATTAGTCATAACATAATCCAGAAGTAAGGGCGGTTTTGGTTTCTCCCAGTTAACTCAGTTGGATTAACACATGCTCTGCTATATCATGTTTTGATTAAGGTTTCTAAAGCCACATCAGCTGGATTCAGACATGCTAAATATGGCCAAATGAGCTACATTACTTCAGCAGTTCTTATAGTTCTGTAACTCTGTATTATTATTCCCAAAATTACAGATCTGATTCATACATTACATCAAATCATAATATGGTTTATAAATCCACCCATTTTAATTGTAAAACAATTAATCATTGCTTATGATTTGGCATGATATATGAACTTAGCAAATTGTTAATTTTGAGGCATCCTAACAATTCAAGGCTAAGAAGGACCAGATTTCCTAAGATTACTTGAAGTGAAGTAAGAACTGGTATTTCTTAGCCCTTACACAACAGCAGCAGCCCTTACACAACAATCAAATGAAATAACTCACTCACTTCCCACCCGTTTATGTGTATTCATTAATCCCATGTCCTTCATTAATTTCATGACATTTTTTTGGGCAAATATATGAATGGCATATTTTCACTAAAAATAAATGGAAAGCTGGATTAATATTAAGCAGTGTCAGTCATAGTAAGTTCAAAAATGTCTAGTTATGAATATACCCGATATAATTCTTACTAAATATAGTGCTAAATTTGAAAATGGGTCAATCCTATCCAAAGCATTTTGTTGCTGGGATGGGAGGAGGGGCAAATATAGTGGTTTTATAAGACTATAATAAACCTTAATTTAATGGATTTTAGATACAAAATATAAAATCTACATCCTATATCCTTCTGCACATGCATAAAATCTTATCTACCATTTTATATATGTGAAAAATATGCTTGCCTAAATATGTTTGAATTTAATGCTTAATGGAAACTGCTTCCCCTATTTCCTGTCAAACAGTGCACTATAAACTCTGATCTCCCACTAAATTTAGGCAAAAGTAGCTAGGTGAAGGATTATCTTCTATACACAAGGTATGTTCAAACATATGTTATTAATGTGGGAAATACATAAGGAAATAACGTTTTAATAAAGTTCAAGGATCATATAAATTGGTACTCTGTTTATCTACACAGACTGGTTGGTTAATTTATCTTAATAATAAAGAATTAATTAGTCTTTCCTATATTCTACGTTTTTATGGTTTTTGATATATAAAAACATGTAGAGCAATAATAAATAATACCTGTAGGAGATAACCAGGCTGGGCTCAAGTAAGGGGTCAAATGCATTATCAGTCTTGTGTCCCTTCATGCCCACAAGAGATCTAAGTGTAGTCTATCTTGAATTTCATTACCTCTTATCTTCTGCCTATTTGCTTTGACTGTTAGTAGTTCAGATTCTTGTAGAAAGCATGAGCTCTCATTTATATTGATTTTGAATATCCTGGACTTCCTGATTTTTCCATGCTTCACAATACTTATACTTGCACGCACACACACATATGTATGTATATGTGTAGGCACATGTGCATGCACACACAATTTTTCCACGTTCAATTGTGTCTGATTCTTGGAGACTGATTGGATAAGTCTCTGAGGTTTTCTTGACAAGGTTCTTCAGAAGGATTTACCTTTACCTCCTTTCTGGGGCTTGGGTTAGGGTACATAAAATCATCTAGCTGGCTTCCATTTCTAAGGCGGGGCTAGAAACAAGTCTCCTGGTTTCTAGCCTGATGCCTTAACCACTACATCAACTAATTCTAATATATACAAATATATAATTATAGGAGTATATATTATACAAATACATACAATATATAAAAATCTTAAAAAAACATACTTACACATGGCTAACTCAGATAAATGGAAAACAAAATATTCCAATTTGCTTTATTACTTGAAGAAAACATGGTAAGAAATTGAGTAAGTGGAACAGAATATACCTCAAGTAGACTTGACAAGAAACACAACCACATGACTTAATTCTACATTATTGTAAGGCTACATTAACACAATTGTGCAAGTCTGAAAATACAAATCTCACATTGTCTCTTTTTACCTCCTGATAAATTAGGGCAGATTATTACTATTATTATCTTTCTTTGCAGATTATTCAGATGCAGGCTCTGATTGCTCTTTATCTGATCACTCCCAGGGCAGCATCTCTTCCCTTCATCCCTCAAGGTTATTCTCACATACCATTACAAATATATAGTAGAAGAATCCTGTTAATTTTTGGTCAGCTCAAAGTTACTATATCTTGATTAGCACCTATATTAATTATTATCCCAGAACAAACTCACATAATTCATGATCCTAATCCAAAGCAAGCTCAAAACCAAAAAAAAAAAAAAAACAACACCATGGAAAGACAAAATAAATACCCTACAATCTCACATATTTTTAGAGGACAAACACGGTTTACCTCCAGGTAAATAGACAAAAGTATTTTGCTATCTGTGTCTTCCACTGTGTCATAGGGCCCAGTTATGCAAATTATATTTAGTCACTTTTATTTAATTGCCCTCAAAGGAATGTGCGAAGATAACAGGTGCTACCATGGACTCTTTGGAGAAATATGAAAATCAACCGTTTCTTTAGGAAGTGCTGAGGCATTTCCATTGTGAGTATTGTAGACATTTTTAATAGAGAGTAGGAACTGAACTTGAAGCTATTTTTTTCACTCTTAGAGACTAGTAGCTTACAGTCTGTAATAAATAAATTCACCTATTAACTATCCTGATTTCAGAAGAACTACCAAAACATCAAACCACACATCAAGTCTGCAGATCTATGGCCAGTTTTCTATATACCCAAACTTCTGAATAAATAAATATCAGTATATTTTGTATCCCAAAGCTGCATTCCATGTTAAGATTCAAGTCTTATGTTTGAACATTATTTGAATAACTTGCCTACGTTCATATTTCACAGTTGTTCTGAAAGTTTGATAAGTGAAAGCATATCCACGTTGCCATTATTTCCAATTTTTACTGAGCTTCAGTATACATATTAATATATAAAAAAGAAAAAAAGCAGGCAGACCATTCCCTTTAACATCCATTCCCTGCACTCTAATTTTACACACACAAGATCACACTACTTTTATATTATCTTATTACTGCTTATCCCATCACTGAAAGCAAACCAGACAGATTATGTTCCCCAAAAAATCTCCACTGCAGAGTATAAGGGACCATGGATCATGCAACACGCTTTTGATCATGTATTACATTTTTACAATGAATTTTGATTCATAAAACGCTTGGTTTACACATCATGCTAAGCAATAGTGTAGCTTGAACCAATGTGCCAACCCAAGCAAGTGCCTGTCTTTCAAGGAACCACTGACAAAAGCTTTCTAGAAGGTTGACAGCTTTGAAAAGAAACCTGGAGGGGGAGAAAAATCAACACAGGCAAACGTGAAATACTTCACCTTCACATTCCAGGTTCTTCACTATACAATTCCTTCCCCCTTGATATGAATTCTTGGGATAGAAGGCGCCAAGGGTCTCCGGAGTGGATCAAATTAGGGATTGTTATTTTACATTGGTAACTTCCCAGTGGATCAGACTCCACCACCACCACCACCATCCTTTCTCCTTTAAACAGAACTGTGAAAGGTGATAGATAGCTTTGAGCACACTACGCAAATGACACGATGTGAAGGAAATTACAGGGTTAATTACTCCAGATTATGCGTAAATTATCTTTGAGAATTGCACCTAGCAAGAGCTTCCCAACGCACTTTCCCCCCCTCCGGCGGAGACGTGAGAGGTTTCCGAGCGGCGAATAGAACCCCCCCGTCCCCCCAGTCGCACCTCCGGAGCTGCGAACAACTTCCCACACGCAACCAAAGAAACGTCGTAAGCACCCCAATTCTCTACGTCTACCCCGCCCTTCTCCCCCGCTCCACAGCCGCCGGTTTACCTTCCCAAGTCACGTCGTACATCTCCGAGACTTTCGCCATCTTGCCGGCCTCCCTCTCCCTTCGCCGAGCGACCGGCTCACGTGATCACGCGCTAGAGCCCCGCCCTCAGACTTGAAGCCCGTGACCGACAGCTTTGCGAACGCGATGTGATTGGCTGGGAGCGCGGAGGGCGGGAAAGGAGGAGATGAGGAGTTGCGAAACGGCCCGGAGGACTCACTCGCTCGGTCGGTCGAGCAGAGTCATGGGCGGGTGCCTGTACTTGCTACCAATCGGTGGTTATAGCCGGGCTCTGCTGGGAGAAGCAAAAAAGGGGCATGCGGGTGATGCTCACTTGCTTGGGTTTGCATTGCATCTGTGATGAGCCCTCTCCCTCCCAAAAGAATGAAATATTTCGGGCAATATTAAAAAGGCAGAATATTTCCCCTAAAGGAGAAATGAAAAAAAAAACTTTAAAGGAGGCAGAAACTAGCCCGTTTCCCTGCCCCCAGCAGAAACTGAGGCGGCCAGTTTATATTAATGTGATTTAGGTCTGATCTAAGCATAGTACACAAAATTATCTGCTGCAGGTCCTGTCAATGACTACTTCAGATTCACTTGCAATAATACAGGAGCAAACAATAGATACAAACTGTTCCAAACTCGATTGCAGAAAATATGACTTCAGCAACAGAATGGTCAATGCCTGGAACCTGACACACCTTGTTACATCCTCAAACCTCCATAACTTTAACCTTCAACTGTCTACCCTGGAGCTCTCCCCATTCCTAAGAGGTCTGTAAGGGGCGTGCATAATCGCGCAAGCGTGCCTACTGTCCCCATTTATTTGTACTCATTTCTTACGTATACCTGCTTATATATTTATATGTTATATTCATCCTTGTTTTCTCATACATACTTGATAAACCAAATAAATAAATAAAATAAATAAATTTGGTAATCCATTCAGAAATACTGGGTTAGGCAAAAGCTTCAGATAAGCACCACAATGAAGCCAAAGGTTGACAAAATTAGCTAAGACAAACACCTAGGATTTGCATTTCCCCTTTTGCCTATAGAGCCAGCCATGACCCCATAGGAATCCAGAAGGTATAAAACCCACCCAACTCTAAATTCTATTTTTGTCAGCTATCCCAGAATCACATGGTGGGTGGTTCTGCTTCATCAATAAAGAAAACTTTTCCAATCAGCCTCCATTTTATTTCCTTTCTCCCGGCTTGGAACTGGACCTGGGATTTTCCTTCCAACACATCTTTACTAATTCATTTCCAATCCCCAAAAATTAGATTTGCACAATACTCTCCTAGTTTCTTTCCAGGTCCATTAATCTTTTGGCGAGGAGCATCCTCTCTCTCCCTGCCTGCCAGAACAGGTTGTTGGAGGAGACCCATGTTGGTCTAGGCAAGAGCAGTGTGTTTGTGTATTTAAGATGGGTGGAGTTCAATTCCCAGAATTCCCTAGCCAGCATGACTGAGGTTGGTAAACACTGCTCTATAGTAGCAAACATTAGGCAGACTCTTGAATGTCTTTTCCGATGCAGGATTTGGGTTTGGCTAATCTAGTGAAAAGAAGAATTAAAGGTGGGTGATTCCAGTATTTGAGGGGCTGCCACAAAGAAGGGTCAAGTTATTGTCCAAAGCACCAGAGGGCAGGACAAGAAACAATGGTTGGAAACTAATCAAAGAGAGAAGCAACCTGGAATTAAGGAGAAACTTCCTAGCAGTGAGGACAATTAACCAGTGGAACAGCTTGCCTTTAGAAATAGTGGGTGCTCCATCACTGGAGGTTTTTAAAAAGAGACTACTAGACAGTCACTTATCTGAAATGGTATAGGTTCTCCTGCTTAAGCAGGGGGCTGGATTAGAAGACCTCCGTGTCCCCTTCCAGCTCTATTCTATTTTATTAAAAAGCATACTTTTATATGTTGTAACTGACTTCCTCGGATGCATACAGTGGTTAGACTGATGGACGATTGAAATCGGATTGCAGGGAAGAAAAGAGGAGAAGACGGAGACTTTCATCTGTAACCTGCCCTCTGTGCAACCAGATGCCTTTTACTGACAAAATGTGTCAGTAAAGGAGATACCCATATCCTGATGTAGAAGGTGGCAGATCTCAGGATGCCAGCACAAGGAATGGTGACAGGGCAAGTGCCAACATAGGGTGATGAAGGGATCATCTTTTTATCTTCTTTAGGCAAAGAAGAATTGCATGTCACTGGAACAGGTTTTCTGGAGAAACATCTGCATCAGAATTTTCCAATCTCGTTCCAGGGAGTTAAAGTTTACATATCTTAAAGCTGCCACTAATGTACAACAAGCGCCGTGGTGGCATAATGGTTAGAGTACAGTACTGCAGGCTACTTCTGATTGCCAGGAGTTGGGCAGTTGAAGTCCCATCGGCTCAAGGTTGACTCAGCCTTCCCATCCTTCCGAGGTTGGTAAAATGAGGACCCAGATTGTTGGGGGAAATATACTGACTCTGTAAACCACTTAGGGCTGTTAAAAGCACTGTGAAGTGGTATATAAGTCTCAGTAATATTGCTATGGCTGAACATCAGGTCTGGGTGAATGCATTTCTTGGCATGAGTTCAAGAGTCTTCTGAAACACCTTAGGAATTAAATCAGGTTCCATTTTTCTAACTCAGAAGTGTAGTTTGCTTGGTTTGGGCTTAATGCAAAGTTTGAATCCAGCTACTGGGCTTATTTTAATCATGGTTAAGGCACACTGTGACTTAAAGCGGTGCATGAGCCAGACCACTGTGCTTTATGCTATGGGTATCAAAATCACTTGGGATTAGAGTTATAAGTCGAAACATAATAAACCAGGGAAAGACAATACTGTACAAGTATTACATTGCTTTTTCACTCCAAATACCACTCTACCAATAAAGTTTTATTACATAATGAATGTAAATACACAAAACTATGAAAGATGTGTAAGTAAACTGTATTCAACAAATCCTGTAGCTTGGATTTAGATTATTTTGAAAGTATATCACTTTGTTGTTAGTGAACCAATAGGCAGAACTTTGCATGTAACATAACACAACACTTTAGAATTTAGAAGCTGTATTTAGCAAGACCCAGAAGATTACCACCTTAGTAGGGAAAGGAACTGGGTTATAATTGAACTAACTAGTTTTCTTTTTATCTCAGAGAATCCAAATGAAACCATATCTTCGTAACTCTCAAACCTCTGCATTCTTTTAACTAATACTGAAGTCACAGTAAGTATGGTATCATTGATATTTTTGCCTTATTCAGCTACAACCCAGGAGCAAGGAATGAAAGGAAAAGATAAAGTATTAATTTACTTACCTACTAGTTGGGTTTATTTCCTGGTTTGTTTAGCCATTTTAATTAGCTACGATTGCCTAGATTTCTCTTTAGATATAACCAATGTCTTACAAACCACAGTGGCAGCATGCCAATAACCAGTCCATTTGGTTTATGGGATTAATGTAGGCTTTTTAAACCTGGAATCACACCCATCTTGTGGTTCTGTGTATTTTCAGATATGCACACATATACCTTCCTACTCAAAACATAGCTTAAAGATCTTGTGACCTCTTGTATATTGGCTGCTTCCATCAGAATTAAAGTCCCTCTTTTCCCTTGCTTACACAAAGCCTGGTGAGACAATAAGAGTTGGGTTTTGCTGAGTGTCTGAAATGTGTTCAGGTCCCAGGAAATCCTCAGACATTTACAATTGTATAACTTCAAGGAAGCTCCTAGATCAGGGATGTCAAACTGGGTGCCCATGAACCAGATGCGTTACATGCAGGCCATGCCTATCTCAGCTTCGTGAATGGGAAAATGTCGTGAAACATCACATGACAGCAACGTGACACCCGTGTCCTAGATCATATAGAAAATATATTAAAATCCTATTCATATTACTTTGCTAGTTAGAATGTTCGCTGGGAACTCCCTACAAACATTGGACATCTTGTCAAAAGTCCTTTGGAGTACACAGGTAATCAATTTAAATAAGTAAATAAATAAATTTAAATGAATAAATATAAGTAAATAAATCTTCAACAATATATGCTCCTCTGTAAAGAATCTCTTTGTTTTATAATATGCAGTAACTGTTACTCCTTAGTAGTGTGATCGCCCCCCCCCCCAAATGTGTCTTGCATTTGTTATCAGTTGTGGAGAAAAAAAGCCAGTGATCTAGAGCAGATGTTTATAAACATGTCCACAGAAAATAAATAAACTACAACATTTGAATAAATCCATGATGAAATAACATCATTAATCTCGGATGTGGATCCTTTACAGAGACATGTTGTTGGACAGTTTTGTTTATCAACAAATATCAATATTTATTAGTATAATAGTATTGTTAATATAAACACAACTATTTCGTTACTTTTTATAATGAAGTGTATTTATAATAAGCAACTTCCAAAGAGCTAAAAATAAAAAATCAAGTATACTTAGTTGATAAAAATATTTAATCATTATTAATCAATTCAAAGAGGAAGGCCTAGTTGAAAAGGAAGATTATGGGCATAGCTCTCTAAAGATGGCATTCACCAGTTTGGGAAGATAAGCATGCCACTTTTTTCAACACCATTGTAACTTTGAGTGGTCACTAAATGAATTGTTGTAACTTGAAGACCACCTGCAATGAATGGCCATTATTATTCATAGTGGTGTCAGTGTATCATATGATCCTTATTGTTCTTATTACTTAAATTTATATCCCATTTGACTTCCAGGAATCTAAGATCAATGCAAATTTTAATGGAAATTTTATATCTCCCCATTTATCTATGTTATTACCTATAGCAGCCTTCCTCAACCACTTCACAATGAAGGAACTGTTAAGAATGCTCAAATTTGCAAAAACAAAATGATGTCTTTTTATCATGATCTTTTGTGAAACTCTAGGGTTTTGCAAAACTGTTATTCTACAATATAATAAGAACTTTATAAAGTCATAATACTCTTCATATTTTCCTTTCAAAAAAGAGAGAAGAACTCAGCTCATAAACTCATGTGAAATTTGGCTCAATTGACTGTTTCTGGATTGGATCCTAGTGTTGATAAAACTCCGGTTCTGATTTCTGCTGGCATGTTTAATTGCAAGCAGAATGCTATTTTATTTAGGCTGCAAATTAAAAACAGAAAAAGGATTGTTGAAAACCATGTTTCGGGCTAGTTATGAGCATTCTTATTTTTTTCTTGAGAAATATGTCATTATTTTTAACAGAGACACGGTTGGTATGCTTAAGATATCAAGGCTTATTTAAATAGGATAGAACAAAGTCTAGCATCTCCAAGGAAAGGATGCTGTGTCTGGAAAACAACAAATGTAGACTCAAGTAATTCAGCCCCAAATAATACAGATGTTTTCTTGAATGATTTTACTGTAGAAAATGCTGCAAAATAACAAAACTACAGACCTCACACATACTCAAAATCCAGAATAGCAATATTAACTTTCTGAGTTGCCTAATACGCAACGAGTAAACTTTTGTTAGGATAATAATATATGTGAATCTGGGGATCATGGAATCTTTAGTCGAAATCCAAATGTTGTACGTGTTTATGTCACCAACAGCTGAGAACGCTTAGTTCAGAGTTGTCATGTATATTAGAAGTGGCAGGAACCACTGGCATCATCTGGAAGTATCCAGCACAAGTTCCAGAAACATATATAACTAGGCCCTTTGGCAACAATATTATACCTCAAAAAGCTGTTGCGTTTGGAATAATTCTTTAAAGACATTATTTTGAGCAAATGGCCTTAGTAGAAGATGTTTTACCCATAAACAAAATTTTGTTAGTTTACTGGACAATCTGCAAATAAAAAGGAAGCAAACCCCCCCCCCCCAAATGAAAATAATCACACTTCAGTTGCAATCTGAGGTCTGATCTCTTTTCTTGTCTCTTTTAATATAGGCATAAAGATGCACACTGCATATTGTATGTTGTGACATTGCTTTCAAGCCAGGAAAGAATATTTTATCTTCATAATAGTCAGCGGTAAAACACAAGTCAGCAATATTTACCAAGTAAGTTCTCTCCATTGTCCTCTTCATCCTACATATCCCTCCCCATGCCAATATGTTGTGAACTCCCCTCCCTGCCTCACAGGATTTTAATTGTTCATTCATCTAATTTGCATTGCCACCTATATCTATTCAATAATCTCTGTGCGGCAAGCAAACAAAAATGAAGGATTACCCTAAAGCAGGGATGGGGAACCTTTTCGGCACCAAGTGCCGAAAAGGGAGCATGCATGCGTGTGCACACACTCATCTGTAATGCAACCAGGAAGTGGAGCTGCCCAGCGGGCATGCATGGACTAGAAAATGAACTTCTGGTTTCTAGCACCGCATGCGCACCGGCCAGCTACTCTTTCAGTTAATGCCACTCATGCATGCACGATAATCACTGGCCTGCACACATGCTTACAACGGGAAATGGAAGATCAGTTCTTCCAGTTTCCAGCACTGCTACACGCACGAAGTCCAGCTAATCATTATGCGCGCCAGAAACCCGGAAGAAGTACGGGCGACAACACCCATGCCAGGCGACATGGCTCCATGTGCCACTTCGGGCATGCGTGCCATAGGTTCGCCATCACAGCCTTAAAACAAAACAAAAAATTAAAACTACACTGAGACTCATTAGACACCCAGATTGTCAGACTCTCTTGGATCACATTTGCCAGATCAATTTCAATCTCATTCTTTCCAGTGCTTGGGAAATATGGCTCATCTCTTGCCAGGAGTCCCTCATCTTGGAAATATGTCCAAACCATTATCTTGGGTACCATCAAAGGACCCAGCTGGTGATATGCAGTGTTCTCTGTCTTTCTAGACTATGTCCTTTGACAGAAAAGCATGAGAAAAACACCACTGTGCCCCTAATCTTTTTTAAAAAATCCTTCTGCCTGGTGTTATAGCATCCTTTGTCAGTTTCTTCAGGGATATGCCTGGTTTTGTCATTTGTTCCCACATGTTTCAGTGGAAACTTACTTGAACCCAGCTTCAATGTATTCATGCGCAAACCAAAAGTTTGAAAAATGCTTGAGGCCCAAATCAAGGGCCATGGATGTTACTAAGTAATATCTGAAATCTCTACAAGATATTTAAGAGCTACTTACGGTAAATAGAGAATTAGAATTGGAGATTTTTTTTAAAGGAATAAAATGCCACATTTTAAAATGCCTCATGAAGTCAAGAGTATATTAAATATGAATAGTACTTTTTTCCTCCTACTTCTATTCAATGATTATGATGGGAAAACAGTGTTTATTGGCACCAATGTGAAACAAAGAAGGATCTTTTACACAGCTAATGTCCTGATAATTAGTAAGATGTATTTTCTCAACAATTAGATTTGCCTGAATTATTTTACTGGATCAAGGAAAAATATTTGAATTTGTTACTAGAAAGTTACTAACAGTTAGTGTGGCTTGCAGTCCAGAATTAGGTTCTGAAATATGCACACAAGGAATATTTCTTTGAGTCCTTGAGCGCACTTACAATAATAATTCATTTTTAATATTTGTTACAGATCCAGAGTTTCTGCCCTAATGGAACTGTGTTTTTTGTAGTACTGTATTACACTACCACTAATAAATTTCCCAGAGCCTGTGTTTGCATAACTCACTTGTCTATGACCTGCATGTTTAGAAAGTAGCATAACAATCCAAATAAATGAATACATGCAATATATTTATATTTTATAACAGTGTTATAATTTAATAAATTTAATGGTTATAAAAACAAAATAAAAGACAACTAAAAATGTTCAGAAGACCTACCTATAATTAAAAAGAAAAAAGATTTGTTTGGGAAAGTGAAAGACTAGGTTGCAATCCGAAGAGTATTTTTAGGTAGGGAAGGAGATTAACATGTAATCTTACCTTATAATGAAAATGTGTGAGGCATGATTAATAAAGAGGGCTAAATGCGGGTGTTTATCCATAAAGGAATAAAGGTGCATAGTTACAAGTGTACAAAGGATAATTGCAAATGTCAAAATCTTTTCAATTACAGTGGTGGTCTGTATGATATTGATTATAATCCTATCAAGCTGTGGTTAATAGAGTTGCAATTATCTCTCCAGTAAATACATATTCTGTAATAATAGTTTAGTGTTCAGAACCAAAATGAAATAGCCACAATTAAACCACAGTCTTTCTGGAAACCATGTAATATCTGGGTGTCCAGTAGGACATGGACCACCCAATCTGTAATTGACTGTTGTTTGTCCAAGTTAAACTCTACCATTTTCCAATTGAATAAAACTCTGGATATCTTAAATCTCAGGGCATAACGTTATATATTTCATGTATAAAGTATAATATTATTTTAAGCAGAAAATTATAAAATCCAGAAATTTCCATTTTATAACATATATGTATTATTGATTCTGGAATAGTAATACAGTTGGTCCAAAATTGCCTATTTGGCTTCAATTTCACATCTGATTTGTAAGAGGCAATATATAAAAGTCAGCTAAGTGATCATGTGACGCCAAGGATTTTTGTACTTCTTTTATAATAAAGCATTTGTGAAATTACACAGCCTAAGAAGATAGATGGAGAGAAACACCCTTTATAAAAATACAACCCAAGATCTTTTATGGAAGATGAATGGTATCAGCTGCAAAATAAATAAAAGGAATGACTCCTTCGCAAACCATAATAATTATCCCATGGAATTTATTACTGTAAGATTGGCTACCTCTGTTTGCAGTTTTTAACAGACAGAATGCAAGGATTCATGGCAGGTAAGACTGTTTTTACATTATCATGGATGCATTTATTTAAATATTCTGCCCTTAGAAGCAGAGATGTCCCATAGAGTGCTATAACATACCATAATCACAATTATTATTATTTTTATAAAACTCTCAAAACAATAATCATAGTAAAATCTATTTTAAAAAATCTATGTTCAAAATACAGCAGCAGATATAGAAGAATCAGTACATCTAAAAAACCACTGGGTTTGTCAACTGAAGCCATCTCGCAGAGAAAAAGATGCTGCTGATAATTTTGAAAATAAACACATTGCCAGATATATTGACCAAAGCCTTCATTTTATCACCATCATCATCCATCAACTATGATAATAATATCAACATCTGCCTCTCCCAGGTCTGTGGAAAGGACTCGACAGAGGGATAAAAATGTTAAATCCCGTCTGAACATCTGGCTGACTGTGCGACAAAACCATAATAGTTGCAACATCTGCAAGAAATGCTAGCAAGCAAGAACTGGTGGGGCCATAAAATAGAGAAAGTCGTAGAAAATGAAGAAACAAAAGTGCGCTGTGACTTTAGAATTCAAACAGATAGGCACCTGCCACATAACGCCCTAGGCTTAACAACTGTCAATAAGAAAGACCAAAAAAAGGCTGGATAGTGGATGTGGCAGTAACTGGAGACAGCAAAACAGAAGAGAAAGAACTGGAGAAGATAATACAAAAACCTGCAAATAGAAGTAGAATGATTGTGTCAAAAGGAAGCAAAGATAGTACCAATGGTAAGAGGCATTGTGGTTGCAATTTCAAAACACAGGGAGCATCACTTGAACATCATAAGCATTAGCAAAATCATCATCAGTAAATTGCAAAACGCAATTTTACTTGGAACAGCTTACAATATGTCACAATAGTTTTAATACAATAACATCTGCCTACCCCAGGTCCTTGGGAAGAACTTAATAGGTAGATAAAAATGCCAAATTCACCGTAAGCATCAGGCTGTCTGTGCAACAAGTATAAAATAATGAAATATAAATAATAATAAAATAATTCACATATCTGGGGAAAAAATATAAGCGCAATTATTGCAATACAGACAACTTTAAAATTGTCTTGGATAGAAAGAATTGAAGCAGTTAAAATGAATATTTGGTCAAGCCTTAATTTTCTGACCAAATTATTCCAATCATTATAATCATGATTATCATTGAACTATAACAACAACAACAGATACATGACAGATTAAATAGATAGAAAACCAAAGCTTTGCATGGACAGCACTTGAAAAACATTGAAAGAAAATGTGATGACAACTTCACATGGACATGGCTTAAGATGGTAACCATCAAGAAAGAAATGGAAGGTTTAATACACACTGTTCAAGAACAAGCACTACAAAATAATGCCATGAAAACGAAGATACAAAAATCCACTGACAATCCAATCTGCTGACTTTGCAACAACAAAGTTGAAACTGTTTCACATTTAATATGTGAATGCAGAAAAATTGCACAAACTGGTTACAAAGCTAGACACCACCGAGTTGCTAAATTAATCCACTAGTCATTATGTAAAAAAATATGATTTACCTGTATCGAGAAAGTCATGGGAGAACATAAAGTGGAAAAAGTTATTGAAAATGAGAAGGTGAAGATCTTGTGGGACTTTCAAATACAGATGGATCATCATTTGAAACACAACACGCCATATATCACGATTGTAGAGGGCCGAAACGTATAATTTATTGACATCGCGGTACCAGGAGATGCCAGAGTCGAAGAAAAAGAACTGGAAAAATCACAAAATACTGTGACCTGGCCATCGAAGCTACCCGATTATGGATGAAACAGGTAACAGTGATACCCATTGTCATCAGGGCACTTGGTACCATATCCAAGAATTTTATAAGATACATCAACTAATTGCAGCTTCCTGCAATAACACCAGCGGAACTGCAAAAAACTGCGCTACCCGGAACATTTTAGGAAGGCACTTGGTTGATTCCTAGGTCACTGGCAGCAACCCGTATCAACCATTAACACCAGTCCTATGGTATTTGTGATGCATTTTTGAATGTTCAGTTGACTGAGTTTCATGTTTAAATAAAGTATAATAGATACAAAAATTTACTGACAATCCAAATTGCCAACTTTGCAATGACAAAGTTGAAACTGTTTCAAATTTAATATGTGAATGCAGCAAAATCACACAAACTGATTACAAAGCTAGACATGACCGAGTTACTAAATTAATCCACTGGTCATTATGTAAAAAATACGATTTACCTGTATCCATAAAGTCATGTTTTTACACACCGAACCGGCAGTAATGCTGGCAGCAACCCACCCCTGGTCTATATCACTGGCTTCATCCCCTTCTTTGTGTATTGATATTATATATAAGTCTCTCCAAGTTTTTGGGGTTTGATTTGTTGTCTGAATGTCATTCATTGACTTCAATAGTGGTTCTGCTAGTTCTTCTTGGAGCTCATTTTGTAAGAAAGGACCATTAGCCATTTAGGTTTGGTGCCTTACCAATTTTAATTTTCTTTATTGCAACTTTAGCTGTTATATATTTGCTTAATATTTGACTATGTTTTTGTCAATCAATTCTTTACACTCTGTGTTTTTAATATATGTTTTCAAATTTCTTTTGTGCCTGGATAATGATTCTTTAAATATTTTTGCAAGCTCCTCTGTAATTTCCCAGTTAGTTTATGACAGTTTGTCCCCTTTCTCTATTGCTGTTTCTTTCTCTTTTCTAATCTGAGATGCCAGACATTTCCTGGTTTGTTTGCATTTTCAAAATGATTTTTGTTTGACATATTTTATCTTTTTGGGAAATTCCTTCATTTCCAATAAACCTAATTATTGCTTAACTGTATTTAACTTTTTCAGTGACTTGTTTTATAAATCTGTTCTAATTCCTGTATTTTCCAGTGGTTTTGCTTTTATCTTTGCTCTGCCTTAACTACATCTGCATACATCATGTAGATGTATTTCAGGTAGAGGACTGGTAGACATTATGGAATGAATAGGATACCTAGCAATAGCAGTTAGACTTATATACCGCTTCATAGGCTTTCAGCCCTCTCTAAGCGGTTTACAGAGTCAGCATATTGCCCCCAACAACAATCTGGGTCCTCATTTTACCCACCTCGGAAGGATGGAAGGCTGAGTCAACCCTGAGCCGGTGAGATTTGAACAGCCGAACTGCAGAACTGCAGTCAGCTGAAGTAGCCTGCAGTGCTGCATTTAACCACTGCGCCACCTCGGCTCTGGTATACCTGATGGATACCTGATGGACTGTAATTTCACAGATAAGTAATTCAGTGACATCAGATCAACTGTGATATATTTCACCACATCTATCTTTCAAGGTGTGCTTCTATCCATACAACCTTTTTCTCTTTGTTTCCATTTCTTTTTTTCATTATCCAGACCAGTTCTAAATACAAATCACTGGTCATCACAGAAGAACCATGTAGTGTTTGCTTAGCTGGCCTTTTGGCCCTGATGGTTTATTTTCCGAGTGTCAAGCCCATCATTAATTCTATTCCCATCCACCAGTCCCTCAAGATCAACTTTTTCCACTCTTTCAGCTTCCAATAAACAACCCTGCCAGATCTAACATATAATTCTGACTATAACAAACTCCAGAACAGCTGTTAAATGCATCTGCCAAGCTCTTAGCCACCAGAGGACTCAGACAGCAAAAGAAACAACACCCAATGAGTTGGTAGGGCATCAGCTTTCTTGTTTTGACAGCAGGTTGACCAACAGTATTGGCATGCATGGCTAGTTTTGCTTATATTAAGTGAGTGAACACTAACTGCTAGTGACAGCAGGGATTCAAACCGTTAAATGAGCCACAGTGGCACAGTGGTTAGAGAGCAGTACTGCAGGCTACTTCTACTGACTGCCGTCTGACTGCAATTTGGCAGTTCAAATCTCACCAGGCTCAAGGTTGACTCAGCCTTCCATCCTTCTGAGGTGAAATGAGGACCCAGATTATTGGGGGCAATAATTTTGAGAGGGCTGTAAAAGCACTGTGATGTGGTATAGAAGTTCTGTTGCTATTCTAAATATGGAAGTGTGTCTCCTTGTCAAAGTTTAGTAGAGATTTTAAAACCCTTGAATAAGGAATAGGAGTCTGTTCTCTCAAAAATGTAGAGTGTGACCTAAAGATTCCTCTGAGAATTCTAGGAAGAGAAGTGTTGTCTGTCTAATATTGTCTATATTGTCAGAGGATGTGATTTGCAGTTCCGATGTGGCATCCTGTTTCCCTGAAAATAAGATGTCCCCGAAAATATTGCAACACAGCAGCAGCCATGAGATGACCACGCTCGCTGTCTCCTGCACCTCAAAAATAATAAGACCTACCTGAAAATAAGACCAAGTGCTTATTTCGGGGGTCAAAAGAAAATAAGACCCTGCCTTATTTTGGGGAAAACACTGGTAGAATGGTTAAGATGTTGGACTAGGCTCAAATCATTATTCAGCCATAGAATTTACTTGATTTGGAGTCTCTCTCTCTCTCTCTCTTTCTCTCTCTCTTTCCTTCCCTCCCTCCCTCCCTCCCTCCCAATCTACTTCATAGTGTTATTATGAAGTTAGAAGGGAAAGAGAGGGCATGTATGCTCCCTTATGCTCCTGGAGGAAAGAGTTAACTTGTATACAGTGGCCATGTATCATACATTATAGAGAACATGTGTCCCTTAGTAATAAAGAATCATCTGTCAAGCATTCCAAGTAATGCACCCATAGGAAACAAAATTCTGAGGCAGGCAAGTTCCTCAAAGAATGATACATCATATTGGCACAAACTGGTGAAAGCCGACTCTGAGTTTTCCCGTGTCTTTCACCTGATTAAAAGTAAAGGTTTCCCCCACCCCAGTCAATGGTCACATTGTCCAATGCAAGTGCTGGCTTGTCACTTGGTTACTGTCTCCTCCTGTGGCCAGCCACCTGTGCAAATGTCCTTGGTTCCCACAGGAAAACTTTATTGTTTTGGCTACAAAACCCCATCTAACTATTCCCCCCCCACTGGTGTGTGGCAACCCTGGAATTTCCAAGATGGCTTCATCCAGGCTCATTTCAGGGTTGACATCATCATCAAGGAAAGTAATAGAACCTTTGAAGTTGCACATTTACACTTGGAAGGTAGATGGATCAGATATTCATGAATGCTGTGTATTCAATCTTTCAAACACTGTTTTTTATTTTAAGTGCACTAATCATTTCTAAATCTGCACCTATACGAACTGTCAGAATGCAAAAATCCTCACACTCTTTCCTCTCTTTTTAGCAAGCCATACAAGTTGCAGAAAGACTTAGCTACTGTTATCAGCTCAAGATAATAGCTCATGAATCCTAAAATAGGCAGAAAAGTTCTGCTACCAGTGAAGTTACAGTTGAATGAAGAAGCACATCCAATGCCGGAAAGGAGGAGCTGATGTTGCGATGATACGGCATGCAATCTTGGAGATCCAAGATCGCAGTTGATATTTCTGCCACTGGACAGTCCTTTTGGACCTAAACCATCTTGAAGAGATGGTGATAGAGAAGAGCTCGTTCTGCCGATCTCAGGGACACTGCAAAGTCCCTGAATGAGCCAGGAGAAGCTCTTATTTTCGATGATAGAAACCCAGCCTTGAAGCTGCTGAAGTTGGGACAGCTCTAGAATGGAAAGAAAGAAAGCGGAAGAGAAAGTGTGTCGGATTGGTGAGGAAATTTTATTATTAGAAAAGAGACTACCCAAAGAAAATGAAAACTAAATTAAAATTGAAGATAAAAGAAAATAAGCGGCGAAACTAAGCTACATTAAACTTAGTGCGTTATCCCTTTTTTAATTTCTCTTTTTACAAATGGAATTTCTGCAAATGTTTCGTGTTTTTTAAATTGGAAGGGTTAGTTTTTCTTCTTTTACTTTTTCTTCTTTTATTTTTATTTCTTTTATATATACTTGTGGTTTAAAAATTTCTTTTTTTTTTACAATGTTTGACTGGATTGTTTTTTTACTAAGAATCTTTCTCTGTAAGTGGTATTTAAATATAACAGCAGAGAAAAAAAGTAACACTGCCACCTAGAGGCAGAAATATTGTTTCTTTTCTCTTCCCTTTTATCATCAGAGTTACACTTCAAGGCTATTCAATTTGTTTATTGAGAGTGATAGTGGAAAGAACATGGATTGTTTACACAGGTGCTCTTCTGGAATATCTATCATTTGCTGGACTGCAGTGAAGACAAAGCCTTGACCTGAAAGATTATAATGAACTTGTTTGGAATATAACAAAAGCCTTGAATGTTATAGTGGCAGTGTTTATAAGTTGGAAGGATGGCGCAATATGAAAAAGAAACATTAATATTGCAAATAATTATGTTTAAAATTCAAAAAATATTAGTAATAACAGATAACAGATTGAGCCAAGGTGGCGCAGTGGTTAAATGCAGCACTGCAGGCTACTGCTAGATCAGCAGGTCAGCGGTTCAAATCTCACCGGCTCAGGGTTGACTCAGCCTTCCATCCTTCCGAGGTGGGTAAAATGAGGACCCAGATTGTTGGGGGCAATATGCTGACTCTCTGTAAACCGCTTAGAGAGGCCTGAAAGGCCTATGAAGCGGTATATAAGTCTACTGCTATTGCTATTGCTATTGCTATTGCTATAAAATTGAGATGAGAATGGAGGATGCAGAACAAAGAACAGCAAAAAGAGATGGAAAAATTGAGGACATTTATCAAAGGAAGAAAGTTGAGGACAGAGTTCCCAAAACTGAAAGAAAAAAGGGACAAAGAGATAAGAAAGTTGTTGATACTGACAGCAAATTGAGCATGGTCAGAAATAGTAAGAGTGGACTATCTATCTCAGACCTCAAAGTACAGAAGAAGAAAAAAGAGAAAATTTGATGGAAGTAATGAGAGAAATCTTGACAGAAACATTGGTGATAACCAAATATAAGTTGATGGAAGGAATAGATAGAGGGTTTTGAGTGCTCATAAGATATGCAAACAAGCAACAAGTTGTGAAAAGAAGTCCATAAAGGACTACTAAGAAAACAACCAAAATATTAATTCCACAAATGACATGAGATATAAAGCTGCACTACTACTGGAAACACACAGGTTGATGTAATGAGAGTTTACAATAAAAATTAAGTCAAACTTAGTTAAATTTAGAGTATTATATATAGTCATATAAATGAGTAACAATGAATATATATATATATATACATACATACATACATACATACATACATACATACATACATATATACACACACACACACACACACAAACACACACATATACATACACATACATACACATTAGCTGCAAATGAGGACTATAAGAGGAGATTAAAAGTATTTGTTATTAAATATAATTAATTTTTATTTAGAATATGTTAGAAAGATGAAATGTTATTGGATGATCTTAGGAGGATTTAATGGAATGCAATTATATAGTTTTACTTCAAATTTAGGATATTTCATACAAAAGAATGTAAAAGCAATTTATAGTCAAATGAATGTTTAATAATTATAATAATTTTTATGTAATATACTGGACTGATAATAATAATGTATACATATATACTAGATTGATATTTTGTGATCTTACATACATTTGAAAGTGATGACTATGGAAGTGATGCACAAAAACTTTGCAAACCAAATGACATGTTGTACGTGATTGAAGAAGGTTCTATGTGTTATGTGTTGTCTGTCTTTGTCTGATCAAAAAAGAAAAATATTTAATATTAAAAAAAGAGAGAGAGAGAGAGGGAAAAGGAACAAGAAAGGATATACAAATATTTTTGGGTTTGCAGAAATACCACCCCAAGAAAATAGAAATTAAGAGCTGGAAGAGACACCTGCAGCAATAGAAAAAGAAAAAGAAGAGAGGGAAATGAGAGAAAAGGAGGGAAGGAAGAGAGAAGGTAAGGAGAGGAAGAGGGAAGGAGAGGGTAGGAGAGAGAAATAGGGGAGAGGTAACGGAAGAAGGAAGAGAAAGGAGAGGACGAAAGAAGAAAGTAGAGAAGGGAGGGAGGGAGAGAAAGGAAGAGAAGAGATGAGAGGAAGAGGAGGGAAGGAAGATAGAGAGGAGAGGAAGATGGAAGAGAGAAGGAGAGAAGGAGAGAGGGTAGGAAGGTGAAGAGGAAGAGAGGAGGAGGGGAGTGGTAAGGGAAGAAGGAAGGGAAAGGAGGAAGAAAGGAAGTAGAGAAGGGAAGGAGGGAGAAAAGAAAGGGAGAAGAAGGTGGTGTCAAAATAGGCGAGGAATGGTAAACAAAACAACCCGAATAAATATTACAATTCTATAAATAGAATGACAAATGTATAAGAATTATGAATGTTAAAAAATAATAATAATGTGACCTATACCTATAATTGTAACCAAAATTTTAAAAAACTTTATTTTTTTTTAAAAGAAGCACATCCAATGCCCAGCAGCCCAAAGATGGTGAGGACTTATTGGAGCCCACAGATGCCCACCGGTGGAATATATGGTATGATTCCAAAATTAATTTCTGGTACCTCGTTCCATTTCAGTACTTGAGAGATTCAGAAGAAATAGGAAGAGGAGTTGTGACTCATGCACATCCCCTTTCTCTGTGATTCTTGACACCTGAAAAGGCATCATGCAAATATTGTTCCAAAAATATGGATATAGTTGCTAGAGACACTCTGTGTTTCTGCCAGTTAATGTGATTCCAGCTTAGTCTTGATCCATGTCACGTTAGCTTAAATGCACCTGATTTTAAATATTTCAGGAAAAGGAATGGGGTGTTTGTTCATCTATTCTGTTGTGTGGTCTGCCAGCAGACAGTGGAACTGGCAGCAGAGTCAAACAGTGAGAGGTTGGGGAGGAGCATGGGCCAGTCCTGGAGTCTGGGGAAGGCTCGGACGAGGGCTCTGTGTTGGAGGCAGAGAGGTAGCCAGAGCCATCTGGGAGTTATGTGCATCCTCCCCTGCCTCCAGAATTAGACATCAGTGAGGCAGAGGAACAGGGGGAGCCTGTTCTCAGTGTGTGCATGTGCAGAGCTGCCAGAAGGCAAGAACAGGCACATGAGCCTTTGCAGAAAGCAACTTTGTTTGTTCTGGTCAATCTGAACAAGTCTGAAGCTCCATTTTGACTGTGTGCTCTGTGTGGTCTTGCAAAGCTAATTGCCAATTAGGCCTTTCACAGCGTTTCAAGGGAGATAAAAGTGGCTGCTTTTCAGCCTTATCCCGAAAGACTTTAGCAAACTTCTGTCGGACTCTTTACAACTATTTGTGACTCATTACGGGCTGTGAATGAACATAATTCACAGCCGTTGAAATAAAAAGAGGGTTTTTGGGACTAAGCATGTGCTTTTTACTATCTCAGGAAGCCTAGGCCAGAACCAGTGGTGGGAATCAGGCAGTTCGCACCTATTCGGAAGAACCGGTTGTTAACTTAATAGGCAGTTCGGAGAACTGGTTGTTGGAAGAAATCTCAATTTTGTTTTTTTCCACTTTACAGGGCTAATAATGCTGTATGGAAGGCAGGAAGGAAACATTCTGGTGTTGCTTCTAGCCAAATCTTTATTGACAGAACCTGCCTCTCTGGTTAACCCTTATTACATTGTAACAACTAAGGCTGTGCCCAGCGACCTGAGTGATGTTGGCCATGCCCACATGGTCATATGACCACTGAGCCATGCCTACCCAGCTGGTTATTAGGGCACAGAACCGGTTGTTAAATTATTTGAATCCCACCAGTGGCCAGAACATATTCATATGATCTGATGCTGATTTGGAATGCACTTGTCTCCACCAAAATGACTTAACTTCTGTTCGAACGCCTCATAGTGACTATGATCTGGATCAGATTTGGAGATTGAGGAAATGGAGATTATTAAAGAACCCCCATTTCCATATGATGATGCAGCTTGTGGTGTGTTATTATATAAACTTCATTAGAGACAGATGGTTGCTTTTTAAAACAAAAAACCAAGCATGATACCATTTTTCCCCCATTTCCCTGTATCTTTCCCCCAAGCCCAGAAACCAACCTCTGAAACTTGTCAAATGTTGCCATTCTACACTTGAGTCACCCTGGGAACCCTACTTGCTGCCATGAAACGGTCAGCTTCTAAAGGAACAGATGTTTCCAGTTAGCAGTCAGAGACCTAAACAAGTGCATGCGATGGCACCAGCACAAATAACGCGTTTCATTTCAAGATATTTATAGCTGTCCTTTTGGAGTTGGAAATTATTGAAGCTAATCCTCAAGCATATAAGAAATGCTGCATGCTGGGCAACAAACATATATTAACAGGTAGCAGGTTGTGCCCGCTCTTTTTCAAGACGCTGAATTCATTTGATATCCCTTTTAATGATGCAGGAATGACCACTGGAGGTGATTTATCAAGGCGGCTGCTGTGCAACCTCGGATCATTTTCAACAAGACCTAGGAGGGCAGAATGCCAACTCTGCATGGAATCTATATGCAATTGCTATGCACCATAAATCACGGGGCGTAATCTATTTTGGGGTCAAGGGCCAAAGTCATTGTGGGAGGTGTGGGAAACATGTGTGGATTGAAGTCAGGAGGAAGTGGACATAAGCAAAACAGTTGCCTGTTCTTTTACATAAATACGGTAACACAAATTATAGCCATGTGTAGGTAAAGGTTCCCCATCCACATATGTGCTAGTTGTTCCTGACTCTAGGGGGCAGTGCTTATCTCCATTTCAAAGCTGAAGAGCCAGCGTTGTCCAAAGACATCTCCGTGGTCATGTGACCGGCATGACTAAATGCCAAAGGTGCATGGAATGCTGTTACATTCCCACCAAAGGTGGTTCCTATTTTTCTACTTGCATTTTTACATGCTGTCGAACTGCTAGGTTGGCAGAAGCTGGGACAAGTAACAGGAGTGCACTCTGTTACACGGCACTAGGGATTCGAACCGCTGAACTGCCGACCTTTCTGATCAACATGCTCAGTGTCTTAGCCACTGAACCACCATGTCCCTAGTATGTAAGGGTCCCAAATATAAGGGGATCTATACCCATGTATAGGTCCCCTAATATTTGGGGTTCCAACTTGAGATGAGATTGCACAAGTATAAATAAAAATGAAATCCAGACAGCTCTGAGGAAAGGAGAAATATTTATTCCAGAAAACCAAGGGGGGTTGCTTTGGGAGCAGCTGCAGAGAAGTGGGGTACAGCAGGATGCTTTTATAGGGGAGCTTGTGCTGGGTGTGGCAACATGTACATGCTGATTCTAGGGTGACACTTGGGGGGCGTGGGTGTATGGTGTGTATTCTTGTGAACATGTAGTTCCGCTGGGAGACCAATTTAATGAACTCTATTTGTGTTTGCACACCTTCTCTTTCGATATGTGGATTAGGGCTGGGTACCGTATTTGGGATTTTTGAGGAAGTTTGAGCAAAAGATCCCGCTTTGTTTTTTTTTACTTGATTAGCTTAGTTTCAGCTTGACTGTCAATTATCTAGGGGAGGCTCTCTTTCTCAGTCCATTGTGGATTCTGTTAACATTTTAAGGGAAGATTAGAAACAGTATAAAGAATAAAATATATTTTGATATCATACTTTCCACGTTTTCTTATAACTAGGGTATCTTGAGCAGATTTGCCAGAAGGATGTAGGAATCAGAATCAGAATAGAGCTGGAAGGGAGCTGGAAAGGTTGCCAGAAAGGTCTTGGAATCAGAATCAGAATAGAGCTGGAAGGGACCTTGGAGGTCTTCTAGTCCAATCCTACCTTTCTCAATTATTTCCTTTGAAAATCTGAAAATATTGCTATTATATGATAGCTGGAAGAGGACTATGTGTTCAGTGCTAGTCGGGATAAGATGGATCCAGTGGCCAATGAGAACCAATTCACTACCTCCTGTTGCTACTGAAAGCAGAGATCTGTTTTGCATCATAGTATGATTAGCTGGCCAGTTGGAAAAATATCCACCAAAATAGCTTTTGAGGGATACACCTAGTGTGTGCATTCATTCTATAAATCAAGGAGATGGGAGGCACACATTCTTCCACTGTAGTCATTTTTTTTAAATATTATTATTACAAGTACTTTAAGGATGGGGCACAGGGATGGAATTTTTGCCTTTCCTTTTGAGAGAGATATTTTCATATGGAGGCAGAAGCTTTATGAAAAAAAAACTTTTATTTTATCTCACTTCTTTTCTAATTTCTTTTCTTAAAATACAGAAAGTTGTCTAAAGTTAATCGTTTGCCTCCTGTGAAAATGTTACAAGTTCTGGGTGATTCACTAAAAGCGTTGAGCAAGGGATTGGTTGCAGCCAGCAAATTGACAGCTTTGTTGTAAATGAAGGACTCTCGGGAACAAAACTATGAATCCCAACAAAACCGAGCCAACTTTAATCAGTCCTGTGTAGGTGAAGGTCAGATGAAAGAACTCATTCTAAATTTCTTTTGGCTTCGAGACAGGA
Organism: Thamnophis sirtalis; assembly: GCF_051295495.1. NCBI lineage: Eukaryota > Metazoa > Chordata > Lepidosauria > Squamata > Natricidae > Thamnophis > Thamnophis sirtalis. Next base: position 120,358,345 of record NW_028261382.1, read on the forward strand.
GCTACAGAAGACTGTGACCTCTTGATGAGACAAATGGCTGGTGTCATTTTTTAAAAAAAAGATGTTTGCAATTTTGGAGAAGAGTAGATAGTTCTGCCAGACTTAAAACTAAATACAGATTTCAGCTACAAAAAGAAAAAAAGTCATGGGATCTCTGTTGAAATCTCCCCCCCCCTCTCTCCAAGGAAGATGAATTTGGGGAGAGGGGGCAATCTTTTTTGTTTAAATGTAGTTAAACTTTTATTATGCATATATACATAATACATTGTCGTCGCTGTATATTCTCCAAAGCTAAGTTCCCTTCCCCATCCCCAAAAAGATAAACTAATGTTAGATTGAATGCCATCTTGGAAATTAGATTGAAACAACTGTTTAGTAATACTGTAAACAATATATTCATGAAAGGACTATGAGGTCCTCCTAACTCTGCTTCTCATTCTGAAAGATTGCTTCTCGATAGCGAAATGGTGACAGCTGTTTTTCAGTAAGCAATAAGAGTTTAGCAAAATCCATTCATGCAGCAGAATGAAATTATATACCAAAATAGCACATCAGGAGAAACGTCCTTGACGCCTCCCTTGATGCAAGGTGTTCTTGATTTAAATGTTGGCATTCATTTTTCCAGTTTGAAGCGCATGATACAGTTTATCCTATCCTATCACCTAAGATCCCATTCCTTTCTACTACACATGTTGCTCCATGTTTCGTTCTGGTCCTTTGGGAGAAGGTTGGGAACAATCCCCCTATGGATAAAATGGGTGTGAGAAGGTCCTTCTACTAATATAGCAAAATTTATTCACTTATCAAATTAGAAACAGCCCAAATCCTTCACAGAGGGACTCTGAGCTTTGTGCATGTAAAATATTATAACATAAAAACCATACATGACATTTATAAAAGAGACAAAGATAGTTAAAATTCAACATTAAAAGTTAATTATAAGGCACAGGTAGCGCCTATCAAGGCAGTAATCAGCACCATGGTTGGGTACTCTTCTGCGAGCCCCAGGCAACGTAGCAGAGGCAGATTTTTAGACATTTCTGAAAGGCCACAGAGTCGGCGCCTATCTGATCTCTGGAGAGGTGGAAGAATGTTCCTGTTGTGGCCCTCCAGCAGCCAGCAAAGCTGGCAGGAGTTTTGAACAGTGAGGAGGTTGGGGAGGAACATAAGCCAGTCCTGGAGTCTGAGGAAGGCTCTGATGAGGGCTCTGTGTTGGAGGCAGAGAGGGGGCCAGAGCAGTATGCCAGAGAACTGGCCATATGCCAATTCTCAGTTGCCTTCAGAGTCAGACATTAGTGAGGCAGATTAACAGCTGGAGCCTGTTCCCAGTGTGCGCATGCGCAGAGTTGACAGACGAAGGGAACAGCTAAAGAACAGGAGTCGACTTGGGAGTAAGGCCACAGGTGGATGATGAATGGCCCCTCCCAGAGAAAATAAAATAGCAGCGAAGGGGGAGTGGAGTTTGCAGGAGATAATTAGTTCACTTAATTGGTTTGTGACTCTCCGAGACTTCTGACCAAGTTTTGCAGATATCAGCCTGTCAGCTCTCCAAGCCGGATAAGGTCTGTGACTGTAAAGCCTCCCTTGAAAGACTTTGCTGGATGCAAGAGAGCAGAATTTATAGTAAATTAATAAAAGGGATTTTTGTTGGGACAAGGAGTTTGCTTCATGCTCTCAAGAAGCCTCGGTCAGAACAGCAAGGCCAATGGTAGAGAAGGCTCTCTTCCTGGAATCCAGCAGTTGGAATGATTTAATATGATAGACAGCATACCTTCCTTGCCTTAAGGGTGGGATGGGCTGATGTAATGAAGAAGGTTCCACAAGTAACTAGGTTCCATGCCATGTAGGGTTTTAGAAGTCATAACAACACTTTGAATTGGACTTGGAAGCAAATCAGCATGTGCTGCAGCTTGTACAGCAGAAGCATTACATGCACTATCCTTTGGTCACCCAAGATTGCTTTACATGTCATAGTCCGTAAAAAAAAGTGGGCTGATTAGCACATGTGGCTTATTATTCTTTAGGGCTGTGAAACAAGGATAATAATAGCACACACAGAACAAAAACTCCATGAGTCCCACCTACATTTCCTGCGGAGAATTCTGGGTGTCACTCGGAGCGAACATGTCACCACTGAAGAAATTTTGCAGCAGAGTCGATCCGGGAAGTTGCAGACTATTGTAATGGAACATTGAATGTGTCTAGCTAGACATATTCTTCACTTGCCAAAACATTGATACCCCAAAAAATGCTGCATGATGGAAGCCAGTAGGGAGAAAAAGAGACGAGGTAGACCACACAATACTTAGTGTCAGACATTAAAAGATAACCTATAATAATTTAATAATTTAATTTATTATAATATAATAAATTAATGATAATAATAATAATGTATACAATGTGTAGTGTTATGATAAGTAATAATTGGATATGAATATTGAATGGTAGAGCCAAGGTGGCGCAGTGGTTAAATGCAGCACTGCAAGCTACTGCTAGATCAGCAGTTCAGCGGTTCAAATCTCACCGGCTCAGGGTTGACTCAGCCTTCCATCCTTCCGAGGTGGGTAAAATGAGGACCCAGATTGTTGGGGGCAATATGCTGACTCTCTGTAAACCGCTTAGAGAGGGCTGAAAGCCCTATAAAGCGGTATATAAGTCTACTGCTATTGCTATTGCTATTGCTATTGGTACCCATGAAAGGAAGATTAGAAATCCTTTTGGATTATATACAAAGGTTAGTAAAAAAGAATTAAGTTAGATACAGTTAAGTTTGATTATTAGGGGGAAAATGTTATGATACAGGATATAGTCAAATAAAGGAGGGATAATGATGACAACCTATATATATGTATGAGTATAATATAAGGAAACTAGATGAAAATTGCCAACAATGATTTGGAAAGAAGGATTAGAAAAGTTTGTTATTAAATATTATGGAAGTTTAGCTAGAACAGGACATAAGGATTCAGTGTTATTGAAGGATTTTAGAAATATTAAATGAAATGCCAGTATGTGGTTATGTATTAAATCCTGGTATATTTTATGATGAAGGACGTTTAAACAATTATAGTCAAACAAAAATGGAGGTATAAGGGTAACATGTATAAATATTTGAGTTAAAATACTTAATATGAATTATGCTTGATGACTGTGGAAGAGATGCACAAAAACCTTTTGTAACCAACTGATACACCTTCTACAGTATGTAAAGAAGGAAGATTTTATGTGTTGTGTTTGTTTTGAAAATAAAAAATAAATTCTATTTTTTTTAAAAAAAAGATAACCTACGAACAGTAGACATCAAATGGGAAGAAGCTGAAGACTGTTGTGGATAGATTCATTGGAAGAAGCTTGCTGCCCTATGCACTTCACATGAAAGGAACCAATGAGAAGGAGGAGGGGGGGCTGCCTGTTAATGACTTTCTGTCTACCTATAGTTCTTGATCTTTAAAATGGATATGGGGCAGACAGGCCTTCAAAGAAAATCATGGTGTGTAGGAGAAACTGGGAAACTGGGTATAAACTAACTGAGATCAAACGTTTATTTGTGAGAAAGGTGGCATATATTAAAGCTTCCTTGAAATTGGTGACTTAATTCTACCAATGCCAACGTGTTATTCAAATTGCATGTGTGCAGAAATAAATACAATTAGGATCTGAATGTTATTTTTCTGAATATTAGATTCAGCAGAAATCTTAAGGCTATGGAAAGCTTTCCTGATTTCCTTAACTTTTTTTCATCTTGAGCAAATGGATTTATTGCAAGGATCTCTGGTATTTCTCTAAATATTTCTTCCAAATTAGAGCGATTGTATAGTCCTGGTATTTTACAGGACTTTTAAGAATTCATGAACTGGTCCAAATATTAATGCTATTGGGATTTGTATTTATATTGTGAGAAAAAAAGTTTTTGCTTTTTTTGAAGCATGTTTCCCTTCATTTAAAGAAAAATGGAAAGAGAAAGAAAGAAATTAGAGGTATGGATACAGAATTTTTTTTTACTGAATGTTTAAGCTAGGAATACGTTTAAGACAATTCATTGTTTATGTTATACATATATCATGGGTGTGTACACACACACACATACACACGAACGATCTGGGAAAACAGATCTATATGTTCATTAGAAATATATATAGGAAGCACCCATTTAATTCTATGGGCTTAATTCACATTCGTTTTGAGATGAGTTTCTTCAGTTTTTGCAGTTACTCTGGCTACATAGCTAATTCTCACTTCTATTTTTTCCAGGGAAATTCCTTTTTTCCGGTTTGGACTAGAGTGAATAACCCTAAATTCCAGCATAGGAGCCAAATGCTGTTTTCCATTACTGAAAAAAATAAAGGTCTGGCTTTCATTTGGCACTTGATAGGTCTTTCGGTTTCCATTCCTGCGTGAAGGTCTAGGCACAGTCTAAATTGCTGGACTTTGTTGTTGTTGTTGTTGTTGTTGTTGTTGCTGCTGCTGCTGTTGTTTGACCTTTCAGGTCTTGCAGGTGGGATTTCAGACCCGATACCTACTTTATGTGACAAGCATGCTTTCTGCGTGCATGTTGGTCATGCTACAGTTTCATGGCTTCAGCCTTCAGCAAGTTTTCAACTTCTGCAAGAATAGCGGATGCAAGACTTACTCCAACCATCTCCACCTCGTTGTTATTCTGACCATTAGAGAAAACTCTTGGAAAGAAGTCCTCATTGGAGGAAACAGATGACTTTGCCCACCAGAATCAAAGCCCCCAATACTCACAGACTCAAGGTGTCCTTATTCATAACCTGTAGAGATTCTCAGTCATCCAGGTCACGGTTGTCCCAAATGTGCTTTTTTTTCTGGAGGCAACTGGACTTTCTTGTTTTTTCTTTCGAAGACGTTTCGCTTCTCATCCAAGAAGCTTCTTCAGCTCTGACAGGATAGTGGGGAATGAAAGGATTTATATTCCTTGCAGACAGCTGGTCATTTGCATCCTTTTTGGGGAGGAATATAAATCCTTCCTTTTTCACAGTTTTACACCGGTATCAAAATCCTATGAATAAGAAGACCATCTCTAACCATCAAAATTGTTCTTTTTTTTAAATCCCACTCAAAAAATTGTTTAACACAGACAAACACTAACTCAGTTTTTCTCAACCTCGGCAAGTTTAAGGCAGCTGGCTGAGGAATTCTGGGAGTTGAACTCCACACATCTTTAAGCTGCTAGGGTTGAGAAATAGAGTTATTTTGGTAATTTAGTACGTGCACTAGATGACTGATAACGATATGCATCAATTCAGTACAGAGTATTCTTTTCCATATTAAAATTCCATATTACCTTTGAATAATCTCAGGACTCTGGCTTTCTGTGTTAAGAAAGAATTTATTTAAAGCACAATACTGTATCAGAATCTGCAAGTAGACCTGAGTTCTACTGTTTAAAATTTACAGAGTTCTCTGAAGTATGATTGTTTCAAGGAAGAACTTCAAACAAACAAGCCTCAAATAAATCAACAAACACAAAACTGCAGATGCTCTTAGTTCTGAGGAGGGGGTAGGCAATAGTGTTCTCTGTATATATTGTATTTTCTTACAGAATATTTACTGCAATTCTTTTTGCTAAATGCTTTCATCTTGTTTCTTTTCTACAATTGCATGTAGGCATTTGTGACACTTGCAAGCTAACCTGCACAGTTTTCCCTTTAAAAAGAATCATAATTCTTGTTTGCCTTTATAAAATTGTAGATATTAGACCATGAGCATAAGAATGAATGACTACCATTCCTTCTTCACTGAGTGTGGTCCTTGACATGCAGGTCCATGCCCAGGTTAGCACTAGACAAGATGAAGTTGGTTTCTCATTTGACCTTCAGTTTCAAAATCTCAGCACCTTTACTACATACTGTAGTAACTGAAGATTGCTCTAGATGACATCTTTCAAAATTGTTTGGCTAACTTTCAAGTCAAATTTAATTGATTTGCCACCGAAGCTATTGTTTATGTGATTTCTTGCCATATATGCAGTGGTGGGATTCAAATAATTTAACAACCAATTCTCTGCCCTAATGACCAGCTGGGTAGGTGGGGGCTCGTGGTCAGGTGACTGGGCGTGCGTGGCCAACTCAACGTCACTCAAGTCGATGGGTGCTTCGTCTTAGTGGTGACAATGTAATAAGGGTTAACAGGAGAGGCAGTTTCTGTAAGCAGGGCAATAAAGATTAGGCTAGCAACAACACCAGAATGTTTCCTTCTTGCCTTCCTTACAGGATTAGTCCTGTAAAGTGGAAAAAAACAAAATGAGATTTCTTCCAACAATCAGTTCTCTAAATTGCTTAGAAAGTTAACAACCGGTTCTCCCGAATAGGTGCAAACTGGCTGAATCCCATCACTGCATATATGTTATTCATATGAAGTATTCATATTAAGTCCCAAAGGTGCTTTTTCAAAAGGCAATTGGACTTTGTTTCTTCTTGAAAACATTTTTGCTTCTCACCCAAGAAGCTTCTTCTGTTCTGACTGAATGGAAGGAAAGATGGAAGGATTTATATGCAGTCATCTTAGCACACTTTCTGAAAGTCTTTGAGGACACTCCACAAAGTCCACATTCTGGACAGAAAGGAACGTTGGTTTGAAAGAGGCAATCTATATTAAGATTGAACCGCCTGTCTCAGCAGAGAGGGACGGACATGACACCACCTATATCCTGGTTACAATACTATCCTTTCTGCAGTTCTAAGAAGATTCTTTTGCACTATTCAGGTGTCCCAGAGGGCATAGATAAACATCCAAGGGGTCTCAACAACTTTCAGAAAGAAGGCTAACGATCAGATGACCACCAGGGATATCCCTTCATCTTCCACCATTCAGTCAGAACTGAAGAAGCATCTTGGATGAGAAGCAAAACATTTTCAAGGAAAAACAAAGTCCAGTTGTTGTTGTTTTTTTTTGGGGGGGGGAAGCACTATTGGGAAAGCCATGTCCTGGATGACTGAGAATCCCCATAGATATCAACATTAACACCTGTAATTTGGAAAGCCCTGGGACACACTCAAGACTTCAGCTGTGTATCATTTTGAGCACCTCTGCTTCGTGCGGTATGGACTGGTACTCTGATTTTGAAAGGCACACATTTCAAGTCGGTGGCTTCTAGCAGTTCTTTTCTATACTTGATCAAATATCACTTTAAAACTAAGGCAAATAAGAATGTTTTGGGTAAAACCATGTACTATAAAACCCAAGTTACACATAGGAGAAGGAAGGAAGAAATGTTTAAAATCCCACTTGATATATACTGTACATGTACATGTGGTACACAGATGTTACATAGAGCCCTATCTTTCTTTCTTTACTTTTCTACATTAGGGTTTTTTTGTGTCTGTTTTTCTTTCCCGTTTTATATAGTTAAGTCACCTCTTCCCTCCCCATAGCTTTCTTCTATTCCAAACACTATAGTGATATGCTTTGGAAGGCATCCCTGCAGGGTAAAAGAGAAGATAAATAATTACCTGTGACAGAAATTTGGTTCTGTGGGCCTCAGAGTGAAAGACAACCACAATGGGAATATTTTAACCCCCATGTATTATACATCAGACAGGAAAGTTCCTATAAGACTGTCTGTCTTGATGTTATAATGATTTATGACTATGTCGTTGCTGACCCCAGATTCTGGAACACCTATTACAATTCCTCTTATTGTAATAATAACTTCTGCTTCTTCTTGTAGACATTGTTGCAGGAGACCCATGGTAGCAAAAATCAGGAGGAGTCTGGTAGCCCTGTTTCTAAGTAACAAATGTTATTAAAAGGCATATTTTTTTGTGTGAGTACAGTCAGTTGATAAAATTTGTTAGTCAGAAAAGGTGCTGTCAGACTTCTACTGATTTTATTTTTTTAATTTTGTTTATACAAACATCTTTGCAACACATTATACATCTTTTACATAGTCATTGTGTTTCCTTTGTCTGTACATGTAAATCTTATCTATCTCTATCTCTATCTCTATCTCTATCTCTATCTCTATCTCTATCTCTATCTCTATCTCTATCTCTATCTCTATCTCTATCTCTATCTATCTATCTATCTATCTATCTATCTATCTATCTATCTATCTATCTATGTACACTTTTTTTCATATATCTTTTCTATCAGTCCAATATATAACAACCTTTATATACATTTAAATCATCCTATGTCTCTTATTTCTTACTATTTTTGTCTATAGTCTATTTTGTATTTCCACTTCTTATTTATTCTCCAGTTTTGTATTTGTTTTGTAGTTTCTTGATCTTTCTTCTTCTCTTTATTGCTTTCCTACTTTTTTCCCTCTTCCCTCTAGCCATTTATACCATAAGTCCCATACTGAGTAATATTCGGATTCCTCTTTATCTTTTAGCTCTTTCGTGAGCCTATCCATTTCGGTGCATTCCAATATTTATTTTATTACATTTTCTTCCATTGGTATGTGTTTTTTCCCCCAATTCTGTGCTTATGAGATTCTTGCTGCCGTAATTATGTGTAGAATTAGGTATTTGACACTTTTCTCATGATTCCCTTTTATTATTCCTAATATAAATAATTCTGGTTTTGGTTTTATTTGAAGTGCAGTGATCTCTTCCAGCCAGTCTTTTATTTTTGTCCAATATTTTTTTGCAGACTTCCTCTGATTTTCTAATCAATATTAGAAACTAACTTATTAGAAACAATATTACAATCAATTTATAACTGATAAAAATTATATTACAAATATCCAGTATATAATAGATAATATTTCAAGGTCAAACTACGCTGTTAGAACATTAGTGACAACTTCTTTCTCTAGCTATGAATGCTCATATTCCGGTAATATCTGACCTGAATTTCAGCAATACAGTACAGTTTGGTATTGTGGTTAAGACACTTGGGGTGGGGGAGTGGTAGAAAGTGGGAGACCGTGAGTTCAAATGCTGCCTTAGTCAGAAAGCCAGGTGAGTGACCACAGGCCAGTTGCTATCTCCCAGCTCAATCCACCTCACAAGGTTGTAGTGGGAAAAATAGGAGGAGAAGAGGTGTTGTATATGTTCACTATCCTGAGTTATTTGTACAAAATAATAAAGGCAGGCTACAAACAGACAAATCAGTAAATAAACAAATATGGGGTTGCCACTGAAGACAGCTCAGAAAGCACAACAGCTGGGTTTCGGCAAATGATTAGGTGCAAATGAGCCGATATTGCCAAATAAACCTTTAAAAATAAGCATTAAATTCCCCTTCTCTATCAGCATTCATTTCAAGGTATGTTTTTCAAGCTCTGCATGGCTAGGGAATTAATCATATGAAAGGCCACCTACAGTAGTTCCATATAAACCCATATCATTAAGACCATTCTGTGTAATTTTTCTTTGGGTTCACATGCCTTAAGAACAGACACAAGCTATGATCCATGCTTACTTTGGGAAAACAGTGGCTAGACAGGTTTGTCTAACATTCAGTATAGCACATTTGAAATAGTGGGTGGAAAAGTTCTATAAGTTTGGGCATTTAATTTCCTGAAGCCTTTATGAGATTGAATTCTACTAAACTTTTTATTTACCATATTTTTTGGAGTATAAGATGCACTGGAGTATAAGACGCACCAAGATTTTGAAGAAGCAAATTTAAAAAAAAATTTTTTTGCACTCTGCAGACCTCCCAAAAATGGCCTGTTTTTTGTGAAAATGGGCCTGTTGTTTTGTCAAAAAAAGGGTATGCATAGCCTTTAGGAGGCTTGTAGACTGCTCCTGGGGGCTGGGGCGGAGCAAAAATGAGCAAAAAATGGCCCATTTTGTTTTAAGGTGCACTGGAGTATAAGACGCACCAAGATTTTGAAGAGGCAAATTAAAAAAAAAAATTGTTTGCACTCTGCAGACTTCCCAAAAATGGCCTGTTTTTCACGAAAATGGGCCCATTTTTTGTCCAAAAAAGAGCATGCTAAGCCTTTAGGAGACTTATAGAGTGCTCCTGGGGGCTGTGGGGCAAAAACAGCTTGTTTTCACTTATTTCTGCCCTCTCCAGCCCCCAGGAACCCTCTGGAAGCCTCCTAAAGGCTATGCATGGCCATTTTTGCAAAGTGGGTGGGGTTTCAGGAGGCCAAAAATGCTGTATTCAGTGTATAAGATGCACCCAGATTTTCAGCCTCTTTTTTTGAGGGAAAAAGGTGTGTCTTATACTCCGAAAAATATGGTAATTTTAATTCAGCCAGTGTTTTTAGTTGTTAGATTGTTATAGAGCAGGAGGGATATGACCTATCTCCTCTTTACAACACAGTTCTTTCCGCAATTCCAGGGAGGTTCCACACCCATTTGCACTGTGATTCAGGTGATCCTGAGGCCACAGACAAACCTCTAAGTTCCTCAATGATTCTCAGAAAGAGTGCTAATGACCAGATGAATATTGCAAGGATTATAAATCCTTCAATTCGCCAGCATTCAGTCAGAACTGAAGAAGCTTCTGGGATGAGAACTGAAATGTCTTCAAGCAAAACAAAGGAATGTGCTCTACATGGGGCTGCCCTTGAGGAGTATTCGGCGACTTCAGCTAGTCCAGAATGCAGCCGCGCGAGCGATCGTGGGTACACCTCGCTTCACCCACGTAACACCTATCCTCCGCGAGCTGCGCTGGCTACCTGTCGATCTCCGGATACGCTTCAAGGTGCTACTTGCCACCTATAAAGCCCTTCATGGTAGTGGATCTGGGTACTTGAGAGACCGCCTACTGCCGATCACCTCCACACGACCCATTAGATCTCATTGTTTAGGCCTCCTCCGAGTTCCATCCGCTGGCCAATGCCGACTGGCCACCACGCGGAGGAGAGCCTTCTCGGTGGTAGCCCCGACCCAATGGAACGATCTCCCCGTGGAGCTTCGTACCCTCACCACCCTCCAGACCTTCCGCACAGCCCTTAGAATCTGGCTATCCCGTCAGGCCTGGGGCTAAAGATTGTAACCCGCCTGAATGGTATGAATGTTGCATTTTAATCATGTACTGTCTTATATGTAAAAGTCTGTCCCCCCCCCCTTCCTTTTGATTGTGAGCCGCCCTGAGTCCCCCCAGGGAAAAGGGCGGCATACAAATAAATAAATAAATAATAAAAAAAAGTCCAGTTGCCTTTTGAAAAAGCACCTTTGGACAACAGTCCAATTGCTTTTGTGCATGATTGACATTACCTAGCATTGGCAAGCTTTGATAGAACAGTATAGAAATTCTTACACCTCCAAGGAGGAATAAGGAAGTTGTTATAAGGTTGCGAATTCCTTGCTCAGCTGGTCAGCACAAAAAAGTCAACTAGGTTTGGCTTTTCTTATTACTTGGATAAGAGATAACTAGGAAATCTCAGGGTTGCAAACTATAAAATGGGGAGGGAGAATTGGAGAAGGCAATGTAAAATCACTTCTATATCATTGACAAGGAAACTGCACCAATGTGAACATACAAGGCACCAGAAGTTAAACTTGATTCAAAAGCAATTTACTTTTTACTGCTAAATCCTTTTTTTCTTTCCACTACTACATCAAGAATCTATGCATTAGTGATTGGTATATCTGTAGCTGATAATTGACAATAAAGTGAGGGCTGATGTATTGTTTTCTCTCAACTTTAATAGCAGTCAGCAGAAGCCATAGCTGTTAATCAAAGCAAGGAGATTAAACTATTTTACGAATTGTTTATAACATAATGATGTTAAGATAAAGGCCTGAAAGATGAGAGATAATACGGCAACTGTGATGAATAATTACTGAGCAATCAATGGTAAAAGGGATGGCACAGGACAAAGACCAAGGTAATCTGAAGCATTTCAGGACACTGGACAGCTCCTACTGAAAACTGATGTTGTTCCTATTAAATCTAATGTCTGTGGCCATATGCTCCCACACAGGCCTTAGAAATACCCAAACCAAGGCCTTTTGCTGTAATCATATTGGCTGACAAAAATGAGTGAACATTTTGATGGGAACTGAACAGTCCCATGCACTATATCATCAATGAAGCGTCTGGAAGTCTAGTGCTTTATAAGTGAAAAAAGCAATGCATACAGATAAAAGGTAAAGGTTCCCTTCATACATATGTTCTAGTCATTCCCAACCATAGGGGGCGGTGCTCATCTCTGTTTCAAAGCCAAAGACCCAGCGCTGTCGAAAAATGTCTCCGTGGTCAAGTGGCCAGCATGACTAAATGCCAAAGGCGCACGGAACGCTGTTACCTTCCCACCAAAGGTGGTTCCTATTTTTTCCTACTTGCATTTTTACATGCTTTTGAACTGCTAGATTGGCAGAAGCTGGGACAAGTAAAGGGAGCTTACTCCATTACGTGATGCTAGGGATTCGAACCGCCTAACTGCTGACCTTCCTAATCAACAAGCTCAGTGTCTTAGCCACTGAGCTACTGCGTCCCTTCTGCATGCAAATAGATATTATCAACTAATAGATGTTGTGAGATTCTAAATATATCCTGAGGATAACTAAATGGAATCCATTCTGTTTAGTTCTATGATGGAAAGCCACTAGAAAACACAGAACTATCACATAGACTTTTGGGAAAGTAAAAAAAAAAAATCCATAAGAAGGAGTGCCATAGTACTATGGTCCCCAACTTTTCCAGCTTGGCATACTGGCAGGGGAAGAAGGGATGGTTCCAAGCAAGTGGCGGCATGTGTGCAAAGCACCATTTTCATGAGTGGTGGGCACACATAAATGGCGCTCACACAAATGAAGTTGAATGCACAAGGGCGAGCATCCACTGCACATGCAAATGGTGCTTCATGAGCGACAGTAAACACCCACCACTTGCACAAATAGAACTGCACAAGTGCACTTTTCCACTGCTTGCATGGCCCAGTTCCAAATGGGCCAAAGCTTGGTAGTGGGTCATGGCTTGAGGGTTGGGGACCCCTGGCATATTACCCCCATATTGTCCAAGCTTGCTTTGTATGAAACTTCATTTTTTAAAGCATGTTTTAAAAGATACTCAAACAGTAGACACTTTTTTCCTGTTTTTAAACCATAGCAACAGTTCCTAAATATCTACACTTCTAATAATATCTGTGCTATAGGCTCATTTTACAATCTTTTGCCTATTTTATATACAATTTTTATTGAAAAAATAAATAAATGACTCAAGTACAGCTTATAAGATCTCCAACAATTTAATTCTTGGCTTAAACAGCTAATGTAGCATACATTAATGTCACTTATTCCATTTTTTAATGTAATTCATTTATTTTGCTTTTTATAACTATTTGTTTTTCTAAATTTAGTACCCCTTTCAGTTTTAGGTAAAATGTGCATAAATTAGTAAGAGGAACCCATTGAAGCAGCACCAGTCTGCTTTCCAGATATCCAGTGAATATATGATGGACCTTCCAAAAGTTGAAAGAGGCTATAATATGTTCAACATACATAGGGAAGTATATTCTGGCTGAAATTATAACTTGGTAGAAGTACTCTTAGCTGAATTTAATAAGCAACAGACTAATGCAAAAGCAGCAAAACTTTCTTACTAAGGGTTGAGATTGAGAATGCAAAGTGATAACCATTTCTCAAATGCAATCAACATTTTAATATAGATTGATATAAATCGGGGGTGGGGGGATTATACTCAAGGCCCATGGATTTGCCCTGGAAACAGTGAAGGACTGGTCCATGGTGCCTCTGCCAGTGTAAAGAGAGCTCGGGAGGGCCACAGCAGGGTTTCAGGAGCTTGTGGCAGCCGGAAACAGAGCTCAGAAGCCCGTTTTTATTGGCAGAGTGCTCAGGCCACTACAGGCGTCCCCCACACGAGTAACATTGCACCTTGGCCACACCCACCTGGCCTCCAAGGTGAAACGCAACCTTGCCGCGGCCCTCAATGAAATCGAGTTTCACATCCCTGATCTAGGGCATGGAGTAGGTAAAATTGCTTCGCTCATGCTTCGCTCACGTGTGCCCACTCATGATTTCCACTACCAGTTCAGGCAAACTGATCCGAACCGGCTGAATACCATCTCTGCTCCAGACTTATATATATTCTGTGCTGGTCAACTCTGACTATAGAAACCTTGTTACTTCAGAGTACCAGGTTGCTTCTGAATTGTGTGTTTTATTCGGCTCATTTATTCTTTCCGGAATTCCAGATTCAGGAGCTGTCTGATTCTATTCTGATTCAGGGCAGAATCTCAGGAATCATTGGGGCCTATTATCTCACCAACAGTGCTCAGACTTAGCCTTTAGAATCAAGTCTGTATCTAATTCTGTTCTTTTTCTGAGGTGGTGGTTCATAAATCAGATGCACAGATACCTGTGAACCATCAACTTTGAAATCTGATTGCACTTACTGATATGCTTTGATATGAAATACTTTGTATGTTTCACATAAGGAGGAATGAGTTGATAGTGAGTTAAAATTTGATGCCGGTACTTTCAGTTAAGGATGCATAGAATTTTCAGAAAGATTTTTATTTGCCAAATAGCAATGACCTCCTTGAAAATAATAGGTAGGTTTGGATATACCTTTGAGCAAAATAGTGAGATAGTTCAAAATACTATATTATAATGTTTTCAGTAAAATATATATTTTCAATATCATTTAAGCATATGTCAGAACTTACCGTAGGTTGATTTTGTATGATTTTAACCCTGATAAACATTACCAGGGCAACAGTACTGGGAAAGTGGCAACTGGTTGTTGGAAATCTAAAAATATCACTGGTTAGAGCATGTAAAAAAATACCAAAGGTTATTTCACTCTGGCAAACTCAGGGTGTCAAACTCGATTTCATTGAGGGCGCATCAGGGCTGTGTTTGACCTCAGGGGGCCATGCTGGGCATGGCGTGGTAACCATGGCCAGCTTGACACCACTTGTGCTGGGGCACCTGTGGCAGCCCGAGTGCTATTCCAGCAAAAACAGTCTCCTGAGCTCCATTTTCAGCTGGGATGGCCTCCTGCTACCTTCTGCCAGCGAAAACGGAGCTCAGGAAGGCCACATGCTCCATTTTTGCTAGCAGAGGCACTGCGGGCTGATCCTTTGCTGTTTCCAGGGTGGCCACATGGGCCAAATCGTAGCCCTGTGGGCTGAATCCAGCCTGCGGGCCTTGAGTTTGACACCCCTGCTCTAGCAACTTGACTTTGTCTAAACAGAACTTATCTATGGAGATTCTCGGTCATCCAGGTCATGGCTGTCCCAAAGGTGCTTTTTCAAAAGGCAACTGGACTTGCTTTCTTTTTCCTTGAAGATGCTTCGCTTCTCATCCAAGAAGCGGAATGACAGAACTGAAGAGTCTTCTTGGATGAGAAGCGAAATGTCTTGAAGGGAAAAGAAAGAAAATCCAGTTGAGAAAGCACCTTTGGGACAGAACTTCCACTCGCTCTCCTTAACAAATGCAATGATTCATTTAAGCCAATGCCTGCTTTCCCTCTCTGTCTCTGCTCTTCGCTTTTTGAGCCTTCCAGTTTGCCTTAATTCACTGCAGAAGATAGCTCAAAACGAGAGGAAAGGAGGAGGCCCACCTGCTACTCTATCCCAAAGGGCTTTCCAACAAAAACAAGTTGCGAGCCACTGCTTTAATATTCAACATATGTATGGCATGGCTGAGCTACAGGCCCTCTGGGAGTCATAATTTTTAAAATATTCTGACTTTTGTGTATTTTAAATTTCTGGTATGGCATTACAATAACAGTCGGCACTGGAGGGTGAGATTGTGCTAATCGTTCGATCTATCTAACTATCCAGCCGAAAGTGTATCGGAGCAACTTATTTTAAAAAGGAAATGCAAACAAAGATGCAAATAAACATAGATAATCTATTGAATTGTCAAACTGTCATATGCTCAGAACAATAGAGGAATCATTTGATTGAATATTGCTACAAGTATTTGGGACCATGAATTTCAAAGGGCAAAGTTCCCCTCCCTTATAATGATTCAACATAAAAGCTACAGAATGGAATGTATTGCTATAGAAAAGTGAGCAGAGATAGAGTTGCTTGCTTATATACAGGTAATACTCACTTAATGAACATTCAGAGTTATGGCTATGCTGGATGAAGGGACTTACAATCGGCCCCCAAAGTTATGATGGTTGCAGCGCTCCTTGGTCACATGATTAAAATCTGTGAATTTGGCAAGCCTATCTACACTTACAACCACAGAGGCATTCCAACTTCCCCCATTTTTGATCTTTTGGTCCCTTGCGGATTGCAGCTCCTGGCATGCTATGGGTAGTCCTTAAGTTATGACCATAATTGAGCCCAAAATTTATGTTGCTAAGTGAAACATTTGTTAAGTGAGTTTGCCCCATTTTACACTTCGTCGCCGTTCTTAAATGAATCATTGCATTTGTTAAGTTAGTAATGTGGTTGTTAAGTAAATCTGCATTTACTTAAGAGCCAAGGTGGCGCAGTGGTAAAATGCAGCACTGCAGGCTACTGCTAGATCAGCAGGTCAGCGGTTCAAATCTCACCGGCTCAGGGTTGACTCAGCCTTCCATCCTTCCGAGGTGGGTAAAATGAGGACCCAGATTGTTGGGGGCAATATGCTGACTCTCTGTAAACCGCTTAGAGAGGCCTGAAAGGCCTATGAAGCGGTATATAAGTCTACTGCTATTGCTATTGCTATTGCATTCCCCATTGAGATTAATTGTCAGAAGGTAGCAAAAGCTGATCACATGAGCCCAATGCTGCAATCGTCATAAATTTGAGTCAGTTGCAATAGTGAAATTCATTTTTTTTTACTACAGGTTCTGTGGGTTTGGCTTGGTGGGCATGGCAGGGGAAGGATACTGCAAAATCTCCATTTCTACCCCACTCATGGGGAAGGATACTACAAAATTCCCATTCCCTCTCCTTTCCTGGGGAAGGATACTGCAAAATTCCCATTCCCTTTCAACTCCTGGGGAAGGATATTGTAAAATCCCTATTCCCTCTCCTCTCCTGGGGAAGGATACTGCAAAATCCCCATTCTCTCCCCACTCCTGGGTGAAAGATATTGCAAAATCTCCATTCCTACCCAATTCTGTGGCCAGCCAGAGGTAGTATTTGCTGGTTCTCCAAACTACTCAAAATTTCCAGTTCTCTGGAACCTGTCAGAACCTGCTGAAGTTCACCCATGGTCAGTTGCCAAACATTTCTATTTTGATCATGTGACCATGGGGTTGCTGCAAGGGTAATAAATGTGAAAAATGGCCGTAAGTCACTTTTTTCAGTGCCCTTGTAACTTTGAACAGTCACTAAATGAACTGGTATAATTCGAGGACAACCTGTAGTTGACATCCGTTGTCTTTTTCCTCCATTGCTGACCAAGGCCTGGCCCTTCATGAGGCAGATGCTGGCCACACAAAGCTTTCTTCCCCAAGTCATGCAGAGTGTGGCTGCTGGTGGGTTATGGCTGTGGCTGAGTTGCGCTAGGCTGGGATGTCTGTGGTTTCCCAAGGCAGCTGAGGCTCTGTGCCATGCTGTGGACTGAGGTTTTTCCCTAGGCAGCTGTGATTTCATACCTGCTGCTTTGCCAAAATGAGTGGGCCAGCTGAGGCCATCGGGAGTAATTGTAGATTCCCACTGCATTGCAGCATGGGGTTTCATGCAGCTCCAGAGCTGTGGCACACCAAGAAGCCCCTGGGCCACAGTGTGGCAATTAGCCCCAGAGCTGCACAGTTTGGGGGTTGCTTGCCACCCCACAAAACAAGGTGCAGGGCAGCCAAAAGGGGAAAAATGGGGGAGAATAGGCCAGCTGGTTGACCTTGGGCCAGTTGTTACCCCTCAACCCCAGGAAGGAGGCAAGGGCAAACCACTTCCAACAAAACCTTGTTGGGAAAACTACAGGAAGTTGTCCCGGTATCCACCAGGGGTTCACCGACAAATGCGTGCTCAACAAAAGCGTGCCGACGAAACTGCGGGGAGAAAACTGCAAGTTTGAAATCACACCGATGAATGAGTGCAGAAGCATGCCGACAACAGCACGCCAACAGAAGCGCGCTCTAAATCTAACCCTAAAGGTAATCCTAACCCTAACCCTGAACCTAACCCTAACCCTAACCCTAACCCTAATCCTAACCCTTACCCTAACCCTAACCCTAACCCTTACCTTAACCGTAATTGCGCTTCTGTCGGCGCTCTTTTGTCGGCGCGCCTTTGTGGGCATGCTGTCGACGTCGTGGTTTTATTGCCGTGGTTTTGTCGGCGCGCTGTTGTCGGGCGCACATTTGTCGGGTCACGCCCACCAGGTATTCAACACTGAATCAAGAGTACAAAAAATAAAAAATAAATCCAAGCAAGTAAAATGTAAAGGAGGGGAGAAGTGCTTTCAGACTTGCAAGATGGTGTTACTGTAATTCTACGACAAAGGTAACATAAAGATTCATGGTTTGCGTATCTTGAAGGGCTGACGAACTCTAAGATACAAAGACATATAAGAGTTTCCAGGTAGAAATTAGCATCTTTTAAATTCACTGGCAACCAGAGAAGCTTGTGAAACAAAGATGTAACATGCCTTTTCCTGGCGAACATTACAAATGCACATTGCTGAATTCTGGACCAGCTGAAGTTTCCACTCTTGCCCCTGGTCTTCGAGGGCAGAAAAATTTACAATAATCAAGAGATAACTAGGGCATAAGTGATAATCTTCAGGAGTTCCTTTTCAGATAAGGTCACAACTGGTGCACAGGCCAAACCTGTGAATAAGTCTTCCTGCTCACTTGCTGTCTTCATTTTCTCTTTGCCCAAGTTCCTGTTTTGGGGAAGCACAACCTCATCAAGAGCCTAAGAGTGGGTGCAATCAGTGGTGGGATTCCAAATCTTTTCTTACTGGTTCTATGAGGGAGTGCTTAACATTTGCGTGTGCACGCAGCACTCACAAACCACACCCTCAGTGTCAGCGTGGTGAGCTGAACTCGTTTTTTTTTAGCTCAGCTGAGGTGTGGCTATCTGCTCTGCTGCATAAATCAGCTGAGCTAAACACGGGAGTTGCCAAAAAAGCCAACACTGTTCTAGGCTGCATAAACAGAGAGATAGAATCAAGATCACGTGAAGTGTTAATACCACTTTATAATGCCTTGGTAAGGCCACACTTGGAATACTGCATTCAGTTTTGGTCGCCACGATGTAGAAGTGGAGACTCTAGAAAGAGTGCAGAGAAGAGCAACAAAGATGATTAGGGGACTGGAGACTAAAACGGTTGCAGAAAGTGGGTATGTCTAGTTTAATAGAACGAAGGACTAGGGGAGACATGATAGCAGTGTTCCAATATCTCAGGGGTTGCCACAAAGAAGAGGGAGTCAAACTATTTTCCAAGGTATCTGAGAGTGGGACAAGAAGCAATGGGTGGAAACTAATCAAGGAGAGAAGCAACTTAGATCTGAGGAGAAATTTCCTGACAGTTAGAACAATTAATCAGTGGAACAGCTTGCCTCCAGAAGTTGTAAATGCCCCAACACTGGAAGTCTTTAAGAAGATGTTGGATAGCCATTTGTCTGAAACGGTATAGGGTTTCCTGCGTAGGCAGAGGTTGGACTAGAAGCCCTCCAAGGTCCCTTCCATCTCTGCTATTGTATTGTACTGTATTGAGTATAGGACAGGGAACGGCAGGGGCGGGAGGGCTGGGCCAGCCAGAGATGGTATTTGCCGGTTCTCCGAACTACCCAAAATGTCTGCTATCTGTACATCAGAACTGGTCCAAAAAGGATGAGTACCACCTCGGGGTACAATCCTGGAATCCATCAGTCTTTGAATCATTCCATTTTGCTTAGGTTGAGTGTGAGGCTGCATCTTTGACAGATTTTTGACATGCAAATATTCTGTCAGAGGAAGAGAATTAAAGGACTCCACTCATTGCTGTGGCAGATTTCATAGTAAATCTCAAAATCTCAAAAATCTGTCCACAAATATATGAGGTCAATTTCTTTTGTCTCTTTGATGTAACTATTTATTGTGATGGCAAAATACTGGCCAAAATACTTCCTTGGTATGATTTTTTTACAAATATTTCTGATTTATCACTTGAACTTGGTCTGGCATCATTCTGCCTCTATAGTGGTGGCTCTGTCCCCTTACCCCTCTCATATCTGTCATATCAAGTGGCTGTTGATATTTTATTGTTCATGGTCCCCCTTCTATGTTTACACCAGGGATGTCAAACTCGATTTCATTGTGGGCCACAGTAGGATTGTGTTTGACCTCTGGGGGGCCAGGGTGGGCGTGGCCAGCTTGATGTCACTTGTGTCAGGGGTGCCTGTGGGGGCACGAATGCTCTGCCAGCAAAAAGGGGCTCCTGAGTTCCGTTTTCAGCTGTGACAGCCAGCGGAAACAGAGCTCAGGAGAGCCACCCACCTGCAGCCCTTTGCTGTTTCCAGGGTAGCCCCACAGGGCAGATCTAAACATCTTGTAGGCCGGATTCAGCCCTCGGGCCTTGAGCTTGGGTAACACATATTTAACCCCTGGGTTACACATATTTTATTGTCTCCTTGTGAGTCATCCAAAGCTATTATATATAAGATTACCATATACAGGTAATCCTTGTCCTACAGAATTCCACTGAAAAAGGGGACATATGACCATTTTTTACACGTATAACCATTGCAGCATCCCCATGGTCATGTGATCAAAATTCAGATTCTTGGCAACTGAGTCACATTTATGACCATTGCAGTGTCCTGAGCTCATGTGATCACCTTTTGAGACCTTCTGACAAGCAAAGTCAATGGGGAAGCCATTCACTTAGCAACCACTTAACAATTGCAGTGGTTCACTTAACAACTGTGACAAGAGAGGTTGTAAAATGGGGCAAAATTCACTTAGCAAATGTTTCGCTTAGCCATAGACATTCCGGGCTCAATTGTGATCGTAATACTTCTGTATGTCTTTTTAAATAAAAACAAATTGCTGGTGTTTCAATGGCTGAGGATATAGAAACTGACTAGATTGTTTGCCTGTCCCACATATCTGTCACTGGAATCTTGCAAGCATGTTATTTGCCAACAAAATTGTTTAGGGGGGGGGGGGAGTCAAGGAGAGTGAAAATAACCAGAATGAAGTCTGGTCACCAGATTTCTAAGTGGGTGGCAGACCGATCAGCTGGACACCTGGCAGACTTCCGCCCTTATACTTGATCATACCGGAAAGGCCAAGGTAAGACATTGGATTTATTTAAATGTAAAAACTTCAGGATTCTTATATGAAAAAGAACATGTTGCTACTGTTGTAGCTATGACTGCAGGTATATCTCCAGTTGCTATTTATCCAAAATATCAGGAAAGGAGCTTAAGAAGAAAGAATTTGAAATACATTATATTGGCAAATGTATTCGCTCACCTGCCTTTACACTAAGTGACATCCCATTCCTAATCCATAGGGTTCAATATGACGTGAGTCCACCCTTTGCAGCTATAAGAGCTTCAACTCTTCTGGGAATGCTGTCCACAAGGTTCAGGAGTGTGTTTATGGGAATTTTTGACCATTCTTCCAGAAGCGCATTTGTGAGGTCACACACTAATGTTGGACGAGTTTACGTGGCCTACCACTTCGTGACTGAGTTGCTGTCGTTCCCAAACACTTCCACGTTCTTTTAATACAGCTGATAGTTGACTGGAATATTTAGGAGTGAGGAAATTTCACGACTGGATTTGTTGCCCAGGTGGCATCCTATCACAGTTCCATGCTGGAATTCACTGAGCTCCTGAGAGTGACCCATTTGTTCACAAATGTTTGTACAAACAGTCTGCATGCCTAGGTACTTGATTTTATACACCTGTAGCCATGGAAGTGATTGGAACACCTGATTCTGATTATTTGGATGGGTGAGCAAATACTATTGGCAATATAGTGTATCACTTACTGGAATGACACATTATTTTAAGCCAAAGTATACTTTATGGATTACTTGCATGAATCCAGCTATTCTAGTTTGCAAGTCATGACTAAAATGGTATATATTCCAGCCAATTCCAATTTATTCAACATAACATGGCTTAGTATGGTGTATGAAAGTAGTCTCTGAATGGATAGCGATTCATATTAAGCCAATCAAACCAACTTTATAGCTTAGTATGCTGCATGAATACTACCACTGTGTTTTATAAGCTGCTTTAGCATGTATGAACTCAGCCAATAAACCATGACGAAATTATGGCTATAGGGATATTAAGAAGTCTAGTAAATATATGGGTATATCTAATAAAGTTACCAAATGCCCTTAATTGCAAAAAATATTAGGAGCCTCTTGATGAATTCAGTCTTTAGTCTTTGCTGGGTGATATTGACCATGTTAGATGTCATCAAATAATGATTATTAATAAAATGTACATCCAATATTTTTTGGGGAGAAGGAACCTGGAATTAAGGAGAAACTTCCTAATAATGAGGACAATTAACCAGTGGAACAGCTTGTCTTCAGAAGCTGTGGGCGCTTCATCCCTGGAAGTTTATAAGAAGAGAGTGAACATTCATTTATCTGAAATGCTATAGGATTTCCTGCTTGAGCAGGGGACTGGACTAAAGGACCTCCAAGGTCACTTCAAACTCTGTTCTTATTCACATCAGCTATTTCTTGATTCATTCTAGTTTAAAAGAATGCCAACATGCACATCTTGATCCAGTATCATATTTAAAAAAAACATTTACTGGTTAAACAATGTAATTTAATTTGTTGGCAACTGAAGGGAAGGATACAATCATATACAAATAGTCCTTGATTTATGACCGATTGCTTAGTGACCATTTGAAGTTACGACGTACCGAAATAGAGGACGTATGACCTGGATCCAGAGTTCAAAGTTCTGATGGTTGCCTCCCTCTGCCCCTGTCACATGACTGCACTTCAGACACTCGGCAACATGGCTGCATTTACAGCCAGATTTAGCAACCTGTGGTCATATGACTGTGTTTTATAAGTGTTGCTGAAAATCGGCACTTACTTCCTGGTTTTGGCAAACTCTGTCATAGCAAACAATGGGTTCCCTTAAAAACCACTGCAAAAAGCATCATAAAATTGGATCAGTCATGACCAACCCATTTTATGACCTACAACATTAATGGGCAGGCCTAATCCTGAATGATGGGGCCAACTTGTAGCCCAAGCCTAATACTGGTGTTCTGTGCAGTACCTTGAATATTAATATTTTTCACTATGCTACACTGCAAACATATGAAGAAGTGAATCCCCTGCTCACTCTATACACTCTACACACACACACACACACAAACAATTATTTCAAGGCTTGTTTTTTATTGCCTGCAGCAAATCTTGCAGAAACTTAAAACAGTTTAGAGAAATACAGAAACTGTACCTACTACACTTTGACTCTATTTTCTTCATATTATGTCTTCATAATAATACAATAGTTGTCTGGACCATACGATCTTCCCATTCCCATGTTTTGATTCTTCAGCCCCAATAAATTCTTCCTTTCTCCCCCTCTGCAGGGCCCTCCATACAGTTCTCTGCTCTGGCGTTTTGCACAGAGCTCTCAAACTGAAAGCAAATTTCTTTTCCGAAAGCCAGTCCAGCAGAATTAGAACAAATACTGAAACAATTTCAGACAAATTAGTTCCCTTTCCTCCATCTGTTCCATGAAAAAGCCATTTTCCTTAAAAAACAGAAAACAGGAAGAAAAAAAAAGAACCATAATATGGTTTAATGACTTGTATCTTGGAAATAAAACCTGAAACAGCTGATTTCTTTCAGTTTGACAAATTGTTCGGTGCTGACCTACACAAATTTGCCAGTTGGATTCGAATGACAAATTACGTTCACAATGCAATTTATAAGGTTTTCAGAATATTATTACAATATCACTTAGGGCCACCCAGAGGTAAGTAAAAATGAGATGGCCAGCTATATGAATGAATGAATGAATGAATGAATGAATGAATGAATGAATGAATGAATGAATGAATGAATGAATGAATGAATGAATGATCGATCAAGCAAGCAAGCATCAATCAATAATCTTTCAGGAAACTTGTTTGGATTGTGTCAATGCTTTCACTTTTGTTTATAACACAGCTATTAACACACATATATTCATAGATGCTAGCAGTGTGCTGCAGCTGCCAAAGAACCAATGCATTAACAGAGGTATAGAATCAAGATGACGTGAAGTGTTAACACTTCTTTATAAGTCCTTGGTAAGATTACACTTGGTTTACTGCATCCAGTTTTGGTCACATATATAAAAAAGATGTTGAGACTCTAGAACAGGTTGTCACTACGTGACGCAACATGACTTTTCCCCCTTTGCTAAACTGGGGGTGGGCATGGCCAGTGCGTGATGAATCTGTGCCATGGGCCACAAGTAAGAGCCGAGGTGGCGCAGTGGTTAGAGTGCAGTTCTGCAGCCACTTCAGCTGACTGTTAGCTGCAGTTCAGCGGTTCAAAACTCACCAGCTCAAGGCTGACTCAGCCTTCCATCCTCCCGAGGTGGGTAAAATGAGGACCCAGACTGTGGGGGCAATATGCTGACTCTGTAAACCGCTTAGAGAGGGCTGAAAGCCCTATGAAGCGGTATATAAGTCTAACTACTATTGCTATTGCTGAGTATGGCACCCTTGCTCTAGAAAGACACCAGAGAAGAGCAACAAAGGGGGCTGATTAGGGGGCTGGAGTCTAAATATGAAGAACTGTTGCAGGTATGGCTAGTCCAGTGAAAAGAAAGGAGAGACATAATAGCAGTTTTCCAATATTTGAGGACCTGCCATAAAGAAGAGGGAGTCAACCTATTTTCTAAGGCACCAGAAGGCGAGAAAAGAAGCAATGGAAAAAATAATCAAGGAGAGAAGCAACCTAGATCTAAGGAGAAATTTCCTGACAGAATATTAAACCAGTGGAATTATTTCAGAAGTTGTAGATGTTCCATCACTGGAGGCTTTGAAAAGCAGACTGGACAGTAATTGGTCTGTATTGGTATAAAAGGGCTCCTACTTTAGTAGAGGGTTCAACTAGAAGACTTCCAAGGTCTCTTCCAACTCTGATTTAAGACATAAAAACCATTGATAGACATTAGTGTTTTGAGACAGACCATTCTAAAGGCAATATTTCATTAAAAAAATAGCTTATGGACATTTTTGTACATGTTTTTCATCTCATTTTTTTATTTTGTATCAGCTTTTATTCCATCAGGTAATCTTGTCATTTTTAACTTCAAACATTTTGGATTGTAGGCAACAAAAAGCCCAAAAGCTGCACATTTTTGACCAGGAAAATTTTAATAAAGGTGGGTTGTCCTAACAATATTTATCTGGGAATGGAAATTGTGAATCAAATAGCAGAGAAGATAGGTGGTTAGGTTGGAAGCAGAGTAGTTTTATTTCTATCAAACCACGGTTTTCTTTTTGTAAAACTGTTCAACCTCAGATTCCCACCCTGCCTTGTAATCTGTATGGCACGGGTGTCAAACTTGAATACATCATGTGATATATCACATTTTTTTACCTTTGCAGAGCCAGGGTGGGTGTGGCCTGCATGTGACGCATCTGGCCAATGGGCCGCCAGTTTCACAGGCCTGCTGTATGAGGGGGATACCTTCCAAAAAACTTCTTATTGACTTTACAATAATTTGAACTTTCCAAGTTGGCAACATACAGGTAAGTCCTTGACTTATGACCGCAACTGAGCCCAAGGTTTCCATTGCTAAGGGAGACATTTGTTAAGTGAGTCCCATTTTATGATCTTATATGCCACAGCTGTTAAGTGAATCGTTGCAGTTGAAGCCAGTTTAGTGAATCTGGTTTCCCCATTGACTTTACTTCTCAGGTCACAAAAGATGGTCATAAATACATGCCAGTTGCCTAGTGTCTGAATGGTCATTAAATGAATGGTTTTAAGTTAAAGACTACCTGTTCAAGATCCATCAGGAACATTAGGATTCCCATAGACTTGCATCAATAAGCAATACTATTGGTAGGTTGTCAATATGCTTTTATTTTTCCTAAAAGTTGGATTCTTCAAAATAATTACCTGGAATAAGCAATTCCTGGGAACACGGTGGCTCAGTGGCTAAGACGCTGAGCTTGTCGATCAGAAAAGTTGGCAGTTCGTCGGTTCAAATCCCTAGCGCCGCATAACGGAGTGAGCTCCCGTTACTTGTCCCAGTTTCTGTCAACCTAGCTGTTCGAAAGCATGTAAAAAATGCAAGTAGAAAAAATAGGGACCACCTTTGGTGGGAAGGTAACAGCGTTCAGTGTGCTTTTGGCATTTAGTCATCCCAGCCACATCACCATGGAAACATCTTCAGACAGTGCTGGCTCTTTGACTTTGAAATGGAGATGAGCACCTCTCCCTAGAGTTGGGAACGACTAGCACATACTGTACACTATATTGCCAATAGTATTCGCTCACCCATCCAAATAATCAGAATGAGGTGTTCCAATCACTTCCATGGCCACAGGTGTATAAAATCAAGTACCTAGGCATGCAGACTGTTTTTACAAACATTTGTGAAAGAATGGGTCGCTCTCAGGAGCTCAGTAAATTCCAGCATGGAACTGTGATAGGATGCCACCTGTGCAATAAATCTAGTCGTGAAATTTCCTCGCTCCTAATTATTCCACAGTCAATTCTCAGCTGTATTATAAGAACGTGGAAGTGTTTGGGAACAACAGCAACTTAGCCCCGAAGTGGTAGGCCACATAAACTCGTCCAACATCAGTGTGTGACCTCATAAATGTGCTTCTGGAAGAATGGTCAAAAATTCCCATAAACACACTCCTGAACCTTGTGGACAACCTTCTCAGAAGAGTTGAAGCTGTTATAGCTGCAAAGGGTGGACCAACGTCCTATTGAACCCTATGGATTAGGAATGGGATGTCACCTACAGTAAGTTCACATGCGAGTAAAGGCAGGTGAGCGAATACTTTTGGCAATATAGTGTATGTGCGAGGGGAACCTTTACATTTATTACAATTTTCAAAGGATACTTTTTTTTAACAGTTTCAACCGTGTCTCTTGTTACACACATACAGATACAAATAAACTACAACTATAACAACCCTGAAATCATGATCCTGGCTTTCCTTTTCAAGAAAGGAAGAAATGTAGCAGCAAACATGATGTGAATTAAGAGAACATTGCTTTGGCAAAGGGTCCTTGACTGCAAAGATTTGTTGCCACTGCAGCAAGATATAAAGAGCTTTCTAAACTGGCAACGTTGCTCTTTGGGTAATATTTTTATGTTTCTGAATGCCCTGACAATTGGAATGAATTTGTGGAAATGAGCCAACATTGCCCAAGCATTAAGTAAAATTAAATTACTTTGTCTACAAGCACTATACTTAGGTGATTTGATTTCCCCTCAAGTGTCTGTGTGAGTGTGTATACCCTTTGTGGCTTGTGATTAAAGTGCTGGATTTGGATGAGGGGCAATTTAGCTTTCGGTTCTTGGAAATCACGATGCTCGTAGAGGTGATCCGAGGATACTGGGTTACTCTTAGTATACTATTATGAGAATTAAATGCACGGATGGGGGACTTGAATACAATCCTCAACTTTCTGGTGAAAAAAGTTGTGGTTGGCTGAACCCCTCATGAGGCAAGAATGGTTAAAAAATATTGCTTATCCATGCCTGGTTTCTTTGAAAACCATTTCATAGATATGTATTTTAAAATTTTGTCTGTGACCTTTAAAATCAGGACAGAATAGTTCAGTTTAATTACAATAGCACAAGCTAAGCATACTAAGACACTTAGCTCAAATATTCTCACGTCAATCCGTTGGTCGGTTCTTCAGCTAGCACCCCATCATGCTATTAGTTTGGGAAACTTGCCAGAACTCTACTGTTCTCACTTATAAACAGATTTGTCTCTCTTTTGTTCCATTTCTTCAAACCAATATTATATCTTCTTTATGGAGAATGTCGACAGAAGGATCCTTGGTTCTCTCTTGGTTGCTTTCTTGCAGACGGTTCATTTTTCAGACTAGGTAACATCATCGGTGCTAATAGGGAGGAGTGTTTGCTCTCCATTTATATTCTAGTGCCTTGCCCTGTTAGTGTTGGTGGGTGTAGTCTTAGAAGTTCTTTGGTTGGACTGCTCGCTGTTAGCTTGTTCAGCGGTTCCTTGGTTGGGGTACTGCTTACTTCTTGATTGTCGGCCTATTAATCACTGTTCATCTGGGTGTTGATTGTTAGTGGGGAGGTATTTTGGTCCTCTTTTTTCCCTTTTAGGCTTGTTGATTATCCCTTAATTGATTGTCTCTGTGCCTATGTGATGGCTGTTTATCAGAGTGTTATGCTTCCAAGAATTTTCTAACACCCTCGCCTCCTCACCTCATGTTGTTTGCGTGGCACGCAACTAGAGGAAATGGCTGGGACTAGCTGTGCATGCATTTAAATATTTTCGGGGACAGTTTATTTTCAGGGAAGGGCTTATTTTAGCGCATGCGCTCAAAAGCCCTATTGAGCTTATAATCCAGGGAGGTCTTATTTTCTGGGGAAAAGGGTAGTTGGTGTTCATGGTAGAGGAAAAAAGTTACCAAAGATCTAGATCTGAAGAGCCCCAACCTTTTAAGAAATGTACTTAATAATTTGGTACCAAAAATGAAAGGGGCTAGTTTTTCCTGTCCTTCTACTTAGCTCAGTCTTATAATACATAAACTACTGGAAGAAATGAAATCTGAGACCATTTCTTTCAATAGAAGCAATACAAATAATTCAAGGCCGCCTTCATGAACTTCTTAAAGCTACATAAAAATAAATATGTGAGCTGGGATTCAGGAAGTTTAGCTAATTCTCCAGCTTGCATTCCTGCCAATATGTTCCTGCTGATTTCGGCCACATTAGCCCATGTTGCTCCTGGCAAAGTGTAATAAGCTTGTGGTACTTATCCTGGTTAGGACAAGGGCCACACATGGATCTTATACAAGGAGGAAAGATGGATTAATGCCAAAAAAATGGATGTGCCCAACACTGTTTTCTTAAGGCCCACCTGCTTACTTATTTTAATTTTTCTGTCGTGTCCAAGCTCAGAACCTTTATCTGATATTTTTAAGACTTAAAACTGTAATAGGTTTTTAGAGCAGGATTTAATCATCCATGAAAGATGTTTCACCAGCAACTCAGCTCATGTCAAGAATTTAGTTGGGAGGATTTTCTGGATCACAATGAATTCTGTGAATAAACAACTCTCTTTCCCAAATGTTTTTTAAAGTATGGTATTCAAACTGGATGTTATTGTGTCATATTTAATTTTATCTGATAACCACAGACTTCTAAGTTCTCTTTTAGATTGCCTTTTCTGCTTTCATTATTTCCTCATTGCTTTTAAATACGATTCCCATAGATGTATACATGTCTTGATCTCAATGTGGCTTTATATGGGACCCAGCAGGAGTCAACTATTTTGTTCAGCAAGTCTTGGAAAACTTAAGAGAGATGGCAAATTTCCAAAGATATATTTTTTTCCTACTCATTTTCCATGGAAAAACCTCCAAATCGCATCTCATGGAGGAAAAGACTATATACAACTTGGCTTGAGTATTCTACTAATCATTCCTTCCATTTATTTTCAGAAAAAAAACTACATTGCTTCAGAATTTACCCACTAAAGCTATTTTAGGTCACTTTGCCTTTAAGGCTGATAACATGGAATCACTGGAGGGCTATTTTCAGTCTGGAATTAATTCTCCAAAAAGAAAATTCATTCTTGCTGCTAATGTAAAACCCAGGTGTGAAACCAAATACAAAAATCAGATCACCCGCTTATAAATTATTCTTTCCATTTTGTGAAGTACGCATTAGACTGAAAAAGCCACGTCTTGAACGGCTTTGTTAATTCTTTTGAAGCCATTTTTATATACTTCCCCAAAACAGACACAAGGACACCTTTGTCTCCCAGAAATTAAAGTCCACTTCAGTGGCCGTTTGCATAATGAAAATATTCTGCAATAATAAACACACAGGGTCCCATTCAAATTCCATAGGCAGACTTCTCTATTGTTAGAAGCCAATGGAGGTCATGGATTTAAGCTTTTAGAGTCCTCCAAGCCCATTCAGAAAAGAAATCTTGCTGAGTCTGGGAAAAGCCTTGAGCAGAACCATCTCCCAGAGAGAATTCCTCCAGCCATGGAGACTTTAATTATTTCCTTTCTCAGCAAGACCACTAATCCCGAGATGCCAAAGATATTGTGGACTTAAAGCAAGATGTTTGACACTTTCCAATTTGAAAAAATAAAAAGAAAGAAAAGAAAGCACAATTCTTCCCTAAAATTGCAATCTGCTTGGGGAATAAGCCACAATGAATTTGACTGGGCCCACTTCTGAATAACCATATATAGCAGGGGTGTCAAACTCGATTTAATTAGGGCCGCATCAGGGTTGTGTTTGATCTTGGGGCTGGGGGTGGGGGTGCATGGCTAGGGGGTGTGGCCAGCTCGATGTCACTCACCAAGGCTCCATTCTTGACCGCAACAGTTTCCTGCCGGCGTTCTCTGCCCGTGAAAATGGAGCGTGTAGCCTTCCCGGGCCTCCATTTTCACTTGCAGAGAGCTGCAGGAGGCCGTTGCAGCCACAAACGGAGCCAGGGTGGGCCTTGCAAAGCTGTCCTGAGCTCTGTTTTCACTGGCAGAGGCACCGTGGGCCAGTCCTTCACTGTTTCCAGAGTGACCCCGCGGGTCAGATTTAAGCACCCCACGGGCTGGATCCAGCCCCTGGGCTTTGAGCTTGACACCCCTAATATATATGATGGTTGCACCATAACGAATATAGGCAAGCATTACAGTATAGACAAATTTTATGATTATGAATCTAATCATATGTAAGAAGATATTTTTAAGTTATAGTTTTGGTAAAATTTCTCAATGCTAGCTTAAGAAATTGCTGATCTTTTTCAGAGAAGACTCTGGGTTGTCTTCTAAAAAAGTGCAACCTCATTTATTTTGACATAAGCCTACTAACTTCTGATGAAACTTGACCCATACCTACAAAAGCCAGTCCCGCAATTAGGTGACATAAAATCTGTGACTATCGCTTTCTCCTTGTAAATTAAACATTATACTTACACGTTGAGCCAATCCTTCCGGATGATCTGAGACTGCATCAAATTGTAAGGCACCAGATGCTGTTTTCATACAACACATTTAACCATAATTAACAAAACCATGGTTTATTCAATCCATTTTTTCTTGTTTCATAAGACACACTAATCTGAGGTAATCATGTGGCATATATTTGGAAATGCTGATTATTTTGTAGTTTATGGCATGTAGAAGCAAAGCAAGCAATAAAGACCAGAAACTAATGTGATCAGATGGTAAATCTAGCCCTGTAATTAGCTAATGGTACAATATAGCATGTAAACTGGGTTAATTGAATCAAGCATGATTCACTTAGTCATGGGTAAGTATTCTGTACAAACTTGACAATATTGTTTCTCTCTATCTGTTTCTTTTCCAATGAAGCACATGATTACGAGGTGAGGGAATTCTATTTCAAATTAGTCTATTTTTAAATTTGGGGTAGACAAGAGAGAGATCTAACTTGTGCAGAGTTGTGCACGGGTGTTTGGCTTCCACAGCCATTCCTGGAATATCCCTCTGAAGCAGCATCACAAAGCAACAAATGAAATAGAAGCTTAATGTAACTGCTGAATAAGACCAAAATTTATTGACAGTATCATGTCCATGTCCTTAAGGAGCACATCTTAAACTCTTCTCACGTTGGTTCTTTCTACTTCTTCTACTTCTTCTTAACAAAACTTTTATCTGCTACTGTTTGTGTTGATGATAGATCGTGCTTGATAATACAATAACTGCACTCATATAGGCAGAATTTTATAGGAAAGAGCCAAAGACATATTTCACTTGAATCCAGGTGTACCCCATGCTAACTAGGGAATGCTGGGAACAAGTCCAGGCACCTTAAAGTTGCCAAAGTTGAGAAACTTTGCTGTAGTTAGTTTTCCAGTGCTTTTGTCCTTGCTTTTGAAAACAGAAGCTGGGGGTTTGCCAAACCCAAGTTAGGGGGACAACTGGAAAAGGACAGAGAAAATCAGAAAGAGAGAAGTTGCTTCTTGTGCTGTGCTGTTTTTCAGCTGTGCAGAAGCGAAGTACCTTTTCCATAGCAGTCCTTGCTTCATATATAACATCCTTTGGCAGGCCTTTTAACCTTCTAAAAAGCACTCAGTACCTTGTTTTTTCCCCAAGCACTGGAATAGGGTGAGCTGTTGGAGGCTGCATGAGAATGTTTAGTTACAATGCCTGGTCTTTTGATTTTAATAATTTTGGTTTAAATATTTTTATTGTACATTGATGTGGCTTTTTCTCTTGGTTGTGAACCACCCAGAGTTTGGTACAAGATGGGTGGGTGTATAAAACTTTTAAATAAATAATTTTTTTCCCAATGCATCTTCCAATTTATTAACAGAAGGGAGGACAGGACCAGGCTGGGTAGATATATCTAGTTTGTAAGTTTCTAAAATAACTTCTTACATTTGTTCCATATAGCAGCCTGGTTCAGTGGCTGTTGATCAGAAAGGTTGGCAGTTCCGCGGTTTGAATCCCTAGTATACTTCTGCATGATCAGGGGGTTGGATTAGATGACCTCAAAGGTCCCTTCCAACTCGGTTACTGTTAAAAGCTATGGATTTTGATGCATTGCTGCAATAAAAAAATCTATTTTACAGACTTTATATTATTTTTGTAATCTTGTTATCCTTGCTTTCATTTTGTTTCATTGGTGGTTGTCTCTATGGACACAATACAGACCTGGCACTATATCAATCAATATTTTGATCTAAATATTTTTGTATTGTGCATTCCTGAGATTACTTTGATTCGTGGACCCTAATCCAAACCAGGGTTCAGGTAAGCATATCCTAAGCAAACACCATATATACCAATGTTTTCAACCGGAGCAACTTTTAAGGTATGAGGACTTCAATCCCCAGAATTCCCTCAACCAGTATGCTAGATGGAAGAATTCTGGGAGTTGAAGTCAGTATGTCTTAAAGTTGTTGGGTTGAGAAACACTACCCTATACTGCAAGATACGAGTTGTGAAGGCAATCCTACGCGGAGAGACTTCCAGAAATCAAACCCAGCGGCAGAAATTACCAAGCCAATGCTTTGAAAAGCGGAGAGCGATTGCAAGCAAAACGCCCACTCTGTCTCAGGGCTGAAGTTTTCAATTGAGAAGGATGACGTAAAGAGAAGTGTGTCCTATGCGCATGCGTAGCTCATGCTGACCGCTGAAGAACCGCCCCAGATGAATTCATCCGCTTAGAGATCAGTCAGGCCCGCCCTGAAAGCGCATGCGCACTTGAGGTTAGGCGTGCTGGCGGCGGCGTGCGCTGGACCCGCCTTTTCCTCAGCCGCCTGTCCAAGATGGCGGAATACGATCTGACTAACCGGATCGCGCATTTCTTGGACCGGCACCTCGTTTTTCCGCTCCTCGAGTTCCTCTCCGTAAAAGGGGTGAGTGAGGCGACTCTCCAATCCACAACCGTCTGGGATTCGGGCCCAAATCTCCCCGGGAGTCTCGTCAAAGGCGGCCAGGCCCGGGAAAGCCTGCGCCGCCCCTCTGTGAGGCGCGGGGTTTAGTGAGGCCGGTTGCTCTATGCATGGTGCGATAGCCAAGCGTCGCGTGTGAGGAAACCCCCAACTGTGACTTTTCCCAAGCCACATTTGTAGATTTAATACTTGGACTTGTTCTCAAGAGCTGGCTGGGCACACATCTAGGACGTGCTGCAATGCCGGTATTGGGGATGGGAGACCACCATGAAATCCCAAACCCATGAGGGTGAAAAGCAGCTGTTTTTCTTTCTCTCCCAATCGATTATGTTTGTATAGGCGTCAAGGAAGCGAAGGCAGTAAAACAAACCTGTTGTCGATTAAGAGGTTTCTTTTGACATCTTGGAGCCATATCTGTAAATAATAGAAAGTGAGGGTTTTTAAAGTGTTAGAAAAGGACCGACTTGAGATCATCTCCTTCTGTGTAATGTGGAAGAAAAACTCCCCGCATTCCAAATTTATTTATTTAGAACATCTATATTGCCGCCTATGGCTCAAGGCAGTTTACAAGGATATAAGGATAAATATTCTATTTTACTTAAATGGAATAGTAAAGAATCTCCTAGTGCAGATGAGTCCTCTGGGTCATAGGCCTTAAACGTGGTTCTGAGGGTATTTATAACGGTTGTGCTGAAACGCTGTTAATTTTATTTGATATAAATGGTGCCAAAATTATTGCAGTGTTAGTCTGAATAGCTGACCACAATCTGAAGTTTTTTGAAGTTAAATGCATTAATTTCAAGTGTGCCTTTTATAAATTGACTTTTATACATAGTTTCCGGTGAATTTTGACAGAAAAGCAATCTAAAACTAAGGAGAAATGTCTTAACTGTGAGATCAATTAAAGAGTGGCCTGCAGAGGTTGTGGATACCCCATCAATGGAAACTTTTAAGAAGAGACTGGACAGTCACTTGTCTGAAATAGTCCTGCTCAAGCAGGGGGTTGGACTACAAGATTTCCAGGGCCCCTTCCAACTCTTGTTATTCTGTGCTAGCTGGCACTGTAACTAGTGGGTTAAGAAATTGTTTCAATGAATAGGAAAATTTTCAGTTTGAATAATTAGATAATGTTAGATTAGAGCAGCAGAGTTTTGGATTTACTTCCAAAAGATACTTTGGAGTATCCGTAAAAACTGATTCGTCTAGTAGTTAAGGCACTTAATCACTATCCAGGTTAGAAACCAGGATGCTCTGAGTTCTAGTCCCACTTTACGCATGAAAGCCAGCTGGGTAATCTTGGGCCAGTCACTCTCAGCCCAATCTACTTCACTGGATTGTTTTTGTGGGGGAAATAGGAGGAAGGAATATTATGTATGTTTGCCACTTTATATAGCAATAAAGGTGGTATAAAATTTAATAAAATGTCTGCAACTCTTTAAAGCATCTATTTCATCATCACAGGGAAAGACACGACTGCTTTAAAAAAGTTAGGGCCAGGGGCTGTGTTTGTGTCTAAGCATACTCATTTTTGGAGAGTTGGAGCTGCTATAGTGCTGTAATAAAAAAAAACTGCCATCCTATTATTTTGGTATCCTAATTCACTGTTATACTGGATTTGCAATTATTAGAGTACTGTAATAGCTATGCAAATCTTAGAACACTAAAACTATCAGACTATCAA
This sequence comes from Thamnophis sirtalis, assembly GCF_051295495.1. NCBI lineage: Eukaryota > Metazoa > Chordata > Lepidosauria > Squamata > Natricidae > Thamnophis > Thamnophis sirtalis. The sequence goes on from NW_028261382.1 coordinate 120,393,402, forward strand.
TCACAATAAAGTTCTTGAGTTTCCATCTTCAGTTAAGACTTTTATCAAAGATTCATGTAATATGTCAAATAAATCTAATGCACATTCCATTCTGAGTTATTTATATTAAACTGAAATATTTTATTGTTAATATAATATGCTATCAGCTGCTTTTTTTGTATTGATACATCTATGTGTAAATTTAATGCAAACACAGAAATATAAGAAATTGTGTTTAGAAACATAACTACGTATGGAATTACTTGTGAATCACTGCAAAAGAAGTTTCCTATAATTCTTACAGGTTTTAGACTTAACCAAAGGCATATATAATGAAATAGCCCTTTCCCCTGCAGTTGTGAATTTCCAGTGTGAGGCCGTTACAGCTTTCTTTCTCTAGTCTGAGAGCCAATATAAGGAAGATATATACTAATAAATTGTAATGTTCTCTAACTTCATCCACCAAAATATGATTAGCACTTGTTTTTGAATACACCTTCAATATGTGTTTAATTGAAACTATAGATTACATGTGATATGGTAATATATTAAACGTATATATGTCTCAACAATTCTGGGAGGTTCATAACTATCAAAAAAATTGTACAATAAAGTCAATTTTAAAAAGATAAAAGATGGCAAGCATGATAAAGTGAGAGGACTTTACATTTTGAAAGTTACTTTGATAAAAAAGCAATCATAATGACTTGAAATTAGCAAGTTAAACTGAAACATGAAGCTAATTGCTCAGGTGTCTTGATTTCTAAGAATAAGATTAGAGAAATTTGCAAATCATGCCAGCTAGTTAACTCATAGGACTGTAATTGCATGTGGTACGAGTTCTGTAGTAAAAGTTTTTAATAATTGGCAGAGCCCAGTTTTACTAATCTCAGATGTTGCTTCCTTATGTAATGTGATAGGGATGCACATACACTAACACTAGCAGCATTGTGACATCAATACAAGCTCTGTTTCTTTTTTACTTGAGTCACATGTTGTATACATGCCCCAAAGACATGTATGTAAGGGGTAGACCTTGTGATATTGCTTTCAGCATTCTGACAGAAGCTGTGGATACTGAGAATGATGAACTTGAGATCAGCAGATATATAAATTGAAATAATAAAAATTAAAGAAAACTGGCTAAATCCAGTGTTAAATTAATGCATTTTGTTTGCTCTGTGTGATTTCTAATTTCTCAATTTCTCAAGTCTTTAATAAACTGTTTACCTGGTTGACTGTGAAACTCCTAGGACAAAAGGTTACAAAGCTAAAGAATGATGTGACTGAAATTGAAAGAAAACCTAAAATTAAAAGAAAACATAGATATTCTTTCACATGTATATTTTTTCAGATATACAATGAAAAGGAACTACTACAAGGAAAACTGGATCTTCTTGATGACACCAACATGGTGGACTTTGCTATGGATGTCTACAGAAATCTTTACTCTGATGATATTCCACAGGGTATGTGATTTGGTTTTAAACAGAACTATTGCATAATCTGTAATCAATCTTCACAATTAAAAGCAATGAAATCTTATAGTAAGTTCAAATTAAAAGGTGTAGAAGAAATATTCTATACATGTTCCATTCTATAAATTTTATTTATGTATTCATCTGCATTTACATAATCTCTGTGTACCTTCAGTTGGGTACAAGTAATCCTTGATTTACCACCACCAGTTTCTACTAATGCTAGAAGAACTTTAACAATTTTTTTGGCTCAGTCTCATATTGTGGTAATTCACAGTTAACAAGCAAAGTTTTCAAATTGTGGTGTCCTTTAAAAGGAAATACAATAATAGTTCTTTTCTTGAAAAGAGTTGTCGCATTTTACCAAGCCTAAAATAGTAATGAAGTTAATTCAAGCTTGTATTCAGTGTATCAAATTGGATGTTAAATGGTAATTTACACCTATAATTATAAAATTTATACATTTATATGTTTAGTAAGGTATGTTCAATTAAAAGTAGTTGCAAATGATGGAATACATCAGCTGAGGTGGCGCAGTGGTTAGAATGCATTACTACAAGCTGACTGCTGCAATTTGGCAGTTCGAATCTCACCAGGCTCAAGGTTGACTCAGCCTTCCATCCTTCCAGGGTGGGTAAAATGAGGACCCAAATTGTTGGGGGCAACATGCTAACTCTGTAAACTGCTTAGAGAGGGCTGTAAAGCACTGTAAAGGATATATAAATCTGCTATTGCTACATAGTATATATGTATGCATGTAATCAGAGTTTCTGAGCATAGATCATTCACTATATTTTTCATTCAGCCTTACGCGAGAAGAGAAACACAGTAGTTGCACAGCTACAGTTGCTTCAGGAAGAAATGGATCCAATTGTTAAGATGTTTGAAGACAAAGAAACCACACTTCAAATGCAGTCCACCAGGTAGTATTTCTACATGTCATTTTCTTGTGTTATACATATCATAAAATGCTTCAAAATGTTAAAGCTTTTTTCTGGGGGTAAGCAAAGTAAGTGGCACTTAATTGAGGAAGACTCATTAGTATATATGGTTAAAGCTTTAGATGGGTGTCAAGCTCACGAGCAGGTGTCACGTGCTGGCCACCCCCACCCCAGTTTAGCGAAAGGGGAAAAAGTTGCGATATGTCACGTGATGACAATGTGATGCTGCGCGTTTGACACCCCTGCTTTAGATTAAATTTAAATTTAGACAGCTACCTTGGCGTAGTGATTAGGGTGCTGGCCTAGAAATCAGAAAACTGAGTTCTAGTTTTGCCTTAGGCATGAAAGCTGGCTGGGTGACTTTGGGTCAGTCAGTCTGCTTCTCAGCCCAACCCATCTGACACTCTGCTTCTGGAGAAAAAGTGGAGGAACAAGGAGGACTAGGCATTTTTGCCAACTTGAGTTATTTATAGAGTAATAAAGAAGGACTAAAAATCAAATCACTAAAATATTTCTGATTAGAAATAAAATAGGAAATAATTCTTAGCAGATTTTATTTAAATTACGGGGCTTATTTAAAGATACACAAGCAATGAAACTATAAGCTGGTATCTTTCTGTTCTCCCTTAAGAGGAAGTAGCTAAGATGAATGCCACATAAAATGTTAAATATTCTTTCAGGAAAATAAAAAGGGGAAAAGATTAAATGGAAAGGTGGTTCCCATGGTGCTGTTTCTCAGTTGCAAGCATATGGGGTTTTTTTGTTCAGAAGAAAGCCAGGAGAGATAGAAAATAGTATTGACATTTTCCTATTCCCTGTGCATTACCTTATTATCCAACTTGATTACATGCTGTCAAAATATGATTAATTGTGATTTGTTGCCTGGTCAGTTCATCATAGTTAAGTGTTAAGCAAGGCCACACTTATCGTTGCTTTAAAGGAATAGATTCATTATCCATAAAAGGTTGTGTTGAATGAATTAACTATTAGAAACACATTTTATTTATTTTTAAATATTCATATCATAGCCAATGATAGCATCATTATTGATTTTTATTTATTACAGGGATGGTCGGGTGCTATTTGACTACTTAGCTGAGAAGCATGGAGTATGTATTTACTATTAAATCTGTAAAACTAAGTTAAACTTTTATTTTTGCCTTGCTCTGTAAATGCACCTTGTGAATCACACTTAACAAAAAATGAACAACTGTTACATTTGATTTATAATACTGATATTAAACATTCCTATCATTGTGATTACTTGTTATAAATTTAAATTTTATAATTTGGAAATTAAATTATTTTTGATATGACATAATAATGACTAATAATTCTCCTAAATTATGGTTAGAAAGTATTGGAATAATTACTTTCTGCACAGGCTGTGGCACTAATTAGTATTCTGAAATAAAATAAAAGTAAAAATAAAATAAGAATACAAAATAAAGAAACAAATACCTGTCTTCCATTCCCAAGGTAATCTTCTAAATGTCTCATTAATCCACTTTATTCAGTTAAGGTATTCAGGATTATTCTTGAAAATCCTTTAAACTCAGTGGTAAACCACTTTCCAGGCAGCTTTTTTAAAGACTGCAATTTTCAAAAAATACAGGCAGCCTGTTTGAATTCACTTCAAACATTAGTAAGTAAGGATAAGTAGGTAAAACAAAATAAGACACCCTCTTCCAATAACAGAGCATGGATAATTCCCAAATTGAATTATTACTCTAATGTACTGTGCTCTGTTTTCATCCATTTTGAACCAAACAAGGAAAGCTATCTGTCGAAGTAAGAGACTTGGGAGCCTATTGGTTTTAATGCAGGAAAACTTAGCATTGTTTAGTTCATTTTAAGGAAAATAAATTAGATCCCAGCCTAGTTGTTTCACAGAGTTCTTTTTTGCTGACCAAATAACTGATTGTAAGTGTAGTTATGTCTCACTCTGGGCTTTACATAGTTAAAGCTCATTTCTAAACTTGGTAAATTACTGTCATTTTAGTATTCCAGTAGGTGGCCTAAATATGCAGCTTAAGATGATTGGCCATGTTAGACATAAGAGAAGTATAACAATTTTAAACATTTATCTCTGTTAAAAATCAAGTTGAATAAATTATACGTATATTTGGGAGAATCTAGGTAGTACATTCATAGTGACACAGACTCCGTACAGATAGTGCTGGACTTATACCCAAATTTGGGGCTGGAATTTCAGTTCCTAAATGATGTGGTCATTAAGCGAGTCAAATCCCCAGACCATTAAGCGAATCCAGCTTCCCAATTGACTTTGCTTTTCAGAAGCTGGCTGAAACAGTTAAAAATTGTGACCACATGACTGCAAGACACTGCAACTATGATAAATTCAAGTCAGTTGCCAAGTGCCCAAATTAATATCACATGATCACAGTAGTAGCATGATGGTTGTAATTTCAAGGACAAGTCATAAGTCATTTTTTCTGAGGCTGTCAAAATGAACTGTCCTTCAATAGTTTTAAGTCAGGAACCACCTATAATAGGTTTCTGTGTTTAGCCTGAAGTAACAGGACAATGTGATGTGAACATGTTATTATGGTTTTGCCATTGTGTGGCTTTGTATTTGGGGTTTTATTCCTATAAGCCACCTGGAATCACCATGAAGAAGTTGGTGGTCATAAAATTTTCTAAACAAGCAAATATCCAATTATAAATTTTCAAATAAATTTTCAACCTTAAGTATTAACTTTTTATTGATATTGTTTATTTTCTATGTTTTTCAGTTCAGGCAAGAATATCTAGATAGTCTTTATAGATTCGCAAAATTCCAGTATAAATGTGGTAATTATACAGCAGCATCAGAATATCTATACTTGTTTAGAGTATTGGTAAGTATCTTTTTATTCTACTTTTAAATTATTGTCCAACTTTTAACTAGACCTTCTAGGCAGTGGGTGTATAATACATTGCACTTTAATTTAGGGGATATTTCATATGGAGATGTCTCCATTTTTGAGAGGATATTGTCATTTTATATATAACAGTTTTTATTTCACTTTCTTATTTTTCTAAACACTCAAAAGTACAATTCATAACATCATTAAATCCAAATGTTTGTCTGGTACTTTTACCTCCTGAGAACTATAGTAGCATGTTAAAGTCTGCATGTTTAATTCTTAAGAGCAGTCTGGAAAGGTTGTATTTCTGACTTGCCTGGATAGAAATGTTACATTTGTTTTAAATGAGACAATTTCTATAGTTAACTAAAATGTTAAGTTTGAGGAAGCTTGATGGCTATTTTTAAATTTTCTTGTTATATGTTGTTCTTGAACAAATGTATCTGAGGTTGCTAAAAATCAACACTGACTTGATAGTTCATAATCAGTATAAATTAATTACCAAATACATAAACCTAAGGGTTGTGCATGTTTCCATTTGATTCCAAAAAATGTTTCAAAGGATTGTGTGATATCAGACAAAGGTGACATCATGTTGAGTTAAATCAGAAGCACTGCACAGCCTCAATAAGCAACTATGCAAATGACAAATATCAGTTGTGTGTGCTTATTATATCTGTTCTTGAGGAATATCTCTAGATTGCTTGATACATTTTGTTCAGTGATTGTATGTATAACAAAATTTGGTTTAAATAATGTGGCAATCCCAGTGGTGATGTTCCTTTCCTAGAGGAACCTATCTACTTCTAGCAATGTCCATGTTTCACCCCCACCTCAGAAATGACAACTTTCTGACTTGCAAATAACTATGATAATCTCATGAAGAAAACTAAAAACTCAAGTGTCCATAGTGTGGATTTAGAAATGAGGGTTATTGATTTATTTCTGATATTTCTGATTTTCATTTGTTTACTTGCTGAGATTTTAGTACAGTAAACTCTCAAGTTTACTGCAGTACCAAATATGGAGGTATGCCAAAAGAGCATACCATTAGAGGTCTGGTAATTTTATGGTGGGAAAAATAGCATTATGTATGTGCATTTAAATGTGGATGGACAGATGGTTAACCTCGTACATGATTCCATTAAAGCAGGAGTTCCCAACTGGGGGTGCTCACATCCCCTGGGAGTGTGAGATGATAGTCCAGAGGGTGCAAAAACTCAGGTTTAGAAGTTTCAGAATTATAGTGTATATGCATAATTATATGCATATAATTATTTACTTTTGTAAGGGGTGTGAGGACATATCAAAAGCGTTCTAAGGGTGTGGGGTATCGAAAAGGTTGGGAACCCATGCACTAAAGAATAGAAGGTTCCACTACTATAAAGTTTATGAAGTGGATCTGTATCAAATTTTATTTTCTTTGATGTCTATGGGTACAATATTTAGTCTATTGAACTGAAGAAAGGTATAGCTGCTTTTGTTCAAATATCAACAGTTTATGAAAAATGCTGCTTAGGATAGGTTTAAGCATTGAGTTTTTCTCTTTACTATTTCATTTCACATCAGTATTATTTGATTTAATAACCATCTAGTAAACTCGGAAGTTTTATATGCATTTCCTTATTCCAAGACATATTATTTATAGGATAACATGGAAGTTGCATGCTTTTTTCAAGTATTTTTTCAAGTTGTAGAAAATGTAAGAATTGATCAGAAATGACCAGAAGTGAAAAGTATACTTTCTGAATGATGTGGTCTTAAACTTTGTTTTGTTGCCTTTATTCAAAATGACAGGAAAGAAGAAACATAAGTAGAATATTACAAGTGCCATTATATGACATCTTGGTTTAAAATTTATAATGATCCAATCAGTTAAACAGTTAGTGGCCTGTTTTCCCGTCTAGATTTTCTTCATTCTGATTAGGAAATATTTTTCAGTAGAGTTGAGGTTTTACTAGTTAAGCTTTAAACCCTTTTAAATTAGTGTGTGAAACCCCAAACTACACTGAAGTATTGTTAATGAAAAGATCATTATTGCTTGAATTGAAAATCCTGTGCAGAAGCTGTGGTTGCCAATTCTCCAGGCTTTCCTGTTGTTTTAATCTCCAGCTGAATCTCCTTGGAAATGCCTACTGCTGATTGTTTCCTTGAAAATCAAAACTGATTTACTAAATGAAACACAGCCCATTTTCCCAAAATCGTGGAGCAAATATGTCAATGGCATATTCTCTCTCTGCTGGTGCCAGCAAGTCTCTAATCAAAATGTTTGACCTAGAGAAATATTAAATTATTGTGGTTATTGTAATCGGATTCACTTATTTAAAACAGGTTCCATCAACAGATAGAAATGCTTTGAGCTCTCTCTGGGGAAAGCTGGCATCTGGAATTCTGATGCAGGACTGGGATGCTGCCATGGAAGACCTTACAAGGTTGAAAGAGACAATTGATAATAGTGTGAGTTTGTTTTTGTTTGCTTCACCACATGATAAAGATGGGGGAAGATACCTACTGGATGTTGACATATTTAATACCAGTTCATGTTTCCCTCAGATTTATTTTTATGACTATGCTTTTCAAAGTCTGTCTCAGAGAATATTTTCAAGTTTTTTGCATGCCTGGAAAATGAGCTCAGTTAGTTAATTATTGATGACCTAATCTTAACTGAAAGAATATTGGAGTCCCTCTTTCAAAATTTCAGGACTAGCTCAAGTAGTTAATTACCAGGAGGGTCCAAAAGTGTGAAAAAAATATGCATAATAGCACTTTCTATTCCCATATTGCTGTTGTACTTAGAACAATATTGGAATTTTTTTATCTCCATGGAGAAGCATCCCAAAATGCATTGTATAGGTAATAAACTGCTGTTCTAGGTGGAAATAGAAGGAAGATAGTGCCGGAAAAGAGTTAATAATATATTAACTATATATAAATTCAATTGTATCTTTCAGGATAGAAAAGTTTTTTGGAGTTAAACAGGCAAGAAGCAAGGAGAATGAGTAGGTCATATAGGATAAAGAATAGAAACAGGATAAAACATTTATGTTTTCTTTAATATGTGATCTTATCCTTTTCCACTTTCAGAATAGATTATAAATTGTAATCTGGTTATATAAATCAGAACATATTTCATGGTTGTCTACCTATTCTTTTTTGGATGTGTTAAACAAAAAGAATGAATAAATTTTAAAATTTCAGGTACTTTGACAAGTTATAAAACATATTTTTCAAGGTAAGGGTAGAATATAACAGTCCTTTAAAAATGAAACATTTTCCTTTTTAAAAAAAGTTAAACTTAATGCCTAGGAACATAGAATACAAAGTTATTTTAGTTTAAATCAAAGATTTGGGCTATTTTTGGTGGATCTACATTGTTAAAGATGCCAACTGAACTTTGTTTTCCTTACTGATCTAGCTTTTTAAATATTACTTGTAGGTATGTATAGTATATGTTTTTATATGAATTCCAGGGTTGTTTTGTAATGAAATAATTGCACTTCATTAAAGTTTTTGAATTTGTTTCAGCACTGTAACCAAGCCTTCAGTAAATTTTTCTCCCATTTCTGCTATATATTTCCCTGACGACAGTACTATCCCTAGTAGTGTATTCTGTATCTTTCTACACTCTGGCACTCTGCTTTTTTAATCCAGGCTGACTATTTCTGCATTGCAAACAGCCCAGGCATTAGCACCAGAAATTTAATATTCTCTATCATTATCTTTGTTATACCTCACCAGTGATAGAATGCAGAAAGATGTTATTGATTTTTTTCTTGGCACTGAGGATGCTGATACAATCTGTAACATATTTCTGGAAAATTTCTCAGTGTTCTTGATAAAATCCTCTTTATAAAAAAAAAACTGCCAGAGAAACAAACCAAAATAGCCTGAAATTAAGTACTTCTGGGAGCAGAAGACATGTGTTAAAGGTGAAAATAGATGCTATTTGCCTTCCAGAGGCATCTCCCATTTCAAATGTTAATGTTTTTGGTGATGTGGGAGCTACGCAAAGGCAACACCATCTAAAATCTATCATTTTATTACCAAATTTCAGCAGTGCAAGTTATAGCTACAAATGGAGTCATGCAAAGTCACATTTATGACTTGTTTGCTCCTGCCACAACTAATGGAAAAAGTGGCACTTGCAGTGGCTACTTAGTATTGGTTAATTTATAAATTTGTACGGCTACCCATCTCATATATATGACTCTGGGCAGCTAACTGTAAAAACAAGATAAAAACAGTAAAAACAAATCAAAAATTTAAAAACATCAATAGCATAACATAGTAGCCAAGAACATATCATATAAACCACTTATTCATATTTGCATAATCCCAGTCTGTGTGGGAAACCCAAGTTTTTAATGCCATGTGAAAGATCAGCAGGGTAAGGGAAGTCTAATCTCAAGGCAACTCTCTTGTGGAAGGACCCAGAACATGTCTTTCCTGCCAGATATAACAGGATAGGTAGACACACATGCAACTAAGTCAGTCAATGAGGACTATTTGGGCTCTGAAACAGTATTTGCCATGTGAGCTACAAGGAGATAGGAAGGAGTCTGGTTTAGCTGAGAACTGAAAGTGAAACTGCTTGTATTTTGCTTGCGTTTACTGCTACCTTGGAAAACCGACTTTTGGTATTGTATTGTATATTATTATTATTTTGAATCCTGCTGAATCAGTTACTTGTGTATTCTTTCTGAATGTGATTGTTGCTGCAAACTCTAATCAGCCAGGTCAGCTTCAGCACTTACTGCAGCCTGATTCAGCATAGCAGAATAAGGAGGTAGCAAGTTGTACAACTAATCTGTTGCAGCCATCTTAGTGAAAGGAATTCAAAACTGATGTTTTTCTATCATAATTTGAAATGGAGTAAGAAACAAGCTAAAACTTTAATGATCAATGGGGGAAAAGATGTTCTTTACTGGTTCTCTGCACCAATGTGGAAGAATTGCGAGCTAGGCTTGTGAAGGCCTAGCTTGGAATCATTGATCATGATATGCCCCCAAACCCATGAAGCCTTATTTGGTCATTCCCAGGGAAAGGCAAGCAGTTGTAACATAGGTGATAAACAATATAGTTACAGTCTGAGGCTATTCATGAGTGATTCTGATTGCTTGGGCCTGACAGTCATCTCAGCTGTTTCTCAGAAGCAGCTTTTCTGAACATTGGGGTATATTCTTGAACAGTATGGGATCAGTCATAGGGAACTGTTAAAAGTGAATATTTTCACTTAAGAGACATTTATTTGAATCCTTAGCTTCCCAACCTGAAAATACAACAAGCTTTAATAGGTAAATAATTCTAATTTTATAAATCTCTCTTTCAGTCTGTCAGCTCTCCGCTCCAGGCTCTTCAGCAGAGAACATGGCTCATTCACTGGTCCCTCTTTGTTTTCTTCAACCATATTAAAGGCAGAGATAACATCATCGATCTCTTCCTCTATCAGCCTCAGTGAGTTGTGTTGAACTTACCAGACAACATGGATACAGACAGTTATTGCACATCTGAGCATATTAAAGATTTAATCAGAATATTTAAAAGTTACTTGTATCTTTTTCAGATTGTTCAAATCATGCAGGAGAAAAGTTTTTGGCTAAAAAACTAAATAATTTTCCATACATTTAGTTCTTAAGTCTGAAGTTCAGTTCAAAGTGTTATAGAGTAACCAGTGTTCTTCCGAAAGTTGTAATAGGGGAGCATGTAAAGAAGAATATTCATTTACAACATTTGATTTGATTATGGTATATTCGTGCAGTAAAATGTGCTATATTATAAGATGTGCATATTTTCAAAATAATTTACATGCACTTACACGCTCCTCTCTGCTACTCATAAAGCATTTCTTCTTTTCTGGCTACTGACTCTTTAAAAAGCTGTTGATGTTATAAAGGAGGTGACTCAATACAACTCTTAAACCAGGCACAATTTTTTCAGGCTCCTTTAGAAGCCTGGAAAAAGTTTAATGAATAACAGATATGTACTATGTTGGGCAATTCCAAAGAGGTATTTCTGAATCACTTTTACAGCATTTTGTATAAACCTGTGGACAGGATTAATTTTTTTAAAGAAGAGAATATATATTTTTTTATTTTAAAAAAAATTAACATTAGTTTAGTATTGGGTACATACATGTTTAATGTCTCCTACTGGAGGGATCTTTAGTAATGGCAATCCAAGGGAATTTCCAAGAGGTGCACAAAATTCAGTTTTGGGCCAAAGGGTTGTCTATAGCACTTCTATAAAATGATTTGTTCTCTTCAGTATGTCAGAATGGTTGAGTTTATATAACATATTATGCCAAAACAAAACAAACTTACCATATTTTTGGAGTATAAGACCCACTGGAGTATAAGACGCACCAAGATTTTGAAGAGGCAAATTAAAAAAAAAAGTTTTTGCATTCTGCAGGCCTCCCAAAAGCGGCCCGTTTTTCGCGAAAACTGGCCTGTTTTTTCCTCTCAAAAATGGCATGCATAGCCTTTAGGAGACTTATAGAGTGCTCCTGGGGGCTGGGGGTGGGATAGAATTGAGCAAAAAAGGCCAGTTTTTCACTCATTTCTGCTCTCTCAGCCCCCAGGACCACTCCGAAAGCCTCCTAAAGGCTATGCATGGCCATTTTGATGAAGGGGGAGGGGTTTGGGGAGGCAAAAAATGCTGTATTCAGTGTATAAGACATACCCAGATTTTCCACCTCTTTTGAGGGAAAAAGGTGCATCTTATACTCCGAAAAATATGGTAATTATTTCTTAGCATAGCAAGGAACTGTTCTAATAGTACTATCAATAATAGTTATAATAGTTCAATAGTAAGGGACACTTATTATTATTGCTACTATTAATATTAGTAAGGCACTCTGGCTAATGGAAAATTCGTAAATATATGTAGGGTCATCATGAATACAGATTTGACTCAGGAAACAGTTCTTTGTTGATGAGCAGAATTTATTAAATCCATGTCAACTTTGAAAGCTGCTAACAAAGCATTTCATGGATACTTCTTTTAAAAATGGCTGGAACTAACAATTGATCTTTATCTTTTAACTTGAAGCTTTTTTTCAAAAGCTTTGCAGGAGTGAGTGAAGGAATATTACAGGTAAAACCTTTTAGTAGCATCTGGTGTAAACATAGAAGATCATTTCTCCTCTGCTTTGGTTACTGAAACTATATTACATTTAAAGCTATCGATGATTTTAAGGAACACAGGCTATCAATTTCCTTGAAATTGGGTAGTGATGTAAGTGTTTCATGAGGTAATGCACTGATTCACTGCCATTGCACTGTGTTCCAAGGGCATATGATTCATCATAAGTTTTGGCCATTATATCCAACAATATGTATGATTTCATTTCTAGATTCAACTCAATTACCATCCTTCAGATGGTTATAGTAAATTATTATTACTGCATCACAAATATTTGCGTCATTTTTCCACCTGTAACTTTGTTTTGTACAATGGCACTGAGCTCATATTTTGTGCCAAAACTAATTGGTGTAATTGGGCATAGGATACTTAAAACCAGTTCTTATTTTGTAGCCTCTGATACTTTGAAGATGTTTGTTAGCGGTTTTGAATGGAAATTCTTTAAAATTATTGCAATCACTGGTTATTTGTGCTGCATTTTAAATTATATTATCATGGGATAAACCTTTAGGACCATAGGCAAAAAATTAAGTTTCATTTCAAGACCAACTTTCTGATCATTACATTAAAAAAATATCTTTCAGGGAATCTCTATTTATTGCTTGCTTGTTTAATCTCTAAATGACCCTTGTTTGGCTATCGTAAATATGTAAATGTTGGGATATTTCTAGGTTCATAACAAACAATTGCATTCTAAATATTTGCTATCTGACTAAATACTATTCTGTTTATTCAGATATATTAATGCAATTCAGACAATGTGCCCACATATTCTTCGATACCTGACTACTGCTGTGATAACAAACAAAGATGCTAGAAAAAGAAGGCAGGTGTTGAAAGACTTAGTCAAGGTTATTCAGCAGGTAAGGAATGAGTACATTTTTACAATTACTGTGAGTTGCTCAAGATTTGTTTTAAGTTATTTTAACAGAAAATAAAATTTGGAGTTTCTGAGCTAAAGGCAAATAGGTTTTCAGTATATTCTTAAACATTCTTAAACAACCTTTGCATTTACAGCATTTGTATTAAAAGTAATGCATTGGTTTTACTGATCTTCATGTCCTTTGAAAATGCATTTAGGTACATACATTTTAGACAGTTGAACTAAATCAAAAGATGGAAGCCATTCAATGTGTGTGGTGACCATTAAAAAATAAAGCAGCCCCAAGATGCCTTAGAAATTGTAACCTCCAATTGGACCTCTTTTTCTCTGATGAAGTTTTTCTTTGCAACTCTTGTCTTCTCAGCATATTTGAAGAAGAAATGAATTTGGGGTCAAGTCCTAAGTAGAACACCTTTACTTTAATTCAGTTAAATTAGCCCTACCTTATTCATAGATGTATTGCGTGGCAAATGATGGGTGTTTTGATCAAATATATCGAGAGGGACAATTAGGTTACAAAAGATTAATCTGCCACATTTTAATAGTAAGCAATGCTGTATGATGATAAAGAAGAGAAGAATTAATATATTTCAGTGACTGGGCAGTTTGCAAATTTCAAAACAAGTAACAGTACAAAAACAGAAAACAAAAGTAGAGGTCTTTTTTTCTGTCTAATTTGAACATAAAATGTTTTCTTGATACCAGATCATTCTTTAAATATATGAGAAGTTAAGTAAGTGATCTTAGGAAGAAAGACCACTGCAAAATAATCATTTTATTCATTTACTTACTTAATATACAACAATATAAAAAATCATGGAACAAGGCATTGAAAAACCACTTTGGTATGGTTTCCAGGAAACATACTTAGAAGAAAAGTTCACAAAGTCACCAGACTTATAAGGATAACCCAGAATCATGAATTTGAGATGGGCGACCATATAAATGGAAATAATGAATAAGTAATATATTTGAAGAAGACAGTTAATTTAAAATATGCAATCTTAATTGAGGAAAGATGTATAATTTAAAGAGCATAACTATAATTAAAGCTGTATAGATAATGCAAGCTTTTGTGTGTGAAGAATTCATAGCAAGCCTCCCTATAAATGTTTGTAAGGACATTGATTCGTATTTAAGGTAACTTGTCAAATTGCAATTTTATCTTAGTAGTTTACAACTGATTCGCTTGTGCTGTTCTAACTTGTTTTGCTATACATCATATGGACATTGAGTAGTTACACATGTACTTACTATATTGTACAATTACTCTTAAAATATGCAGGAATCTTACACCTACAAGGATCCAATTACTGAATTTGTAGAATGTTTGTATGTGAACGTTGACTTTGATGGGGCTCAAAAAAAACTGAGAGAATGTGAATTGGTAAGAATCTTTTAAAAAATAATTAACCTTTAAAAACCAGTAAATATTCACTAGTTATATTTTGTCTGGACATAGATGCATATAAAATGGGAGATTTTAAAAGATGATTTACAAAATTTATCTGGTAACAAAGCACATAATCTTAAATGGTTAAATTCTGAAGTTAAGTCAATAGCTGTTTTTACTTGAGATTAATTCAATATGCTTATAGTGTTAAATTGCTTTATCCAAGACTATGTGGATATATATATCTGAAGCTCTGTAGTATAATGCTTCAGACTCCTTTTCCAGAAGCCAAGAAGAACATGTTGCAGTATGGCTTGATTACCATATAGAATTCATTTTAAGTTTTGCATCTTTGAGGCACATTGCCATTTAAAGGAGATGCTTGCTTGCAAGTAATTTGTGTAATCTTGACTTCCCCCACTGCTCTGCCAATGTCTGAAAATATATTATGTCTTAACAGGTTCTTGTGAATGACTTCTTTTTGGTGGCCTGCCTTGAAGACTTCATTGAGAATGCACGACTCTTTGTGTTTGAGACTTTCTGTCGGATACACCAGTGTATCAGCATAAAGTAAGGGGATGTTAATTTCTAATATCAGATAAATATTTTGGAGATACTTAATTAGTAACTGAATTACCAAAAAGGAAGAATCGGCATACTCAATCAGATGGTTGTAGTTTAAAAAATATATAATTTATGTTTTTTTAATATGTGATCTAAACTTTAAATTCCACGTAGCTTATTGCTATCTGGCAGAAATAGTGCATTTTCCCTCAGGTACCAAATATTGTGGAATCCTGCATTCCTGTATAGCAAATAAAAGAGAAAATTGTGAAAGCAAGAACGTTCTTTGAACACAAGTATCATAGTTACAATGAAAATATACACATAAGATCAGTCCCTGTAGCATTTCTTTTGAGTTGACAACACACTGATTATTTTTATGGGAGGGCAATCTGGTATTCCAGAAATAGTTTAAACTATACACACAAACCTTTTATATTGACCACACTGGCTGGATTGTTCTGACCTGATACCCAAAACATGACAAGCATCATATTGCTATCTTTTGTCCAGAAAGTATTTGGACAAGGGTGACTTACTCATAGGTAAGTGAACAATATAATGGCTTAAATGTAACATATGCAAAAACTGATGAAGATTTTTTATAACTTATACCAAATGTACCATTTTATGATCATTCATCCATTCTGCCCTGAATTAAAAGATCTAATTTGCTACGTTGGTTAAAAACACCATACTAGAATCTGTAGACCTTGAATTTTTGTCCTGCCTTAGGAATAAAGCCAGCTGGGTCATTTGGAGTCAGTCATGTATTCTCATACCAAGGAAGAAAAAAAACTTCCTTGATATGAGAGAGAACAATTATTTCACCAGAAGCAAGAGTACAGATTTCGTAAGCTATTGCCAGAAAGGCAATATGGAACACTTAAATTGAAGGCAGATAGAGATTGCACTGGTAAACTATTGAAGTAGAGATTATAGTGTTGCCTATTGGCCGTGTTACAGATAAAAAACCTTTACTGAAGCCTGGTAGCTAATAAAAGTAAGCTTTATAATTCTCTAATTAATAGAAAACTAAATGAAATTCTAAGAAGTTGCTAGAAAGCCACAGAAATGTCATTTTCATAAATATGTTAATAGGACAACAAATGCTGTTTCTTATTACAAAGAACAAGATATTGGAATAAGTTTAGTCATGAAGTGACATCTTTGTAAATCTGACAACAGTAGTTTAAAGGCTTCTTTTGATATTCTTAGGTCTTAGAACAAGTGATCTGATAAAGCACATGAAAGAGATTTCTAATGCTTTATTGCTTGAATTAATACAAAACCTTCCTTAGAGCAATTATTTCACCAGAAGCAAGATAGACATTCAGCACATGGGATAAAGTTTTGTGAGATTTTTTAGTTATGTGTTATTTGACTAATGGCTAAAACTGTCCCATCATCCTATTAAAACAAATTCCTTCACACCTCAGGAATATTTTTTTAAAACCTACATATTTATAAAAATATACTTTTGCATTAGCTGCAGAATTCCAGTGGAGTCTGGGTGACAAGTATATAGTCTATACCGTGTTTTCATTTTAAGTTTTGCAATTAGAGAGGCTCTTCTTTTCTTTTGACCCCTGAAATAAGTGCTTAGTCTTATTTTCAGGGAGGTCTTATTATTTTTGAGTTTCAGGGAGTGGCGAGTATGATCACCTCATGGCTGCTGCTGTGTTGCAATATTTTTTGGGAGGGGCTTATTTTAGCGCATGCGCACAAAAGCCCCATTGGTCTTATTATCCAGGGAAGTCTTATTTTCAGAAAATAGGGTAGGATAACATCTAATTTTGTTTTCACTGAGTATACTATAAGATTCATGAGTTATCCTGGTTTCTCTAATATTGGACTGCCTTAAAATAAATTGAATGGGCAACAAGATACACTTGCTGACTTAGAAAATGATAAGTGCTTGCTTTTATGACTACGTTGCTGTTTATTTTTTACAGTTTACTTGGCAAAAAAAAATAATAGAAGATTATACTGTGGATTTTAAAATATCCTATTAAAGATCTGCAAACAAATAATAACTTTCTTTTACGATACATCTGACAGATCTCTTTTCTTTATGTTACATTTAGAAATTCTAAATTATATTTAAAATGATAATTTAAGTTTTAATCTTTAGACATTCTGGGAAATTCAATTTTGGTACAAGAGAACTTTGCCTTTTCATGTTTCCATTTTCTCTGGTTGATGCTGGGTCAAGATTCAAAACTAAACTGGCAACACTGTAGGAATTATGAAATAGAGTATTTAATTGTTCAGCATAAATCAGTATGATTCCAACCCAGAAATAGCACAAAGATCAAACAAAGAACACGATTCTATTTTTTTTTATTTCTCTTTTCTCAGTATGTTGGCAGATAAATTAAATATGACACCTGAAGAAGCTGAGCGATGGATTGTGAACTTAATCCGAAATGCAAGGCTAGATGCCAAAATAGATTCCAAATTGGTAGGTTCCATGTAACACTGTAATCTGACTTAACGTGAATTCTTAAAACTCATTAGCTACTAAAGCAAAACTCAAAGAACTTCTTGTAGTTTCTACTCTCTTTATGTGTATTTGAGTCTAATGATTAGTATATGGTACCATCCTAAGATGAATATGTAGTAAAGGCTTTAAATGATTTAGACAGTACTATGTACTTTATGTTTTTTTTTGTAAAAATACATTAGTCTGCATAAAAGATATTAGCCATTAACTATGTATCTCATAGCGTTTTTGCTAAACTTTGGCAACAAAGTGACTATGTTTGGACTATATAGTTTGGTTTGGGGGAAGAAGACTGAAATGGGAGATGATTGCCCTGTGAAGACTTCCCATTCCATTCCCAGACTTAATTGAGGAATCAACTAACATTTGAGAAAAAAAATATTGATAAGTACTAGAAACTTTAAAGTACTATGCACTAATTTATGAAGAATAGCTTAGATATTTATTTCTATCCATGAAAATCTATAAACCCTTCAGTTTTGAATGTGATCTCTGCTAAGTATTCAGCTTGTAATACCTCTGTGAAGTATTGTAATATGTTTATGGGATTTCTTTAAGGGCCATGTGGTTATGGGGAACAATGCAGTATCTCCCTATCAACAAGTGATTGAAAAAACCAAAAGCTTGTCTTTCCGGAGTCAGATGCTGGCTATGAATATTGAGAAAAAACTAAACCAAGGCAGCAGGGCTGAGGTAAGCAGAAATATAGTGTCTTCTTAAAAAATATTGAATGCAAAGAAGGAAAACAATCTATAAAGAAAAATTTGATCCAATTATCATTCTCAGTAATTCAAAGACACATAACTAAATATTTCAGAAAGGTCACGTGAAGAATTGAACTAAATTAATTTATATAAGCAAAATAAGGAAGATATGTGAAATTAAGAGCCATGAAGTTTAAAAAACAAAAAACTGCACATATACAAAGGAATGTTGTCATTCCTTCTTTTTTACATCTACCTTTCCTTTTTATGGGATTCATAGTTGCTTTTTGGGAAAATATGGTCTTTTCTGATACACAAAGTCAAAATGCTCTGTAGCTGTGCTTACACTAGTTTCATTAATTAGGAATGAAAGACACTGTTTTCTAATTTTTATTTCTTTATTCTTTTTAAAGGCACCTAACTGGGCTACTCAAGATTCCAGCTTTTATTGAAATGTTTCTAAAAGGAAAAGAAAACACCAACTTTCATTTGATAAAGATTTTAATTATGTGCTGTTTTGAAAAGGTGATAATTATGTGAACTTGGCAGTACATATTAATCAGAATAAAACTGGCTACTTTTAATTGGTTGGCTATCTTTAATTGGATTTGTGAAAAGGTTTTATTCAGTTCATCAAAACTAGTGATTTCTTGAAAGCTTAAAAAAAACAATTTAAATTTTAAAATTACTTTAACTTCAACTCTGAAAAGCCCCTCGTGTGATATAGATATATGTATATGAATAATAAAGATTCTGAATTTATTGGTTAAAATTGAAAGATTTTATATTCTCAAGAGATAAATTTATTGTGTTTTCTTGCCCCTAGAAACCAAGTGTACATATCAGATTATTGAAATTTCATTAAAATACCACAAATAGGAAAAGTCTGTATCCTAAATATTTACAATATCTGCTTTCAGATGGTTTTGTGTAATTAGTCATTACAACTTTAAAAGATCAACAGTTGCACGACAAAGCATTGTTTTTAATGTAGAAATGATAAATCAGTGAGTGTGGTTAGTGAGTGATTAAATATGGAAAAATAAATGGAGAGAATTTTTGTCAGTATCCCATAACAAATGGCAACATTATTTAGCCCGCTCTTCTCAGACAGAATAGGGCAAGATTACAGGACAGATGGAATTCATTGAAAGTTTCCATATAGAGGAGCCTGTCTAGGGTGCCAGCAGTGCTTAATGAACAAGCACCAATTTTAATAATTTAATTTTAATAATTTAACAATTTTAATACCAATTTTTCTATCAGCAAAACTTCTATAAAGATTTTGACTGGTAATTTGTAATTTAGTGTTATGACAAAAATGAGGTAAATTTTAGCTCATTAAAGTGTATGCTGTAGATTTCCAAGTCAGTTCCTTCTGTCAGTGTTTGACTGGCTGCATTTATAGTTTCAAATGCACTTCAGAATTACTGTATTTTTTGTTCCATAAGACACCCCACCCCCCCACCCCCAAAGTGGGTGGAAATGTCTGTGCATCTTATGGAGCAAATATGGTGAATAGCAGCTGGGCTGCGGTGGCAGGGTCCTTTTACAATGCTGAGCCCCACCTCTTCTGTCTCTTTTCCGCAGTGCAGAAGTCAATAGGCAGAGCTGGCACATGAGCGGACACCTCTCTGTGGTCCCTTCAGGCTCCGATTCAGAATATATATATTTTTCCCTCCTCTAAACCTAGGTGCGTCTTATGGTCAGGTGCATCTTATGGAACGAAAAATATGGTAGTTCCTTTAGCAAATATAATGTTCAAATGGTAAATATGCAATTAGCAATCTAAAATCCATTACATGGATAGGTGGGTGTTCATGTACACCAACTCAATATACATAGTTCTAGGCTAAACAGTGTCGTCTAGAGATTCTATTAAAACTTCACAAGAACTGAGCCTGACCTAATAGCCCACAACATTAGCGTCTCATTTTTCTATAGTGAAACATGTTAAAAAACTGGAAATTACTGTCATTTTGAACTGTGCAATAAGATAGCTATTTCTAGATGATTGCTTATTATTCAAGATAATCACCTAAGAAGACTTGACAGGATCTCAGCAATGAATAGTAGTAATAAAAGTGGAAGCACAAAATTAACTCTGAGAAAATTAGAAGAACAAATGGTAAGTTTGCATATCCATTCATAAGAAGTGTGAAGATGACCCTCTTTAGGGGGGAAAAAGCTGCTACAGTTTGATTTAAAAAAAGAACATGTAACTTTGATCAATGGCACTATTGAACCAGGTAAGTTCCTGTTTTATTCTTTAGCCAACTTTTTTTTTTCTCCTGGAGAGAAGCAAACAACTCTGAGGAAATCTGGTTATTCTTTTATAAACAGATGTCCACGTAAAGGGAGAACTTTGCAGTATATTTCTTCTATTGAAAAATTCCTAGTTTCTAAAAATATTTAATTAAAAAAATCTGTCTATTCTTTTTAAATAAAGAATTCATAGCATCTCATGATATTTCCTCTTTTTTGATCCATAGTAACATTCAAATTAACCCCAGAAAAACACTGCTTTTCTTCATTTTTATTTTTTTGAAAAATCTTCAGTGGTGTATTGGATCTATATATGGCTCTGAGGTTGAAAATGGATTCTTTTTTCCTTTTGTTAGGATACATAAAAAGATTGGCTCAATATAAGATGTTAATTTGAACCTTTTAATTCATGAATAAAAAGCATTATAATTTTTAATGTGCTTTTGAAGTCTAAACCTCCCACTTTATTTCTAAATATGTTAGATGATAAGACAGCTGTTACGACTACTTAATAGAAACACAATCACAAAACAAGTATGTAACAAACACTTCAGAAATAATAACTGCTATGTTTTCTGGCAGAAAAAAGAATCAGAATCCATATTAGGCAATAGGTTACTGAAGATTTACAAAATAGTTTTTTTAAAAAATAATATCAGGCAGTATGATTAAAATACAAGAGCAAGAAGGGCAATGGAGTAAGGAAGAAAATAATATTAAAGCTGATGTAATAATCTTACATTATCTGTATGATAAAGAGCTAGTTATTAGGCAAATTAAAACTGAAGCAAGAGCTGAAGCTTATAGAGGACAAGAAACAGGCAATTGATACTTCCTGCTTGTCAATAAAAAATTTGGTTGGCTCTTTTTTATCATCTGGATTTAACTATTTGCCTTCAGGAAAGGAAGTAGAATTTTTTTTCATTTATTTATGGTTAAAAGCTATTTCTGCTAATATTTTTGATTATAGAAAAGTTCTTTTAAAAAAAACATCCCTGTGTCTTTGCATGCAACCCATGGGACATTCCATGGTGATTCTTGTATTTTCACGGTATATCTGCCCCCATAGGGTTTGCTCAGTAAAACTTAAGAAGTGGGCAATACAAGGACCTGAACTGAACCGATCATTTCTACTGGACCTTCTTCAGTAATAATCATGCTTCCATACATCTGAAAGATCCATGTTGCTCACCTACCTGTAAACCCCATTCTAGTGAAATGAGGTCTCAAATTATTTTTATCCATTGCAGTTGCAAAACTCGACTATTTATGGCAGTAAAGCAATTTTTAAAAGTATGATAAAAGTAGAAATATGACAATTACATAACTATAGAAAATCTATGTGGTGCTAAGAATTGACAATAAATTATGATGTATCCATAATTAAAACAATATCTACAGGTGTACTAAAAAGGAATCGTGCTCAGAATCCTCGATACCGGAAATGCCAAGTCGATCCCCTCCTGGCATTTGTGTTGAGGAATAACTTTTATAGAGGGAAGATTGTAGGCTGTTGATGCAATTTAAAGAGCTGGCCTAAAAATATTTTATCTTTTGTGCATGAATATGTACACTTCAAATATGCTAACAGTAAGAAAAGTTTCATGACGATAATGCATGTTCATTCCTACATGAAAAACTTGACCAACTGTCTGATACAGTTTTCTATTTACAGAGATTTGTTTATTAACATGGATTATTATTCAGTCATACAAATTTTCCTGACTGCATAACAAGATTCTTTGTATTTTTACACACTGTCCGGATCGATGCTGAAGTACTGGAATAAACTCCAGAGAGATCTCCAGTGGAAGAAAGTAATAGTCCTTTGTGTGAATAAAATATCATTTTGCTTTATGTTGAGTTTAGTTCCATGACTAAAAAAATTGAGCACCTAAGTATTGCATTGCTTTGGACTGGAGGAAGAGGTAAAAATCAATGCATATCCATTTATTATTTAAAATGCTAGCAAAATGTTACTTTGAAATGGATGTTTCCTATAAACAGTACATTAACACTGGATGAGTTTAAATATTGTAAATCATAAGATGCATACACTACAAATGGTTGGCTTAACACAATATACTGAACCATAAATTATAAACCACAAAGCACAGCATGTTAAGCCTAAAATTACGATAGTTACTGCATCTCTAAATTAATCTAGTTAAGTCTGCAAAACTGAATGCATGGAAGAAATTATTTCCAAAGGCAGATCTGATTTAAACTCAGATTTTGAAACCCATGTGCTAAATAAGTAGTGTCTGAATATGGCCAAATGTGGTTTATTTAAATCATGATTAAGCTATGGTTTGATATTTCATGTCTGCTGAAAAGGAAGCTGGTAACTTTAAATCTGCTTTAATGAAGAACTAAACTAGTGACTAAATTCAGAATTACCGAAAAGAGAATTTGAGCAATCTTAAAATGTTTTTCGAACAATGAATAATACATTAGTCAGTGCTCAGTATTGTTAGATGTCTTGCACAGGGAGAAATTCAGCAATCATTGAAATGCCTGACCTCGCTATCAGTGTTCTACTGAGGATTTATTCAGAGCAAAAGCCAAAGTTTTACAAAGCATGAGACGTTTCAGAATAGAGAGTGGAACAGGTGATGAACTTTTAGAGTGAGGGGGAATCCTTGGTGCTTTCTGAAGTGTGTTCACTTGATAACATTGGATTACCCATCTAGGTAGCATCATCAGTGCTAATGATTATAGACTTACATACTTGTTTATAAGCAGTAGCTTGACCAATAGATGACAATATAATTTCCTCTTTGTACTTCCTTGATTAAAGTGTTGTTTTCTTTATGACAAGGCTATACCACAGTTATTGTGGACAGAACATAACATAAAGAAAAAGTGAAAGAATGACTGGAGGACAAAGAAACTTAACATCCCACTAAAAAACTAACCCAATGCAGAAACACTACAACTAGATAAAATCCTCAATCCCCCAACCAAGATAGGTCAAACTACAAGAAAAAAAGGGATAGTGGTAAATGAAAAGCAGTGGGACCATTCTCCCACACGTCTATGGAAGTCTAAAAATTCACAGCCCAATATACAGCTCATGCAATGGTATAATATCCAGGGGCCACAACTTAAAATATAGCAAGAAATCTAGTTTTGGCATCTCATAGAAGAGAGTGAATATTCTATCAATTCTTCACTACAATGATTCCCCTTTGCTTTATCAACAGTGAAAGGTGGGTGACTAAAGAGGAAGAGTTAAAAAGCAGCTACTCTTGAGTTGCATTAGCAGTCTGAGAAAGTCCTTTATGAACTACTTTCTGTGTTCCTTATTCATCCTAAGGGCTTCATAGAATCTAAGCAAAGGCTTCCAATCAACTGTTACCAAAGTGTGCAGTTTATCTGCTAATTCTGCTCAAAGAGTACAGATTTGTACTACATGGAATTTATATGCTAGCTTGGAACTGAAATGTAATGCAGGCTACCAAAACTGTTGCCTGCAGGCTTCTTAATTTTCCTGAAAATAAGAAAGGAGAAGGAAATTAAAACTGCCTTCTTAAGCTAGCTATCAAAGATATATATCATGAAAAAATATACCTAAAATTGCTCTGTGAGAAAAAAATACTTGTGGGGTATTTAGAACAAACATCAACTACAAAAACATTTTTTAAAAGCATTCAGGAAGAGAATCACCATGCATTCAGTGAAGCAACCTTGAAATTCCAGAAAACAGCCAAACAAGGGGGTATCTTGCATATTCAATCAAACACAGGGATGCCGATTTCAATTTATACTGACTGGTAAAAATCAGTCATGACTGATTGTAAAGCAAATCTGAAAATCATTTAAACCAGAAATGCAAAGACTCATCAGATAATTTATACATGTAAAACAACCTGAAAACTTCACACTGCCTACAGTGTTCAGTAAACCCTATCTGTACAAATTCACACTGACCTCAAAATAATGCTAATCTAATGGTCTACATGTCAGGCTAAAAGGATTCTTCTTGCATAGTAGAGTCTAAATGGATGTAATTTATGTTTAATCAAACGTATGATTGAAGAAACCATGACTTAAAATATGAAAATGACTATGAAATATTCTAAATTATTATTACACCCTTAAAATGTAGTGATGATAGATTAGACAGATAGATAGATAGATAGATAGATAGATAGATAGATAGATAGATAGATAGATAGATAGATGATAGATAGATTCTTCTATAAATATATTGACGGGCCATCCAATAACTCGAAATACTTTGTCAGAACATTATGTCCTATCAAAGAACTTATAAAAGTACAGTTAATTCATTTTCCCAGAAACTTATAACAAATGTATTGCAAAGCAAGCCCTCTTTGACACGGACAACTTCCACACTTTAAAATACGTTAGGTAGGTGGTCAGTTTGAACTCTGTGCATAGAAAACAGCTTCTCATATGAATTGACTATACATAATAGGGGTGGAAAACCAAGCTGTGTGGCCCAGATTTCCTCTCTTCCAATTACCTGAAAGTGTGGACAAACATAATATTCGCTAACCCAGGGGTGAGCCAAGCATATGGCCTGATTTACATAATCAATCTGGTTTATACTTTGTTCTAAGGGGTGATTTAAATAATATGATATGATAAATACAGTAATATATATATATATATAAAAGCCAAGTATCACTCATGAAATCGCCAGAACCATAAAGCCTACAAACTTGAAATTTGGCATGTATGTTCCTCTTGGTTTCTAGATGCTCGCTAAGAAAGGATTTTTCGAAATGACCATCAGATGATTAGTATTTCTTATACAGTAATAAACACGCTCTGATGCTAAGGAGTTCTACTCCTTCTCCCTACCTGAAAATAATTCTGTTCCAACTGCTAGTTGTCTCACATTCTGTTACCTCAGTTCAAACTGGAAGAGATAACACTCCTTTACTCAGGAACGGTCTGGGGCTCCTTAGAGCACTAAACGTCGGTACCAGTGGTGGGTTCCTACCGGTTCGGACTGGTTCAGCCAAACCGGTAGTAGCTTGGTGGCCTGGGTCACTGGAACTGGCAGTGTCCCAGGCCTGCCACACCCCTGAACCAGTTCTTTTTTGTTTCTGTGCATGCACAGAGTTGTACTGTGCATGCATGTGTGCAGCAGGCCCCTGAGCAAACCGGCAGTAATCTCTGCCAGAACCCACCCCTGGTTGGTACTTCACCAAAATGTCTACGCCTTCCAACTATGGAACTGCTTCCGGACTCAAGGTGACAGGAGCGATATTCCCGTATGTGTTTCAATCATCAACCATCACTGAATCAACGGATTGAACTGGAGTGAACTGGATTTCTCCTCCATTGCCTGATCACATAGTTTCATCGCGAACCACGGGTCTCCAGCTAGTAATATAAAATAGAAACTGAGGTAGCAAAGTGATTACAGTGCAGTACTGCAGGCTACTTCTGCTGACCGATGGCTGCCTGCAATTTGGCAGTTCAAATCTCACCAGGCTCAAAGTAGACTCAGCCTTCCATCCTTAGGTGGTCGGTAAAATGAAGACCCAAATTGTTGGGGGCAATATACTGACTTTGTAAACTGCTTAGGGAGGGCTGCAAAGCACTGTAAAGCAGTATATAAGTAACTGGTAGTGCTATAATACAACACTACACAATACAATACAATAATATGTATATCATAATAGGCCATAATTGGAAGGAAAGAGAAGCAAAGGACAACCAGCAGCAAAATGCATGGTCTTAGTTACAATGTTGATGGGTAGAAGACCTGAAAGACTAGATTAAAGACAGAACCCCCTGGAGAAAAATCTATTAGTGGTCACTAAGAATCAACACCAACTTGAAGGTACGCATTCATCAATCACTTTGGGTTCAAAGCAGAACAAATCCCCTTATAGCTCAACTGGAAGGTCCTTTCCTCACTTTATTTCCTGTAGATGGATGGACCTCAGCATTCATAGTGGCCAGCCAGCAAGGTTGAGCATCTTCTCTGTGAGAGAGGGACTAGAAATACATTTAGAGATTCATTTGATATACCCATATTTTTTCTGCCATATAAATATTGGTTAAATCACAGTAAACCACAATGTTGTTTATTTGGTTTTGGCTCAGTGCAATCCCCCCCATTCTGGTTCATTATCCAGACCTTTACAGATGTTTGACAAATCATGGATTAACATGATATTTAAATCTAGATTTACAAGAACTTTGCATGAAATTCCCCATTGCAGGCCTGTGCATCTTCTTTTTCCAAAATATAAAAAAATAACTTAATATTTTTTCATCTTTTAAAATCTATGTTAATTGATTACTTCAGTTTTATTATTTTTAGTTTAAATATGCTATTTATTTGAGTGGTTCTAATAATCCCCCACAAGAGATGTACTTTAAAAAAAAATCAGAGATCATCATGGTCCTGTCAGACATTTTTCAGTGTCATAGGTCTTCTGAAAAATAATCATGGTCCTACCCCCACCCCACCCCGCCCCAAAACCAGAAAAGTTACTAAGGAATATCATTAGCTTGGGCAAGATGAAAATTTTCAGTCTTGCTTTTTAAGGATTTTAGGGGAATGAAATTTCCTTAGCCTCTTTTCTGCCTCTCACCCTCCCTTTTCTTTTTAATGGAGTTTTTCAGAGATTTTAAAAATAAAAAGATGATTTGGATACTTAAGCTTCCAAAATATCCTAATATCCAAATATGGTATACTTTTTTACGCTGTTGAGTTTGTGATGGCAGAGCTATTTTTGGTAATGTAAAGATCCATCTTGGGAACTAGAACTTAGAATAACTTTATTGTCACTTTGAATGTACATTAATCGGCATACATTAAAATGAAATTTTGTTGCATACAGCTCTTCAAAGGGTCACCACCTCCAATATGCACTACATAAACATGACAAAATAAATAAATACAAAATTATACATATACACACAGGTATCATATGACACAGGGAAACAACACAGTCTAGTTTGGATGTATACATGCACATGGCGAGAAAAAGGAAACTTGTGAGTTTACCAGACGAATGACACTACTAATAGTATACCTAAATCTTATCTTCCTCTTATTCTGCATTATTACCTTTGTTCTTATTTTCCACCATCCCTCCAATTAAGCATTGCTTAAATAATCACAGCCTTTAACTGACAAGGGTAAAATTCTAACATTACACAGTTTACTGTTATCAGCCATTCTCGTGACAGTAAAATTAGAAATTTAATAAATTCTTAAAGGTAAAGGTTCCCCTCGCACATATATGCTAGTCATTCCTGACTCTTGGGGGCGGTGCTCATCTCCGTTTCAAAGCCGAAGAGCCAAGTTGTCTCCGTGATCATGTGACCGGCATGATTAAACGCTGAAGACGCTCGGAACGCTGTTACCTTCTCACCAAGATCGTCCCTATTTTTTACTTGCATTTTAACATGTTTTTGAACTGCTAGGTTGGCAGGAGCTTGGATAAGTAGCGGGAGCTCACTCCATTACGAGGCACTAGGGATTCGAACTGCCGACCTTTCTGATCGACATGCTCAGTGTCTTAGCCACTGAGCCACCACGTTCCAATAAATTCTTAGGATAAGATAAATTATCAAATTTAGTCCAAATTATATGATGAAATTGAAGGAGCCTAGATACTAGCTGTAAATTCATCATGAACTCTGAACCAATTATTCTGTCTCAGACCAGCCATTCTCATCTGTAGAAGTCAAAATTTATGAAAGACAAAGTTCATAAACGTCTAGAAGAAAGTGAGATATAAATGTAATACATTTTAAAAAGTAGTTTATTGGGACAATTTGTAGAATTGCAAGCAAATCGGTCTCTCCTTCTACAAAAAAATAAAAACAACAATGCTATATTAAGCCAAAATATTTATCTAATCCAGAATGCTATTCCTCAGTAGCTAATCAGAATCTCCTGAGATACCTTTAGGCAGGACAAAACAATTGAGCATCTTTGCTTCACTATCAGCAAGTACTGATATCTGATATTCTATTATTTCTGGGATTATGCAAACTAGATTCGCACCTTGCCAAACCACCATACCATAGCACAATATAAATAGATTTATATTGTATTTGTCCAACTTCCTTTGCAAATTCTCCTGTTTGGTGGACATAGCTGATATTGATCTTATACAGGGGAATTCCACAAGTGCTCCTATCTTGCCTGACATATTTTTCCTTATCTGTCCCAAATTCTTCACTGTCAACATTACATAGGTGATTCTGGATTTGTTGTGCTTTGTTGAATTTGGTCAATCTTTACAAAGCTAAGCAAGATTATACAGGCTAGTCCTCAGATGCAGACTGCCATTTGAAAAGTCAAAGCTAAGTTGAAAGGCTAAGTCTCAAATATTTATTTTTCAAAAGGCAACTGGACTTCCTTTGTTTGAGAAGTGAAACCTCTTCTAGGAAAAAAGAAAGCCCAGTTGCTTTTTGTAAAAGCACATTTGGGACAATGATAATCTGGTTGACTGAGAATCTACAGAGACTACCAGAAGCTAAGCTTTATGTAAGGAAGTCTTCAGTTTCCCTATATATCTGTTATATTTCTATTATGTTCTGCTTCCTCACTTTCCTTCTCAGTTCCAAAATGCCAAATATCCATTTCTTCACCAGGAACATATTCCAGTTCTTTGATCAACTTCATTGCATCTCTTCTTTCCCCACTTTTCCAAAAGCTTGTTGGAAGTTTATTGATTTATTTATAATATTTATTGGCTATCAATCTTACTTGAGGGTAAGCAGAACTGCATCCAGGATTGTTAGGATGGATTTCCCCACATCATTACATTATCAGTAATCTTCCAGTTCTGACTAATTATCAACATCTTACAAAACACACAGCTAACTCTAAAATTAACATGTTATAGGAATGGATACAGGGACACAGAAGCTCAGTGGATAAGTTGTTGAGCTTGTCGATCAGAAGATCGGCAGTTTGGCAGTTCGAATCCCTAGCGCTGCGTAACAGAGTGAGCTCCTGTCCCAGCTTCTGCCAACCAAACAGTTCAAAAACATGTAAAAATGCAAGTAGAAAAATAGGGACCACCTTTGGTGGGAAGGTAACATGACCACGGAGACGTCTTCGAACAGTCCTATCTCTTTGGCTTTGAATGGAGATGAGCATTGCCCCCTAGCGTTGGAATGACTAGCACATATGTGCGAAGGGAACCTTTACTTTTACCTAGGAATAGATAACATGAAAGAAAGAAAAAAGTACTCAGCTGTAATAATTAACGTGACCCGTCAAAAGCGCAGACGGCAAAAGCGCGATCGACAAAATCGCGCCTTTGACATCATCACAGCGCGACGAAAAAGATCGAAAAATTCAAATAAAAATTAATAAAAATTAAATTAAAGCAAGCCGATTCACATAAAGGTTAGGGTTAGGGTTAGGGTTAGGGTTAGGGTTAGGGTTAGGTTAAGGGTTAGGGTTAGCTTTAGAGCGTTAGCGTTAGCGTTAGGGTTAGGATAAGGGTTAGCGTTAGGTTTTTTGTTACTTTAACGGTTAGGTTTAGGGTTAGGTTTAGGGTTAGGTTAAGAGTTAGGTTTAGGGTTAGGTTTAGGGTTAGGTTTGGGGGGCTTAGGGTAAGGTTTTCGCTTTATTTTTACATTTTTCGATCTTTTTCGTCGCGCTGTGATGACGTCACAGCGCGCGTTTGTCGAGCGCGATTTTGTCCTACGCGCTTTTGTGGTGGAACCATAATTAATACAGATTACCTCTTTGAGCTATAAAATATGTATTTTTAAATAAAATATACAAATACGTAAATATATTTGTGGCTTTTATTGATTGTTAAATATGTTTCTGTGAGAGGGGCAACCGTATAAATGTAATACAATAGCAAGCAAAATAGAGCTTCTGCAAACAAGTGCAGTCAGCCTATAATACAAGGTTCCCACTTGTATGACTTTAGCTTTTTGGCTCCTTTTTGGCCATCTAAGGCTACCACAAATGGTAAGAAGAGCTGAAGATGGATCAGGCCTTACATTTTTCTACTTGGGCATCCTGTACCCCAGTAGCTCATAAGTCCAAGCTAGAGAGCCATAAACGCCTTCCAACAACCTTTATTTTAAATGAGCTAACCCTTGGACTGCAAGGCGATCAAACTGGAGATCAGTCCTGACTGCTCTTTAGAAGGCCAGATCCTGAAGTTGAAACTCAAATACTTTGGCCACCTAATGAGAAGGAAGGAGTCACTGGAGAAGAGTCTAATGCTGGAAAAGATTGAGGGCAAAAGAAGAATGGGATGACAGAGAATGAGGTGGCTAGATGAAGTCACCGAAGCAGTAGGCATGAGCTTAAATGGACTCCAGAGGATGGTAGAAGACACGAAGGTCTAGCGGAACATTGTCCATGGGGTTGCGATGGGTTGGACACAACTTCGCAACTAACAACAACAAATAACAGAAGACATATGAAGAATGGTTGCAGGAACTGGGTATGTCTAGGTAAATAGAAAGAAGGACTAGGGGAGACTTGATAGCAGTGTTCTAATATCTCAGGGGTTGCCACAAAGAAGAGGGAGTCAAGCTATTCTCCAAAGCACCTGAGGGTAGAACAAGAAGCAATGGGTGGAAACTAATCAAGGAGAGAAGCATCTTAGAACTGAGGAGAAATTTCCTGACAGTTAGAACAATTAACCAATTTCCATTTGCCTCCAGAAGTTGTGAATGCCCCAACACTGGAAGTCTTTAAGAAGATGTTGGATAGCCATTTGTCTGAAACTGTATAGGCTTTCCTTCCTAGGCAGGGGGTTGGACTAGAAGACCTCCAAGGTCCCTTCTAACTCTGCTATTGTATAGTATTGTATTGTATTACATCAATATGAGAAAGGCAGCATCCATTTATGGCCGACCCAAACCCGAAGAAGTCCACATTTTATTAAAAGGCACCCAGCTCTCTTCCTAAGAGGCCTCCGTGCATCTGGAGAGATGAACTGTGTGGGTCATAGCAACTTAACGCTCCCTGTTCTCACCCATTAGGAATGGCTGGCCATCCATAGCAGTAGCCACGGTTAGCCTGATTCTCCAGGAACGCAGCCAGGCCCTGTTAAAAGCCCTCCGTGCCGGCTACCAAGAGCACAGCCGACGGCGGGTCCGTTCCCTAGTTTTCTCGGCGCCCTCGAGGAAACCTCGCATTCAACGAGTCTGCGCTCTCGAATCTCTGGCGGACGAGTCTTTGGTCCTCCCTGGTCCTTCCACCCTTTGAGCTTCGAGATGTTCCAAGCCGCTGGCGACCCGGGCAGGATCGCCGCCTGCCCCCCACCCCACCCCAGAGGGGCAGGGAGAGCGGCAGTTCCCGGCAGATTCTGGCAACCCTTTCGCCCACCTCCGGCAGAGACCCGGCTCGGAGGCGTTAGGAAGGCGGAGAAGCGGACGGCCTCTCCGCGGGGAGATGCGGTAGAGCACAGCGCCACCTACTTTTCGCCGCCGCAGCAGCAACAGTGGGAGCCCAGCGTGAGCGGCGCTCCAGCCGAGCTCCTATAAGAGAAGGGGGCGCGAAGAACCAGTCTCGCAACTCCGCTTCTCGCCTCACCCCGCGGTATCCGCGCTCCGCTTCTCGCCTCGAGCCGGCCTCCCTTCCTTCGAAGGGGCGCAAGGGAGACCGCGAAGCCCGGCGGCGGCGCCGCCACCACCCCTCTTTTGCCCCACGTGGTTCCCGAGTCGGTTCGGTTCGCCGGGCTTGACCTGAGGCGGCCGGGGTTGCTCCAGCCCGCCGTCCGTCCCGCTCGGGCTAGTGGACGGGGGAGGAAGAGACGCCACCTGGACCGGGGAGGGAGACGCGCCGCTTTGGGGGAGCCTCGCTTCCAAGCCCCGCAGGCGTCTCCTTCGAGCAGCTTTTGCAGGTCCGCTATTTATTCCCAGCGCTTTTTTTCGGACGGGGCGAGCGGCGTGGCGGTTATTCGAGCCCCTCGGAACTTCCCGCCTTATCTTAGCGGGAGAGTCACCTTGATTTAAGCCGACGGGGTGGGGTGGGGGGCTTGTGCCGAGTCCACGTGCAGGGAATTACAGCTGCTTTGGAAGCGCAGGCGGCTTCCCGGGTTTGGGGAGCGCGCGGTCCCTGGCTCCGGCCAGACGGATCAGGGGTCCCGAACCAGACGGCACCGCCGAGGCTAGTTGCCCTACCTGGGGTGTGACTCGCGGGGCTTCTTAGCCGCCTAGTCGGGGCTCCGAGCCTCTCAAAAGGACGCCGGGCAGTCGGATTGGAGGAGGCTCCATCCTAAAGCGCGCTTGTCTCCTCGGAAGTAACCGCGGTTGACTCGTGGGGCCTGGAGTTGCCGTCTTAAAGCAACAAGTCTCGTGTGAATGTTGTCTTCTTAACCTCTCTTGCGCTTCCAGGTCGGGTAGAGATGCTCGGAGTGGGCCGGGCTCGGCGGAGAAGCTCGGGCGGCGTGCGAGTCTGAGCGGCCCCCGGAGTAGTTGCCTGGAGGGCGCCGTCCACCTTTGCGCCTGTCACCCTCGCCGTTTCGAGGGAGGGGAAGGAGGGCGACCCCGTGACTCCCCAGCGCCGCTCTCGGCGGCCGAAGCTCGGCTTTTTTTCCTTTGCCTGGTGAATCCCCAGTTCCCGGAGATCGAAGGATGCAGTTTCGCCTCTTCTCCTTTGCTTTGATCGTCCTCAACTGTATGGATTACAGTCACTGTCAAGGCGGCCGGTTGAGACGCGGCAAGAGAGGTGAGCTACTTCTTCCTCCTGCCCTTCTCCACCTTTTCCCAGTGGGTATCCCTTCCTCTCTTCCTTCCTTCCTTCCTTCCTTCCTTCCTTCCTTCCTTCCTTCCTTCCTTTCCTTTCCTCCCTTTCCTTTCCTTCCTCTTCCTCTCTTCCTTCCTTCCTTCCCTTTCTCTTCCTCCCTTCCTTTCCTTTCCTTTCCTTCCCCTTCCTTCCTTCCTTCCTTCCTTCCTTCCTTCCTTCCTTCCTTCCTTCCTTCCTTCCTTCCATTTCATTTCATTTCATTTCATTTCATTTCATTTCATTTCCCTTCCCCTCCCTCCCTCCCTCCCTTTCTTCCACCGGCTTATCTCCCCTGAGGGAATCCTTTAAACTGGAATAGATAGGCTCTTCTTTTTAAGCTTTGATGTGATTTAAAACGGGCTGAGTGGGAAGTGGACAAGGCTTCTGGAAGTTCCGTTTTCCTCTTTCCTGGAGAAGGAGACCCTTCCCCCTGCTCTTCGAAAGCTTCCACCACAAAAGAGGGAGACCCCCCCACGTAGGTAGAGTTTGTGCAGCACATTCTGCTTGGCTAATATTAACGATACCGAGGATACTGTATGCACCCAGAAAAAGTTAACAACCAACACGTGTTGAGAAAATGTATTCTCTAAATGTCCTTAATTGCTTTTGGTCCATCTGATTTCAATACCGCAGCCCTAATCTCCGGCTCAGGCTGACTCACATACAGTTTGCTCCTGCACAAATGAAGCAAACACTACTAGAGGATATGTGTCAAACAAATAGCCAAGCAGGTGCCATAAAGCCTCTAACTGCCCCCACCAAATTGGAATCCCAGGTAAAGATCTATGCCAACAAAGGAGAATATTTGTAGCTCACAATTGAAACGAGGGAACCTGGGTGCTCTCTGAGCTTGGTTGTTTTCTTGCAGACATTTCATTACCAGAACTAGGTAACGTCATCAGTGCTAGTGTATGATCAACCTCTGCATATGACCTGTTGTAATTCTGGGCATGTAAAATAATTCTTCCCCCATTCCATTTCCCTTTGATGCTTCTCAATTCTTTTGATGAGTGTTGCAAACAGAAAATGTAGAATAATTTCTGAGGCTGGTGGGACTGGTGGAATTATGGAGTAACAAGAGGATTCTAAATAAATTTGCATGGCATTTGCATGACATGAAGGGTAGATCCCCCACAGAGGCAATGGAAGCTCACTGCGGATCATGATGTTGCCCAACCTGTACTTAGTTGTCTAATTCCCAATTTCTGTTGGGAGATCTGACAAAGGACAAAGTCGGTGAGAATCCTGGATTAAAATGTCAAATGTTCTGTGTCTGTGTAACACCTGTAAGCAGTGGAAGGCTTCAGCTATGAAAATACCATTATAGGATACTTTTCTCCATGAAGAGCTAATCTGTGATATTTTGAGAGTGCATTTGCAATATTGAGCATCATTTTGTCTTAATTGTGCTATTAAAAGTAGACCCCAGATATTTTTTAAAGGTCCTATTGATAGTTTGTTTCTGGGTTGTGCAAGCAGAAGGTGGTCAAATTAATATTTGACTTGAGAGTCAAAATCCTGAACAAAGAGAGAGAGCAAATTCCCTGTGGATGGCAGAACTAGTGGCTGTTGCCTATTGCAGATGTTGCAACTGAATGTGATGTATGTAGATTTTTGCACTTTACTTCTCCATTGTATGTACAATTTCCTATTAAACGTTGAAGACTCCAGTCAAACTAGCCAGCTAGTTGGATACAAAATACTATTGATCCTATCTATAAACTAGTAACTAACATCTTCGTCATTTGCTAAATCTATGTTGAATGTGATATTCACTGTTCTGTTGTTCTGCTGCTGGGTTTTTTTAATTGCTGAAGAAATCAGTGCTTTGCTATCCATTATGTCATTTTTCCTTCAGGACTGGCTATCCAGAAGTTTATTACTTTATCATGTCCTACCTCCTTACACTGATTTGGCTCACTTCCCCAAACTATTAGCCTTGTTTTACTAAGCCAGCTGGAGTGAAGGGAATATCTACTAATAATTCGAATAAGTCCTTTATGTCATAGTAATAAGCAGACAATAAAACTGGCAGGCAGCTTCTCCGTAACGTTTCCTTTCACCTTCATCCATGTAGTTGTCTGGAAGTAGTTTTGAACGTACATAGATAACGATGTGCAAGTGGATGTTAAAAGCAGCAATGACATTAGACCACTGCAGAAACAAAATTCCACTTCCCGTTTCTATTTCCTGAAAGAGAAATTAGTATAAAAATCTCATTCTAAAAGAGAAAAGAATGTTGGGCACATTTTCATGGAGTAGATGATGTTTTTGCATGGAATAAATTATAAGTCGATCCAAGCGCATGTGTGAATAGCATGTTTGTGTAGTGCAAGTCTTTCATAGATGCCCTGCAGCTTCCCTGTCAGATCTTGCACTTCAGTTCAACTCCTGGGGTTTTTTTGGGGGGGGGGGGGAAGAAGTTACAAAAACAGCCAGGGAGACTTCAAGTGATGTGTAACAGAAAAGCCACAGTAGCCCCATTTACCAAGTTCCACGCACGAGATAGGTTCAAACACACCAGCAAGATCTCTTGGAAAAGAGTTCTCAAATATTTTAAAACATTGGTTAAAAAAAAACAACCAGAAATTTCTTTTCATGCTGGGGGGGGTGGTTTCTTTTCTTTTTTTAAAAGGCAGATTGTAGTAGTATATCATGTCAAAGTATCTTTGACTAAACATTGCTTTTGTTTCTTGTTTTTTAGGCTCTGAACTGGTATGGCTTAGGAGAAGGAAAGCAAGTGTTGAATTGCTTTATGGGTTTGGGTTTTGTTGTGGACAGATGTGTTAGACTCTCTTAGAGTAGGAAACCTACATCTTTTCACAAGAAAGAAGTCTCAGCGGATACATTGCAAAATGTGACACAGAAAGAATGAGTTTCTTAAAGCTTGCTGTGCCCTTTAAATAATTCACAGTAGTCGTCATAGTGCAGACTATTTTATGATGGGATATGATGGATGCTTAACAAAGTCCTTCTGTCCCAGGACATTCATGTGGGTTATTTATCAACTGCCTTTGAAGACCTGCAGTAATAGCCATATAGACGGCAACGTCTTGCATTTTTTTTTCTTAAGATAGCTGCTACATTGGAATTCTAACCCCATAATTTTCAGATTGACTCAGCAGAAGGAACTGAAAGTACTCTATACTTGAAATACATCAGAAATGGGAGTCTACTACATTTATATTTTTGTGGAATCAAGTTTCAGACAATTCAGTAGACTTATTTCTGTTTAAACACATCCAAGATTAGAGGGTTATTTCTAAGATGATAAAGCCATGATATCGCAGCCCTTTTTATGAGTTCTCCAATTGAGGAGATTATTTGTTGTTGTTGATATTAGACTGTTTGGTCCTCCCTGCTGAAGACTGAAGAAGAGAAATTAGTTCCTTTGCAATATACTAGAGGACATAGCACTCATACACAAAACTTTAATCTCAGCTGAGCACGTGACATTTTCATTTTGTGTGTCACTGGAACTGGAAATTCTGTATTCCAAGGATTTTTGAATTAACATCTCATGTAAAAATGAAGCCAAATGGTTGTTAAATTATTTTCTTCTAAACTTCATTGAAAGAAAATGGTAGTACCTATGAGGTATGAATGTTGCTGTCACAACAGTATATAATAAATAAATTGAAGGTCATTTGCTCATTCTCCTTGATTATTTTTGAGCCTGATAATGTTATGGGTTGATCAGGCCTTTGATGTAATGGCATTTTTTTTAACTTTGATTAAATTTGAGGGCAGATGCCATTTTAAATTGTGGTCAATTCTTTATTAATTCAGTTGTTTACTGCCAAGTTTTGAGCATGGAACTAATTGCTTTGTAGCTATCATGGTTACAAAGCCATGGGCTAGATTAGAGAAGGCATCTAGGAAATATAGCCACAAGGAAGAGCTCATGATCTTAGATCAAGCTATTCTTGATTATTGGATGCTGGATTATTAGTATGAAGTAGAAAAAAAATGTGTCTGGTTAGTTTCTGGGACCTTATATATGAAGTTGTGGTGAGACTGTGTTGTTATTACTTCTGTTTAGATGGCTTGAAC
Source organism: Thamnophis sirtalis (assembly GCF_051295495.1). NCBI lineage: Eukaryota > Metazoa > Chordata > Lepidosauria > Squamata > Natricidae > Thamnophis > Thamnophis sirtalis. The sequence goes on from NW_028261382.1 coordinate 120,430,899, forward strand.
AAGGCTTGCATTTGTTCAAATAAATCTTCCTTAGCAGCATACTGGGACATTAGAAATGACATCAGATGACTTAAATCTGTTTTGCTAGAACTACATTACTCAACAGTGGGATGTGTTAAGAGTTCAGTTTAAAACAGATATTCATAGAAGCAAGCTAATCTTACGGCACAATGCCATTGATATGTCAACGAAAAACTGCAGCTGGTGGAACTGGCTGAACATTAGGACTGCAATTCTGTGTGGATCATAATTTTGCTTTCCTTTTTTAGTTCAGCTTATCTTGGGAAAGGTTTGTAGACATTATATATCCAACTTCTTACTTCATAAAGGAAATCTTGATGAAAATATAGTGGACGTATAGTCCAACAATATTGTTCTTTGTTAGGGTATTTTCAAAGCTGGACAGTACAATTTTTCAAACCAGGTTGCTGTATTATTTGACACCAAATATCCCAAACTTGATGTACTCAAGGTTTATTGGAGTGTGACTTCCATCGTCTCTAGCATAGCCAATGAGATGAAAATTTATTTTTATTTATTTATTTGTCAAACATGTACAAGGTAACAGCTATAAGTATGAACATAAACATGAACAAAGGAAGTAGATGCAGAAAAATGGGGACAGTAAATAGAGATGGTAGAAATGCTTTAGAAATGCTTTTTTTCCCGTTCAATTCTTTCCAAACCCAATTCCCAAACTAAAGTTATTCAATCTTTTATTTTATTGCAAATGACAACAATTATATATATATATTCCTTTAATGAGCTGTTCTTAAAAAGAAATCCGTATGTTATATCTTTAATTAAATGTGGAGCTATTGTAGACCTCAGGCTAGACAGCAAGGGGCGATAATAAAAAAAATTCCGCATTTTACAAGCAGGTTTAAGAACCGTGTTTCAAGAAAACTGAAATGAATAGACATCTAACCCATGTTGTGCAAATTATCCCCCTCCTTCCTCCCATCTCACTTGAAAAAAAAAAACCTCCATAAGCTGGTTTTAATTGATGCCATGTTCCCTGGTTGATCTTAGATGAGCAGTTGTGCTTCTGGGATGAAAAACTAATCTAAAAAGCAATTGTATCCAACTGAGCTCCTTGTTGGATGTTTAGCTGTTGGCCAAATAGAATTGGTGTTGACAATTGACTTATCGGGTGTCTCTTTATAGTGTCAGTCTGGGCATTTGTTACATTGAATTATGTTAAAATGTGATGTGTTTAGCTAATTTAAAGAAATGCTCTTGGGGATGTTCAGGGCTAATTTGAGCATATAACTGGAATTGGGTGCAAATGCTAAAATGAAGGAGTAAAGTTTCTATGGGAGAAAAAAAAAGATCCTTTATGCATCCGTGCATACAAACAGATGCCCCATCTGCAAAGAAGGGTGTGCGGAGTGCGTACTGTGAGTTAGATCTACCCTGGCATAACACTGAGTCTTATGTACCATATTTTTCGGAGTATAAGATACACCAAGATTTTGAAGAGGAAAATTTAAAAAAAAGTTTTTGCACTCTGCAGACCTCCCCAAAACAGCCCGTTTTTCATGAAAGTGGGCCTGTTTTTTTTTTTTTTAAAAAAGGGGCATGAATAGCCTTATAGAGTGCTAATGGCCCGTTTTTCACTTATTTCTGCCCTCCCCAGCCCCCAGGAGCACTCTGGAAGCCTCCTAAAGGCTATGCACAGCTATTTCAGTGAAGGGGGTTTGATTTAGGGAGGCAAAAGATACTGTGTTCAGTGTACAAGACGCACCCAGATTTTCTTTTTTGAGGGAAAAAGGTGTGTCTTATACTCCACAAAATACGGTAGATATTCAGATAGTTCATAATGATGTTTTCTAAATGAAATAGCCTTCCTGGCATAGAGTAGCTCCTTGGAGATGTCTCATCCAATTCAGAAGTATATCATTTCTTTTTGAAGTAAGGCTTTTTTTAAAGCATCGGTTTATTTAAAAACACAAAATGTTGGAATATGAATGAACTGGTGTGCATGTGCAAAGCAACTGTTTTTTTAAAAAAAATATTATTCTGAATTGTAAATGGTGGGTTCATGATGTACAGTTTCTGCAAACAATCCTTTTTGCTTGTTCTCTCAGACATATATTAGAGACTTTATTGAACTTGTATGATGTATTAAGATATAGCTATATGGAGGGTTTTTTATGCTTGGCTGCATAACAAGCAAAGATTCCTAGTTCAAGTCTGAATAGAAGGAAGTTATTTGGGGAAGGAGAAATTTATGATAGGGGGGAAAGCATGACTTTCTCATTGCTATTTTAAAACTTGCTAATCCCATCACAGTTTTTCTTCTCAACAGGATTTCAAAACATATTTTTAATTTGTAGAAAAACAGCATGAGAACAACAGGTTAAGTGTTCTCCTGTCTTTTGAAAAGCATCTTTTCTTTTCTTTTTTTTTAAAAGGTAAGACTCTTTTTCATACATTAGGGTAGTGTTCTCCAAATTGGTCAAGGGTTGATGAGACTATCCATTGTTCTCTATTCACTTAACATTTGTTGTTGTGGTTAATGTTTTTTAATGAAAGTAGTATTACATTATGTACAAGCTGCAACTTCATGAATGAAATGGTGGATGAAATGAAGAATTAGCAAAACATGGGTTCCCCTAGATCTTTAACACATTATACTATTTGTAGAATTATCACCAGCTCTTTGGTTTTGGGTGGTGTGCAGTTCTAGCTTGTTAAGGCATGGACTAGAATTGTAGAGATCTTCAGGTGTGGAAGCTCATAGGGTAAATTCAGGCTAGACATACTCTTTTAACCCAGCACACAATTCACAGAGTCGTGGGGGAAAATATGTCACTACCTGGCTCCTAGAGGAAAGTGGAGTTGTAATAAACAAAGACAGGCAGGGAATGTTATATGTTCCTTCTCCTAAGGAGGTCCATCTAGAACAGGGGTCACCAACTTTTTGGATCTCAGGGAACACTGAATTCATAATTTTAAATCCCACGGACCACTAATATGATCTGCCTAATGACCAGCTGGGTGGGCATGGCAAGGTAGTCATGTAACAGGGTGGGCATGGCCAACTTGAGGTCACTCATGTTGAGGGGCACCTTGCCAGCCTCTACTCGCCACTCCTTGCCTGCCCACCCAGGCTCCTTAGGGCCCCAACAGGAGCTAAGCAGCCACCATGAGAAAGAGTTGGTAAAACACTGGCTCAGTTCAAATTGGATGACTGAGAAGTACACTCAGCAGAAGCACCTCACTGAGGACTATGAGGCTTTCCAAGCAGAGGGAAGACCTGCAGGGGTGCAAGGGCAGGTGCCAGCACCTGGAGGATCAGTGGGCTGAGATGTCAGCCACTTCCAGACCATGATGCAGTCCCACTGGAACGAGGCCCTCCAGCTCTTTGCCACCAGCGGCATATTCCTCCTGCCTTTTCCCCAAGCCCCACACCAGGAGGCTGAAGCAGTCTCCAAGTTGGAATTTCTGCCCCTTTCCGACCAGCACAAAAAGACCCAGAAAGGGAAGACTCTCTGCAGCAACACAAACATTCATTGCACGTATCTGGCCCAGGGGCCATAGTTTGAGGACCCCTGATTTAGTGCAATATAAAAAATGTAAATAATTTTTCTGTGGACCACCAAAATTTTCTCACGGACCACCAGTGGTTCCCGGACCACCAGTTGATGACCGCTGATCTAGATCAGGGGTGTCAAACTCACATCGTCATGGTGGCATCACCTGATGTATCACAACTTTTTTCCCCTTTGCTAAACCATGCGTGTGTGATGGATCTGGCCCACAGGCCACAAGTTTGACACCCCTGATCTAGAGGAACCAAAAAGAGAGGCCTTCTCCATAGTAGCTCCTTCCCTGTGGAACATCATCCTCACTGAGAGAAGATTGCCCCTCACTTTGACATTCTTTCCCAAGGCCCTGAAGACATGGTTGTACCAACAGGCCTGGCTACCCCAGAGTGGAATGGAACCTATCAAGTGGCTCATTTCATTGTTGTCGCCAGGAGAGTGGAAGGTTATCACTTTTTAAAATTGACTTTATATTATGCTTTTACTGTCTGCCCGGATTCACTGAGAATGATATGGGTGTCATATAAATTTTCATAAATAAATAAAGTCAAATGGAAGGCATCATGTTGAAGAAGGCTGCTTCAACATGTCATGTATTTATTTGACCTATAGTTTTAACCAAAACATAGGAATATACGTATACGTATAGGAAACACGTTTGCCACGAAACACCAAAATAAAAATAATTAAAAGTTGTACGCATATGATTAAAGGGCTAACTTCGCTTTTATAAAATGGTTGAAAACTTTTGCATTTCGAAGGACTCGTCTTGGTGGTTAGAAGCCAGGAAAAATAAAGAGTTGGGGTGGAAGAAGCGGGGGGGGGAGGGGGAAGTGGCTGATCGGTGAACCATGCTCCAATTTTTTCTCACCATCTTGCCTGTTGAAAGATTTTTGGAAACTAAAAGGTTTCAGCTATTTTGTAAAATGTCAACTGGCCCTAATGTAAGTTTTGGCTCTGTAGTTTTTGGATCAGGAATGGAGTTTCTTTTAACTAACATTTCTTGATTTCTCCGGAGGTTTTATATATACCGATTTCCATACCACTGAAGCAGGCTGGGCAATTCCGCCCCCGTAAAATTAGTTTTATAATGGGCTGGTGATTAAATAAAAATCTGTTTCCAGCAAGGGAAAAAAATAAAACAAGAGCAATAGTACACGGAGGATGGTGTCATGGCCAGCTGCACCCAACGACTATGGAACAAAACTTCTAGGATTTTGCTGAATCCTTCAAAACTGACAAATACATTTGGCATCCTTACTGCAGTGAAATTGGTTTTTCTGTTAAAAAATAATATTGTGTGGCAATTAGAAGCCACACTCATTTAACGTGTCAACACAAGAGCTCTGTGGTTTGGATTTTAAAATGCAAAGTGGAATACAAGGACTATAGAGGGAGACATTTTGGTGCTGGAAGTGAATTTTGACTAGTCTGTTTGGCTTGCAGAGATGGAAAAACAGCCACATTAATTATAGATGCCATTCTATGCTCACTTACCTGCAAATCAGCCTTAGTAAAGATTGTTGCTGTGTTCATATGTGTTAGACATTAGATTAATATATGACAGAAGTACAGATGAAGTCTATAGACTCAGATTCCTAACCCTCTAGATTTGTCTGCATGCTTTTAAAGCTTACTGATCTTTACTACTAATCTATCCCAATGCTCCATTTATTCTCCTGCCTCCATTACAACCTAACGCACACCTCTTTTTGTTGTTAAACACAATTCCAACAACATCAGACTCTTTATAGTGAACAGGCAAAGCATAACTGATGCTCTTAAAAGGTCCTGTTTCTTGAATGTCTCTTGCCAAGCTGGGACTAAGTTACTGCCTCTTTTGATGGAACCCAATGCAATTTTAATGATGAGGAGGCATTCTGCCTGTTTTGATTGAGAAGCGAGAATCTCTTCCTCCAAGGGACAGCTTTCATCCTTGCTTGCTTTTATTATGCCTTTCCGGAAGGTTTAACTGTTTACAATTAAAAATGATAAAACAATAAAAATATAAAATAAACCCACCCACCCCCTTTAGGAATAGAAATGTCAGTTTGTGTTTCATAAAGCCATTGGTAAGTTTTACAGAGGGAGATTCAAACTTAAAATGAGGGATTTCTAGACTTTTTAAGCCGTGGAAAAGCTCTTGGAGTGCTCAGTCACTAGAGATTTTCAAACAAACACTGGACAGCCATTTGACTGGGATGGCCTGGGGATTCCTGACCTGGGCAATGCATTGGACTACAAGGCCTTCGAGGTCATTTTGAACCCTATGGAAATTATCTAGCTCAGCCTTGCTCAGTGGCTAAGACGCTGAGCTTGTCAATCAGAAAAGTTGGCAGTTCAATGGTTTGAATCCCTAGCATCGCGTAATGGAGTGAACTTCCATTACTTTTCCCAGCTTCTGCCAACCTAGCAGTTTGAAAGCACGTAAAAAAAATGCAAGTAGAAAAATAGGGACCACTTTGGTGGGAAGGTAACAGTGTTCTGTGCACCTTCGACGTTTAGTCATGCTGGCCACATGATCACAGAGATGTCTTTGGACAGCACTGGCTCTTCGGCTTTGAAACAGAGATGAGCACTTCCCCTCTTGGAGTCAGGAACGACTAGCGCATATGTTTGAGGGGAACCTTTACCTTTATCTATGAGACATTTATTGTCCTTTTTTTGACAAGAGATTGTCCTTTATTATCATTTTTTTTACTGTGGGTACACTGCCACATATTTAAAATGAAATTCTGTTGCCTGCTCTCAAAAGTGTGCACATACATACCCACATATAGACATGCTATGTACATACATATGTATATACCTTCACCCATGCCAAGAAATAGGGTTCCACCACAAAATCGCGGAGGACAAAATCGCGCTCGACGAAAGCGCGCATTTGACGTCATCACAGCGCGACGAAAACATCGCGCTGTGATCGAGAAATGTAAAAATAAAGCTAAAACCTTACCCTAACCCCCCCAAACCTAACCCTAAACCTAACCCTAAACCTAACCCTTAACCTAACCCTAAATCTAACCCTAAACCTAACCGTTAACGTAACGAAAAACCTAACGCTAACCCTTAACCTAATGCTAAACCTAACGCTAACGCTCTAAACCTGACCCTAACCCTTAACCTAACCCTAACCCTAACCCTTAACCTAACCCTTACCTTTATGTGAATCGGCTTGCTTTAATTTTAATTTTATTTCAATTTTTAATTTTTTTCGTCGCGCTGTGATGACGTCACATGCGCGCTTTCGTCGAGCGCGATTTTGTCCTCCGCGCTTTTGACGGGTCACGAGAAATAGATATGAATGTGAATCTCTGTCCATCTTGAATACATGGTGGAAAGAGGAAACTTGAGAGTTCGCAAGGTTGATGTTGCGTGGAACAAAACAGTGACTGAGTCTGAATGTTCTGATTTGGATACCACGAAGCCTCCTCCCAGAAGGTCACAAGGAAAACCTAAGACCACCGTTGGGATTGGGGTTTCATTGCTAAGCAGTGTGATTGTTAGGTGAGTTATCCCATGACTGTATCTCATTTCAGGACCTTTTTTTGCCATGAAGGTCACACATGGCAATCGGATGACACCATTATAAATATATGCTGGTTGCCAAGTGCCTGAATTGTGATGCCTGTGGGTCACTGCATTGCTCAAATGTGTGAAGTCCGGTCATAAGTCATTTTTTCCAGCAGTTTTACAACTTCAAGTGATTGTTAAACAAATGGTCATAAACTGAGAATTAGCTTTAGTTCATTTTTAGGGTAAAGTTCCCTCTTTCTGGAAAGGAAGGTGACACTGGAGTGATTAAGTGAGATTTCACAGGAAGTTATGAGTCCCTGTAACCTTCCACTCCCAGTGTAACTCCTGAAACAGGCCGAAGCTGCTTCAGTTAAAGTTGAGAAGTTTTGCTAATAGGATTTACTTTTTTTTTGAATAAGCAAGATCGTGACCACGGGGACTGGATTAAGTGCTTAGGTGAGAGTCTCATTTTTGATTGACTTATATTAGTTGTCCAAGATCCTGTCCTCCATTCCTGTAGGTGTCAGGTGTAAGATCATTACCACACCACTGTTTTAGTTCAATATCACTAGTGTTGCAGGTGGGAGTGTTGGCCAGAAAATGCAGCTCTTCTCCCCCTCAAACTGGTGGAAGGATTTCAAGATCTATATGGGTTGAAAGCCAGCAGACCAATTATGAAGAAAAACCATCCCCTGACTCTACTCTATTTTGATGCTACTTTTCAATGCTTGCTTTCCAAATTGGTTAATGCACTGATGTCTTTATGAACTCCTAATGCATTATTGGATGAGGGTCGCCTGGATCATTCTGTGGTCTTGGGGAATTTGCAGCCTTCTGACTGACACATCTGGCTGCAGTTCAACCAGTACTTTCAAGAGCTTTAAGCTGCTTCTTCTTAATCCTCCTGTGACATGACATCAAAACAATAGTAGATTTGGTTTCCGTATCTATAGATAAATCAGATCAAAGGTGTGATAGCAACGAGTTCCTTGCTGAGGCAAAAAACGACTCTTTGAAAAGCTATCATTGAAAGTGATCTCTTGGGCTGCAGATATGAATCCAGAAATACTGGACGGATTTATATATGCTTCTAAACCATAATATAGTGTGCTTAATTTTGACTTAGCTCAATGTGCAAACCCAACTGTTATAGTTCCTAAGTCATGTTCTGTAGTTTAGCATTATTCACTAAATCATAGTTTTAAATCCCTGGCTTAATGTGGTTTATGGACAATGCTTTATATCTTAACATAGGGTTTCTCAGTGATTGTTGTTGGGGAGTTGAGACTCCTACCAGTAATGTGCGATGAGGTTTATGGCTGGTGAGGCAAGCAGGCAAAAGGTGCCCTATGTCTGCCAGCCGCAGGGCTTCGGCGCAGCTTTCCGAAAGCCCCGGTGAAGCCCTGAAGCCCTGGTGCCAGCATGATGGCTTCCTACTGGACTCCCATCTACGAGCCGATCCACCTGGCCTTCTCACACCCCCTGGCTGCTGCAGCTGTCCCGCAGTGTCAATCCACAGACCTGGGGTGAACCGCTGCCTGCCCAAAGCCCCGGCTTGGCTTTCTAAAAGCCCCGGCGAAGCCCCGCTGCACTGGGGCTTCGGGGCTTCGCCGGGGCTTTTGGGAAGCCACGCCGGGGCTTCCTCCTGAAGCCCTGGCGTGGTTTTCCAAAAGCCCCAGTAAAGCCCTGGTGCCAGCCTGGTGGCTTCCTACCAGACTCCCAAATATGAGCCGATGCCGATCCATCTCGCCTTCTCACATCCCCTGGCTGCTGCTGCTGTCCCACGGTGTCAATCCACAGCCCTGGGCTGAACCGCTGCCTGCCCGAAGCCCTGGCGTGGCTTTCCGAAAGCCACGGTGAAGCCCCGAAGTCCCAGCATTCGGATCTTCACTTTCTGACTGCTTCTTGCCGCCACCGCGCTCCACCACCTCGCCCCCGCCTCCTCCTCCGATGAACAATCCTCCACTTTCTTCAGCTCAGATGGAGCCGGGACACCCAAGCTGCTGGTGGCTGCGGTGGGGGGGGGCACCTGAGCAGCCATGATCCCCCCTCCCCAGCCAGCCAGCCACCCAGCCCATTCCTTCCCCGGTGCGGCAAGCTCTAGCGGGCTGGATGCAGGTGCAAGGTGCATGGCAAAAGGAAGAAAGTGCCAGCCTGCCAGCAGAGGCGGGTAAAAGACCTGTCTCTGCTGGCGGGCTGCCCCTCTCTTCTCAAACAAGCTGCCCTCCCTGCCTCTCCCCCTTTCCTCTCTTCTCAAACAAACTCTCTCTCAAATTGAGAGAGAGTTTGTTTGAGTGAAGTAAAGAAACAAACAAAGACACACACACACACAAATTACTTACAATAAAAAATTACTTACAAATTACAATAATTTTGAATTCCTCCCCCCTCCCTCCAACCCACATATCTTTTCCAGCTGTGTCACAGAGGATTTCAACTCTGCTCTTGTCTGCCATGATGAAAATGTAAAAATGTAAAAAGAAAAAGGCAAGAGCTACTGAGGTCAGGCTGGGTTAGCTGCTGCCAGAGTCCCCAATGGATGACTCTGCTTAACTGTTTGAAAAAAGCCTCTTAAAAAAGTGCCCTCTACAGGAGGAGGCGAGAGAACCACGTGCCTCATCTACATAAGGAATTTTTCGGCTTTTAACCCTTGCTTAACTCTGCTTGAGTGATCATATAGACTAAATGAGGCACGTGGTTCTCTCGCCTCCTCCTGCAGAGGGCACTTTTTTAGAGGCTTTTTTAAACAGTTAAGCACTAAGCAGAATCATCCACTGTGACTCTGGCAGCAAATAGCTCAGCCTTTTTCCTTTTAATTTTCTTTTCTTTTCATGATGACAGTGGTGAGGCCCTGCCTTCCCTGCCTCCCCTGACTGCATGTCCATGACTCCTACATGAGAAGTCTGCTCAAACTGGGAAAAGTGAGTTTGCCATTATATGTGAAGTAGGCTGTTATGGCATCTTCAGCAAACTGGTTTAAACTAATAACAGTTAAGTACTAGTGCAGACAAAATGATAAGTATAAAAAGTGGAAACGGGGGACATAACTAAGGCAGAATATCAGCAAATAGCATGAGCCTGTAAAGATGAAGTGAGGAAAGCTAAAGCTCACAATGAAGAAAGGCTTGCCACAAAAGTAAAAAATAACAAAAAAAGCTTCTTCCAACATGTTAAAAACAAGAAAAAAATTAAGGAAACAATTGGTCCATTGCTGGGAGAAAGTGGCAAGAAGGTGACAAACAGGGAGAAACCAGAACTATTTAACTCATTTTTTGCATCTGTCTTTACACAAAGGGATAAAATAGTCTAACCTATCAAAAACAGCACCCACAAAAATCAGATTAGGAACACAAATTGAAATAGGTAAGTGAGCACCTGTCTACCCTAGACGAGTTCAAATTACCAGGACCTGATGGATTACATCGCAGGGTTATGAAGGAACTGGCAGATAAGATCTCAGAACCACTGAACTATATCTTTCAGATATCCTTGAGCATCGGGGAACTGCCAGAGGACTGGAAAAGAGCTGATGTCCCATCTTCAAAAAAGGAAAAAAAAAATAGATCCAAGAAACTTTAGACCTATCAGCCTGACCTCAATACCAGGAAAGATTCTGGAAAAGATAATCAAGCAACGAATTAGCAAACACCTAGAAGTAAACGAAGTAATAGCCAAGAGCCAACATGGGTTTGTCAAAAACAGATCATGCCAGACTAATCTTATTGCATTCTTTGACAAAGTGACAAAATTGGTGGACCAGAGGAATGCCGTCGATATAGTTTACTTGGACTTCAGTAAGGCATTTGATAAGGTAAACCATAACCTACTACTAAATAAAGTAGAAGAATGTGGGTTAGACAGCATTACCACCAGATGGATTTGTAACTGGCTGACCAACCGCACTCAACATGTAGTCCTCAATGGAACTGCATCTACATGGAGGGAAGTATGCAGTGGAGTACCCCAAGGCTCTGTTTTAGGCCCAGTACTCTTCAACATCTTCATCAATGATTTGGATGAGGGAATAAATGGGGAACTCATCAAATTTGCAGATCAGATCAAGCTGACAGGAATAGCCAAGACTCCAGAAGATAGGTTTAAGATACAGAAGGATCTTGACAAACTTGAACATTGGGCACTATCTAATACAATGAAATTCAATGGTGAAAAGAGTAAGGTTCTACATTTAGGCAAGAAAAACGAAATGCACAGGTACAGTATAGGTGTTACCTTGCTCAATAGTAGTAACTGTGAGAGGAATCTTGGAGTCCTAGTGGACAACCATTTAAATATGAGCCAGCAGTGTACAGCAGCTGCCAAAAAAGTCAACACAGGCTGCATAAACAGAGGGATAGAATCAAGATCATGTGAAGTGTTAATACCACTTTATAATGCCTTGGTAAGGCCACACTTGGAATACTGCATTCAGTTTTGGTTGCCACAGTGTAGAAAAGATGTGGAGACTCTAGAAAGAGTGCAGAATGCAGAGAATAGCAACAAAGATGATTAGGGGACTGGAGACTAAAACATGAAGAACGGTTGCAAGAACCGGGTATGTCTAGTTTAATGAAAAGAAGGACTAGGGGAGACATGATAGCAGTGTTCCAATATCTCAGGGGTTGCCACAAAGAAAAGGGAGTCAAACTATTCTCCAAAGCACCTGAGTGTAGAACAAGAAGCAATGGGTGGAAACTAATCAAGGAGAGAAGCAACTTAGAACTGAGGAGAAACTTCCTGACAGTTAGAAAAATTAATCAGTGGAACAGCTTGCCTCCAGATGTTGTGAATGCCCCAACACTGAAAGTGTTTAAGAAGATGTTGGATAGCCATTTGTCTGAAATGGTGTAAGGTTTCCTTCCTAGGCAAGGGGTTGGACTAGAAGACCTCCAAGGTCCCTTCCAACTCTGCTATTGTATTGTATTGTATATCTAGTCACTGAAAGCCAAATTAAGTAACATATGGGGTATAGCCTCCTTTGTGGTGTGTCAATAGATTTATAATTATCATATAAAAGGGGAGTACCACAAGTCAGGCCTATCGGCCAACCAAATATGTTTGATTAATATTTATTAAAAATATGACTATTTTTTAGAGAAAAATATACCATACCGAGATGTGTTCAAAGATTATATTTTAAATAAGTAAGAAAATGTTTAGAAGACAGTGGCAACCATTCAAACATTTCATGCAATACAGATGATAAATTCTCTATGGCTGAATGTCTATGGAGATTCTCAGTCTTATGGAATTTCTTTGTTTTTGCTTCAAGATGTTTTGTTCTCATCAAATAAGTTTCTTCAGTTCTGCAGAAGCTTCTTGGATGAGAAGTGAAGACCAGTTGCCTTTTGAAAAAAAAGCACCTTTGGGTCCCCATGGGTGACTTTTAAAATACTTTGTACATTCAGTTGATGGAGCTTATCCTCAATCAAGTGCATGTGGAATAATAATATCAGTGGTGGGATTCAGCCAGTTCCCACCACTTTTGGGAGAACTGTTTGTTAAGTTTCTGAGCAGTTTGGTGAACTGGTTGTTGGAAGAAATCATTAGGGCAGAGAACCAGTTGTTAAATTATTTGAATCCCACCATTGAATAATATCTCTCTGTCACATTGTGGTTTTTATATATACCAAGTCATAATTTGTTTCACTTGATTTATAGAATAAACTCTTAAGCAGGGAATTGACCAATATATTAAGCCAGAAGTCTTACTTTACAAACCGTAATGGCTAAATTCAGTTGAGATTCAGTTACAGTATACTTCTCTACCCTAGAGCAATCAAGATTGATAGTAAAAGATTTAACTGCTATCTGAAGTTTGATTCTGATTCAACCCAAGCAACATAGGTTAATGTGTTGAGCTTTACAACTGAAGTCAGAACAGTACTGAGATTATGCTAACTCAGAAAAGCAGATTTGCCATTTGGAGATTCTTCTGGATTTTCAGATCTTGCAGGAACACCAGGTTGAAGCCATAGCAAAACTAATATAAAATGCTCAGACGTACTTGTCTTGCCAACTGAGAATATAAATAATACAAATACAAATAGTTCAAGGTGGTGAACATACCCAACACACCTTCCTCTTTCTATTGTGTCCATAACAGCAACTCTGAAGTCAGTTGGGCTGAGAAAGAGTGATTGGCCCATTGTCACCCAGCTGGCTTTCATACCTAAGGTGGATCTAGAGCTTATAGTCTCCCACTCTTGAGCCTTAACTATTAGACAAAATTAGCTCTCTTGCACATCTTCACAATTCCCAGTGAAGAACAATTCTATGTTCTTCTATGTCCAAGTCTGAAACCTGATTTAAAATAGTCCGGATTATCACTTTCTTCCAGGATCCTCTACAGTTGCAGTGTAATCAGCTATTAAACAGCCTTCCCTAGAAAAGAAAGTTAGGGGCTGAACAAAAATTGTCCAGTACAGTTGGACCCAGCAAAGACCTCTTGAGGAATGGAGGCACCACCATCTTATTCATGCCTCTGAGGAAAACCCCTTTGCTCAACAAACAGATACTATAGTATGGATGTTCCAAGTTATCCATGAGGGACATAAGCAAGTGGCCGTTGAATATAAGTGAATGTTCAAAACATTGCATCTTTTACTCAGACTGTTCTGGTGGCCAAGGTTCAAAGCAGATGTCAAAGATTATGTGTCATTCTGTCACATCTGTCATCAGACCAAGGCTGCCATTGCTAAGTTGGCTGATTTGCTTTAACCACTCTCCTCTCCCCAGGCTTATGTGACACAGATCTCTTGGATTTTATTACCAAATTCCAGATGTGCAAAAAAAAACATGGCCTTTTGAGGGTAGTGGATCTGTTTAACAAGATAGGTCATTTTTTCCATTCATGGAGCTACCATCTATTCTGGAGACTACACAAAAGTCTGTCTACATCACGTTTACTTGATATTAAGAGCTAGTCAATCAACACATTTTTGGATTGTGGCTCTCCGTTTACGTCAGTGTTCAGAAAGTCATCTTCTGCTTGCTTGAGAATTGTGTTAATTTTCCATGGTCTCATTACCTGGAATAGGATGAGTAATCAGAGAAGACTATGCTGGTTTGGTTTGCTGGGTTTCCTATCCGCAGGACAGTTGGCCTGTTGTCATTTGCAGAATTTTTGTTTAACAATTGCTTTGTATTCCTAGATCAGAATGTCTCCATTTCAGGCAGTTTAATATTATAACCCCTGCTGTTTGCCCTCTAAAAGTCCTACCTGTAAAGTTCCTTAAAAGTCTAATTTTCTGCAGGAAAGATAGGTGGCACAGATCCTTTGAGAACAGTTATCTTGGCCAAGGCTCCATACAAAGCTACAGCAGAAGCTTCCCTGCAGGTAAACAGATTAGATCAGATCAGTCCAATGGCCTCTGCTTTGCAATTGCCTACCTCAATGAAAGTACATTTGAAGTTCCACCTTTCTGTCCATGTGTGGGAGGGACCTCCCTGTTCCTTATTGCATTGCCTCCCTAATTCTGTTGCACTGTTTCTACCCCATCAGTTCACCTAAACATTGAAAGCAGAGTGTAATTTGGATTCTAGTGGCACAAGGAGTAACCATGAATATTTTAATTTATTTTATTCATTTATTTTGTTTTGTTTGTCAAACGTGTACAAGATAAAAGATATAAGTATAAACATGGACATCAACAAAGGAAATAAGTACAAATAAATGGAGACAGTAGGACACGGATGGTAGGCATGCTGGTGTGCTTATGCATTCCCCCTTTATGGACCTCTTAGGAATTGGGTGAGGTTCATGGTAGACAGTTTAAGGTTAAAGTTTTGTGGGTTTGATGGAGTCAGGTAAAGCATTCCAGGCATTGACCACTCTGTATCTGAAGTCGTATTTTCCGCAATCGAGTTTGGAGTGGTTAACCTTGAGTTTGTATCTATTGTTTGCCCATGTATTATTGAGGTTGAAGCTGAAGTAGTCTTTGACAGGTAGAACTTTGTAGCAGACAATTTTATGTACTATGCTTAGGTCAGACCAGAGGTGGCGTAGTTCCAGGTTGTCCAAGCCCAAAATGTTGAGCCTGGTGACATAAGGGATTCTATTGTGAGCAGAGGAGTGGAGTAATCTTCTCGTAAAATGCCTCTGGACCCGCTCAGTTGTATCAATGTCCGATATACAGTGCGGATTCCAGGCAGACAAGGAATATTTGATACTTGAGGAGAGCTACTCAGAGTCAGAGTGATCCTGGCAAATAATAGATGATATTCAGACATGGATATTCATGCTTGTTTACTAATTCTATATGAAATAAACTCGCAAGCCTTGTCTCCCTGTGTTGCCTCCAGACTCTAGACCACAATCTCCAGGAAGATGACTCCTTCCTCCTGGCCACCTCTGTCTCTTCAATTGTTGTTGATAGGCAACAGTGAGGTGTAGTGGGGAGCATTGCAACTTCATTTAACTATTCCACTGTAAAATTATCCATTACCTTAATGATCTGCCTGGCTCATCTTTGTACGACTTTGACAGGGGCAACAGCATGATGTAATGCTGGGTTGACTGGAGAAAAGGGAGGGAAATGAGTTAATTGAGGAAAGATAACTAAGTCTTACAAAAGGAGAAAGCACGAGAAAGAAACCCAGACATTTCCATATTTTTTTGTGTCACGAATAAATTAATGTAGAAAGAGGTTTTGACAAGCTTTTCAAAACATTGTTGCAAGACCTCTTAACTGCATCAAAGTCCATTCCAAGATTACTGGCCACTGCTATTTTTTTGTCCTTGCCTACCTCAGAAGGGATGACAGCTCTTTATTTACTTTTTTACCAGGGACACCTGGGAATGACATAGGTCACCTCTAGTTCCATGATGGAAGTAGAAACATTTATTTTAAATAAGCTGAGCTGCCTAACTTGAGAGTGTGGAATCCTACAATCCTTGGGCCCATCCCTTCGGAGAACGTTGCTGCCAAATTGATTTTTTTAAAATATTTTTTTTATTATTTTCAATTTAAAACAAATACAACATCCTTCTTTACATGCTATAGAAAGGGTATCAGTTGGTTACAAAAAGTCTTCCATGCATCTCTTCCACGGTCAACAAACATAATTCATATTAATTTAAGTATTTTAACTCAAATATTCATACATGTCACCATCATCATATGTCCATTTTCATTTGACTATAATTGTTTAAGAGTCCTTCATCATAAAATATACCAAAATGTAATACATAACCACATACTGGCCTTTCAATTACTACGTATTTCTAAAATCCTCCACTAACACTAAATCCTTATGTCCTATTCTAGCTAAACTTCCATAATATTTAACAACAAAGTTTTCTAATCCTCCTTTCCAAATCACTATTTCATATTTACATCCAGTTTCCTTATGTTATATCCATATCTATATATATGTTGTTATTCTTATCCCTCTTTTATTTGACTATATCCTATATCATAACATTTTCCCCCTAATAATCAAAACTTTAACTGTATCTAACTTAGTTCTTTTTTTAATTGTTATTATTAACCTTTATGTATAATCCAAAGGGATTGCTAATCTTCCTTACATGGGTACCATTCAAAATTCATATCAAGTTATACTCATCATAACACTAGACATTGTATACATTAGTAACATTATCAGTTATTTATTTAAACTATCTCTATTGTCAATACATTGCACTAAGTTTAACTAGTTTTAAATTATATTCTTCCATCTATTAACCTGTATCTTTCCAATAGCAAAACAGTCTCATATCTTCTGTCATTTGTGGTGCCAGTTCTCTAATCATCTTCTTGATCAGCTTTGTATGGACTCCTCTTAGCAACTCCTTGCTTATAACATCTCTCATATAATCTTGATGCCCTCTTTCTGTTTCCTTATTCAGCTTATCTTTGATTGTCAGCAATGTTATCAATGTTTTTGCTAATAGAATTTCTCTCTTTAAATCCATAGATTCTTTGGTTTTTTCTTCTTCTGTATCTTGCCCTCTGGGATAAATTTCCTCTCCATTTAATTCCTCTTTCAGTATTCCATTCTTTCCATTTTCAGAGACAAACCAATCACCATAAATATCAGCAGATTCTACCTCTTTATATTCATTTTCCATTTCGATTTTTTGAGTTTTAACCACCACATTTTCCATTTGATAGACATCCTCAATTTCTTCATCATATTTTGCGGTTATATGCCCTAAGTCTTCCAGTGTCTTCTCTATCCTTTCATATGTATTTGATAATTTTTGTATTTCTGAAAGTATCTTTTGCAAGCTTGAAATTTCTGTTTGCTTTTGAAATTGTGCCATTCTCTCAGCTAACAAACACAGCTGCTCTAGCTTGGAAGGTTAATAAAATTAAAACATAGATTCACAAAAACGTTTGTTTTCACTTTTCTCTGGTTAAAGATATACTTCAAAGGGATATCTGTGTGTATCCCTTCTTACCACTCTCTGTAGCCAAGCAGTGAGACTTTGTAGTGCCAAGTCAAAACAATCAGTGGAGAAAAAAAGTGTTCCATTTTCAATACACAAACACCAGTACACAAACCTCCCAGCCGAGCAGCAGTGTTACCGTTGCAAATCTTATTTCTTTTGTATCTTTTTTGTATTTCAAGTTAGAAAAAAAGAGTCCAATCTTTAAATGAGTTAGAAAAACACCCACAGAAATGAAAGAGGAAAACTTTAGTCCATAGGTTACAGAGAACAATAAAAGAAAAAAATAGAAGAAGAAAACTTAATCCATCCATTTCAAAAGGCTTGCATAAATTCCATCCATGAAGATAGCATTTAAAAAGTAAGATAACCACTGTCCAAAACTATTCCAAATTTAATTCCACTGCTTGATTCTTCTGTTCTCCAATTTAGATTAATTTTAAGTTTTTTATAGGCAGACTCTTTTTAAAACAGTAAAAGTTCCTCACCAGCTGGAAACAGTTTCTTTTTCCGTATCCTTCTGTTTTGGAGCCACCCCAACTTCGTCAGCCTTGGCTGGATTTTTTGTCACCAGCTTGAAGAACTTCTCTTGCATCTATCAGGGACTTTGTGATGTCCCGGAGGTCAGCAAGATGTATTCTTCCTGTTCATTGTCTCTTCGGGATGGTTTAGGTCCGATTGGGCCACCCAGAGGCAAAAGTATTGGCTGCGGTCTCGGAGCATCGAGACCACACATCCATATCGTCACGATGTTGGCTCCTCCTTCCCACATTGCATTTTTTTTAATGTAGGGTAAAATTTAACATAGCCAATAAGTAATGTGATTCACTGTCTTTATTTTAATGAGATTTAATTATAAATGAAATTGATTCAGAAGTAAAATTAAGCTTTTGCTAATGTTTCAGAGAATAGCCTGCAGAGGTTGAAAGATGCTGAGCATGTCAGCTGGAAAGCTGACAGCTTGGGTTCTAGACCCAAGCCCTGTGCAATGGGGTGAGTTCCTGTTACTTGCCCCAGTTCCTGCCCACCTAGCAGAGCAAAATCCCACAAATGCGAGC
The DNA here is from genome assembly GCF_051295495.1 of Thamnophis sirtalis. Lineage (NCBI taxonomy): Eukaryota > Metazoa > Chordata > Lepidosauria > Squamata > Natricidae > Thamnophis > Thamnophis sirtalis. The sequence continues at coordinate 120,449,417 of NW_028261382.1, forward strand.
AGATAAATATGTACCACTTTGGTGGGAAGGTAACAGTGTTCTATGTGACTTGCCGTATAGTCATGCTAACCACATGACCAAAGGACTTTGGATAACGCTGGCTTCCTTGGCTAAGAAATGGACATGAGCAATAGCAATAGCAGTTAGACTTACATACTGCTTCAGAGGGCTTTCAGCCCTCTCTAAGCGGTTTACAGAGTCAGCATATCGCCCCCACAGTCTGGGTCCTCATTTCACCCACCTCGGAAGGATGGAAGGCTGAGTCAACCTTGAGCCGGTGAGATTAGAACTGCTGAACTGCAGATAACAGTCAGCTGAAGTGGCCTGCAGTACTGCACCCTAACCACTGCGCTACCTCGGCTCTCACCCCCTAAAATCAGATATGAGTGGACACCTTTGCCTTTACCTATATTTAGGGAGCAATTTCATTCATCCTGATTGTGGCCTTCAGTTTGGAGAAGGCCACACATTCCTGATTTAAATGATGTAAAAACCTTTTCCTTTACAGGAAAAACCCTTTCCTTTACAGTATTCTACTATAGCAGCCTCCAACCTTTTGGGCACCAGAGATGGGTTCTATGGAGAGAAGTTTTTCCGTGGATCAGAGGGGATGTGGTTTTGTGTGCTGCCTGCACCCGTGAATGGGGCTTCACTTGTTTGTGCAGCCAGGTTTCTGGAATGCTACAGACCGGTCTCGGTCCTTGGACAGGGAGTTGGGGATCCCTGTTGTACTGCTCAGAGCAGCTTAGAACGATTTTAAACTAGCATGTTAAATTTCAGTAAAAAATACAATCAGACGGGAAGGCAGCAGATCTGCCGTAATCTATCCATAAAACCGCAGGAAAAGGGCTGCCAAAATATAAATGTGTATACTACTGGCTAAAAGACAGCCAAAGAGAGAATGATGTGTACTTTAATGAGATGATGTTCCATAATGTTGGGACAACTGCTGGGAAGATTAGCTCATGTTGCCATCAAGAGGTTTTAAGGTAATCAGACATTTTGAAATGTACTTGGAAGCCAATCGGCAGCTAGTGGGCATCAACATTTCAGAAATTCGGTGCTCTATTTTGGAACAGCTTGCAACGGTACCAGAAAAAATAAATGTATCTGTATACCATGTACTCCTTCTTTTCTCAGACCATTTTCTTCAACATTCTAATAATAATGATGACGGTGATGATAAGTGATCTCTCTTCGCCTGCCTCTTGAAAATGATATTTTGGCACTCTTGTTTGTTATTCCTTTCCAAATTCCCTTCCATCAAAGATTTTCAGGAGAGGGAAGAGAGAAGGGACTAGGAAATAGCCATCTTTATTTGACTAATTATTGAAACATTAGCAGGAGAGCGAGGACCGAGTTTTCCATTTTCTCCGCTTGAATCCAATGATGGGTCTGATCTAAGGATGTTCCCTCTTAATAGCTCTTACAAGCAGCCAGTAAGTGAAGCCTAGGCTGTATTTCAGCCAGCAGTAATCTGAGGCTCTTTGGATAAAATAACATTAGGCCATGCTCCTTAAACACACTCTGGAAAGATGAAGAAGGAGAGGAAGTAAAATATTTGAAGAGATCAACTGGATGCGGTCAAAAATGTATAGTCAAGGCTAGGACTGAGTTCCATAATCCCTGGCAATTCAAGAAGGAAGGATTTTTGTCCTGGATTTTATCCATGCTACATTTCAGAGGCCTAATTTGAAAGAAACCTTTAGTTGTGTCTATTGTTTTTTTAAAAAAAACAAATTACAGAGATGTTCAAGGAGGAGCAATTACCCTTCATTTTTTTCCCTTTGTTGTTCAGTTCTAAAATACTAGCTAATATCCCAAGATGTTTTACTGCTGCTTCTTTACTTCCATTGTTCACTAAGTTCCAAATGTTTCTTTTGTCCTCTGCAGAATCAAATCATATACATAATAGAGACTTTTCTGTCTGTGTCTTTGTTTTGTACGTAAGCATGGATCATTATTTCTCTGGTCGCAGCCCAATTTTGGAACATTTGGTTTAATTTAGCTGGCCATACTTTGGCTACTTATGTTACCCCGCGTTTCAATTTTTGCAATTTACCCACCAGTTTTCTTTTCCCCAGCTCTTCCCACCCTGCTGGCGAGTGCACCTAATCTCATCTTTCAGATTGCCGTGCCGAATCGCTGTCTTCATTTCTGAGTGTTTTACATGCAATTTTCTAAATGCACTTGAGACTTGGTGGTGTTCTGATGCTTTTATGTTTAATTACTGCTGCAAGAATGTCATAATCCTCACCATAGTTTGGTTTTATTCTTTTGCGAATAACTTTTATGGTATTGTACATTTTCAGGAACATTGTATATTGTTTTGGAAACCCACATTCATCCCATGGCTTTCTTGTCCTTGGGTAGTTCTGTTAAAATCCATGCTTAGGTTTTGAACAAGGATTTCATTTCTTCCGCAGGCAGCTTCCTTCTGTATCTTTGCTTCCATTTTTGACAGTTCCTATACTCAGCCCCATAAATTGGGGGCCAGGCATGTCCCTTGCTTTAGCTGTCAACACATTCTTTCAGGTAGGATTTCCCTATTAGATTTTTGAGGTCTTAATTCTAGCTCTGGGTACAGCTTTCATTGTGTACAAGTAGTCTTTGTTTAACACTCACAATTGGGACTAATGGTCAGTAAATGAAAAATTGCGACTTTGTTTATGATCTTCAGTTTTCCTTTGTTTTATATGCCTGTGACAGTCATAAATGCAAGAACTGGTTGCAAAATTACTTTTTCATCACCGTCTGCAAACTGCCATTCAATGAGGAATACCTCATATCTGCAGTTCTTTCTGAATCAGATTTTATTTCACGTTCCTCAGACTCTGTTTCATTACTCCCTTCTGAGGGTGTCATTTTCAGTGTTGTTGTTCTTATTTGCAGGGATTATCCTTTATTCTTCATTGTGTGTATTTACTTTTCCAGTTTTAAGTCCAGAAACCTATAGTAATAGCCTCTTTCTCCTATCTGATAGGTCACCTTTTGTAATTGCATTCTGCAACTTAATTCATTCATACTTTTTTTGGAGATATATGCATAAGCTTTCCATCCAGGTGCCTTAGTTGTCACAGATTGAGTTGTATAACGTAACTGGGGCATTATTTGTACTTTTTTTCATAAGTGGTTTTGCAGAGAAGTAACAGTGTTAAGCTTGCATCAATCAGAAGATACCTTATATGCATTGCGTGTTTTAATTCTCTTTGCTTTGGACTACAATATTTATTTTCTGTTTTATGTCTTTATGGTTCAAATATTTTTTCAAATTTCTGGTTGTAACATTATCCCTTATTATCAGAATTTAATTTTTCTATATAAGCATAATAACGGCTGAATTATCAAATACTTCAATCTTATAAATTAAGTAATAGGTACAAGTATATTCTGAATAACATTCCATGAACATTGCAGAATACTTTTTTGACTGATATAGAACTTCAAATATCTCAAAAGTATACTCAATAACAGGCTGAATTATTACAATGATTTGTATTTAACCCTGGGAAAGCTTTTTTTTGGTGTTTTTTTGTTTTATTCAGTAACACATTTGACTCCTTGCTTTTTGTAAAGACAAACATTCAATCCAATTGCTAAATCCTCATCCTTATTTTCTTAATGTCAGACTCATCTCTGTGACCAAATCTTTTTTTCCCCATTATGCATTCCATCTTCTCTGTTTGCTTTAGGTTGCACAAGTTGCAGCAAATTAAATTAACTGTGCTTTCCAATTAGCAAAACTTGGTACAGTAGGGTTATTTTTGTACTAGGGCAAAGTCCATTTTTAAGCAACTATGTTCCATAAGGTTACAAGGATTTACGTAATTTCCAGCCAATTCAGGTACATAAAGTGCTTCTTGAAATATTATATTCATGCTTTTATTAAGTTTGTCAAGTATTTCAGTTCAATACTGCCTTTTCCACATGCATCTATGGATATTCCATTTGCTAAATTAACTTTTCCTTAGCAAGATTCACCAAGGCTATAAATACATCTTGGTTTTGGACATACTGACTATCTGCACAACTGTTGTGTGCAAATCTGTTTTTCTTTTCAAATTCAGAATCATGTTCAATTTCCAGTAAGCATTTATTTGCTAACATAAATACAGTTTCTTTGTCGGTACTTTATTATTGTGGAAGGATGACTTTTAGGATATTTGATCTCATTATCTCTCTGTTATATGAGTCTTAGTTATGTAAAGTCTGCATTTTCTTTTAATATGTTCTCTTCTACTGCAGTAATGACAGACCACATTGTTTTCTTTTATCTTCTTTAGTGGATTCCCTGGAGCTGCATCATTCAAATCATGCTGATAGTTTGGAATGTAGTTTGGAAATTACATTTTCAGGAGAAATCTCACCATGAAATTTGATTAACTCTATTTATAATGTTATAAAGGAGAATATTGGTAGCTCAGGATTGACATGAGGGGTCCTTGGTGCTCTCTGAGCTTGCTTGTTTTCTTGCAGATGTTTCATTACCCAAACTAGGTAACATCATCAGTGTTAGTAAGCAGCACAGTTTGATCTCAGTTTATGAACTCACTGAGGAAGAGCTGCAAGATAGACTGCAAGGAGATCAAACCGGTCAGTCCTAGGGGAGATCAACCCTGACTGCTCTTTAGAAGGTCAGATCCTGAAGATGAAACTCAAATACTTTGGCCATCTAATGAGAAGGAAGGACTCACTGGAGAAGAGCCTAATGCTGGGAAAGATTGAGGATTGAAGAAGAACGGGATGACAGAGAATGAGGTAGCTAGATGGAGTCACCAAAGCAGTAGGCGTAGACTTAAATGGACTCCAGAGAATGGTACGTCATGGACACGACTTCACAAATAATAAGAACAACAACAGTTTGCTGTCTGTTTATATTCTAATGGCTTGCCTGCCAGTATTGATAGGGGTGATCTTAGAGCTTCTTTGGTTGGGCTGTTTGCTGGTTTCTTTGGCAGTTTCTTGATTGGGGTATTGTTTAGTTGATCGTTGATCTGATGTTAACCTTGGATGTTAATCTATGCTGATCTGAATGCCGGTTGTTGGTGGAGAGGCGCTTGATCTTTTTGTTCTTTCCTGGTTGATTCTCTCTTTTGCATAGTCAATAGATCAGTGATGGCTAACCTTTTTCTAAAGCTGTGCCAAAACCCACCTGCAAATGCATGCGTGAGACACACTCCATACACAGGAGTGGAGTTTTCACCCTCCCTAGGCCTTCCTGAAGTCTCGGGAGGGTGAAAACAGCCTTCCCTGGCCCTCCAGAAATGGATTGTTTCTGAAGTTCCAGTTGGCCCGTTGGGCCTGTTTTTTGCCCTTTCTAGGCTCTGGAGACTTTCCTGAAATCTTGGCCTTTTGGAAGGCTGAAATCAGCTTGCGCACGCCAGAGTTGAGGGCTGCCGTGCTGGCAAATATGGCTCCATATGCCACCTGTGGCACGCATGCCATAGGTTCGTCATCAGGGCTATAGATGCTGTTAATGTCTATGTGTCTATGGATTGTTGATTTTGTCATCAATTGTTTTCAACCAGTGCCTCCATTTTCATGTCAAATGATGTATTTTTTCTCCCATCTTCAAGTTGTGATATCATTGTTGTTTTCAATAATTGGGAAGCGTGAAAATAAATGCTGCTCATTTAAGACGTTTAAGTCCTACATCTACTGTATATGGTGTTCAAGTACTGGTTCCTTGAAAAACAAATTAAGATATTTTTGTGAGATGGATGATTTGGGGGTGCTCCTGAGTGCTGATCTAAAAATTCTTGCGTCGGGAAATTATTGTGTCTAATTTTCAGTTTAATTTGCATCCAGCATATTTCCAATAAACCCCTATAGCCAAACCACAACACCACTCAGTTCATCCACCAAATAATGCAGTTTTTAAAAAAACGAACATCAGTAAAAATTCAAAAACACCACAATTGACTGGTAATTTGAGACAAAAGGCAGACAAAAGAAGGGAGAAGGACCAAAGGCAACAATTGACATCTATATCAGTTGTGAGGTCCTACCGGTTATGACCAGTTCGGCGGAATTGGTAGTAGCTTGGCGGCCTGGGTCACTGGAACCGGTAGCGACCCACATCCTGCCATGACCTGAAACGATTCTCCCGGGGGTGGCGTAGACGCCGCTACCTTGTTTTTTACTTCTGCGCATGTGCAGAGCAATTTTAGTTGTACTGTGCATGCATGTGCAGCATGCATCAAGCGTGCACATGCATGCAAAGTCTGTGCATGCACGCATCGCATCCCTGAGCAAACTGGCAGTAGTCTCTGCCAGAACCCACCCCTGATCTACATGTCTATTATCAAAGGATAAAGAAATTTCCAGAGATATAGGAAATGATACTGAGGGTAACCAGCATGGACAATTACAAAGGGAGTAGTCTCTGGTTACTCCAGCCTTAAACTCTGTTCGGATATAATGGTAGCAGAATAGAGATGAAAACTAGGATGTCAGGCAAAAAAGTCTGTAAGAATGCTGTTGAAAGACAGGAAGAAGAGGAGGAAGAGGAGGAATGGCATACTAGGCAACTGAGTGTGACCCGACAAATGCGCGTCACACAAAAGCACGCCAACAAAACCGTGGCAAGAAAACTGCGATGTCATACATGCGCCCACAACATCGCACCGACAAAACCGTGTCCACAAAAGCGCCATTTCAGTTAAGGTAAGGGTTAGGTTCAGGGTTAGGTTTAGGGTTAGGTTTAGGGTTAGGGTTAGGGTTAGGTTTAGGGTTAGGTTCAGGGTTAGGTTCAGGGTTAGGTTCAGGGCTAGGTTCAGGGTTAGGTTTAGGGTTAGGTTTAGAGTTAGGTTTAGGGTTAGGTTTAGGGTTAGGTTTAGAACTCGCGGTTATTACTTGTTTGTTGAAGGCGCACTTTTGTCGGTGCGCTGTTGTCAGCGTGCTTCTGTGCTCATTCGTCGGTGCGATTTAGAACTCGCGGTTTTCTCACCGCGATTTCGTTGGCACGCTTTTGACCGAGCGCGCATTTGTCGGTGAACCACAACTGAGAGGGAACTTAGCTTTCAAAAAGAATGGGGCGTGGCAAGTGTCTCAGAAGGGACCCTCCCTAGTTTCTTGGACGGTAAAGGTGAGGGAGGAGAGATGCACTTTCAATCTTGCAAGATTATGTTACTGTAACCTTGCAATACAGATAGTGTTAATGCTTGTAGTTGGTGGTGCTTAGCTACTCTACCTCAAAAGGTGGTTGAGATTGCCTTGCCCATCACTGCCAAGGAGCCTTCTCTATTCTGCACCAAGAAACATTAACAACAGTTCGGTGGCCCCAAAGGTGCTATTCAAAAGGCAACTGAAGTTTCCTGGTTTTTCTTTGAAAATGTTTTGTTTGTCATGCAATAAGCTTCTTCAGTTCTCTGTGGATTAAGAATCTCCATAGACAACAATTTGGTGAGTCAAGAGATATAACCAACAGCAACATAGTAAACCTCGTGTTATCATTTTAGCTGTGCAATGCCTATATAAGCATACATCTCTGAGCTAGCTGCATGCTGGTGTACCCTTAGTGACAAAGAGGCATTAATTCCTGTAGGACATCACTCCTGCTTGCCTGTTGTGTTAAATTTCAGCCAGTTGGCCTTTAAATTGTGATATATACATTGTCTTTACATGACCAGAATCCAAATGCATTTGAAAAAAACCACGATTAATTCTTGGAATCCTTATCCAACCTGTCCCTGGTTGTTTAGGTTTCAGAGCCAAATTGTAACTGGAGGAAATGTGCTATATCAAATGTCATCTTGTTTGAATTTTCCTCCGATTTAGAAATATACTTTAGAGTATCATTGCCATGTGAACTGTGTCCCTTGCAGCTTCTTAGTAGATAAGCACTGCTTTATATTTTATTAGAACAATTTGACTCCCGATGTGAACTTGGGACTCATTAATTGTATAATGCAGTGCATTGGAGTTGGAAAAATACAGGATGCAAATATGTTCTTCATTAGATGCTCTAATACTATCCAGATATAGAGTGTGCATTCTGTAATGTGGTAGTCAGAATGTAGTAGGCAACTAGCAAATTGTTGACAAGGATCATCTGTTGTTCATTTTATTCTGGAGTCTGAAAGAAAAAAAATAACTTGAAGTTTGAGTATTCAGTGTTGCTGCTGCTTATCATGACTCAATGAACAGATCTAGACTGGGGGCTGTCTTCCATATCAACAATAATTGCTGTAGTACAACAGACATTTGCAAATCAATTTCAGGGCAAACTAACTGATCACATAGCAATCAAGCTTTCAGTAGAGACCATTCATTGACAGGGACAGATTTTTTTAAATCTTAGAAAAGAATAATAGAGTTGGAAGGGACCTTAGAGGTTTTCTAGTCAAACCTCCTGCTTAGATAGGAAACCCTACACTACTTCAGACAAATGGTTAACCAACATCTTCTTAAAAACTTCCAGTGTTGGAGCATGCACAACTTCTGTAGGCGGGTTGTTCCACTGATGAATTGTTCTAACGCTCAGGAAATTTCTCCTTAGTTCTAAATTGCTTCTCTCCTTGATTAGTTTCCACCCATTGCTCCTTGTTCTGCCCTCAAATGCTTTGGAGAATAGCTTGACTCCCTCTTCTTTGTGGCAACCCCTGAGATATCACAACACTGCTATATGTCTCCCCTAGTCCTTATTTTCATTAAACTAGACATACCCAGTTCCTGCAACTGTTCTTCATATGTTTTAGCCTCCAATCCTCTGATCATCTTTTTTGCTCTTCTCTGAACTCTTTCTAGAGTCTCAACATCTTTTTTACATTTTACAAGTGACCAAAACTGAATGCAGTATTCCAGTATTCAGTATTATTCTTCCTAGTGTTTCTCCACAAGTACAGCATTCACTTTTTTGACTTGACTAAGTGTTGATTCATTTGACTGAGGCAAACATTAATTGACCAGCTTATTGCCTGAGTCTTACATCATGGACTGAGAGAGAGTGACTGGCCCCAAGGCCCCCAGCCAGCTTTCATGACTAAGATGAGACTAAAACTCACCATTTCCTGATTTCAAGCCTGGTACCTCAACCACTCGATCAGCCTTAACCACTAGACTAAACTGACTGTCTTTTGATGGGAACAAACTTGCTCCCTGTGACTTTCAGCCTGCATTGTCGTGGGCAGTTGCCATACTGTTCGCAATATTCCTGGCTACACGCAGCAAGGAAAGAGTCATTTGAACTATTGGATCTGTGTTTCTAGAGACTGGTAGAAAAATGTCGCTCCCTGATCGTAAGGTAAAAAGGCAAAGATTCCCCTTGCACATATGTGCTAGTCTTTCCCAACTCTAGGGGGCAGTGCTCATCTCCGTTTCAAAGCCGAAGAGCCAGTGCTGTCTGAAGACATCTCTGTGGTCATGTGGCCAGCATGACTCAATGCTGAAGATGCACAGAACGCTGTTACCTTCCCACCAAAGATGATTCCTATTTTTCTACTTGCATTTTTACGTACTTTCAAACTGCTAGGTTGGCAGAAACTGGGACAAACTGGGAGTTCACTCCGTTATGCGGTGTTAGGGATTTGAACCACCGAACTGCTGACCTTTCTGTTTGACAAGCTCAGCATCTTAGCCACTGGGCCACCGTGTCCCTGATCGTACTATATTATTAACCAACAGGTCTATTAAATTAGATGTGATGGGAGAAAATATCTGTAAGGGTGGTTCTGACATAAGAGACTGGATACGTCCCCACTGTCACTTCCCTCAGAAGGTATTGTGCATAATGGCTTCTCCTTGAAGAACTGGAACCATGGAAGAACTGCTCCATTTCTGTTCAGAAATATGGTTACGCAATATCAAATGTTCAGAAACAAATTCTTTCCTTTGTATTTGCACCTTGGCAACTGGTACCAAGAAATTTAAAGCCTCTGAATATTCCGAAAACTTGGAATAGTTGATGACTCCCTCCTAAGAGGAATAAAAACGAATAAGGGTTGGCAATATGCTGGCTGATGAAGTGTGCTCTTTTTCTGTGAGCATGGACCAAGTCTCGGATGTTACAGTTGCCAAGACCAATAAAAAAGGAACAAAACCACTCATTTTATCGTATACAGTGATGGGATCTGAACAGTTTCTAAATAACCAAGAGAAATTTATCGTAAATAGCTTAGTGAAGATGTTGGCTCAATGTGTTGACAGCTGTGAAAAATTCCATATTAAATATCATTAGGAAAGGTTTGAAATGAGAAATAATAATATAATAATAATGAACAGCTTATATCCTTCAACGATACCTTAATAGTTCCTAGGTCCTTGGTTAGGACTCGAGCTGTTGAGCTACCAACCAGCCCCAAAGGCTGTGAATCTCACCAAAGATTAAAATAATAATAATAATAAATAAAAACATGCACTGGCTGATTATTTAAAAGAAAGTCAAGAACATCTATTAATCCAAGTAAAGAACAAAAATCTACTGAAGGCCCAACAGACGAAACAAGAATACAGAAAAGATGTGATAAAATCAAGAATGGAGAGTTGGCAGAACAAAGCACTGCATGGCCAATTTCTGGAAAAAATAAAAGATAAAGTGGACAGTGAACAAACTTGGTTATGGTTAACAACAGGTACATTAAAGAAAGAAACAGAGTCACTAATCCTGGCTGCGCAAGAACAAGCTATCCGCACAAATGCCATTAAGGCCAAAATCGAAAAATCCTCTGATGATGCCAAATGCAGACTTTGCAAAGAAGCTGATGAAACGGTTGATCACATACTCAGCTGCTGTAAAAAAATCGCGCAGACTGATTATAAATTGCGGCACAATTCAGTAGCACAAATGATCCATTGGAATTTGTGCAAAAATTATAATATCAAAACAGCAAAAAACTGGTGGGAACATCAGCCTGAAAAAGTCACCGAAAATCAGATGGTCAAGATCTTGTGGGATTTCCGTATACAAACCGACAAAATACTGGCGCATAATACACCAGACATCACACTGGTTGAGAAAAATAAGGTCACAATCATAGACATCGCAATACCAGGTCGCAGGGTCGCCGAGAAGGAACATGAAAAAATCGCAAGATACCAGGACTTAAAAATCGAAATTCAACGACTATGGCACAAACCAGCAGTGGTAATTCCAGTGGTAATTGGCACACTGGGTGCTATTCCAAAAGCACTGGAATTACATTTAAAACAGTTAAAAATTGACAAAATCACCATCAGTCAAATGCAAAAAGCCGCACTGCTTGGATCTGCACGCATATTACGAAAATACGTTACGACGTCCTAGGCCCCTGGGTGGGGCCCGACTAGTAACCAATGCCAAATCCGGCGAAACAACTGGCCGCTGTGATACAATTGTATAATCACCAAAATAATCTTCATAAACACCAAAGAATTGGGTTTGAAAATACAAAAGAACCAAAGAGGCAAGAAGAGGAAGCCTAAATGAAAAATTCGGTTGGAATTGAAGATCAAAAAACTTCGTGGAGACTTGAGCAACTTGAAAAACCTAAGGCAAGGGCAGCTAAAGAACAAGCAGATCAAAAGCAGCCTGAAAGCAAGATACGATTTAGAGAATAAAGAGATTGTGATAGTAATTGAAGAGCTAAAGCAGAGGGTTGTTGCTGTTGCTGAAAAGATTAAAAAACTCACAATTCAGAGCAAATCACCACAAGTTTTATAAGAGCTTAGAAAATTGAGATGGAGTAACAACAAATGAAAAGCCTGATAAAGAGAAAGCTCTGAAATTCTGGAAGATGGTGATGATGATGATGATGATGATGATGATGATGATGATGATGATGATGATGATGATGATGATGTAATAGACAATGAAAAGAAATGTCCTTTTCTTTTTCCTTCTATTTTTTTTCCAGAACTTTCCAAACTTTACTTTTAAGTTTAGTTTGTATTAGTTTTTGTTATATGTTTATTAAAATGTTCATAATAGTATTTTTTAAAAAAAGCAAAGGATTGAAATGAAGCTGACCAGGAGGAAAAAAACATTGCCAAGATAAATGGAGCTTGAGCCCAGGCCAAGAAAGTTGCTTGAGAAAATGTCTTCAAATATGCTTCCTCCTACTTTTGGTATTACACTGGTCGGAATGCAATATTGCAGGTAAACTGATCGCAGCCAGGAATTTGACACTGAAAGTTGATTCAAGATTCCATCTTTCTGATATTGGTAAAATGAGGACCCAAAATGAGGACCCCGCGCGAGTGATAGTGGGCGCACCTCGGTTCGCCCACATAACACCCATCCTCCGCGAGCTGCACTGGCTACCTGTTGATCTCCGGGTGCGCTTCAGGGTGCTGTTGACCATCTTTAAAGCCCTTCATGGTAGTGGATCTGAGTACTTGAGAGACCGCATTCTGCCGATTACCTCCCTCCGACCGATAAGATCGCACAGACTGGGCCTCCTCCGAATTCTATCCGCCAGTCAATGTTGACTGGCGACTACACGGAGGAGAGCCTTTTCTGTTGCAGCTCTGACCCTGTGGAACGATCTCCCCATCGAGATACGCACCCTCACCACCGTCCAGGCCTTCCGCGCAGCCCTCAAGACCTGGCTATCCCAACAGGCCTGGGGATAAGCCTCTAATTTGCCCCACCCGAGTGTTGAATGTTGAATGCAAGTTGTGTTTTTATTATTTTATTTTGCTCACATATTGTTTATTTTGAATTGCACCCCCTCCCTAATGATTGTAAGCCGCCCTGAGTCCCCTCAGGGAAAAGGGCGGCCTATAAATCCTAATTAAAAAAAAAATAAAAAAAATTGTTAGGAGCATATGTTGACTTGTAAATCACCCAGAGAGGGCTGTAAAACACTTAGGGCAGTATGAGTCTAAGTGCTGTTGCTACTGCTATTGTTATAGTTCACAGGAAGGTAATGGGACAATTTATAGGATATATATGGATCACTATGTAGGATAAGATAAGATAGGTGTGTGTGTGTGTGTGTGTGTGTGTGTGTGTGTGTGTGTGTAGACACACATGCACTTCTACCCTACCCTACCCTAGATATCCATAGTTTGTTGAGAAGGAAAATAATAATTATTTTTCAAACTAACTATCAAATGTAAACAAAAACAATGCAATCTGAATACTGTTAAGTATACTGTTAATACTGTTAAGAGAGCTATCATTGAGTAAAACCTCTGGAGCATGTTTAAAGCCATCGTTTTCTTACATTACCATTTGCTTTGCTTTTATTTGCGTTGTCCTAATAAAAAAAATAGTGTAAACATCATAAAAGAAGTTACTTTTCTCAAGATGGTATAGTTATACCATAGCAAGGACTGCAGAGGTTGCAATGCTATAAGGAATATGTGTACAAGAGCAGGCAGAGCTGGAAGGCAGAGTGATACACAACGTAAGTTTAGAGTCCTTGTGTTGCCGCAGGAGATCCAAGTTCAGTTGCCCTTGAATTCCATTGACCCTTTTCTAGCGCTGATTTAATGCTGAACGTTAGTTAACCAGTTTCTTGTGTTTAGCTTTGAATAAATCATCTACGATGTAACTTTATAAATGGTCCTGATTCTTTGTACCTAATGTGATATGAAAAATCTGATAAATCTGTTACTGCCAGAAAAGTCTAAAAAAGGTGCCCCCTCTTACACTAAGTCACTCCATTGAATCAGAGTCTCTTGAATAATCAAGAATTGGTTGGGTTTAGTCTTGTTCACTCAAACCAAATCACATTTTAGGCTAACACAACACTTGAAGCTGTGCTTTGATAAATATGTAGACATAGTATAATGCAATAGTCAACAGAATTTTATTTATAAAGTGACAGAATGTCTGGGGCCAGATTATTTGCAAGTTTATCTTTTATATTACAAATCTAGCTTTCTTTTTATAGGAATGCAGTGGCTCAGTGGCTAAGACACGGAGCTTGTCGATCAGAAAGATCGGCAGTTCGGCGGTTTGAATCCCTAGCGCCACGTAACAGAGTGAGCTCCCGTTACTTGTCCCAGCTTCTGCCAACCTAGCAGTTCGAAAGCACATAAAATGCAAGTAGAAAAATAGGAATCACCTTTGGTGGAAAGGTAACAGTGTTCTGTGCGCCTTCAGCATTTAATCATGCTGGCCACCTGACCATGGAGACGTCTTTGGACAACGCTGGCTCTGCGGCTTTGAAATGGAGATGAGCACCATCTCCTAGAGTCGGGAATGACTACCTTTACCTTTAGCCCTATTTTTATACCATTTATGGCTTTGGTAATACTCCTGCCTAAAGAATGGATATTTACTAAAACTGGTTACAGTAAGTAGTGATGCCCCAATCTAGTTGTCCAACAGTATAGTATAGTGGTGTATCAATGTTCTATTTACTTTAGCATTAAGTGAAAAATGTGTTAGCTTCTGCTTCCTTATCAAAGGTTTGATAGATTTTTAGACCATACATAGTATTATACCTTGTGGGATTCTTAGCACTGTAGGTTGCCAGCTTTTAAGAACAGTATTCATTTAGGGCTTTAATTCCTTTTATTTGCTAATAATGATGAAGTACAAAGGTTGTGATAAGAAAAAACAAAATAAACCAGTCCTTTTCTAACTGGCATTTTGTATTTTATCCTGTGGGATTGGAGAGTCATCTAACTTCTGCATCATCAATGTAGAAGCAGACTGCGTGAGACATTCTCACATTTGAAGTGGTTTAGCAGAATTTATCTCTCCATTGTGTTAAAAATTGTATTGAGGTCGTAGGACTCCATGGACTTACATAAAGGTCAATTCGTTCTTTGAAAGGTACTTAATAAGTTTCAGTTGTGCCTTCAACAATAAACAAATGTTAGATGCTGCTTCTAATATTCAGTAGCTGAAATAACGCTTCAGTTTATGCTAACCGGAATTGAAGAACAGACTTCTTGCTGTAGTTTTGAATCTTGATTAGATGTGGTGATAAGTTTAATCTTTGAGATGCTTCCTTAAATAAAAAAACAATTTCTGTACTCTTTTTATTTCCAGAAAAGTAGATTGCTATAGCATTTTGAGGAAATAATAACAGCATCGAATAAATGTGTAAAGTCAAAAACCTCTCTCAGAAATACCTAGTATGTTCTGAGTTAGACTCTGAGATGTGCTAGTGTTGGGTAACCTAGAAATGGGATGGATGGATGGATGACTGAATCAATGAATGAATGAACAAATGAACTTCTAGTCTTATGAATAAATGGCCCATCTAACTTTAGCATGGCCTACCTGGCAGTTGCTCAGCTTGTCTCCCATTGATAGATAAAGAAGCATTTCTTCTCCAGCTATGCACACAACTTTCTTCATCAATGTGAGAATACTTCATGCAAATTGCTGAGAGATTGGATCTTGAGCATCTGACTATATTGGCCCGTGATGTGGTTAAAATATGGTTCTATGTGAATTCTAGCTAGGTGGAATATCAAATGAGTAACAAGAAGTGAACTCAATTAAAAAAACTGTCCTGTGAACAAGTGGGAGTCATCTGACATTTGCTAAGAAGACTAGAGAATAATGTTGAGAACAAATGAATGGGTGAAAATGCAAATGACTGCTGACATTGATGAGAAACAGAGATATTGTTCATAATTAGACTAAAGCATTGCCATCACTTAATGAACTTAACTATTTTTTTAAAATCCTAAATTGTATTTTTGTTTTTATTCCCGTCTTCCTTGTTCATTATACCTTCCTTTATACTTTTATCTATATTTATATGCATGTTCTGCCTACTCTTTCCTTTGGGGAAGAGATAATTTTAAATTCAGGATTGTCTTTCAGGTAAATACTATCATTATAACAAAACAGTTTTATTACATCAGTTACGATTTTGGCATATAAGGTAAATCCTGGGAATCATTTTAGAAGAAAACAATTCCTCTAGGAATTCAATTCCTTTTCACTTACACACAAATTGTAAATAAAATGATACCAAGCCACTTTTCCCCTTTGAAATCAGTTTTAACATGTTTGTAAGATATATGAGATAATTTAAAGCTCTACGGATTGATGACACTAAACCAAAAAATAACAGTAACAAAGGTGTGGAAAAGTAGATGGTTTTTTCTGTTTGGAATAAGCCCATAGATGAAAAACTAAACTCTCACTTCCCAGCATATTTTAGAAGCTTGAAAAAAAATCTCATAATTTGCTCCGGAAGTTATGAATAAGATTGGTTTCTTTAATATGCAGGGATAGAATCTGGTGAGAGCATGTTTGCATTTGAGAAAATTTGAGAACAGAAATAAAACCCAAACAGGATCTTTATTTCAATTTGATTCTTAGGGCTGTGGGACTAAATAAGAAGTTCTCTCCAAATGTTCCTGCAGATGTAACAATTTCAGTATTCTATACTCAGTCTTATAATTAGAATGATTATGTTCTTGATGGATCCCACAAATTAAGAACAACAACAACAAAAACATGCACACAGAAATGAGGGTGACTCATGAGAACATTTGAGTATGTTAAACATGTGGTTGTCACTTATGAATTATACGATTCCTGTGTGAAAGATTTATGGTTGCTGAATAACCATTAAATACCATATATAGATACTCAAGAGAAATGGTTTGTTTGGTTCAACTGTCAGCTTGGGTTTGTTGTATGTTTGGGCCTATTGTGTAGATCTTTATTTAAGTGCGATTGGTCTGGCAGCAACAAGCACTCTCTCTGGTTGTGAAATGAAGACAATCCAGACCTGATCAGGGATGACAATTTTTGTATTTGCCAAGAGCATCGTGCAGAACAAAGGATTGCTGTGTAAGGTTCATTCTTACCCAAGATCAAGTGAACCATCATCAATGTTGTGGTATTTTTTCAAGGAATAAGAAGGAGACGCTATATTGAAGACAAGGAAAAGAGGGTAAAAGAAAGCAGAACTTTTCACAATCAGAGTAAAACTTTTCATAGATCAACAGTAGCACGTTTGTTTTGCATACAAACATTTTTGTTTCAGTATCCCAGTATCTGTCTATATAAAAGGCAAATACCACTCACTCATCATGAAATCTCCAGAACCATAAAGCCTACAAACTTGAAATTTGGCACGTATGTTCCTCTTGGCTTCTAAGTGCTCGCTAAAAAAGGATTTTTCAAAATGACCACCAGATCATTAGTATTTCTTATACAGTAATTAACAAGCTCTGATGCTAAGGAGTTCTACTCCTCCTCCCACCTGAAAAGAATTCTGTTCCAACTGCCGGTTGCCTCACATTCCGTTATCTCAGTTCAAACTGGCAGATGTTCCATTCCTTCACTCAGGATCAGTCTGGGGCTCCTTACAGTACTAAATGTCAGTACCTCACCAAAATGTCTACGCCTTCCACCTATGGAACTGCTTCCGGACTCAAGGCAGAGGGAGTAATATTTCCTTATGTGTTTCAATCACTGACCACCACTGAACCAACGGATTGAACTGGAGTGAACCGGATTTTTCCTGCATTGCTCGATCACATAGTTTCATCGTGAAGCACGGGTATCCAGCTAGTCTCTAGTAAAAGATTTGCAAGGATGGGAAAACACTTTGACTAAGCATAGGAAAAGAGTCTCCAGTGTTAGTAAGCCAATTTAGTGTCTTCTAAATGTGTAAGCAAAGTAAATCTCCAAACTCAGCCAATAGGGTTAAAGAGGATCAGAAGTTACCCAATTTGCAATCAGCCCACCTGGAAAATATCAAATTGGAAACATTATCCCCTAATGTTTTCCAATGGTTTTTCCAATGTTCTCATATAACTCCCTAATAAAGATGTTTATCAGGATCCATAAATCTGAACCATGACTTTGAAATGAGTGAGGATAAGTCATGAACTTTTTAATGGAGATCCTAACATCATCAGACATCTTAGATCTCACTTTCTCTGGAGCTTTACATTTGGAAATGACAGCTCAAAATAGACTGTATATTCCCTTTCCCTTTCCATCTTCTTCAGAAAAATAGGTGGTTCTTTAGAGCAAATACTGGCATGGACATTGGGGATTTTTCCAAGGCGAGACCTTCTAAGACCTTCTATCAAAAGAGAAATAAGGATATTGCCCAGTGTGGCACTCCAAGAATTTTATGTAAGTCATTCAGTATGAAATTAGATCCTTGCCAGAGATATGGAATGAGGCACAGCGTATTTTAAAATATGCATCTCATTAAGGACCATCATTGTTCATGACAATCATCAAGTTGTTTTGCCTTGTTTAAGGTATTTCCTTACTGTTTCATGAAATGAGACTTGTAAAAGGTATTTACTAAGATATGATTACACTATAAAAGACTCTTTAAAAAGTGGGAGGAAGATGGCAAAGAAAAGAGCTTAGATACTGGATCTTAAAGTGATAGGGTTGTTTTTATAATAACTAGTTGGACTGATAGTTTAGGTAGTCCAATAAAATGATTATCATAGATTTCAAAACAGCAAGTTGCAGCTAATCTCTTGGTCAGTGAAAGGGTTTTTTTTTCTATTTCTCTCTTATGCAGCCTTTTAAAATAGCAATAATATTTTTTTGCACATGCTTGTTTTGAGATATCGAAAGGATATAGACAGTGGTGGGATTCAGCCAGTTCGCACAACTTTGGGAGATCCGGTTATTAACTTTCTGAGTAATTTTGCAAACTGGTTGTTGGAAGAAATCATTAGGGCAGAAAACTGGTTGTTAAATTACTTGAATCCCACCACTGGATATAGATTAGAGTAACTACTCTTTAATCTATCTGACTGTCTCATGAAGCTTTTCCTGGTTGCTCTTCATACTGTTTTCTCTCAAATGCTTTCTTAGCAGAGAGTTGGATTTTTTGTACAGGTTTTTCTTTGTATTCTTTTCATCTTTTTAAAAACATCACATGCTGTCATTAAATTCTTTCTGTGCTTGCTTCTAATGATATTAAGGCCATATTGTAAAGGCCTTGCGATTTCCTGAATTTTTCTGATTTTTCCTTCTTACCTGTCGTTGGAAATTCTCATCTACCTCTTTCGTTTTCCTAAGATCCTTGGGACCTTTGCCAATCTTCTTTCCTTAGCTGTTTATAGAATTGGTGTGATCTTTGTTTCTTTTGGACTCCTATATGCTTCTTTGCTTCTTAGGTCATTTTCACCTCATTCCACAATTCCTCAGCCTCTCTGTCCACAAGGTCCAGGTTTTTGATTCTTTTTCTTACTTTAATCTTATATTGCTCGTGAATAAAATTTGAAGTTTTAATAGAATAATAGAGTTGGAAGGGACATTGGAAGTCTTCTACTTCAACAAGCAGGAGACCCAATACCATTCCAGACAAGTGGCTATCCAATCTCTCTTAAAGGCCTTCAAGGATGGCACATGCACAACTTCTGAAGGCAAGCTATTCCTCTGTTTAATTGTTCTATCAGGAAATTTCTCCTTAGTTCTAGGTTGCTTTTCTCCTTGATTAGTTTCCAGCCATTGTTTCTTGTCTTGCCTTCGTGTGCTTTGGAAAATAGGTTGACTATATTCCTTCAAATATTGGAACACTACTATCATGTCACCTCTAGTCCTTACTTGGGATTGGATCCTTCTCAGTTTTTGCAGTTTGAAATGTATTTCTGTGATTAGTATCTGATGGTTAGATTCACAATCAGCATCTGTGGTATTTTTCAATTCAGCAGGGAAGGTTTCCATCAGTTGCTACATAAGATGTAATCCATTTGATTATGCTTTTGTCCAGGGATGGGGGGCAATGTTTATAATATATTACTCTGATCATCCCATATTCTACCCAGAAGTCTACCAGCCATGCGACTCCATCACTGAGGTTTGCTAGTCTGAATTTTCCAACATTTAATAGCAATAGCAATAGCAGTTAGACTTATATACCGCTTCATAGAGCTATCAGCCCTCTCTAAGCGGTTTACAGAGTCAGCATATTGCCCCCAACAACAATCCGGGTCCTCATTTTACCCACCTCGGAAGGATGGAAGGCTGAGTCAACCCTGAGCCAGTGAGATTTGAACAGCCGAACTGCTGAACTGCAGTCAGCTGAAGTAGCCTGCAGTGCTGCATTTAACCACTGCACCACCTCGGTTGGGGGCTTTAAATTATGTTCCTCTTCAACTTTTGCATTAAAGTTGCCAATCAGCTTTAGAATAACCCTCTTTGGTGTGTAATCTGTTGGGTATAATTTTCCATAAAATTAATCACCCACTTTTTCAACTGTTGGTGCATGTGCCTGTAAAATCATGAGATTCATTGGGCAGGCTTGAATCCTGAGGGAAATTATTCATCATGATAGTGCTGCACGCGTTATGCATTCAGCGGTATATTTTGGGAATGATAATTGCAGCTCGGTATTTTCTATGACTCATTCTCTGAATAAAGTATTTAAAATTTTCCTGATTCAAAATGCCCCCTTCCATCGATTTGGAGTAATTTGATTGTTCCTAGATTCAAATAGCTTGCTATTATTCACTTCCTTGTGGTACTGCAGCTGGTACCATTGCTGCAACCTCTCCTGGGGCTGGTTGGTCATAAGCCCTTTTAATGTATTTCATCTTGGCCTTGTTCCAGTAGTGACTTCACTACTGACTGCAACAAGGGACGGATTGGATATTTAAGGCAATCCGTATTTGCACTGACAGTGCCATCTTTAGATTCCTATGCCATTCTGTAGAAATGTATTATTCCATTGATGCTGTCACTCAAAGTCTATGATATATTCATTAAAATATATCATAGATATATCTCAGATAACCTGGTTATGTGCAGGTCATCCCACTGCAATTTTTGCCTTTGGAGACATTCTGATTCCCTGTTTACATCCCTAGATGTAAACAACCGGATCCACACATTACCTACTTTATTGCTCATGCATGTTTTACAGAAATTTTTCTTCCTATAGTCTGCAGTTGGACCAGACTAGATAAGCCTCAATACTATTCAAGCAGGGTTGGACCTTGCCCTCTTGTGCTCATATAAAGATCCCAAACTAATTCCCTGCTTCACTCCTCCTTCTGGCTCAGCATTCTCTGACATGCCCTGAGCTAAGGACTAAACTGTTACTACTAAACTGTTAATGCTACTGTGACCTATAATGTTTTAAAGATGACTGCTGCTATTTTTTTCATTATTATTTTATTTTTGAAATTATTTTAATGACTGACTGTAATTGATTATCTTCACTATTTGTTGTAAGTTGAAAATTCCAGTAGTGGGAAGCAGAACAGAAATATTAAATGAATTGGGAGAGGGGAATGATTAAAGATAATGGCCTAGAGAGGGAATTACCCTGATCAGTTTACCCTCTGATATATAGAATTATTTTTTCCACAATTATATGTGTACTACTGGTATAATCACCTAATGGTAAAAGCTCAATGTTTTGAAAGTCTTCGTTGTCTCAGGAAGATTATCTACATTTAAGGTGAAGGCAGGGGTGAAATCCTCCCGGTTCGGCCGGGACAATTGTCCTTGGTTCTGCGAACCGGTAGTTTAAAAAAAGCTTCTGAGAATCGTGCAGCTCAGCTGTGAGCTGTGGGATTGACTGAAGCTTTCCCCCCGCTTTTTAAAACATTTTTTCCCTGCTGGTTCACCAGAACTGACAGAGAAAAAATGCTTTAAAAAGCTTTAAAAAAAAGCTGAAAGTGGAAAAAAAAAGGTGGCCACACTTACCCAGTCACATGACCCCCCACTCCAAGCCACGCCCACAAAATTGGTAAGGGGGGGTAATTAGATTTCACCACTGGATGTAGGCCAATTGATGCCTCTCACTTTGGACCAAATAGTAGCTGCCAGGACAGAAATTAGGAAAACATATGCAAGACACTACTGTGCCCTTCTTTCTCAGTAGTATGTTTGCTTGTAAAAGTTGGATCATAAGGAAGGTTGAGTGCTGAAGAATTGATGCTTTCAAATTGTGGTATTGGTGAAGACTTTTGAGAGTCCCTTGGATTGCAAGAAATCAACTGTCAGGCTTGGAAGCCATCTTTGTATTCGGCCACAATCCTGCTACGTATTCAAACATAGTTACCATGGGAAACTGGGAGGGTGTGGAGCTTGGGAGATGTGTAGCCATAATAACATTCCTTCTCAGAAAGTCAAGGTTGCCTTATCCCTGCACCTAGACAGATGTGGATGGGAGGAATCTTCATCCATGGTAGTAACTAATTAGACTATTTGATGGACTTGTGGATGTTGGGGCAGGGTCTTGAACTTTCAACTGGGTGGGGAAAACCTGGAAGCTTTCAGATTTGGGTTTTCTCAGGTGTGCCAACATGGCTCTTCTAATAAATTGGTGTTTTGAGGAACTTCTTGCCTCGAGATATTATTTCATAGAGGATGCTGTTTGGAACCCTGACATTAACCCTGACTGTTCTTTGGAAGGACAAATACTGAAGCTGAAGGTCAAATACTTTGGCCACCTAATGAGAAGAGAGGACTCCTTGGAAAAGACCCTGACGTTGGGAAAGATTGAAGGCAACAGGAGAAGGGGACAGTTAAATAGTGTCATTGACACAATGAGCATGAATTTGGCAAACTCTGGGAGAATGGAGAACAGGAGCAAGGGATGCTGGAATGCTCTGGTCCATGAGGTCAGAAAGAGTCGGACATGGCTTAGCGACTGGACAATTATACCCTTCAAGTCACATCTAATTTGTACCTTGCTGAAAGCAAGAGAACAAATAAAACTGTTCATAGTTATTAAAGTTTTTCTATTACTGCATGCCAATTTTAGAGTGCTTTTTGTGGATTATTTGTCATTACTTGTCCTTCTGGAGGAAGAAGAAAAACAAGGTAGTAGCACTGCATTGCCAAACTGAAAGCAGCAGCTTGGCTTTTTAGCTGAAAGACAGGATTGCCAACAGGAAGACGCTCGCATGGCTAGGCTCATTCCTATTGTACTACTATATTGCTATAATGTGGTTTGTTTGGTTTTGACTGTGTGGAATAGGCAAACACAGGAACTGTGACTAAATCAACAAACCATGGTTAAAATTGTTGCTTACAGCAATGAATGAATTCAACCACAGACCTTAAGCAGCATGTGACAGGAAGAAAAACGACAAAATCCCTTCCCTAAGATGATCTGCAAGGATTTTTTTTTTCTGGATTGAAGTATACTAGTCCCATAGGGTTGATGGCTGCTTCATTGGCAAATATGCCAAAGATATAGCAAGGTTGGTGGTGGGCTTGTAAAACAACAGTCCCAATCTTTTTTGCATCAGGGAGCTGTTTTGTGGAATACAGCTTTTCCATGGAGAAGGAGTGTGCAAACTAGATCCCACACATATGCTCACCCACTGCTCATCTCCAGATATGTGGCTCAGTTCCTGGTTCTGATCCACATTTTGTTGTGGAAGATTTCTCTGTGTAAGATGCCACTTTCACTGAATTTTCAAATAACCTATTTACAAGAATAGAATAGAATAGAATAGAGTGATAGCAGAGTTGGAAGGGACCTTGGAGGTCTTCTAGTCCAACCCCCTGCTTAGAATGGAAACCCTATACCATTTCAGACAAGTGGTTATCCAACATCTTTTTAAAAACTTCCAGTGTTGGAGCATTCACAACTTCTGGAGGCAAGTTGTTCCACTGATTAATTGTTTTAACTGCCAGGAAATTTCTCCTTAGTTCTAAGTTGCTTCTCTCCTTGATTAGTTTCCACTCATTGCTTCTTGTCCTGTCCTCAGGTGCTTTGGAGAATAGTTTGACTCCCTCTTCTTTGTGGCAACCCCTGAGATATTGGAACACTGCTATCATGTCTCCCCTCGTCCTTCTTTTCATTAAACTAAACATACCCAGTTTCTGCAACTGTTCTTTATATGTTTTAGCCTCCAGTCCCCTAATCATCTTTGTTGCTCTTCTCAACTAGAGAATGCTCTAGTCCAGGAGTGTCAAACTCAAGGCCCAGGAGCCATATCTGGCCCACAGGGTGTTTAGATCTGGCTCGTGGAGCTGGAAACAGCAAAGGACCAGCCTATGGTGCCTTTGCCAGTGAAAACTGAGCTCAGGTGGGTCGTGTGTGGCCCTCCCGAGCTCTGTTTTCAGTGGCAGAGGATTGCAGGAGGCCATCGCAACCAAAAATGGAGCTCGGGACCCCTTTTTTGCTGGCAAAGCACTTGGGCTACCACAGGAGCCTCTGACATCTGTGACCGCGAGCTGGCCACGTTCACCCCCAGCCATACCCACCCCGGCCCCCAAAGTCAAACACAACCCTGATGCAGCTGTCAATTTTGACATCCCTGCTCTAGTCTATCATGCTTTGTTCATACTATATCTACATAAACAAGTTAATGTAAAATGCAGCAGCAAGATTTTGGTCTAGCGTGCCTGGCTCCTGCCATTTAATAATTGGTGAATGACTGAGGAACTGTTTTGCTGTGAAGCACAGTTTAAGGCTGTAAAGAGATTGGAAACAATAAGTCTTAGATAATGTCATATTCTAGGCAGATCTGCTTAGTCATTGCAGTCATCAGACGTTTCTTTGAAAATGTCACATCTTGTAGTTATTTGGAATTAGCTACGAAGAAGACCTTTATTGTCGCACATTCTCCAGCAGAAACAAAACATGTGCTAATGTTGTTCCAGTTCAGTTACATAACTGAAAACGCATCTATTAATTCCTGCATGTGATATTCCATGCTGAATATCTTGCATTTCTTGACATCTTTTTATCATTGAATACTGCTTTTAATGAATTAATGTTGCATTGTGTCTGGAGATGCTTTATGGCAGTGATGTGTGTGTGTGTGTGTGCGTGTGTGTGTGTGTGTGTGTGTGTGTGTGTATCCATGCATATATTTGCCCATTCTTATAAAATAATAATAACAACAACAACAACAACAACAACAATGTGGAATTACAGCTGCCAGTTCTTCAGCTGGTGTTGGCCTTCATCCACATCAAATTTTTCCTAAGAATCTAAAATGTCTGTAATGTATCAGATTAATACATAAGTCATCCAAACAATGGGACATTTTGCAGTTTTCACATATAATAATTAACATAATTACTATTATAGTACATTGCAGAGTCAGATATGTATTTAGACTGGATTTGGCATTTTTATCCACCTATTGAGTTCTCCCAATTATTATAATTTCAATTATATGACATATACATATTATAAATTATACTTACATACATATGCACATAATTAGTTAATATATAATAATACATAATATGCTAATTATTCAATACCTATTATTACATTTATGTCATTGTATAGTTTAAACCCAAAGTGTTTCCACTGTACATGTTTAAGTGTCTTTACTATTAACATTAGTTACCTAGAATGTAGATAATACAACAAGCAAATAAGGTTTATTGATTTTCTCGGTTATACCCAGAGGTGGGTTGTTCCTGATTTGGCCCGGTTCGGCCAAATCAGTAGTGATGTTTCAGCCTGGGTCGCAGAACCGGCAGTGAACCAGAATGGCCACGCCCCGAACTGGTTTCCAGGTCTTTTCTGCAGTTGCAGCACATGTTTCTGCACATGCGCAGAACAAATTATATTCATCTGTGCATGCACGAGCAACGCATGCATGAAGTGAACTGGTTCCAACCAGTACAGGACCTACACCCCCCCCCCTCCTCCCGATTATACCCATACGTATGGATGGATGTAAAGAAAAGGTAAAAAAAATATACTGGCTTGCTGTTCTTTCCTGCTGATTAAACTCCTTGTACTTTTCTTGTGATGTGTTGAAACTGTGTAGAGCATTTTCCTCCTCTTTCTACTGCTGGTGAAGGTTACATTTTTTAAAAAAATATAGTGGCATAATGCAGCCATTCAGGGTTGCACCACAAGAAAGGAAGGGATTTAATAGTCTCCATATGTATGCTCTTAGTAATGGCAGGATAACATTTTGCTGTACCACATAATGGTAAACCATGAGTGCTATAACATCTTTAGGGGCTTTTAAGTGCCTTCTTTTATAGACACCCTTCTATCCAAGATTAATTTACTCAAGATTTAAGCCAGCAGCAAGTAGGCAGAGAGATCAGTTGCCTTGTGCAACTGAAATGAACAGCTCATAACTCCTGAAGGAATTAGCTCTTTAAAGAAGCAAGAAAATTTTTTTTGCACTCAAATGTGATTATTATTAACTGTGCTTAGACAAAGTTGTTTGGAATGCTTCTGAATGTAGAGCCAATTCTAAAGGAAGCTTTTGCATACGATGACTGATCAACAAGGAATAAAAATATATCATAGGCTGTGGTGTCAAGTCTGGGAATTTTATTTGATTGTTTTGAAACACGTAACGTCTTATTAGCATTTTGCAGATTGCAGAATCATGATGCAAGGAGTCTATTTCTGGTCCATTTTCATTTTGTATAAACTCATTTATCGCTTTGTTCCATTCCATATTGGTTTTTGTATTAATACGACATTTTATTTGTCTTAAAAACATAAACTGGGTAATTTAATCAATGGCTGAAGATATAAATATTCATATGCAATATTAAATGATTAAGAAATTATTAAAAACCAGCTAAAATATTCTAAAAACATATTTTAAACCATCTAACAGGCATACACAGTATTAAAAATAAACTTTACCTAAGAAGAAGAAATAAGCTACAACAGGTAATGATCAGAAACTCAGAAATTGGGCAGACTCTGAATTGTAAGAAATGAAGTTAAACATCAATTTCTACTCCAATCCTAAATAATGACTCAATTATTGCTTCATTATATCATTGGAAATAATTTCTGAAATGTTTTAGCTTACAATAATATTTTATTTAAAAAGTCTAATACTTTTTGGATAGAGGACTGTGTGAGGTTCTTGGTGATCTCTGAGCTTGGTTATTTTCTAGCAGACATTTCATTATCCAAATTAGGGAACATTATTACTGCTAGTTAATTGAGACTGGGTCTCAAAATTTGGAGAAGGGTGACCCTTGAAATTTAAGTTCTTATTGGCTATTACTCTATTAAGAAAATTTTTGTTGGAAGGAAAAAAATAACATTTAAATAATTATAGCTTTTGTATAATGGTGCTGTTTTAACTTTCCTTATTTACAGTTTTATCATTGAATATCTTCCTTCCTTCCTTCATCTATCTGTCTGTCCATCTGTCTGTCTGTCCAGCGTCCATGCATGCATGCATGCATCCATCCATCCCTATCTATCTATCTATCTATCTATCTATCTATCTATCTATCTATCTATCTATCTATCTATCTATCTATCAATCATCCATCCATCCATCCATCCATCCATCCATCCATCCATCCATCCATCCATCCATCCATCCATCCATCCATCCATCCATCTATCTATCTATCTATCTATCTATCTATCTATCTAATTTCTGTAGCTGCCCATCTCAGTTAATGACCCTGCACAGTTCACAATTCAAAAATACATTACAATTAAAAATATTAAAAAAAATTTAAAACACCAAACACACTAAAAATATCCAGTTAAATATACATAGAAGCAAGATACTTGGTTAGTTAGCAGTAGAGCCTGGAAAATGGGGCTCTTAAATACATTCAGCATTTTAGGCATGAAAGTATAGCCAGGTTTTTAGGACCTTATGAAAGGAGTGTTAATAGGATTGGGGCCATTCTAATCTTTGAAAGAAAGATTTTCCAGAGGGATATTCTTTAACATTTACTTCTTCGTAAAGTCCAAAAACTACTATAGACAAAATTAGAAAATATGACCCCAGAGATACCTTGACAGAAAACAATACCTTTTTTCCCCAAAATACAAAATCAGTTGTATGTCTACCATTAAATGCTGTGTGGTTTATTTGGAATGGAAAGATAATGTTGATGTTGTGAGATAATCTCAGTTTGAAAACTCAGTTTAGAATTTATAGTCAAATACAGGCCTTAAAATGTCAAACTTTCAATCATCTTTTGGCAATCAAGATGTTAAACTATTTCAGTTATTCAGTTATGCAACATGGCAGCATATTCAATTAAAATATCTTCTGATTTCACATTTTGGTCCAGCATTGAAATCTGTTTTGGATTTTTCCAAATCTAAAGCAAACCCTTAAATAATATTTTCAAAATTAGTTATTTGGAATAAAGATTTAAAATACTCTTTAGTAATAAATCAGTGTTTAAGAGACTTAAAAGAAGGATTTTTCCAAAATAAAACATTCTTGACTTTGGAAAAATACCACAAGACTGATAAGAGATCTCAGGACACTTAAGCACTGCCTCCAGCTTTCTGTCTTTTGCCCAGACTAGAGTTTAGTTTGCTTACAAATACTTTTCTTTTCCTTGCTTTTTAAAAGCGCACCATCTAGAAGATAGCGGGGGACATAAAATTTACAGGTTAATACCCAGAATTTGTCAGAGTTTTCAAACTGACGGAATGCTCCCAAATTGGAGCATCCTAATCTATAGAAAGGACAATTTCCCCCATCATTTGTTATTAAAGAATCAGGCTCGTCTTTTTCTGAAAAGAAGTCGATTGTCTAAAAGTCAATTGTCAGGCAGATA
Source organism: Thamnophis sirtalis (assembly GCF_051295495.1). Lineage (NCBI taxonomy): Eukaryota > Metazoa > Chordata > Lepidosauria > Squamata > Natricidae > Thamnophis > Thamnophis sirtalis. The sequence goes on from NW_028261382.1 coordinate 120,477,753, forward strand.
TTCAAGCAGATAGGTGCCATTTTCCCCCTTAATGATTATTATCCTTTTATTTTTGGGGAACTACACTTGTATATATAATTTGGATTAGGAAAGGGGGGGGGTAAGTACTCATTCACTTAAACAAGATCTAAATAACTAATGTAGGATGATAAGTGGAGTGTTTGGGTATGTGCAACCTCTTTGTTCTTTGTCAGCCTGATACTTAACTAAAATTCCTGCAGGTTGATGGATTGCTTTTATAGTAGTGTCCTCTTTCTTCTCTGCTCTTTAAAGTAAGCTAGAAGTAGATATAAAAGCTAGTGTCAAGCAGTTTTACTGGTTGTGTAAACTTTCAGTTAGAAGACCACCTATGGACCAGGAAACAAGCTGGATCTAACTAAATTTTAAATATTTTAAAATATTTTGGATTTTAAATATTTTATAATTTCTTAGTATTAAAATAAAAGCACACAAATGCCAATGACTCCAACATTAATGGAACTAAATAAAAACCTTTAAATTATTAACTCTATACTTCCAAAATAAGTTTAATTCATTAATTTATTAAATGTGCATGCTGTCCCTCTCACCAATGTTGGACACAGTGTTTAAAGTTCTAGGAAGTGGACTGAAAAGAAGTAAAAAGCAGTTTTCCAGTCTTCAACATTTTTTAATCTCCTTTGTGTTCTGTGCTATTGCTTCCTTTTCCAATGTCTATGGAGATTCTCAGTCCTCCAGGTCATGGTTGTCCAACAGATGCCTTTTCAAGAGGCAATTGGACTTTCTGGTTTTTCTTTGAAGATGTTTTGCTTCTCATTCAAGAAGCCCCTTCAGCTCTGACTGGATGGTGGGGAATGGAAGGATTTATACTCCTTGCAGTCAGCATGAGGAAACTATAATTGTAACAAGTTGGAATCCCCCCTCCCCTAATTTTGGCTGAATGTTTTCTAAAACAATATCCACATTGACTAAATAATTCCCTTAACACTGTCAAACTATTCTCTAAGGCTGCACTACTATTGATCTTCTCATCATTCCTATCACCCATCTCCTCCCACTTATGACAGTATGACTGTAACTTTGTTGCTTGTATCCTTAGATTTATATTGATTGTTTCCTAGTATGGTTTGATAGCTTATTGTACCCTATGACTATCATTAAGTGTCGTACCTTAAGATTCTTGATTGAATTTGAATTGAATTTCCTTTATTTGTATGCTGCCCTTTTCCCTGGGGGGGACTCAGGGTGGCTCACAATTCAAAAAGGGAGGGGGGGAAGACAAACAGTATTCCAATATGGAAACAATACAACATATTAAAAGAGAGCACAACAGTCACACAATTCGGGTGGGGTTGAAATCTTAACCCCAGGCCAGCTGGGACAGCCAGATCTTTAAAGCAGCGCAGAAGGATTGAAGGGTGGTGAGGGTCCGAATCTCCACGGGGAGTTCGTTCCAGATGAATGTATCTTGTCTTTTTATGTACACTGAGAGCATATGTGCCAAAGACAAATTCCTTGTGTGTCCAATCACACTTGGCCAATAAAGAATTCTATTCTATTTTGTACCCATAAAGCCTAGAATTGTAGATCCAGGAAATTTCTTTCATATCTACATTTGTATCAGTTATATTCCTGATGAATTACTGCTGTTAATGTGTTCAGTTATTAAATGTTTACTCTGAGATTTTCCTACAAGGATTTTTGTAGAAGATCGAGATTTTACAGCTCAGCTTGCACATATCTTGAATCAGTTCAGTCTACTAGTTAAGGCATCAGGCTAGAAACATGGAAGTTCCACCTTAGCCATGAAAGCTAGTTGGGTGACCTTGAGCCAGTCAATCCCTCTTAGCCCAGCTTGCTAGGTTTTTGTGAGAAGAATAGGAAGAGGAAGGTACGTTGTATATGTTTGTTGCCTTGAATTATTTGTGAAAATAATAAAGGCAGGATATAAGTTGATGAATAAATGAATCTCTAAAGAACACTAATGATAAACATACTCAAAGGGATGCTGTTCTGTATAGGTTTAACATTTGTATATTACTATTTTTCATTTATTTCTTTGCTGATTCAGTATTATGCATGCTTAAACGGGACTTAATACAATCGTTGTTTGAATTGGGCCTGTCTGCCCTTATATGCAGTCAAATTTTATAGAATCCAAATAGTGAATTTGTTAGTCCAACAATGATACAGTAACTCACTCTCTCTCTCTTTCCCCCCTCTCTCTGTGCGTGTGTGCGTGTTATGGTTATAATATACTGATATCGAAGAGCTGGATATTGGCAAAACCACTTTCATAAATTTGTCTGAAAAATGTATTACCATATTTTTCAGAGTATAAGACACTCTGGAGTATAAGATGTACCAAGGTTTTGAAGAGGCAAATTAAAAAAAAGTTTTTGCACTCTGCAAACATCCCCAAAATGGCCTGTTTTTCACAAAAATGGGCCCATTTCCCCCCCCCAAAAGGCATGAATAGCCTTTATGGGGCTTGCAGAGTGCTCCTGATGGGAGTGGGGTGCCAAAAATGAACAAAAACCGGCCCATTTTTCGCAAAAACTGCCCTGTTTTTTTGTAAAAAAAGGGGGGGCATGGATAGTCTTTAGGAAGCTTATGGAGTGCTCCTAGGGGCTCGGGGGTGGTGGTGGTAAAATTGAGCAAACAATGGGCTGGTTTTTGCTCATTTCTGCTCTCCCCAGCCCCCAGGAGCTCTCTAAAAGCTTCCTACAAGCTATGAATGGCCATTTTGGTGAAGGGGGCGGGGTTTGGGGAGGCAAAAATGCTGTATTCAGTGCATAAGATGCACCCAGATTTTCAGCCTCTTTTTTGAGGGAAAAAGGTGCGTCTTATACTCCAAAAATACGGTATTTATTTATTGTAGATGAACTGCATATAAGCCAGTTTGAGATTTTTAACAATAAGGAATGGCTATAAATAAATGTTTTTAAATGAATACACATCTTATTTCCCTTAACAGACCAGCTTTCATTCTGTAGAGGATTGAGTTTAATGTAGATGCATTAGGGGGATGGGGGAAATCCCCAGAGTGGAATCCATGGCATGGCACAAAGTGGTTTGGCCACGGTTGATCAGAACGTCTTTCCATGAATAAAGGACTGAGCAGTCTTCCGGCTGTGCAAGGTTGATGGCATTCATTTTATGGCATTCGGAAATATCTACAGACCCCTCACATCCTGGACATAAATTGTTTCAACCTCTACCCTTAAAATGACGGTATAGGGCATTGCACATCAGAACAACTAGACACAAGGAAAGTTTTTTCCTCCATGACATCACTCTGCTAAATAACTAATTCCCACAACACTGTCAAACTATTTAGTAAGGCTATATTACTATTATTCTTCTCATTTTTCCTATTACCTATTACCTTTTCTACTATAACATAACTTATAACTTATGACTATAACTTTGTTGCTTGTATTTATATTGTTTTATTTAGTTTCCTAGTATGATTTAGGTTGATTGCTTATTTAGTACCCTAGGACTATCACTGTTGTATCTTATGATTTATGATGAATATATGTTTATGATGACTATGATAATAATTTATCAATATCAGTTATCAGTTAGACTTATATACCGCTTCATAGGGCTTTCAGCCCTTTCTAAGCGGTTTATAGAGTCAGCATATTGCCCCCAACAACAATCCGGGTCCTCATTTTACCCACCTCGGAAGGATGGAAGGCTGAGTCAACCCTGAGCCGGTGAGATTTGAACAGCCGAACTGCAGAACTGCAGTCAGCTGAAGTAGCCTGCAGTGCTGCATTTAACCACTGCGCCACCTCGGCTCTTGATAATATAAGTGATTTATCACTTATAGCTGTTATGTACACAGAACCTATGCACTGAAGACAATTCCTTGTGTGTCTAATCACACTTGGCCAATAAATAATTCTAGTCTGTTCTATTCTATTCTATTGATAGCGTGTAGCATGGTAGAATGTGGCTGAGTGAACTTTCTTTGTTATGAAACAGTGTGACTGACTGAAAGCCATTGCATGGGATGGTGGTAATTAGGTTCATGTTTAATGTGTGGGCAAAGGAACTCCTTGCCTTGCAAGCTTAATTCCCTTTTATTATCGTTGTGTAATCTGAGTAAGTTCTAACTAGGAGTTTAAGCATTTGGGTAGCTGGATTTTACAGCTATAATTTAGACATAGTTACACATTCCTCTGACAGTTGACCACTTCCTGTTAACATATTCAGCCCATAAAGTGCAAGGATTTGGGGCAGTAAATTGTCCATTTTCTGAGTTCCTAAATTTCTTCAACCCTTCTTTCATTAAAAGAAATCAAAGTTCCAGCCTTATCAGTACAATTATTGAAAGCGATTGATTTTATTCTTTTACCAATTATGCCGATTCTGTAATTATTTTGATTTCTGTAATGTTATTGAGTCACATGCTTTATATTTAAGAGGAATTTTGGATAGGTTAATATTTTATCATATCAATTCCTTTGTTGTTTAAAAGTAGCGGGGAATGAATGAATTCAGTGTTCGTTTGTAATTATGATGATGATGATAAATTTCATCCAGAATTGAGGTAATCAAGCACTCAAAAAGCTAAGTTTAGTCATTCAGTTTACCAGTGTTTTGATTGCATTACTTTATGGCACAATTATTTTAAAAAAAGGTAATAAGGTAGCTATAGTTACATTCTTATGAATATAAGATCCAGGTATGGAAAGCATTATTTCAAACTATGCTTCTGTCCAATATTCTCAGTTCTGCTTTTTCCAATGCCTGCTTTTTTGGTATTTTATGTAAAAATGAATGTGTCCGTAATAGTTTAATGGCAGAGAGTGCTTCAAAATATTTATTTCTTCGGCTTTCTTTAGTTTCTCAGCATCTGATTTAGATATAGTGGAGGTTTTGTTACTTTTTTTGTAATTGCTTCTTATCTAAGTGAAAGCACGTTTCTTTATACACATTTTTTTTTGGGGGGGAAATCTTTATCTGATCCTTGTGCATTTGAACTTGGCCTTCTGTGACAAAGACACGCTTGTTTGTGCCTTCATGGAATTTAACGAGAAGCTGGTGTTTTGGAAGTGAGAGCATCTTATTTCCTTGAGTAAGGCAGAGTAAAGTAACTTGTAATGCATATGTGATCGCACGGAGAAACTGAACACATAGGGACCCACTTATGTCATCAGAAAGCCAGGAAATTAAATTTTAGAAGGAAAAGCTCTTAAGTCTACAGTAGCCCGATCCCTGTAACTGAAATGTGTGCGATCAAAGTAGGATCATGCTACCAAGTGAAATCTTAATGTGTGCCAGCCATCGATAGTACCCATTCAATGACTCAAACATTCCTTCTTTCTGTTTAGAGCTCATGTAATCAGCTTTTACAACACAAAAAGGCAAGGCTTTTTAAAAAATTAAGTCACAAATTGTGTCAACTGCATGGGCACAAATACAAACTTTACAAACATGGAAAAATAGGAAGCCCATAGCTAACAATAGCTTCTGCAGTTGTACCATAGGTACATAGTGATAATATTTTAGTTGAAATAATTGAGACATTTTCAGTTTTTCATGAATTTATGCCATGCAGTCCTTCTTTATAACAATGCTATTAGTGACGTCAATAACAGAAAATACATAAATTCGTCCAGAGGTCATTTAATTTAATTCTTTGTGACTGAATATCCAGAAAAAAAACCCACCATATGACAATTTTTATGCCTCTAAAGCAGTGGTGGGATTCTCTTACCTTCCCTACTGGTTTGCAAATGTGAGTGAGCATGCTTTTGCCCCTGCTTCGCTTGCACACGCCACCTTCTGCGCATGCACAGAAGGTGGTGCATTATGTTGAGGGGCATTATGTGGGAGGAGCCTACCGCAACCGCTGCTACCGATTACCCTGAACTGGAGATAACTGGCTGAATACCACCTCTGCTCTAAAATTGAAGAATTCACACATTCTTCCTTCCAGAGTGAATTGTTTTCAATATTATTTGCACATTAGTGAAAAGTACAGCTCCCACAGATGAATGTCATCTAATTTTTTTTGCAAGTGAATATGTTTGATTAATTAAACGAATTCCTTTTGCTCTAGTTACTACAAAATCAGAAGAATATTTTATATTTTGGTATAAGGATTTCTAAACCATTGTGGAAGCCTAGAATTAGAAGGGTCATTTAAGCCTTTCCATTCAACCACTTGATGATGTATGAATCCAATTAAGGCATCTTTGGCATAGGTTTGCTATTTATGGTTTGCTTAGATGCTTCTGGGAAAGATGCTCATCATCTGTTAAGAAATACCATCTTCAAGAATATCGTCACATACCTTTGAGTCAATGGACATTCATCTGTTTTTCCCCAAGACCTGAAAGTTGGAAACCTCTCTTCCATGTTTACATAATGTCTGCCTTGAGAATCTGTAGTTTTCACCTGGTAGTATCAGTCCTTGTGATTCTTCTGTGTGATGTCCTTTTAGGTATTTGAATAATGCTACCATAAGCTAATTTTATTTTATTTTCTCAAAGTTAATTATTTCCAGTTCTTTACATCTTTTAATAGTACTTCATTTCCAATCCTCTGATCATCTTTATTGCTTGTCTTATAGTTTGTTTCAATTGCTCTAAATCCTTATGAACATGTGGTAGCCAGAACTGGACATAAGACAGGGGTCTGACCAAAGAAGAATATAATAGAATTTTTTTACTTCATAAGATTTACTGTAGAGGCATACCTGTGTTTATCTTTTGGATATGACATAGATAGTTTAAATTTACTTTGTGATTGATGATCGTTCCTATTTCTGTGAAGCCAGTTGCCATCCATTATATTTTTGTGCATTTGTCTGTGTTAAATATTATTTTATTATCCAAACTAGGTAACATTATCAGTGCTAGCAGTAAGGAATCTTCATTTCAAACCTGAGCTACAAATATTCTCCTTTATCAGATAATTATGAATTTTGTTTCTATCATCTACACCTCTTACAATACTAAACAACCCAGTATCAACAGTAGAGATCTTCAAGTTTCTAGGTTTCTATCATATCTCAAGACCTAAAATGGACATCTAACATCAAAAATGTCATCAAAAAAGCACAACAAAGAATGTTCTTTCTGCGCCAACTCAGGAAGGTCAAACTTCCCAAGGAGCCGCTGATATAGTTCTACAGAGGAATTGCACCTCCATAACTGGTTTGGAAGCTTTCTTTCTCCACTTCTTAAGGCATTTTTTCCTCTGCCAGTTCAAGTGAATAGGCAGGAAAAAATGCTTTACAAAGCTTTTTAAAAAGCTCTGACGATCACGCGGATCAGCTGTGAGCTGCGCGATTATTGAAAGCTTTCCTCCCGCTTTTAAAAGCATTTCTTCCTGCCTATTCTCCCAACCTGGCGAATAGGCAAATGCTTTAAGAAGTGGAAAAAAAGCTTCTGATGATTGCGTGGCTCACAGGTGATCTCGGAAGCTTTTTTTAAACTACCGGTTCACAGAACCAAGGACAATTGTCCCTACTGGTTTGGCTTCGAAGTGGTACTTATCGGTTGTCCAAACTACTCAAAATTTCCATTACCGGTTCTCCAGAACTGGTCAGAACCTGCTGAATACCACTTCCGAGTCCAACCTTCTTCTCCATTCAGGAAACCTTATATCATCTCAGTCCAATAGTTGCCCAGTCTATTCTTGAAAATCTCTGGTGATGGAGAGTCCACACCTCTGGGAGACAAATAGTTCCATTGAGTAATTGTTTCCCAGATAGATTACTGGGAGTGATAGATGATTACCTCCCTCTGCTTTGGGTGATATGCAGGTTATATCCTTTCCTCCTTCACTTTAGCAAAGACTTCCAGGAAATAACATGGAATCAGTATCCCCACTGAATGAACAAGGCTCTGGCAAAACAAATCAGTGTCAGGACTTTGGAGAGCTCAGTGCAGTAACCCATAAACTATGTTAGCTCTCTGTATAAGAGCTGTTACTCCAATGCTTGCCTATGCTAAACTAAGATCTTTTTTAAAAAAATCAAGTGATTCATTAGTTCCAGGTTGCTAACAGAAATTTTCAGACTTTTTGAAGGATGAGACACCTTTAGAGCTGAGAAAGTATGAAAACTATGGAAAGTCTGAACTTGAGATTTTAAATAATGGAAAAGGGACACCTTTAAGCCAGGAAGACATAAAAGAGAAGACGAGAGCTTCTCCTAGATCAGGGGTCTCCAACTGTGGCAACTTTAAGACCTGTGGACTTCCAACTCTCAAAATTCCTTAATCAGCAAAGCAAAGCTGGCTGAGGAATTCTGGGAGTTGAAGTCCACAGGTCTTAAAGTTGCTAAGGTTGGAGATCCCTGTCCTAGATAATAGTAATCAGAGAGTATTTACATTTTGCATATTTCAGGTTCTATTAGGCTTTTGATCTAAGGTATATAGAAGTATTGTATGTATGTTTATAGGTTTCAGGCTCAGCTATTTTAATGCTCAGTGGCTAAGATGCGATCAGAAAGTTTGGCAGTTCAGCGGTTCAAATCCTTAGCACCTCATAACGGAGTGAGCTCCTGTTACTTGTCCCAGCTTCTGCCAATCTAGCAGTTCGAAAGCATGTAAAAATGCAAGTAGAAAAATAGGAACCACCTTGGTGGGAAGGTAACAGTGTCCTATGTGCCTTTGGCATTTAGTCATGCCGGCCACATGACCAGGGAGACATCTTCGGACAGCACTGGTTCTTTGGCTTTGAAACAGAGATGAGCTCCGCCCCTAGAGTTGGAAACGACTAGCACCTTTACCTATGAGATTGTCTTCATGTCTTATCTGGAAGTTTCAACTAATGCACAATGCAGAATCTAGATTTCAGAGAAACCATAAAATGATTGAGGATTTTTATCCATATTTTCCCCACCTTTTTTTTTTCTATTTAGGAAAAAAAATAGCAATAAAGAAACATTACTTTTCTCTTTCTCTCTTTTAAGTAGAAGCGGCACTTTAGGTATTCCTTTGTTTATCAATATAATATTAGAGGGGAACAATTAGAAGGGAACAGGGATGCTTGGACTGCTTATAAAAAGCTTGTTATTGCTTATGAATTGAAAATTGCTTTTGAAATTTGGCAGGACTAATGCTTTTTTATTTATTTATGAAGTCGGGCTGAAAAAATTGGCTTTGTCCCCTCACTGCGTCTAACCTGGGTGCATGAAAACCGTAAGAAAAAATAGATAATGAACATGTTACTCATTTTCTCCTAAGCTGGACCCTGAATAGCTTACCAGTAGAAGTACAGGTGAAACTCAAAAAATTAGAATATCGTGCAAAAGTTCATTTATTTCAGTAATGTAACTTAAAAGGTGAAACTAATATATGAGATAGAGTCATTACATGCAAAGCAAGATAGTTCAAGCCGGGATTTGTCACAATTGTGATGATTATGGCTTACAGCTCATGAAAACCCCAAATCCACAATCTCAGAAAATTAGAATATTGTGAAAAGGTGCAATATTCTAGGCTCAAAGTGTCCCACTCTAACCAGCTAATTAAGCCATAACACCCGCAAAGGGTTCCTGAGCCTTTCAATGGTCCCTCAGTCTGGTTCAGTAGGAATCACAATCATGGGAAAGACTGCTGACCTGACAGTTGTGCAGAAAACCATCACTGACACCCTCCATAAGGAGGGAAAGCCTCAAAAGGTAATTGCAAAAGAAGTTGGATGTTTCCAAAGTGCTGTATCAAAGCACATTAATAGAAAGGGGAAAGTGTGGAAGAAAACGGTGTACAAGCTGCAGGGATGACTGCAGCCTGGAGAGGATTGTGAGGAAAAGGCCATTCAAAAGTGTTGGGGACTTTCACAAGGAGTGGACTAAGGCTGGAGTCAGTGCATCAAGAGCCACCACACACAGACGGATCCTGGACATGGGCTTCAAATGTCGTATTTCTCTTGTCAAGCTGCTCCTGAACAACAAACAATGTTAGAAGGATCTTACCTGGGCTAAAGAAAAACAGACCTGGTCTGTTACTCAGTGGTCCAAAGTCCTCTTTTCTGATGAGAGCAACTTTTGCATCTCATTTGGAAACCAAGGACCCAGATTATGGAGGAAGAATGGAGAGGCATACATTGCAAGCCATGTCATCTGCTGGTGTTGGTCCATTGTGTTTCATTAAGTCCAGGGTCAATGCAGCCGTATACCAGGAGATTTTGGAGAAGTTCATGCTTCCTTCTGCAGACAAGCTTCATGGGGATGCCGACTTCATTTTCCAACAGGACTTGGCACCTGCCCACACTGCCAAAAGCACCAAAACCTGGTTCAATGACTGTGGGATTACTGTGCTTGATTGACCAGCAAACTCGCCTAACCTAAACCCCATAGAGAATTTATGGGACATTGCCAAGAGAAAGATGAGAGACATGAGACCGAACGATGTAGAAGAGCTGAAGACTGCTATTGAAGCATCCTGGTCTTCCATAACACCTCAGCAGTGCCACAGGCTGATAGCTTCCATGCCACACCGCATTGAGGCAGTAATTGCTGCCAAAGGGGCCCAAACCAAGTACTGAGTACATATGCATGCTTATACTTTTCAGAGGACTGATATTGTTCTATGTTTGTTTTATTGATTGCATGTAATATTCTAATTTTCTGAGATTGTGAATTTGGGGTTTTCATGAGCAGTAAGCCATAATCATCACAATTATGACAAATCATGGCTTGAACTATCTTGCTTTTCATGTAATGAGTCTATCTCATATATTAGTTTCACCTTTTAAGTTGCATTACTGAAATAAATGAACTTTTGCATGATATTCTAATTTTTTGAGTTTCATCTGTATTTTCTTAAAATTATAAGGATCAGAAATGAGACTTAGCTTCTATTGGAGTAGCTATAGAGATGGAAAAAAATGTTTAAAGAATGTGATTTCCAAGTTTCCTGAGTGATCATAAACAGAACACCGCATACCTGATATAACAAAATTTGAAAGTAAATTTGGTAGATGAGACACTATCCAGGGGTAGCAAAATCAAGGAAAAAGTGTGAGAGAAAAAATGACAAACTAGAGAGATCTAACTATTGAAGGGGATAAATTATGGGAAAGCTCTTACTTATAGTTATTGGTCTGTTAAGAAGAATAAAAAACAGATGAATTTTTTTTTTAACAAGAGCTAAATATTTTGGCTATTGAAGATTTACACCCTGCCCCCAATGTTTATGTCTTTAGAGATTGATTGGATTATTCCTAGATTCTGGGAATTTACAAAGAACATTGGGTATTTCTTTGGTTTGTTCTTTGTATCATATTATTCTTTAATGAATAAAAATATTGTAATATAATAGTTGCTATTGTTAGTATTATTTTAGAAGCAATGAAAAAAGAAATATGTTGGATGGATAACAAGAAACAAAACAAATGAGCCTTCCAGCACATCAATGACACTCAATACTCAATTAAGTGTATAATATTGACACCCTTTGCAGCTGAAGTTTTCTTTTGAAATTTCAATTGGAATAGGATACATCTTCTGGTGGCAGACACATCAAAGCAGAGTTTGCCACATGTTGAAAGAACTTATCTGGAGAATAATAGACTGCACAAATAGCTATATTCTTCTGTGGGGTATGAAGTGTGGGATCTGTGTGTGTGTATGTGTGTGTGTGTGTGTGTGTACAGTAAATCATCTGTTGACCTGTGAAATGCCATAAATTGTTGGTCAAAATAACTAATGCTGACTAGAATTGAGAAACCAGGCCCTTGGGAATCTTTGTGTGATCTATAATCAGCCATCACTAAGTTAGTGCTTTCCAGATGTGTTCGTCGAAGATGCCTGCTCTGCCCATCGCACAAGGCTGTTGGCCGAGGATGATGAGAGATGGTGTTCCCTGCATCTGGAAGGCACCAGTTTGGGGAAGGTTGATGCATAGCTTTAAAGCACAGCTTTAGATCTGAAAGAACTGCAGTGCAATGTGTTTTGTTGTCATTCTTAAAATAGGCAGAACCTATCTGTTCCTGAGCAGCTGCAATCAAGATGTTCCTTCCCATTAGTAGCAATTAAGCTTAACTCAGTGCTGAATTATCTGGTCTTCTTCTCTTTTGCAGGCTGGTTTCATAAAGTGCTCTTCTCTAACACATTGCTATCATACAGTAGGGCTCAGGAAGGCTTGTGGAAGGAGTGATAGTGTTGCTGACATTGTTGTTTGTTGTTGCAGGGGTAAATTCTTACATGTTGTCCCAAAGGTGCTTTCTCAAGAGGCAACTGGACTCTCTTTGTCACCTGAATAATGCAAATGGGTGTGGGACCTTCTTGGAACTGGATCTGAGAGCTCAGATAAACCTCCAAGTGGCCCCAATGACTCTGAGAGAGTAGTGCTAATGACCAGATGACTGCAAGGAGTATAAATCCTAACATTCAACACACCATTCAGTCAGAACTGAAGAAGCTTCTTTTGATGAGAAGTGAAACATTTTCAAGGAAAAACAAAGAAAGTCCAGTTGAAAAAGCCTCTTTGGGATAAACATGACCTGGATGACCAAGAACCTCCATAGACTCTTACACGCAGTTGTCCTATTGCTGTAAACACAGATTTGGCCTGATGGGAGTCAGCCTGCATTTATTACAGCATCCAGAAATATTGGAAAAATTATGATTTCGGCACACAACACCACTTCCTTCCCTCCCCTGTATATTTATTCTGCGAATCATGCAATATCCAAGCATAAAATAAGATCTCTTTCCTGCCCCCCCTTTTTTGCTTCCCCAAAATATGGGAAAAAGGATACAAGCCCTTGAACTGCTCTACCTCTTACCCAATGGCTGTCAAGTACTTTGGCTTTGACACCCAATAGATCTCTCCCACTCTTTCCATTCTGGTTTCTAATAGGCCAAGCTACAATGATTCTTGCACTATTCATGATAAATAGTGTGTGTTCATGTGTTCTTCAAAGGTGGAAGATATGAGTTTTGACAGCCAGCTGCATTACATGGGAAACATATGGGATCACGAGCAAATTGTAGTTCCCTTACAAAGATAAGACATAATTTATTTGTGATATTAAGTTAAGCTTATATTTTATGCATTGCGTCATGTTCCATCTGTAAGCACTTGGAAGATGGTGGAAGATTGAGTAAGAGTTATGATGGCTACCAGAATTTTTCCCAGTGCTGTAGCAACACGTGAAATGAAACCAGTGATGGGTTTCAAAAATTTTTTAGAACCTCTTCCATAAGTGTGGCCTGCTTTGTGGGAGTGGCTTGCCAGTGTGGCCTGCTTTGTGGGAGTGGCTTGCCAGTGTGGCCTGCTTTGTGGGAGTGGCTTGCCAGCCATGTGACCGGGTAGGGGTGGCTTGACTGGGTGGGCATGGCCAACTTGTAAAATGTGATGAAACTCACTTAACAACGCTCTTGCTTAGCAACCAAAATGTTGGCTCAGAAACTCTGGCGTTTGAAGCACGCAAGTCTTAAAACTGTCAAGTTACAAGACCCTTGCACCCCTAACCCTTTAGAAAAAAACCCCCAGGGGTGTTCAAACCTGACAGCTTTAAGACTTGTGGACTTCAACTCCCAGCATTCCTTCTCCAATCATGTTGGCTCAGGAACTCTGGCATTGAAGCACGCAAGTCTTAAAGCTGTCAAGTTACAAGACCCTTGCACCCCTAACCCTTTAAAAAAAAACCCAAGGATATTCAAACTTGATAGCTTTAAGACTTGTGGACTTCAACTCCCAGAATTCCCCCTCTCGGTCTTCACCTTGATGATGCGCAGATGGGTGGGGGGAGGGTGCTGGAACCGGTTCTAAACGGCACTGTAGATTTGTGGAACCTCTTCTATAGAAGAGGTTAGAACTGGCAGGAACCCACCCCTGCATATAACATGGAATATGCTATTTATTACAGGCAATTACATCATTGGTAGTTCATTGTGTGCAATTGAGTCCACTCTGACACTGTAAGACCAGTAAACAGAATTATGCATGACTCAATTGTGAGTTGTAAAGCCTGTATTTTACCTCTTTCTAGAGATCCAGGAAAACTAGTTCAGTCTGCAGAGCTTCCTTACGCAAAGCTTCCTTACACAATGATGAAAGAAGAAAAAAAGATCTTAAGTGAAGATCAGACTCAAAGATACTTACAGTGTGTAAACCGGCAGATGAAGATCTTCGCGGAAAAAATATTCAGAGCATCGTTTTGAGTAGTCAGTTGCCTGTCATTACCTCACTTAGAAAAAAAAAGTTTGTTTGATTAAATTATTTATTCTTCAAAAGATAAAGAGACATGTTTTCTTGAAAAGCGTGGAGCTCATTGAGAAAGGAGAGACTGCTGGTGGGACTATCATCATAATTAGAGATATAGGGATAGGAGAGCTAATGAACCACAGTGGTGCAGTGGTTAGAGTGCAGTACTACAGGCTACTTCTGCTGACTGCTAAGCGGCTTGCAATTTGGCAGTTCAAATCTCACCGGGCTCAAGCCTTCCATCCTTCCAAGGTGGGTAAAATGTGGATCCAAATTGTTGGGGGCAACATGCTGACTCTGTAAACCACTTAGAGAGGGATGTAAAGTGGTATATAAATCTAAGTGCTATTGCTAATACCAACTGAAAAGTTAGAAAATATTGAAACAAAAATCTCTCTAGTGTACATAGTGTGGGAGGGGGCAGATTGGGTTATTTAATGTAATTTTAGAACACTGTAAACTGCAATTTAATAAAGTATGAATTATAAAAAAGTAAAGGTAAAGGTTCTCCTTGCACATACAGTATGTGCTAATCATTTCCGACTCTAGGGGGCTGTGCTCATCTCCATTTCAAAGCCAAAGAGTCAGCGCTGTCTGAAGACTTCTCCGTGGTCAGGTGGCCAGCATGACTAAACGCCGAAGGTGCACAGAACCTTCCCACCAAAGGTGGTCCCTATTTTTCTACTTGCATTTTCACATACTTTCGAACTGCTAGGTTGGCAGAAGCTGGGACAAATAACGGGGGCTCACTCTGTTACGCAGCGCTAGGGACTCAAACCGCCAAACTTCCAACCTTTCTGAGTGACCAGCTCAGCGTCTTAGGCACTGAACCACAGCGTCCCTTGTACGAATGATAAAATTGTACAAATATGATAGAGTCATTGGAGAGGAGAAAGAAGGGCAATTTGTATTCCCTCTGATGGTTGTATACCTTGCATTGTGTATAATTAAATTTTCTGCAATAAACAGTAGCATCGTTTGCAGTCTGCACAATGTATAATAATGTAATAATGTAAAACAAGCAACCCCCATCCTAGTGCTCAGTGTGCTTTTGTGATCTTATCTACTATTCTGGCTTCCAAATGTGTTTTTCTTCTTGTTTGTTTAATACAGGAATTTTAATAAATGCGCAATTGTCTTTCCCATCATAGTCATTTTTAATCTCTTGTTTTGAATCGTGTCAACATACGGTAACTCTTCCATCTGTTGTTCATGCCTATAGTCCTCCCAAACTTGGAAAACAGTTTGGCATTTCCCAGCAAGCACAATGTGCTGTTGAAATGGATGTATTTCTGTGACAATGCAGTCCAATTCTAGTTTATAAAATTTGGTTGTCTTTAGTTGGAGGGAAAAGGGAAAAAAGTGCTTAAAAACTCTTCTGAATAATTCCTCCAGCTCAGCCATTTGCAGAATTTTCCCCCTAGAACCAGGTGTTTGCAGGAATATTTTTTTAAATACTGAAATGTAACATTAATGCAATGAAAGAGCCAAAAAAATTAGATAGTTTTCCATTTCTATGCCAGATGTTCTCACTCAATATAAAGAATGTTTGAGATCAGTTTTTTTAAAAATATCTAATATTTTTTCCACCTGTTTTTTTTTTAAATAAAACCCTGGATCTATCTCAGAGGCTGTAAGATTTAGAATATCCTTTAAACATAGATTTGAAATGTCTGCACAAATCCACACTGGTTATTAGAGTCATATCTACCTTTAATGGAGATCTGAAACTGTTTATAATAGCAATAGCACTTAGACTTATATACCACTTTGCAGTGCTTCACAACCCTCCCTAAGAGGTTTACAGAGTTATCTTATTGCCCCCAACAATCTGGGTCCTCATTTTACTGACCTCAGAAGAATAGAAGGCTGAGTCAAGCTTGAGCCTGGTGAGATTCGATCTGCCAAACTGCAGTCAGCCAGCAATCAGCAGAAGTAGCCTGCAGTACTGTGTTCTAACCACTGAGCCACCACTGAGCCACACACACACTGACACCCATGGTATATAAGTCTACACTACGGATGTCAAACTCTGATTACATGACAAAGGGCATACTGCAATGGCTGTTAGTGTGAAAATCGGTCATAAGTTACTTTTTTCAGTGCTGTTGTGGCTTCGGATGGTCACTAAATGAATGGTTATAAATTGAGGACCACCTGCATATTATTGTTGGTGCATTAAAGAAAGTTTAGAAAATGATGTCTTCATCGAAGGAAGTTATCTGATTTTTCATTGTGCCTCCAGTTTCAAACAACTTTGAAAAGCAAAAGCAATTTTGCTTTGTCAATTGCTGGCAATGAAATGTAGGAGATTTTAAGACTTATGGAGTGTTCCATTTTTAGAAAAGTATAAATAAAAGTTGACATGACCCTTGTTTCCTTTAGGAAATAGGTGCTTAGAAAACAGCTTGTCTGTACTGAAAAGCCCATGTTTTTCAAATTTTGAACCTTTTGAGTCTTGAGTGTTTGGACTGAACTGTGAAGTGTAAATAGCATATGTTCTCAAGGACACTTTTTTTGGGGGGGGAGGGGGGTGTTTAATATCTCAAGGGGTTTCCCTTCCCTTTTCTTAGTAATTATAGACTATTCTCATTCTGTACTTACACTCTTAAGGGCTGTTGCTAGAGAAGTAAGAAGGAGTTCAAAAGAAAGATGGTTCCAAAGGGCGGGGGGGAAGCACATACATTATAGATTCACAACATTTAGCTTCAAAGCAATAATAATTACACTTGGGGTGAAAAGGATGGGAGTTTCAAAGTGATTTCCATCAATCTGACTTTGATATTGGGAAATACTTTGAACCAAGAACGAATTTAAAAAAGGGGGGGGGGAGTGCAGAAAGACTAGTTTAGTTTAATGAAATTTGTATGCCGCCCACTCTCATTGGGACTCTACTAGCTTTCCTTTCCCCCCAAATGGATCAGGTATGGGAAAAGGCATCTTGATAGGATAATTGTGAAAATCATATTGAGAAAATCCATGTTTTTTTCCATTGCTTTAATAATCTAGGATAATGCGTATTTCCTAGTCTATGAGAGATATCTGCTTTTTTCCCCTCCACCTGTCTTGCTTAGTCAAAAACTTCATTAATTAAAGGCAAGTGTTTCTGGGTTAAAATAGACATAATTTGTATTCTCTGTCTTGCCCCAAACTCAGACATACAAAAAAATAAATAAACAAATGAGCAGTATTCTAGAAAGCATCTTACCTTTAGATTTGATTTTGTACATAAAGGTCTTTTCATATTTAACATACAACTATGTTAATAATGTTAAGATACAGCTTTGCTAACCTAGTACTAGTTAGATATTTGGAGAAGCTCAATGCCAATTTTTTCTGGTTTATGCATGGATTAAAAATATACAAACCAATTTAGTGCATTATTAACGATGTGCAATTGTCACAGGTTTGTGATATCGTTAGCAAGTAGCACTGCAAAACATGAACTGGATCAAAATCTGGACAAAATCCAAACGTTCATGAAAATGAGGTATAATTGAATTCATTTTTTCTTAATCATATGCAAAGATATATTTATAGGCAACATTGTTTTAGAAAGTTGGCACCAAGCTGCATGCAAATTGTAGTGCAAGGTTTTATAAAAAGACAATACTGAAGGCATATCACTCAAATTTGGCAGGTTCAGAAAAATGAGAAAATGAAAGAAAACAAAATTGGCATAATCACCAGTCCATTGGATTGATAATCTCAGAGATGCCAGATGCTTTTTAATTATTCAACAACATAAAATTAGGTACATCTGGTCCTCTAATTTTATATACCATTCACCATGGCAATCATTATTCATTTAATCAGCAAATGTATTTCCAAATGATCCATTTTGGATAAGTCATTAAAAGTAGAAATGCAGAAAGCTCCCTGTTCTGTAGAATGGAAACTATCATTTGTGATGCCAATACGCGAGATAGCTGCAGTGGCATAGTGGTTGGAATGCAATATTGTAGCTAACTCTGTCCACAGCCAGGAGTTTCATCCTAACCAACGCAAAGTTGATACAGCCTTTCTATCCTTGCAAGGTCAGTAAAATGAAGACACAGATTTTTGGGGGCAATATGCTGACATTGTAAACCATTTAGAGCAGGGCTGTCAAACTCCCGGCCTGTGGGCCAGATGCGTCATGCGCTGGTCACACCCACGCCTGGTTTAGTGAAAGGGGAAAAAAAGTTCCGATATGTCACGTGATGCTGTCCTGACGAGGTGAGTTTGACATCTCTGATTTAGAGAGTGCTGTAAAATGCTATGGAGTGATACATAAGTCTAAGTGCTATTGCTATATTACCTCCTCCTGCTTTAAAAAAGAGTAAGTAGGTAGGTAAGCAGGTAAGTAAATAAGTAGACTAGGCCAAGGGTCAGCAACTTGTGGCTCTGGAGCTGCATGTGGCTCTTTCATCCCTCTGCTGTGGCTCCCTGTTGTCAGTCGGCTCCATAATTGATAGGGCTTTCAGTTAGGACAGGTAGAGGAAAAAGGATGCTGTGCTAGGAGGAGACTCTACGGTGACTTGATGTACTTCTGGTTGGCTCCAGAATTGAATAGGGGGCTTCTGGTTAGCACTTTTGTGGCTCTTTGAGTGTTTAAGATTGCCACCCCTGGACTAGGCTGATAGTAGAACGTATAAGCAGATTACATCTAAGGTAATCTCCAGCCCAGAATTGGCCATGATGTCTTTAAGAAAAGGTTCATATTCATCGACAGAACCCGTAGTTTCATGTAGAAAGTATAATAATCAAAATGTGATAGCAGGAAAGGCTTGCCTATAAAACCAGAGTGGTGTAGTTGAACCTGTGTTCGCTAAAGAGATGAGTTGAACCAAAATAAACTGTACAGAAAGGCAGGCTGCTTGAATTAATAACATTTTGGATCACACAATCAAATAATAAAGGAGTTTGTAAGAGTGATTAATTCATTGTGGTATAATATCTGCCGGGTGTGGTTATGAGATATTGATTCATAAGATGGCTTAGTAGCAAATTTGTAGTGTTGTTTCCTGATTGGTTCCTTTTCCAAGAGGCGGGAACGATGTGTTTTCTGAACCATCAGTCTAAGAAGTTTGTTTTATTTGACTAACGAACAAAAGAGAGGTAGAAATACAACTGCAAGAAGGGATCGACGCAAGCTCAACATGGATAAACATAACAATTAAAACATGGAAAAAAGAAAGAAAAGGTCTGGAAATTATGTTACAAAAGAAAGAACAGGTCTGGAAATTATGTTTTATAAACAGACAATTCCAAAACCTTTGAGCAAAGTCTTTGTCTTTGCCTCTTTGCTGGAAAAAGATGAATTCAACATGGCTCTGTAATCCAATACTGTATTTCAGGTGTAGACGTTTCCTTCCAGCGTAATATCTTAGCCTATTCCCATAGCCCATACCCTTATTTATATCTTAAAGGTAAGGTAAAGGTAAAGGTTCCCCTCACACATATGTGCTAGTCGTTCCTGACTCGAGGGGGTGGTGCTCATCTCCGTTTCAAAGCCGAAGAACCAGTGCTATCCGAAGACATCTCCGTGATCATGTGGCCAGCATGTCTAATTGCCGACAGTGCACGGAATGCTGTTACCTTCCTACCAAAGGTGGTCCCTATTTTTCTACTTGCATTTTTACATGCTTTTGAACTGCCAGGTGGACAGAAGCTGGGACAAGTAACGGGAGCTCACTCCATTAAGTGGGGCTAGGGATTCGAACTGCTGAACTGCCGACTGATCAACAAGCTCATTGTCTTAGCCACTGAGCCACCATGGCCCTTATTTATATCTTTATAAAGAGCTATGAAACACTGGTTATTATAACCAAGAAGAACATATATGTGTTAGCATACAGCAAGCATCACAGACTTATATTAAGAATCTAGTTGATAGTGTGACATTCATCAAAAATAATTCACAACAAAACTATGGGAGTTGATGTTGCAACTCCTGAGTTACATTCCAACAAAAGGAAGATTATGACCAACTTTTATCAAGTTTGACACTAATCGAGTGTGTCCTCTGAAGGCAGGACAGTCCTTAGAATTTAGGACCAGCCCATTTCAGGGCAAAACAAATCAAGAGTATCAAATCTGACCTTCAACTTTTTTTTAACCAAGTAACTAGTTTTCTTAGAATTGAGCCCAAAGGATGGCAAAGGAAGAGCAGAGGTGGCACAGTGATTAGAGTGCAGTACTGCAGGCCACTTCAGCTGACTGCTATCTGCAGTTCGGCAGTTCAAATCTCACCGGCTCAAGGTTGACTCAGCCTTCCATCCTTCCGAGGTGGGTGAAATGAGGACCCAGACTGTGGGGGCAATATGCTGACTCTGTAAACCGCTTAGAGAGGGCTGAAAGCCCTATGAAGCGGTATATAAGTCTAACTGCTATTGCTATTGCTAAGTTAAAAAATTAAGATGAAGAATAAATGTAGCTTCAAATAATTTTCAGTTGTATCTTTCCCATCTCTTGAACCTGAAGGAGCGATAATTAAGAGCAATGTTCAAAGATTGACAAATACTGGATCTAACAGGATTTCCTCCCAAGATTGTTACATTTCACTGCTCTGTTTAATAGTGGTCACAGGAGTGAAAGTGCCCTTTCTTTTCTTAAATAATATAATTGGAGACCTAACCAGATTGCTTGAAGTTTGCTTTGATTCTTGATCTGTCTTCTGTCCATTCTTGTGATATAATTTGAAGAATTTAAATAGAGCAGTCCATCCTCAATTTCCAGCATTTGACTGTTTCAGGGATTTGGGTATGGGTTGACCCTTAACTTTTATTTGTTTAAATCCCAGAAAGGTCGATATTTAATGAGTTTTGGATGTAGTGGACAAATTAAAATCCATTCTAATGTTATGGATAAGATTTTATTCTTTCTGGAAATGATTAGGAAATATAGGAAAAATGCATGGACGTGTGTCTGTCTGTCTGTCTTTATATGGGTGGGTGGGAGGAGTCAAAGTCCATTAATGATTGCTCCTGCTGGCTATAATTTTTTTTACTATATTTAAAGGGTTCATTTGAAGATTTTTTGCATTTACTCCTGTATTTGTACTGTTATTTTAATATTTAATAAATCAACTGCACCCTGACCTCAGCATAGCTTTTCGTAGTATATGTTTGGTAGAAATGTTTTATTTGTGCATCTGTTTACAAACACACACACATACACAAACACACACTTTTTATTGTAGCAAAGCAAGTTAAAAGTGGGCTTAGTTGTATGTGAAAAGTTATAGTGACCGGCTGATAGAAATGCTTTATACTTTTGGACATTTTTATTAATGACTTGAATGAAAAGTAGAAGAAATGGTTAGCCAGTGTTTAGAGGATACCACGATAGCTCATAATTTTATGAAAATAAAATTGAAAACAAGAGAGTTGTGTTAAGTTTTAAGAGAAAGAAATTTAGTAGCGGGAAGGAGAATGACCTGTGCAAGGGAATTGGAAATCAAATGCACAGATCAAGAATTGGGGCATTTGACTTCTGTATGTAGAAAGAAAAACACCTTGGATCAATAGTTGAACACAAACCAAATATAAGAAGGTTGCTACAGAAAAGGCTAATAATTTGGTGGCTTAACAAATCCATCATGGGAATAATATTTCTACTTATTTTGCAAGAAGGTTTTAACAAAATAATTCCAAACAAAATTTTGTTGTGGATGCTTTAATTGAACAGGAACTTGGCTAAATACCGATTTCCAATGTGTTGCTTTTATGTTATATTAAAACAATGAGATAATTTTTGTAAAATATTTAATAATAAATGCACCCTGTCTACTCAATTTTTCTTTAGTTGTTTGATGTAAACAAAACATGTATGATTATTCTTTACATGGTTAATATTATGCTTTAATATTATCATTTTTCTTCCCCTCCCTTTTCTCTCTCTGAAAAAAAAAACACCATAGCAAACTATGGGCCGAATCCAATTTGCAAAGGTTGTTTGTTTTGCTCAAAAGATAATGGGTGCATCAGATGTCAACATAAGTTGTTCTTCTTTCTACGAAGAGAAGAAATGAGACAATATGGGGAATGCTTGAATTCCTGCCCATTGGGGTACTATGGTCTTCGTGCCCCAGACATGAACAGATGTTCAAGTAAGTTTTCTCTGTTTAATGTTTTGAAGTATGAAATTCACTCACTTATGACTTCATTTTGAAAATGATTGAGTGCGTAAAACTGAAACTTTGGTAAATTATTACAACACGTTATATGATTCTTAGAGAATCTCCAATTATGTCATATGACACAATGTATAAATTGATATATTTATCTATTCCTTGCGCAAAACCAATATACTTGTTTTGTTTTAATCTGCTATTGCATTTCCTCCCCTTTCTTACTTTTAGAAACTTCTGTAATTCTGTTTTAGATAATTTTGATTTATGTGGATTTTGGTTCTGTGTATGTATTAATTTTTGAAATACCACTGTTCCCCTGGCATATGGATGCTCCTCTTGTTACTTTTACTGATTTCCTTGGAAAAGTGAGAATTTTTTGGGGGGGAATAAAGTCAGAGACAGATGACTGAAGTCACCTGAAATGGAGAAGTTATGCAAGAAAATCTATAGATAATTTTAGTATACTATAAAGGAAAACCAATGATAAATTGGGTTGTCTAATAGCTAGTGGAATGAAGTAATTTTCAACTTTGATTTAATTAGATCGTGCAATCTTGTATTTGCAGAATTTTCAGCAAATCTCTGAAAATAATAATATTAGTATAACTCCCATTGATTTCACCATGTAACTTCATGTACAGGTAGTCCTTGATTTACGACTCTTATGACAGCCTTGGAAAAGTGACATGACTTACTTGCAGTTTTGGTCATTGCATTACACCCCCACCCCCCCATATCACATGATTACAATTCAGGGGCTTGGCAACCGGCTCTCGTTTATACTCCTGCAGTCATGTGGCTGTAATTTGCAACCTTTTTTTGCCAATTTCTGGCAAAAAGCGCCCATTGGGAAGCTGGATTCAAATAACAATCGTTTGATTCACTTAATGATAAAAAAAATAGTAAAATTGCATCTTAATCGACTTTTACAACTGAAATTCCAGTCCTAATTGTGCTTGTACGTTAGGGATTGCCTGTAACATATTTAAATGGTTAGTAGCTTATTTTAGATTTAACCTTTTCCTGGTTCCTTGGGTTTCCAACTTCAGTTCACTATTAGGAAAAATTAAGGTTTGAATGCTAAATATAATTATTAAAGTATCTGAGCATAAAACACTGTTGGCATTTTCTATTTCTGGATGTTTCTCATTTACACTAGAAATTGGCTAAAGCTTGATCGCGACTTTAAAATGTTAGGCTAAGATAACTCTGTAAATGATAGACCCATATGAGCATGAAGGAAGGTAATAGCATTCTATGTTTCACCATATGCTTTGTGCTGTGGCATGATGTCATGCTGGCCACATGACAGTAGAAATGTCTCTAGACAACACTGGTTCTTTGGCTTGAAAATGGAGATGGCCACAACCCTCTAAAGTTGATCACGGCTAGTAGGGTAAAACCCATGGAGACACCTTTTACCAACTGTAAACACCAGAATCTTGTTAGTTTAAAATAAAATATCCAAATACTATCTAAATTTATATTTATAAAATCAGTTACAGTAGATTGATTACATCTCCGTATCTTGTTACTCAGTTCTGAAGTGGCTTGGTTTCTGGAAGGCGAAACAAGTGAGGGTTAACCTCAATTCTAACTTTAAATAATAATAAAAAAAATCCTTTAAATAATAATAAAAAAATCTCTGTACAAATGAGGTGGACCACCAATTCAAATGTGAATTATTTTTTGAGAACAGAAATGAGAAATCTATTTACCTTCCTGTTCCTTCAGACATCAATTTAGAAATACCTTTTCTAAAACTCAAGAGAGTCGAAAGCATGTTAGATCCATCACATATTTGCAGATTTGAAACTGAAATGATTTGCTAATACTACATTTTTAAATCATTTTATTAAACTGTATCTAATTCAAATACAAAGAAAATGTCCATAGGATTTCAGCCAAAACCCCCCACAAGTGTTTGGCATTTCTCTAACTATATATACATATATATTTAAATATCTTGTAACTATTAATATTTGAAGGTTTGCTGGATTGTGTCAGTAAAATATCCATGAAATCTCTCTGACTTTAATCTCTCTGGATTCAATTTAGACTTAATATAGGAATTTAAGACAATTTTATATTTGTGAAAATGCAGGGAGGTACCTACAATACATGCCAAAGGAAGCTTAGGGAATACTTAATATCTAGCATTTTTATTCATCCTCTACTAATTGCAGAATGTTTTATTTTTAAAAAATAAAACAATCTTCTTCTTAAAGTTGTTTTAGTCTTTGTCTCTTCATTGCTAAAATTCTTACTTGCATTCCCCCCCCCCCCACTTCCCCCCTTATATTGTGTTTTTGTTTGCTTTTTAATCAGTTTCTTTCTTCCTTCAAACTTCTGTTGTGGCTTGGAACCTATCAAGGAAGGGAAAAAACTCAACAAAGCTTATCCCAATTCTGCTTTAATTAAAATTATAAAACCATCTTGCATTTCTTCTGATGGTATAACTTTAGCCATGGTAACATAGAACAATATTTCTAATATTTATATTTATGAGAATTTGAGTCTAATTAAAGGATTTTCCTTGGGTCTTGATTCAGATGTTTGATACTTGTGGTTGAATCGGTGAGGTGGAGTGGAAAACTTTCCACTGTTTAATTTCTCTACTTTTTGTACATTCATTAGTAATAATGTGAAAAATTGCAAATTTGAAAATATAATATTAGGTAGACTAGGCATTTTTAAAATTAGCCCTTTTTCAGTTTTCACTCTTAACGACTATATGAATGAAATCATTAATTTCTAAGCAAGATAAGGGAACGAACATGTCAAATATTTAAATTTTGAAATTGTTTGTTATAAATGATTAGGGCCTTTTTGGTTTGTTTCATGATTATAGAAGACTGGATGTTTATCAGTGTATTTACTTGAAGAATATAGCTTGAGGGGATTGAATATTTTCCAATGTTAATTCAAAATTTTCCAATTCAGGTTAGCCAGTATAAAGTAGCCTAATTTACATATGATTTAAAACATTCTGGAAAGCTCACATGTGAATGTAAATATAGTAACGCTGTAAGGTGGAAATGGGCTTCTTAGCAAGTATTGTATTCCTTTAAAAAAAGAAAGGACAATGCTATAACCTGAAGTACCTATAAAATATTACTATGATTTTAATTGAATTGAATACTATTGACAAGAATGAAACACCAAAGCAGTTTCCTTGTAAAGCTTCATTAAGAGGCTCCAAATGAATGCATATGGTTGCCTGATTCAACACTCTGCATACTATACAGAAGTTATTTAGAGATTTGTTCTGTACTTTTTAAAAAGAGGGATAATAACATATGATATAGCCGATTCTAGATTATGTAAGGTTTATAGTCATTCCTAAATTTCTATGTGTATCTTTATGAAGCTAGGAAATTTCTTTCTAAGCATATTAACTTCATTAGATATAGCGAAGTTAATATGCTTAGATAGATTCTACCTATCTATCTATCTATCTATCTATCTATCTATCTATCTATCTATCTATCTATCTATCTATCTATCTATCTATCTATCTATCTATCTATCTATCATCTATCTATCTATCTATCTATCTATCTATCTATCTATCTATCTATCTATCTATCTATCTATCATCCATCCATCAATCCCCTATCACCTATCTATCTATTGTCTATCATATCCTCTATCAATTTTTTACACATATATAATTGTGTACACGTAACTGCATAGTATTTATAGAGGCATCTGGGAAGGAATCCCAAGACTGACACTTATATTTCACATTCACAGAAGGTTTAGCTAACAAATCACTATCAAATCAAGCAAAATTCCTAGAGAGTTATATGGGCATATCCATTTAGTTCTGCATATGCTGAAATAGTTTGCTATTCTGACTTTCCAGTCTACTCTATAATCTTGATTTCCCAAATACTGTCCATCGTAGAGTACTAACCAGTTTAACTTTCTAACTGAGATCAACTAGGCAAGATGTTGTCTAGTTGATCTTAAGGATCAAAACTGGTACTTGGCTCAACTGCAACTTGGTTCAGCTGGAACTTCTTTTGTTGTTTGCTTTATTTCTTCCAACTGGAACAATTTATTGATAATTCATGCCAGAAGCTGAAAAATTAAACACTTCTTCCTCACCTCATTTAATGCCAAAACTGGTTAAATACCCCTGCAGGTGCTATTAGATAATAACAGTATTAGGTCATTCATTCTTTCTCACCTGGATCAACCTCACAAGAGATTTTTTCCTATAAAATAATGGATGTGCCAGGGCTATATACAACATCTTTAGATTAGAAAGTATTCTTTTCTTGAATAAATAATAAGGTCATGGCAATTGCTCAAAGCACATGTCTTGTTTGAATGTAAATCTCCTTTGTTTACATTCGGCAATAATCAGGTTCTCTGATCTTGTACAATTGCTCATATCTTCTCTAAAGGTGTAGAACGCAAGTGTCTAAACCAATCAATGACTCTTAGATATAGGTATGCTTACAGACATTCCTTGAATGTACATGCAATTTTTTAAAAATTCTATTTATTACTGGCAACAGCAACGTTAAGAATTGGCTATTTCCTTCTGGAATGAGCTAAATTAAGAAGCATTTGTTCTGGGTTATATTATTACTGACAGATGAAGCCAGCCGGAATATCTGGAGAATTTTTTTTACATCACTTCCATTGTCCATGCATTCTACATGGAATCCTATGAATACAATAAAGCATTTTCCATTGCATTAAAATTGTAGCTTATGAAAGCCTTTCCCAGGTATGAGCTTTTGTTTTTAAATACAAATTTAAAATCATAAACTGTAACAAAACTGAGAAATGTCACATTACAGAGCAATATGACCATACATTAATTTCAAGAAAATTAAAATCTAGGAGTTTAAGTTTGCTAACCCCTGGATAAATTGGGCAGATTGTCGAATCCTAGTGACAAATGTGTAGTTGTATGAATATCTTGGTTGGACCGTTACCCACAAATGTGGTGTCATAATGTCAAATGTTTGAATTATTTTGAATGAAATTCCTTAAACTCTGAAACAAGACTTATGAAAGTTATCCATTTCTGCAAATGTGTTTTGTAATCCTATCTCACTTTTGTTGCCAACAAAAGTGTGGATAGTCAAGGCGATGGTTTTCCTAGTTGTAATGTATGGCTGTGAAGTTGGACCATAAGAAAGGCTAAGCATGAAAGAATTGAGGCCTTTGAACTATGGTGCTGGAGAAGACTCCTGCGAGTCCCTTGGACTGCAAGGCGATCAAACCGGTCAGTCCTAGAGGAGATCAACCCTGACTGCTCTTTAGAAGGCCAGATCATGAAGATGAAACTCAAATACTTTGGCCACCAAATGAGAAGGAAGGACTCACTGGGGAAGAGTCTAATGCTGGGAAAGATTGAGGGCAAAAGAAGAACGGGACGACAGAGAATGAGGTGGCTGGATGGAGTCACCGAAGCAGTCAGTGTGAGCTTAAATGGACTCCAGAGGATGGTAGAGGACAGGAAGACCTGGAGGAGTATTGTCCATGATGTGATGGGTCGGACACAACTTTGCAACTAACAACAACAACAACAACAAATCCTATCTCTGTCTATATGGAAATATGTCCCATTAAACTCAAACGGATTAGACCTTTGGTACCATTATAAATGATTGCACTAACAAATCATGGTCAAAGGTTTTTTTGGAATATATTTTTATTATTTTTTAAATTATTCATTTATATTGTTTGTGAATAGATGCTGGGTATCATTCAAATTAATCCAATTCACAATAACAATGTTAGTAAAATCTATCACATTTCTCAAATCTAAGTAATCCTTATTATATTTTATTTAAACATATACAGTATATTTAAAAAATGCCTAATTCCTCATCTTTATCTCTACCTTCATCTATATCTTTCTTGTTCTATCTAAACATTTCTCTATTATATGTGAACAAATTTAACTAAGTTTCATTTATTTTGATCCAATTCACGCTAACATTGTTAATAATCTCTCACATTTATCAAGTTTATATAATCCTCATATTATTTATACCTCCCAACTGCGTTGCAGCGGCCCTCCCTGCGCTCCTCGAGTCAATAGCCGAGCTAGCAATTGAGTTCCCTAGACTAATGGTTCTGGGGGACTTCAATTTGCCTTCGCTCGGTGAACACTCTGATGGAGCGCAGGAGTTCATGGCTTCCATGACAGCCATGGGCCTGACCCAGGTAATTCGAGGCCCTACCCACTTGGCAGGACATACACTCGACCTCGTATTCCTCTCGGAGCAGTGGAGTTATGATCTTGGTCTGAGGGGAAATGAGATCACTCCCCTGTCGTGGTCAGACCACTACCTACTGAGGCTAGACTTCCGGAGGCCAAACCCCCACCGTAGGGAGGAGGAACCGACCAGGTGGTTCCGCCCCAGGCGACTGATGGACCCTGTTAGGTTCCAGACGGAGCTTGGGGTCATTCCAGATGCTCTCGCCCACAGTTCGGCGGAGACTATTGCTGCCGCCTGGCACTCGGCGGCATCGGAGTCTCTAGACCGAATTGCGCCACTACGGCCCCTCCGGGTCAGCAGCTCGCGGAGACCCCCTTGGTTCACCGAGGAGCTCCGCGAGATAAAGCGCCGGAGGAGACGCCTAGAGCACCGGTGGAGATCCGATAGGTCCGTATCGAACCGAGCATTGTTGACAGCCTGCACCAAGGAGTATATTTGGGCATTGAGAACTGCCAAAAGATCTCACATTGCCTCCTTGGTAGCGTCCGCCGAGTCTCGCCCAGCCGCCCTGTTTAGGATAACCCGCTCCCTCCTAAATAGGAGGGAGACGGGGAACCCCATACAGGGAAAGGCTGAGGAATATAGTCAGTTCTTGGCGGACAAAATTGCTCGGTTTCGATCGGAACTGGACTCCACCCCTGCAGATCCAGCCGGGACACAGGGGAATAACTTGGTAGACCATCTCTGGGTTGAGTTTCAGGATGTTGCCTCTGGGGATGTGGACAAGGCTATGCGAGCTGTGAGTTCCTCCACCTGCATACTGGACCCGTGTCCCTCTTGGCTGACTGCCAACAGCAGAGAGGTGACACGAGGCTGGATCCAGGCGGTCGTCACCGCCTCTCTTCGGGAGGGACACCTCCCCACCGCACTTAAGGCGGCGGTGGTGAGGCCCCTCCTGAAGAAACCGTCCTTGGATCCAGCAGTTCTTAACAACTATCGTCCAGTCTCCAACCTCCCCTTTCTGGGGAAGGTTGTCGAGAAGGTGGTGGCCTTACAGCTTCAGCGTACCTTGGAGGAAGCTAACTATCTTGACCCCTTCCAGTCTGGCTTCAGGCCCGGTTACAGCACTGAAACCGCTTTGGTCGCATTGACCGATGATCTCTGGAGAGCCAGAGATGGAGGCTATGCGTCCATCCTGGTTCTCCTTGACCTCTCAGCGGCTTTCGATACCATCGACCATGGTATCCTTCTGCGACGACTGCGGGAGGTGGGGGTGGGCGGCACTGTTCTACAGTGGTTCTCCTCCTACCTCTCGGACAGGTCGCAGTCGGTGTTGGTGGGGAGGGAGAGATCGTCCCCGAGGCCCCTAACCTATGGGGTGCCGCAGGGCTCGGTTCTGTCCCCCCTACTATTTAACATATACATGAAACCGCTGGGCGAGATCATTCGGAGGCACGGGATTAAGTACCATCAATATGCGGACGATACGCAGTTGTATCTGTCCGCCCCGTGCCAACTCAATGAAGCGGTGGACGTGATGAACCGGGGCCTTGAGGCTGTTAAAGACTGGATGAGAGCTAACAAACTGGTACTCAACCCGGAAAAGACCGAATGGCTGTTGTGTTTCCCTCCCAAAAATTTGGTTAATGTTCCATCAATCAGGCTGGGGGGGCAAAATTTATCCCCCTCAGATAGGGTCCGCAACTTGGGAGTCCTCCTGGACCCACAGCTGAGTTTTGACCACCATTTGTCAGCTGTGACCAGGGGGGCATTTGCCCAGGTTCGCCTGGTGCGCCAGTTGCGGCCCTACCTGAACCGGGAGGCTCTCACAACAGTCACTCGAGCCCTTGTGATCTCTAGGCTGGAATACTGCAATGTGCTCTACATGGGGCTGCCCTTGAAGGGCATCCGGCGACTTCAGCTAGTCCAGAACGCGGCCGCGCGAGTGATCATGGGCGCACCACGGTTCGCCCATATAACACCAATCCTCCGTGAGCTGCGCTGGCTACCTGTTGATCGTCGGGTGCACTTCAAGGTCTTACTCACCACCTATAAAGCGCTCCATGGTAGTGGATCTGACTATTTGAGAGACCGCCTCCTGCCAATTACCTCCCTGCGTCCCATCAGATCGCACAGAGTAGGCCTCCTCCGAATTCCATCCGCCAGTCAGTGCCGACTGGCGACTACGCGGAGGAGAGCCTTCTCAGTTGCAGCTCCGACATTATGGAACAACCTCCCCGTGGAGATCTGTACCCTCACCACAGTCCAGGCCTTCCGCACAGCCCTCAAGAACTGGCTATCCCGTCAGGCCTGGGGATAGGATTATTCTCACCCCACCCGAATGTTGAGTGAATGTTGTGTTTTTATGACCAATTCCTTTTAATCACGTTTCTTTTCTTTTTAAGTCTTGTCTTGCACTCCCTTCCCTTTATTGTTGTAAGCCGCCCTGAGTCCCCTCAGGGAAAAGGGCGGCATATAAATTTGCAATAAAACCTAAAAACCTAAACATCTCCTCTTTAGTATTTTAATTCTTATCCATTTTGTTCACTGTAAACCAATTCACAATAAGTGTGAATGGATTTAATGATATCATTAATGTTGATCCAATTCACATTAACATTATTGATTATCTCTATCACATTAATCAGATTTATATAGTCCTGTTACATTGTTTTAATATACATTGGGGGAAAAATACCTAACATCTGTAAACCTCTAATCTATTTCTTTTGATTCATTCTATAAACAATTTATGTTTTAATATTTTCCCTATCTAATTTTATTTCTGCCTCTTGAAATCATGGTCAAGTTTTTATGCAATAACCTCATATCAATAAATCATGTTTTTTCACAAACCAAATAATTACGTCAATGCCTGTATGCTCTTTTTTCAGTCTTCTTCCCATAACTGTCTGAAATCTTCACTGGTAATATTGGTTTCTAGAAAAATTGGAAAACCTCATTTTAATCCCAATTTTCTAGCCATGATGCAAAATCAATTTCTATAAGATTCATCTACACATTTATTTTTTTGCATATAGGTAACTTATCAGTGTCCATATTGATATTAAAATTAATAGGGAATTCAAATTCAAATTTAATAAATTCAAATTCAAATCAAATTCAAGAAAAAGGAAAGAAAATATATCAAAGAAAAGCTGAAACTGTAAGAAGGAAAGAAAAAGTAAAAGAAAAATCATCAAAACCTTCCGTTCGTTTTTTTCTATTTTATCCGTACAAAATCGGCATAAGAGGCTTCCAACGGCAACAAATATAGATTTGGTTTTTTCTCTGATCAAACAAGTCTGTTGGTCATCTTGGCAAGTTCTATCATTTTCACCAAACATTTATCCATTGTATTTATTGCCAAATTTTCCCATCTTTGTCCATACAATAATCTCACTGTAGTATTCATAAACAAAAACAAATTTCCACGGTTTGTCCATAGGTTCCAAGAGCAAGTCTTTGGCTTCAATTACATATTAATCTTTAAAATCCTCTGAATCATTGTATGTTTTTGCATGCAAAGTTGTTTAGCTCCACAAATAATGATAGAATGACCCTTGTTGTTTACATTTCTAATATCAGTTTGAAGTGCCTTTATACATTCTAGACCAGTGATGATTAACCTTTTCGGCACTGAGTGCCAAAACTGGATTGCAAGAATCCGGAAGCTGCTCTTCTGGGTTCCATCACGCACATACGCACTGGCCAGCTGCTCTATTCTGGGTTCCAGCACATGCATGGGAGCTGGCCAGCTGGTTCAAAGACCAGTTGGCCGGCACATTCATGAAGAAAGCAGCTAGCTGGTGCACATGCGCAGCAGACCAACTGGCTGGCATGCATGCCAGTGCTGGAGTGCTCCCGGTTTGTCCCAAATTGGGCGAAAAGGTAGTGATGGTGGCAGGAGGTTCCACCCACCCAGACAGTTTTGTGCACCAGTGCAGAAGTGTAGAGCACACAAGCGTTCATGAGCAAACCAGTAGTAAAAAAAAAAAAAAAGGAAACCCACCACTGGTGCATAGGTTCGCCATTATGATTCTAGACAATTTCTATATATTAATGGTAGAACATTTGATTAAAGTTTTCTTTCTTTTTAAACAAACTCCTTCTTTTCTGTTTTCTTCTTCTATCTTAGTATGGGATATGTATGAGTATGCTTGTAATTGAGTGAATGCTCCCACTTTTATCGCAATTATTGTTGTATTTTTCCTGTTTTAACTTTTACGTGGGGACTGCCTGTGTGAGTGAATGATTATGTCTGACTCGGAGGGCCTGCTGGGGAATGCGGGGGTCACCGGGGTGGCTGGGGGGACTATTGCCACGGGAGTGGGTCGGAGCATTACGGTCGTAGCAGGGAGGGGCAGATATGGTGAGGACTTTAGGGCTGGCCATTACTTAAAGTTTTCTTTAAGATGATAACTGCAAATTTAAATCCTTTCAACTATGTGTTTTCCCTTTGTTCAATCTCTATGTTGTAACCACAGTTTTTAGCCCACTTTATCAAACATTCTTTCACTTGTTCTTCTGTTTCATATTTCAGTAAACATTTATATATTTTAGTAATCACATGTTCATCATTTTATACAGAATTCTATTTCAAACTAAGTCTTACCCCGTTCAATACCCTAAACTCTTTTGTTTACTTTAATTCTTTCTGGTAACTGTAAATAAGAAAACCATTGGTAACAATATCCTTCTGCCACCAATTGTTCTCTTGATTTTATTTTGTATTCCCCTTGGCAAAATTCTAGTATAATGTAATATTTTAGCTATTTGTGTTTGCGTATTATTTCTTGTCTATAAATTGTCCCTTGTGCTGAGGGCCATAAATCTACATTGTTGCTTGGGTATAAATTCTTGCAAACTATTTTCAACCTATCAGATAAAATGTAATCCTCAGTAAAGTTTCTTTAAATATTCATTTGTTTTCTCCAGAGAAATATCTTGTCCTTTAGACAAATTGGAATCATATTGCAGAAATACTTTTCTGCATAGCCACATTATCCGTTAAAACACCATCTCCTCTTCTAGTTTCAATAACATTTGCTTTTTGCATTTGATATGCTTGCCACTTCTTTGGCTTGTGTACAAACTCAATTTTCTTTTTTGTTACAAAATACATTTTTATTTCCATTTGTCTTATTGTTAACATACATAGCCATCATTGTATAAGCTTAATTTGCTGAGAAATATTTACGGTAAGGGATGCGGTGGCTCAGTGGCTAAAACGCTGATCTTGTTGATCAGAATGTTTGGCAGTTCGGCGGGTCAAATTCCTAGCACCGCATAATGGTGTGAGCTCCCGTTACTTGTCCCAGCTTCTGCCAACCTAGCAGTTCGAAAGCATGTAGAAATGCAAGTGGAAAAATAGGAACCACCTTTAGTGGGAAGGTAATAGTGATCTGTGCGCCTTTGGCATTTAGTTATGCCGGCCACATGACCATGAACACATCTTCAGACAGCGCTGTCTCTTTTGCTTCTCATTCAAGAATCTTCTTCAGCACTGACTGGATGGTGGGGAATGGAAGGATTTCAGACAGTTGATCAATTGCATTCTTTTAGTGAGTGGTTAAGGCCACCTGAAGGTTTTTCTATGTCATCTGGGTCACCTGAGTGGTGCAGATGGATATTGACCCTTCTTGGAACTGTTTAAAGGACTGTGTTGTAGACTCAAGACAGATAATATCGTATCCCTCCCCTTCTATTGAGAGAGGGCTGCTCAATTTTTATAAAGAGGATTTCTTTGACCCCCCTCTGTCAAACCAGTGGTCCTCTCTGTCCAACAAACAAAAAGAAGTACTCTTTTCTCTTATACAATATATTTTAATCTGAATTTCTTTAATCATGGATCTTCAGTCTTGCTGCAAAACCTGATCTCTTGTCTTCTTCTTGTCTTCTTATTTTTTGCAAATCCTGTATTTATTCTACAAATTTTATCAGTGTTTGCCTTTGTAGTCTTTTCATCCCATTCAACAAATTTAAACATCAAAAATAAGTTTACATCAAGAAAACTAAGGCTAAAGTACATAATTTGTACAATGGGCATTATAGACCACACTTTCTGATGTACACTGTTTCTACAAAATTTTGGCAAAATGCTTCATTTTAAAAGTAAAGTTAAAAAGGGATATAGCATCACAGAGCAATAAATCCCTCTCAAATTACAAAAGTTACAGAAAACAGGTTAGGAAACAACAAGTTATATTCACCTATAATTTAAAAACAAGTTGCCTGATCCATATTGTGACCACTGCATGCAGGGAAGAGTTAACTCTTCCTTCCAACCCTTTGTTTATAAATGTCTACATATATTCTGCATATGGATGATTTTAAAAAAATCTATTGATGTTAATGGGTTTTAAAAAACCAACCATGCATCCATGCGGGGTGTGCATGAAATGTTTATAAAAGGCTATCTATGAGAAAGGGAATAAAGATATTTGTTCCACACATGTGATCTGAAATGTGGGAACCATCTGTGCATTTATTCTAGGGTAAAATAAATCTGGAAGAGCGGCCACACATATTTAAAAGTCATGTAACCACTTATGAGTTGGGCAAACTTCAGTGTTATTCAAGTCATTTGGGAATGGGAAATCTGGCTGAAGTATCCAGTCCATCAGTCTTCTCCAATCTGATGTTCTAGCTCAGAGTTTCTCAAACTTGGCAACTTTAAGATGTGTGGACTTCAACTCCCAAATTTCCCCAGCCAGCAGCTTCCAGAATTCGCTAGCACACTCGTTAGGGAATTCTGAGAGTTCAAGGCGATTCAACTCTTAAAGTTGCCAACTTTGATTAAACACTGTTCTAGATGTTTGGGGATTCTTAAATCCCAGAATTCCCTTTGGTCTTGCTGGCTAGAGATCCTGAGAATTGTCCAATGATTATAATTTGAGGGACTACAACTAAGTATTCGCATCTTGCTCCTTTCTGCATTACATTATAAGCTACCAAACTCAAATGCATATATTTTGGAAACAGACACATACAATTTACATTTGTCCACACTGCTGAATAATAATATACTGAGTTTGTTTTTGATTCACCTTGTGGTGTGAACTCCGTCACGAGCATTTTTTGAACCATTGTTTACAAATTACGGTGACTACATATTTGCAATTTACCTTTATTAGGCGTGCCCCTGGTACATTAGCAGTATTTATTTTAATTTATTTATTTAGTTTGTCAAACATGTACAAGATAACAGGTATAAGTACAAACATGGACATGAACACAGGAAATGGGTATGAATAAATGGGGACAGTAGGATAGGGACAGTAAGCACGCTGGTACGCTTATGCACGCCCTCTTACAGACCTCTTACGAATGGGTGAGGTCCATGGTAGACAGTTTAAGATCAAAGCTGTGAGGATTTGATGATGTAACAATGGAGTAGGTAGAGCATTCCAGGCATTGACCACTGTGTTTCTGAAGACATATTTTCTGCAACCAAATTTCGAGTGGTTTACCATTGGTTTGTATCTATTGTTTATCCATATATTATTGTGGTTGAAGCCGAAGTAGTCATTGCCAGGTAAGTAATCATTGACAGGTTTCTCCTTTCTGCATTAAATTGTTTTAGAAGCTACCAAACTCAAATGCATGTATTTTTCCTCCTTAGGATGCAGAATAGAGAACTGTGATTCTTGTTTTAGTCGAGATTTTTGCACCAAATGCAAACCTGGCTTTTATCTCTACCGAGGCCGTTGCTTTGAAGAATGCCCCGATGGTTTTGTACATTTAGATGAAGCCATGGAATGTGTGGGTGAGTACTTAGACATGATTTCTGCTACATTATCCTTCTTGAATTACATTGTGCCAAAAAAAAAACTAGACACAAAGATACTTAATTCCAACAGCATTTCTCATCTTTTCTCATCTTCTCGCCTTTCCTCTTGCCTTCTCCTACTGGTATCTTATGATTTATCAATTGTTGTTTGCAACATGATTAATGATTGTAATGATGATTTATGATCTATGACCTGTTACTTGCTGTTTATATTTACACTGTGAGCTTATGCACCAGAGACAAATTCATTGTGTGTCCTGTCCTGTCCTGTCCTGTCCTGTCGAACCTTGCATCCCGACATATATAACCTATTTTTGGTGATTAAATTATAGAGACACTTTATATGTAGCCTGATTCGATTTACAAGGCGTTCTTGTTTAGTGACCATAACTGATTTTTGTGAAATGGCTTTAAGTGCCCCAGACACTAAGTGAACTATATGACAGACAAAGAGAAAGAAAGAGAGATACTACGAAGATTGCTGATGCTACTGTCTCATTCAGATGAAGTTCTGTGCCTGGCTTTTTTTTTTCTTTTTCTTTTTTTATCACCTCGGAGAAATTGCTTAAACAAGCAATTGCTTTTCCCAAGTTCCTTTTCTCAGAGGGTGTTGCTCTCTTAAAACTGCTAATTGCTAGTTAATAAACTTAGTTGATTAGAACCCTTTTGCATTTCAGCTGCTGCCTGAAACTGACCAGATCTTAGTCAGTTTTACACTGAAGGCTTCTTTTTGTTGTAAATGCAGGCATGGGTTGTGAAGTTACTTTTTCATACCTGTTACAATTGTGAATGGTTGCTGTCTAAGGATGTCACTAAACAAGGACTATCTGAATATTCAAAATGTTAGTGCTTGCTTTGACCACAGCTGATATTATCCATTTTCTGTATATAAGAATAGCCTTCTCTATCACCAGCAGGACATCTCCACTTACATAATGGAATGGAACGGAACGGAACAGAACAGAACAGAATAGAATTCTTTATTGGCCATGATTGCAATAGCAGATTTTTTTTTATTTTTTTATTTTTAGCAATAGCAGATTTTTATATACCGCTTCATAGGGCTTTCAGCCCTCTCTAAGCGGTTTACAGAGTCAGCATATTGCCCCCAACAACAATCCGGGTCCTCATTTTACCCACCTCGGAAGGATGGAAGGCTGAGTCAACCTTGAGCCGGTGAGATTTGAACCGCTGAACTGCTGATCTAGCAGTCAGCTGAAGTGGCCTGCAGTACTGCACTCTACCCACTACGCCACCTCGGCTCCTGGGCACACAAGGAATTTGTCTTTGTGCATAAGCTTTCTTCTAGTTTCCTTTCCTCTGCAAATGTAATCACATATAATCCTAGAGTAGTTTTATACCATGTTGTGTGTTTGCTACACAGACAATGACATCTGCCATTGATAGAATGGTAGTTCATCTTCAAGGAGTGGTGGCAAGGATATCAGAATTACATATTTTTTCTTTTGCATTCTTTGAATATTGGCAAACATGTTGTTACGTGTGAACGTCTGTGTATTTAAGCAAAATATTTATCTTTCATAGTCCAAAATCTAACTGGATGTTGTTGACATAGGTTTACAAGTTATCCATTACATCACTGCATTACAATGTCGGCTGTTGCTTGGTGCATAAGCTAAATGGATGTGGCTAATGTGCTATAATAAAGTTAAAGCACTGCAATTCATCTGACTGTTAATAAATCTAGAATAATGGGTCCCAGGGAAATATCTGTTTCTGAAACCTGATGGCATTTCTCCAAATAAATCATAAGGATGCTCTGAAGACTCCTGGTCACTTCTGTGTTTGGTTACTGTGCAATTTAAGAAATATTTAGCTCCTTCAAGTCAGTTTTGACTCCTGGCAACGATTCCCTGCAGTTTTCTTGGCGGTATTTTTCAGAAATGGCTTTCCATTCCCACCTTCTAAAGGCCAAGAAGTGACTGGCCAAGATCACGCAGCTGGTTTTGTCACTAAGATGAAGCTAGGATTTATCATCTCCTGGTTTATAACCTGGAGCTTTTTACTTTTTACTACTACAACAAATTGGCTCACAATTTAAGATACCATGGGTTACTATAAAATAAACCTATTTGTTATTATTAAGATATTATTTGTGGTAATAGTAAACTATATTAAATCTTTATTAGGAAGTCATCTAGAAGTGGCTATAAAAGTATTTTTTATATGTTAATACATTCCATATGAATGTTCACTATACTAACTGAATTCTGTCTAGATTTTATTGGTGATAATGGTTATTAAGTGCCTTTCTTGGCTGCACGTTTTTGAGAAAATTGAAAAATTACATAACAAGCTTTAGTACCTAAAATTAGTTAGCAAGCATGGCTGAAATTTAATGTTTGCCTGAAGTATATGGAGATCTTTAATGTTCAGTTTTAGTTTTCATTTTTAAGATTTGAAATAGAAGAATTGTGGCACATGAATTAGCTTTGCATCAACTATATCCTTCTTTGAATGTCCATAAATTGTGTCTAAATTTCCCCAAGGTTTTTAAGTAAAGACTTGGAAATCAATTAATCAGAATAGCTGGATCAAATTAATTTTAGAATTTTTCTGCCCTACTTTGAGTTGGTGCTTTAAAATATTTCCATGAAGTATGACTGACGATACGATGAATGATTTCAGTTAATCTGAATAATTTGGATTATATTTTGGCTCTATTTCCTGTTTTCTTTTAAGCATTAACAAATAAGAGATTTAGAAGATAGCTGTGCAATCAATTTTAAGCCTATCCAGATATTAATAAATACTACATACTACACATGCTTTCAAATTCTCTTAGATTCTTCATTAGCTAGGGCAGATATGTCAAACCCTCAGGGTCACATGATATATCATGACTCCCCCCCTTTGCTAAAACCGCCGTAGGCGTAGCCAGTGCATAACACAACTGCCCCGCGGACTGCAAGTTTCACAGTCCTGAGCTAGGGAGTAAACCTAATGAAAAGTTTGCATGTTTTGATTTTTCTTCCCCTAGGTTCCTATATTCTAGAAGATGCAAATGTTAGAAAATAAGAACACTAACTAGATGTGTGTGTGTGTGCGTGCGTATGTGTTTGTTTTTTCCAGAAGGTTGTCAAGTGGGCCCCTGGAGCGAGTGGGCCGTTTGCAGCACAAATAACAAGACCTGTGGATTTAAGTGGGGTTTGGAAACGAGAACGAGGCAAATTGTAAAAAAGCCGGCAAAAGACACAATACCATGTCCCACCATTGCAGAGTCCAGAAGATGCAAAATGGCCTTGAGACACTGCCCAGGAGGTAAGGACACTAAATGTTCAAATGAACACGATAAGAACTTGTTTCTGAGTATAGCTGACCTTGCTTAACTATGTGTGTGTTTTCCTTTATTTATTTATTAAATCAAGTACTGAGGCTCCTTTTCTCTTAATGCACATATGCTGAAAACGCAGATTGTATCTGAAGAGGTACAACAAAGGAATGAAATGTTGAAACACTCTACATAGAATCTTGTTCTGTAGTAATGAAGGACAAGTTTTTGTTAATAGAGGTAGTCCTTGACATATAACAGTTCATTTAGTGAGACCTTTCAAAGTTACAACAATACTGGAAAAAGTGACTTATGACCGTTTTTCACACTTATGACCATTGCAGCATCCCATGGTCACGTGATCACAACAGAGATACTTGGCAACTGGCTCATATTTATGACGGTTGCAGTGTCCCAGGGTCATGTGATCAACCTTCTGATAATGGGGAAGCTAGATTCACTTAACAATCGGTTCCTAACTTAACAACTGTAACAATTCACTTAACAACCTGGGACAAGAAAGGTCTTAAATTGGGGAAAAACTCACTTAACAAATGTTTCATTTAGCAACATAAATTTTGGGTTCAGTTGTGGTTGTAACTCGAGGACTACCTGTAAACTGCAAGGCTTATTATAGCCCAAATCTATGTCTGTGTGATCAGAAGTACCATGAATTCAGTGACACTTGCTTCCAAGTAGTTGTGCACAGCAACTTTTCCCAAGATGGCGCCCACCAGATGGATGTCATTATACTTCTTCATAGCTTTGTTGATTTGGAAATGGATGATCCACAGGCCAACCCATCTGGCGAAACAGGAAAACTTACATAGTGTATTGCAGATCTAATTGGACAGCTTTTTAATGCAATATGATTTAATAGTCAGATGACATACTTTGTATCCCATTTGTGGTCAGGGATAGATTGCTCCTATATTTTGCTGCCTTCTATAATTAATTATGATTTGACTGGATTTTTTTAAAAAAAAACTTTATAAAATTAACCACCTCTTTTGCTCTTTGCTCATTCTTGTTAATTACAGAGGAAATATTCAGGGATAGAGAATTAAGAGGGAGAAGTATTTGTTAAAGATGAGGTTTATAAAAAAACTTCCTAATGTTCTTAATTTTATACACTCAGCAACATATAGTATAAGTATTAGTTTATGTAACCAAAGGCACTAATAAAGTGGGATGGATTAAACCAAAACCAGGAAATAACTAGGGATGGGGTCAACTGGGTGTGCGTTGTGACATATGCTTTCTATTTCGTTTTGTTTTGTTTATATTTCATTGGTACACTTTATGTGGTCTGCTTTAACACACTAGGACTCATTTATTTAGCTCCATGCAGGAGGAATGATTTTTCTTTGATCCTGTAACTGAGTAATCAGACATACTTGAATGTGGATTAAAATAGTTTATAGTATTCCTTTTGTTTTTATGCATGGTATTGGAAATGCCTTTTTTTTTTCATTTTATTATTCTCGGGAGCATCTTGTAGAATCACACTGGGAACCTGATATAGTCAACTATTAAATTTACTGATGGTTTTATAGATTTGTTTTCAGTAAAGACCTCTTTTCAGTTTAGTGCTAAGCAAACTTAAAAAAAAAATTCCTGGTATCTTCTTCTTTCTTCCCTATTTTTCAACTGGTTTGTCTTTCCTCTGACATGCAAACTAACGAGGGTGGTGTGTGAGCTCCATTGCCAACAACAGTGGAGAAAATAAAAATAGAAGGGAAGAGATCCTAAAAAGAAAGTGTGGAAGAGAGAATATTGTCCGGATTTGACTTAGTGGCTGTTCTATGACACAAAGTTCAAAACTTTTAACTGAGATTCACAGAGGTCATTTTGAAATATTTCAGGTCTTCTGGTATGCACCTAGCAGCCACGTTTAGCTTGATATGTTTTTTTTTGTATGCAGATAAAACACAAATAGGTCTCTCAGTCTGGATTTCTCTTAGTTGTAGATTTGCTTGATATGTTCTTTAGATATCATTTTTTTAAAACAAGGGAACACAGTTGATATGAATATTCATACTGATTTTGGATCTATTTCTCCTGTTGCTTGGATTTTTCAATGAAATTTTGCTTCATAAAACTTTTCACCTGTGGTATTCTGAAGTAATAATTTCTAGCCTTGTGTATTTGTCACCTTAAAATGAATTACTTGGATTAGTAATGTTTATTAATGAACCACACAACCCCACTGGTTAAAATAGCTACTGAAGCTATAAGGACAAGCTGATTAACAAGGAAGTCAAATGATGAAGTATTTCCCTTGTCCAACGTACAATTTGAGTTTTCAGTGCTAACAAAATATAATGTTTTCCTTGTTCTCTATTGAATCTGTATTATTCTGCAATATATTTTTATAATGTTACTTAACAACATATGACAGCTCTTTTTCCTTCTTTTGGTGGAACAAATGTTCATGAATATTTCAGCATAAAATCAAATCAATTATATTTATTTATTTATTGGAATTTGTCAAACAGAAATGAGAACAAGAAGAAGAGAATAAAATTTCAATGACAGAGAGCATAGGTATGCTAGTGCAGTTATGCACGCACCCTCTACTGACCACTTAAGTATGAAGTAAGGTCTACGGAAGTCAATTTGTGACTGAAACTGTGAAAATGTGTAGCTGAAATAACTTAATCAGGTAGGGCATTCCAGACTTTGACAATTCTTATTACAGAAATCTTATTTTTAAGATTTCAGTCAAGTCAAGTTTAGAACGAGTTACACTGAGTTTAAAGCAGTTGTTCATGCACATATCATTGCAATTAAAACAGAAAAAGTCATTTACAGGTAAAATATTACTACGTATAATTTTGCATGCAATACCTAGGTCTCACCGCAAGCAACGTAGTTCTAAACTACCAAACCGAGAATTTCGAGCCTAGTAGCATAGGGAATTTTATTGTGTACAGAAGAGCGCAAGACTTTTCTTGTGAAGTACTTCTGAACCCGCTCGATTGTACTGATGTCAGATATATGGTGGGGATTCTAAATAGTTGAACAATACTCTAAAATTGGTCTGTCGTAAGTTTTATAAGCTCTAATTAGAAATACAATGTTTCAAGAAAAAAAGCTTTGCAAAATTAAGGTTGCAACTGTTCATGCTTTTTTAGCAACCGTGTTACAGTGAGCTTTGGAGCATAAATCGTCAGAGATAAGTACACCTAGGTCCTTAACAAAGTGAGGGTTTTCTGCTAGATCAATGCCACCTAGCTTATATTTGACATTCTGATTACGTTTACCAATACTATGTAAGATAGAGCATTTATTAATTGAAATTTGAAGTTGCCAAATAGATGATCATTCAGACACAGTCGAGATCACTTTGCAAAACAACAGAATTATCTGTAGAATTGAATAATTTTACATCGTCGGCAAAAAGAATGCAATTGATTTTAAGCCAATCACATAAATCGTTGACATAGAGCATTGGGTCTCAACCTTCCTAATGCCACGACCCTTTAATACCATGTTATGGTGACCCCCAACCATAAAATTATTTTATGTTTTCCATATTTTTTTCAAAAATATGTGTTTTCCGATGATCTTAGGTGACCCCTGTGAAAGGGTTGTTTGACCCCCAAGGGGGTCCCGACCCACAGGTTGAGAACCGCTGATATAGAGCAAAAGAAAAGCATTTTTGTGGTCCTTTTTCTACACAGGACAATATTCCTGATCAGTGCTAGAAGACCCCTGAATGAGTTAGTTTGGATT
This sequence comes from Thamnophis sirtalis, assembly GCF_051295495.1. Taxonomy (NCBI): domain Eukaryota; kingdom Metazoa; phylum Chordata; class Lepidosauria; order Squamata; family Natricidae; genus Thamnophis; species Thamnophis sirtalis. The sequence continues at coordinate 120,521,047 of NW_028261382.1, forward strand.
ACATAATTAAACTTTTCTGAAGTTGGTTGTTTTTGGATGTATTCAACTTTCAATTTCTAGAGGACACTAAGTTGAAGGAAAACGTGTTATTTTTTCAACTGCTTTTTCAGTTGATTGAATTTTAAACATCTCCAGTCTTACATATTTTGGAATGGTGCCTCAAAAAATAGAGGAAAGCATGATAATTTGGTGATTTGTAATTAATATAATTAAATACTTCTTGAGGGACAGGCCATAATTCAAGTATTTTCTGCACTCATCAAGTAGGGGTTAAAAGTGGTTAATAAAATGAAAAATAGATTTCCAATTGCTCCAAACTTTTCCACACTGATGATTTTTGGATATCACCCAGAATTGGATTTTCTTGGGAAGGAAAACACTTTAATGAGATTAATAGCTTAGCTGTATTAATACTTCAGCTTTTACTGTTTTGAAAAATTTCAGCTTTTTTTGATTTAGAGTTAGCACAAACCCGTTTGCTTTTCCAATAGATGATTCTTTATGGTTTGGATTGGCCTTCTCTGTTTTTCAAGTGTGAAATATCATATTTAACTTGCTAATAAAACAGTAGAAGGATAAGCATCTGTTTTGTGGTAGCCTCTGTAGCAGTGGCCAGTTTATGCAATACTTCTGCCATCCAACTGAATATCAATTAGTCTCTTGGTTAGAGAATATGATGGAATGGTGACAGGCAGCAAGGGGAAACTTGAATTGCTTAATTTCCATTTTGTATCTTGTTTTTTCACATTAAAACATGTGGTCCAACCTGGGAAAGGTGACGTTGTAGAACAATGATGGCTAACCGTTTCCCCATTGAGTGCTAAAAGTGGAGGGAGCATGGTGGGGGTCATGCATGGGTGTGACTACACTCATAATGCTATGTGTGTGCTCCCCTTGCACGCGTGCACACACAACCACCCAAATGCATGCACAAACGAAAGAACTCCGCCCTACCCCTGCTTTTGGCATGGGATGGACCTGTTTTTCACCCTCCCCATAGGTAAAGAACTGAGGAGAGAAAGCACTCATACTAAAGGTACTAAAAAGATGGGTAGGTGGCTGGTAGTATATGATCTTCAAATCACTGAATTAGAAGTATCAGAAGATTACAGAAGAGTTAATGTTTCCATTTCAAAAAAGGAAAAGAAAAAACCGTAGCCAACCCCCCCCCCCACACACACATACACAAAGGAATAAAACTGCAGACTGGTAAATATCTGACAGGGATGCAGTGGCTAAGACGCTGAGCCTGTTGATCAGAAAGGTTAGCAGTTCAGTGGTTTGAATCCCTAGTGCCGCGTAACGTAGTGAGTTCGCATTACTTGTCCCAGCTTCTGCCAACCTAGCAGTTCGAAAGCATGTAAAAATGCAAGTAGAAGAATAGGGAACACTTTGGTGGGAAGGTAACAGTATTCTGTGCTCCTTCTGCATTTAGTCAAGGTGGCGCAGTGGTTAAATGCAGCACTGCAGGCTACTGCTAGATCAGCAGGTCAGCGGTTCAAATCTCACCGGCTCAGGGTTGACTCAGCCTTCCATCCTTCCGAGGTGGGTAAAATGAGGACCCAGATTGTTGGGGGCAATATGCTGACTCTCTGTAAACCGCTTAGAGAGGCCTGAAAGGCCTATGAAGCGGTATATAAGTCTATTGCTATTGCTATTGCTATTGCTAGTCATACGGGCCAATGACCACAGAGACATCTTCAGACAATGCTTGCTCTTCGGCTTTGAAATGGAGATGAGCACCACCCCCTAGAGTCGGGAACGACTAGCACATATGTACGAGGGGAACCTTTAGCTTTACCTTTAAGAATCTGAGAAAACCTTGGAAAAAGAATTCTTGCAAACACATTGAAAGAAACAAGGTGATTGTTAGAATCCAGGATAAATTTATCATGGCAGACAAATCTTACTGAACTATCTCTTTTTAAAATATATTTAGTAGTCCAAAGGAACATTGTAGATGTGGTTTACTTAGATTTCAAGATGTTTGATAAAGTTTGACTATAGCCTCCTCATAAAATCAAACAGTTTTATCAAATCTGATGGTCATAGCTGATGGAACAACTGTATACAGCACTTGTTCTTAATAATTCTGTGTCCACATGGAAGGAAAAATCCTGCATCTTGGATCTAGCATTCTTCAACTTATTCAACAATGACTTAGATGGGGGTTTAGAATAGATGCTCAACAAGTTTGCAGATAACCCACAGCTGGGCAGAGGTGCTAGTACCTAAGAAGACTATTAGTAAGTTTGAATATTGGAATTTATTCAATAAAGTGCAGTTTAATTGGAGAAATGTAGGCATCTGTGTTTGGATAGGAAGAATCAAATGTGTGGAAACAAGATAGGTGTTACCTGGTTTTGCTCTAGTGTATGTGAGAATGATTTAGGAGTAATGGAAGGTTACAAATAACACATGAACATATTGGCTGCCACATTCCAGTAGACAGTTATTAGATCAAAAAGGAAACAAAGATGGATTAGAGTGATAGACCATAAATTTTCATCTCAAAATCATAGCTGATTTCATAAGAGCTTCATATAAATTTTTGACAAAGTAGAATTCTGGGGGGTTATACATCATCTTCTATCACTGTCCTCCGTATCCAGTTGGATAAGAAGGAGTTGAGTCACTGGGAGAACAGCTTCATCACCCAGCTGGGAGCTGACATCCTTGTAAAAGTGTGTCATAAGCACAGTAACGAAAGCATTTCAAAAATTTGAGCAAGAATATTATCTATGTCAAAGTGCAAGTCATCCATCAGGTAGTCAAGCCAATTTCACCAATCCCTTTTTCAAAGTTCTCTAGCCCTTTTTTCATACTCCTTCCCTGCATTCCTTCAGTGCATGAAGAGTAATGAGAGCTTTTCCCCCAAACTCTGTGCATGGGGCAGATTGACACAGAGAGCTCTAGGTTCCTCAAGCTGAACATGCCTAGAACCTGTCCTGGGACAAGACATTTTTGTGGGTTTTCTTTTTGCCTTTTCTTTTGTTTCAGAGGTCTTTTATTGTGTCTTTAGGATTACAAGCAAAATTTGTTCACAAGTTTGTACATCAACTTGGACTCTTTACAACAAAGAATAGCTAAGTATACTTAACTGTAAATACCAGGACCAGTTGCTGCATGCAGATGATTGATGTGTTGTAGGAACATGAATAACATGATTCATGATCACCAGGAACGTTCCATGCAGTTGCATGTTCTCTCATATGAAGAATCCATAAATTTAATAAGAAGCACTGACAACTCATCGAATGCATTAAAATTTCTTTGAATAGAACTCAACTCCCGGGGACCACAACTCAACTCCCGGGGACCTTGCAATCTTGTTGGCAGCAATAGGAAAATAGCAGTAGCAATAGCAATAGCAGTTAGACTTATATACCACTTCATAGGGCTTTCAGCCCTCTCTAAGTGGTTTACAGAGTCAGCATATTGCCCCCAACAATCCGGGTCCTCATTTTACCCAACTCGAAGGATGGAAGGCTGAGTCAACCCTGAGCCGGTGAGATTTGAACCGCAGAACTGCAGTCAACTGAAGTAGCCTGCAGTGCTGCACTCTAACCACTGCGCCACCTCGGCTCAATGTTTATTTTTATGGCATGCTTTTTCAACTTCCTAATCTAGCTTGGGGATTTCCTGGTGCATCCATCCATGTTCCAGATCATCCCTGTTGAAGTAGCCAGGGACAGGTAGCTGCTGCAACATGTTGATGTCTCAAATGCACTGTAAAAAAAAAAAGAGCTTGTCTATAACAATAGCAGTGGCTATCAAAGGAAGATTCTTAGTTTGTTACTGAGTAAATTTTTGACTCAATTTTAGAGAAATCTGCTTTAAAAAAATGGGAAAAGATTAATAGCCCCAATGACTGCTTTGGGTCTTGTCAATAACTTTGTCCCTGGACAACTAGGTTTTTAAAGTAATCATATTTGTGCTTTGCTCAGGCATCACCAATCTTCACAAAAGTGATCTCAATCCTAAGCATACAACGTTTTCAATTAGTAACATTGCAATTTCTAAACAAGATTATTTAATTTGTTCATATTTTTACCTGCCCATATTTTTTTTCAGAATAGATAACCTTCTCACTCTTTTTAATAATACTTATAGCATTCTTTTAGAAGTCTAAATAAACCTACTGTGAAAAATGCCAACTATCTCTGCCACATAGTAACTCGAAATGGCAATCATTTTTTATGAAAAGCAAAGCAATATAAGTTTTGTAGATGTAGTAATATAAATACTTCTCAGTCCTGAGAGTCACCAGCTGAATTTGAAATGAATGAGTTGCCTACTAAGAATGTGGCCATCTGGCAATTTGAGATTGGTCCTAAAAAGCACTATTGATATCTAGAGTCTTTAGTAAGTGAGACTGTGGTTTTAGAATTTAAATCTTGCACAGTCTTCATAAAAATTGTAGTTTGCTCTATGATAGGTTGTCCAGCCTGTGGGCCACATGAAGCCCTGGACTTTTAATAATGTGGCCTCACAAGATTATTATTTTTTAACATCATTATATGTCCTTATATACATTAGCTATACTGTGTATTTTATATGTGGACAAGAAACATTCCTCTTCACTCATGTGGCTTATGCAAGCCAAAAGGTTGGACATGGCTGGTCTATGAACTTTTTTGCAGGTAATATTGCTAGACTTCAGGTTAGGGGCTGAAGAATATGTGCCCCAAACCCTAATCGGTTCTGTAGTCATACAGAATATTGATAGGACAAAGTCCATTCATACTTCATCTTTGTTAGCTCGTATTCTAATAAAAATTCTGTTTTCTGTTTCTGTTTCTAATAATTGAAAAATAACTGAGAATCTTGTTAAATTCTAGAAAAGGATTATAATTTGTTTGTTTGCTTGTTTGCATTTATTAGCTACCCAGCTCCAGGATTCCCATATACTTTGACCAAAGGAAACAACCATTTCCTTTATGCCCTTAATCTCCTACATATTTAAAACCTCTCAGGTTTATACAGCTATAGTTATTTAAAATGCAGATTTGACATTTGGAATGATTGCTTCTGACATTAAGGATTCCTTTCTGTTTTTAATTTTGCTCTTAATGGGTTCAAATTTCTACACAAAACTGAAAGAGGATTGTTTTTACAAATAACACTGTGCACAAAAATCTGCTCACTACAATTTTGCAAAAATGTACATTGTTACAAGCATTTCCCCAAATGTAAACTTCATTGCATCTTATTTTCACTACATAATACATCTATGTATATCTTACCTAAACTATGTATCTTTATACTTTGTTTAAATTGCTTCATGAAACTGGAAGTAATGCAAATTTTAAAATCAACTGTTCGATTTTCACACATTATTCAAAGCATGAGATTTGAACATTTGAATTAAAATGTGAATTAGAAGATGTTCTCCCCATATCCAGAATGAAATTATTTCTCTTGATGTGGGTATAGGACTGCTCAGTGTCTTAATAGTACATTGCATCTTATTAGCATGGTTTCAATTTATTTGATGAAGTTGGATATCAAATCAAATCAAAATCTCCGTCTGGTATGCAAATGGTACTCTATAACTATATCCTGAGATAACATTTTCCTGCCAATGGAGGCAGATTTTGCTTAGGTTTTGTTGGGAAAGAAATGCTTGTGTACTCAAAATTTTTTAAAAAACCGCACCTCTTAGCTTGATCTTATCTGCTAGAACAGGAAAATGACAATGAGAGGAATATGGATTTAAGGCTTCATAATCCCTTCATTATCTCTCCTTGCTTGCAAACCTCTGTTAATTGGATTATCTGATTTAAGACCATGCAACTATACATCAAGTATCAATTGCTTCATGAATAAGTTCTCAGTTATTTATCTATGTTAATTAATAATTTCATGGCATATCATATAGAATGGAAAGGTTCTAAGGTATCTCGATAATGTGCATGACATCAAGCAAGTACTTGCAATTATTTCTTATTTTGCTGTTTACAGGCTGAAAGAATGTGGTTAAGGACTCTTGAATTTCAATAATTTATCTAGAAGATAGAGTTCATTTTTTTTCTAACTATGTAGGTATTTGCCTATGGGGAACCACTTGCTTATGAAAAGTTCTATTTAAGATAATCTTTGCTTTGTAATAGTTGATTGAATTATAATATATAAGATATTAGAACCAACACCCCCCGCAAAAACCCGTCCTTTCAGTTATGGCCAAACACAAGTGAACCTATCAATTTTAACTTTGTTCAATTTCTCATTTTGCCATTTTGAAGTGTGCTTCAATCTGGGTCCTCACCTCATCTTATCAGTGTGTGTGTGGGGGGGGGGAGAGGAAACGCTGGGGAAAAAATCCCATATCCATAATTATATCTGTCCCCTAATATTATTATTTTTTAAAATATAGGTAGTCCTTGACTTAGGACAGTTGTGGGTTGTAGGCGATACGCCCCAGTATGGGCATACTGGTGCCTGCCGGGACCACCTGCCCGCCCTCCTTATCTGTATTTGAAATCTTCGGCACTTCCGCGCATGCACACAGAGCATACAGTGCCTGTGCGACACTCTGCTGAGCAGCTGGAGTGTCGTGGAGGTGTCGCAGGAGGTAAGGATGCATGTGCATGCTGTGTGCATTCATGTGGTGGATGCTGAGCCCCGTTGCACCATACTGGTTGCAACAGGATCCGGAACCCATCACTGACTTAGGACCACAATTGGGGCCAAAATTTCCATTGCTAAACAAGAGAGTTTTGCCTCATTTTACAACCTCTCTTACCACAGTTTGTTAAGTGCAATTGTTAAGGTAGTAACATGCTTGATAAGTGAATCTGGCTTCCCCATGGACTTTTCTTCTCAGAAGGTTGTAAAAGGTGATCACATGATTCCGGGACATTGCAATCGTCACAAATATATGCCAGTTGCAAGTGTGCAAATTTTGATCATATATACGTTGAGAACTACCTATACATGTTTCTTCATGTACATATGTTGTCCAATTTCTGTACAACATATTACATTTTTGTGCATGTTTCCTTTGTAAAACATATTTCTTTAATAACTTCACCAATATTTGAACAATTTCCAATGAATTCACCAGTAGCCTCAAGACCATTGGAAATGTTTCTTCTCCATTCTTAATTATGCTCACAAAACTATGTAGGATTCCTGTATGTTTATATATAGGGGGTTTCATATAATAAAGAACTGTTATCTTATCCCCATACCCTTGCTTTTCCTCATTGTTTCTCCCAAATAATCCTAATTTTGCACATTTGATTTTGTTAAATTACCTTTGCCCAGAAAGTAGACAACAAACCAATGAGCAGAGGTACTGGTGAGAATTAACAGTCAAACCAGAAGGCAGATTTAAGAGAAAAGCCAGAATTCAAAAGCAAAGAAAAATCAAGAATTTGAGGGCACACCAAAAAAAACACCTTACTGCTTGAGCAAAAGTCAAATTAAGCGTTGTGGTGAAAAATACCCTCACTCCAAGAAAGTCAACAGTTGCAATATGCGAAACTAAAGAGCATCACAATTGAGAGGGAAATTGCAAAAATTGGATGTGGATGTAGTTGAAGGGATCATTTTTGCAAATCATTTCATAATTCAAGAATTAAAGGGGTATGCAAAGTACATGTTGAATCATAAGGAAGCAATTTGCTCTTGCTAACAAAAGAGGATAAATTATGTTGCATTATCAATTGTGCTTTGCTGTTACCAATTTCTAGGGGGGAGCGGCAAAACATTATTTCCATAAGGAAGCCAAACTTCTTCAATGTATTCCATTATCAGAAAATGTATCTGGCACTTGATCTTTCGTGAATAATACTGAAGCAGATCATTTGCAAGACGTTGATGATAATGTTGTCCAGTGAGCCATTTACAGGGAGGGAAAAGAGTCCATTTTGAATTTTTTTCCCTGAGGAAATATATTTATTTAAAAACATAAACTCTTGCCACAGTGGAGAGCAGAAACCATGGACAGAATGAAGTCCTATTTCTCCTGCATCCCCAGGCCTAAATCAGCTCCAGATGGTTGGGAGACCTATAGCAGATGTAAGGCATATGCAAAAGCTGGAAGGGGGAATAAGGGGGAACCCCACTGACTTAAGTGGAAATCCGTAGCATTGGCTGTAGCTTTAGGTTTCATCCTGCATTTGCACTGATTTCTCCATTGTGTGTTTGTATGCCTTTTCTTCTCTCATTGTATTCTTATTAATGTTAAGTCAACCAATCCAAGGAACTTATTATTATGTAGGATAAACTTATAAATAAAGAAGAAAGGAACGATAGTCTCCAACAAATATCTCCTTCCAAAGGACAGCAATTTCCTACCTAAGAAAGAGCAATTTTTTTTATAGAATCTAAGAATCAGAATGAGCTTATTTAAGCTTCTAGGAATCCAGATTAACACTTTCCTCGTGGATAGTCATCCCCTGCTTAAAGATATCCAGTGAAGCAGTGGTGGGTTGCTCTTACTGTCACTACTGTGTCACTATGATGATCGTGCGCTTTCACATTCTGTTTGCACATGCACCTGACTTGCGTTGTGTGTGTATGTGCAATCCACCACCTCTGTGACAACCAGCTGATTGTTGGGGTTTGCTCAGGCATTGCATGCTGTGCGTGCATGCATAATTTGCCATTTGCCATAAAAACAAGTATCGAACATGGATGGGCCAAAAGAGCCACCATACTGGTACGTTCTCAGCTGCTCTAATGTTACGGTCATACCAGGCCGAACCTGCAGCAACCCACCTTTGCAGTGAAGGGTAATAATAGTCCTCACTTAACAGCCACTCATTCAGCAATGGTTTGCATTGATGACAGCGCTGAACAAGTGGTACATATTACCAATCCTTGTGTTTACAGGAGTTTGCAGCACTCCCTGTGTTCACATGATCACAGTCTGGGTGTGCGGAGACTGGCTCACGATTACAACTTTGCAGCATCCCACGATCACATGATTGTCACGTGTGACCTTCCCTCTCGGCTTGCAACAAACAAAGTCGGTGGGGAAGCCAGCAGGAGGTTGCAAATGGAAAACATGTGACACCTTTCTGCTATTTGAATTGGGGATGGGATAGTAAGCCTGACTTGTGCAGTGTGAATGAGAAATATGTTCAGTTAGTGACTATGCACTGTGTATTATACATTGCTTGGCGGTTTCTTAGTTGTTTTTTTTAAATATTGTTAGTCACCCAGAGTAATGAAATGTGTTGGGCAGCCATAGGCTTAAATAAACATATAATTAAATATTTGTATTTAATCTCATAAAGGATAAAACAATATAGGTAACTAGAAAAGTGAGCTAATTGCAGACTTTTTTCTCTCTTTTTAAGGCATTTGTATAAGGCTAGTCTTTGTGTTGTTCCCTTTTTAAGTATCATTCAGAACAGTCCAAATATCATCTTTATGTTCTTGCTGGAGTTTCTGAAGGCCCCTGTAGCCAATAACAGAGCTCAGTTATCAGCTACAGAGGCCTTCCTGAAGGCTCTGATAGTGAAACAGAGGCCAGGGACATCAATCTGGACCTCATTTCTTGGCTGCAGAGGCCTTTCCTGAAGGCTTCTGATTGCAAAATGAGGCTGGGGGGAGGGTGTGCCACGCGCATGAATACTGAGACCATTTCTTGACTGCAGAGGCCTTTCCTGAAGGCTTCTGACAGCAAAACAGAAGCTGAGGGCACCACATACAAGCAAGTCACTGCAGAAGAAGTGGACTGGCAAGGCAAGGCAAGTGTCAGGTGTGTGAGGCCTAGCTGCAACTGTCCAAAAGTAAGTAATAAGGCAGCTCCACCCCCAACCCCACCCTAGCTTAATTTTTACCTGTGCACCTTGCCCCATCCCATGCACCCCAGAGTGGGCAGGGTCTTAACTAGGGCTTATTTTGGGGGTAGGGTTTATATTGGGTGCACGAGTAAAAATCAGCCAGGGATTACTTTTTGAGATAGGTCTTGTTTTCGAGAAAATACAGTAGTATTATTTTTATTTTCATTTCTTAATGAAAAATTCTTGCAGTTGTCCCGAACCAAAGTTAGATCTGTCTCTGGCCAATTATACCTGTGAAGAACTTGGTAAAAAGCAGATGTTGCTAATCCATAATGACATCTTCCTTCTTTTATAGTAAACCTGGTGATTAGACTTCTATCTATCAGTAATTACTTTTTCAATGTAATTGTATAGGTATGCTCAAATGCCTTCATTTTTTAAATCACACAGTATTGGCACAATGTCCAGCAGCAACTCAAAGGCTTAATACAGGAATATTATGAGTTATCATCTTTGCAACATTTACTTAACAATGACATCTATTTTAGAATAATACATTTTCCAAGCAAAATCACTAAGATGTCTTGGGTATGTATAAGATTTTGCTGCATAATAAGATGTCTGATACTTCACTGAATCAGCCTGTTTTCTTTTAATGCAGTCATGTTAGCAAAAGTGCAGTGAGTTACTGATCTTTAATGATGTTAAGAATCTGTGTTGGAAAATTCATCCATGATATGAGAACAAAAGAGCAACGATTTTTCACTGTGCGAAACATAATATACAATCATGCATATGCTACCTCGATAAACAGATGCAGTAACCTTTCTGGATTTATAGAAAGAAAAGATGCGCTTTGTATAAGTTTTATTTAATGGTACACGGTGTGCATAAACTAAAATGCCATGGAATTTATTTACCATAAGATATATCTTCTTCCTTTGCTTTTCCCCCATGAAATAAAAAGCTGGCTCTATACTGTAATATTTCAAAAGGCTTCCACTAACAAAATAGCCTATTGATTTCAGTCAGGGTAGGACCTGGCCTGGACTTAGTCCTAGAACAGCCTTTCCCAACTGACCGCTAGAGGTGGGGAGGGGGGGTGGAGAGAAGGGATGTTTTTGCATACTCTCCCGCTGCTTGTGTGGCCCAGTTCCCAATGGGTTGTGGCACACTATTAGGCTGCTGATTGGGGATTGGGGATCCCTGCTCTATATTTTAAAATTCTCATTCATCAAATCAGACGAATCCTCTGATTCATCCAGTCCAGTGTCTTAAATGTAGCTTTTATGTCATGAAATGTTCACTTTCCCTTCCAGTAAGTGGCAGGAGCACAGTAGATGACTCAAAAGTATGGAAGGTCTACACAGATTTGATCCACAAATAAAAACAAAAGGGGAAAAAGTAGTAACATATTTGTGGCAAACAAAGTGTTTTACTCCCCTAAAATGCTGTAGATCGGGCTCCTTAATAAGATTGACTTTCTAGCGTATCGATAAGCTGTCATTTGGAAACCAAAGCAAAGACTGATCAGATGCATTTTGTATCTTTTTACTGGAATAGCTGAAAGTTCTTTCAATTTGTAAACTCCAACAACAGCAAAAAAAGAACAAAAAAAAAAAAAAAGAAAGATCCGAATTTGGTTCTTTCCATTAACGTTGTCACAATTTCTCTTCCAAGCAAAATACCTTTGTAGAAGAAGCTAGACTCTTTTCACAGTGATTGCAATATATTGCATTTTAATATATATAATTTAGTATGACGTATTGCACTCTCCAGGGTAAGGAGGGAACCGAAGATGGAATTTCTGAGAACCCAGTATGGAGTCAGGCTCGGCTGGGCAGCTCAAAAGTGTTGAGGTATCCAGTTGCAAGGTTTTGGCTGGTGCAGCAGTAGGGCGCTAATGGAAGTGGTTACTTTATGGAGTGTCAGATTTATTATGAACTTGCTCGAAGGAGTTCAAGCTAGGGGCATGACTTCCAGACCTACATGCTGTAGGAAAGTTTGCCAAATAGACTCATGATGTCTAATTTTTCAGTGCAAATCAATGAACAGATTCAGGGTGGCTATTAGCTCAAAGAGAGAACCCAGTTTGTTATAATAAATGATCAACTTTTAAAAGTGCATCTCTCTATAAAAAAAAAGCATTTAAAAAATAAAGATAAATGCTTGCTGTTCAGTGCAGTGGTCATGCCATTCAGCACCATGCACTGCAAAGGTGGGTTCCTAGTGGTTCGGTGGAACCGGTAGTGGAAATGGCGACTGACTCTCTGAATCAGTAGGGACGCCATGCTCGCCACGCCCCAGAACTGGTTCCCTGGTCACCACGACATCTTTTTTTGACCTTTTAAAGTGTTCTGCATATGCGTAGACCTATTTATAGGCAACTGCGCGTGTGTATTGAGCATGCATAAGGCACGCACGCAAGCGAAGCACACGTGCACAAAATGGCACACACACTGAACTGGCAGTGATGCCTTGGCACGGTGGGCAGAGACAAAATGTTGATCCACTTTTTCCTCTAATATTTGTTGTCATTGCAGTTTGAAGAGCTGCCAATTAATTGATGATCGTAAGACTGATTTCCCCCCCAATATTCCAGCTATGTTTGAATCTTAGATGTTAATAAATATGTTTGGATTTTAACTTTAAAAAAAAAAATTAAATGATTACTATTTAAGGAATATATGCAATGGAAAATAGCCAATGCAGTGAAACTCAGCTGCATAAAAATAACACATACATGACCAGCAATTTGTCTATTATATTTATTTATAAATAATTATTTATTATTTATTAATAAATATAATATATAATATTTTGAAATAACTAATGTTTTAATATTACAAAAAGTGGCAAAAATGGAATGGCATATGCTGTGCACAAAGAAAGCCACAAATTCAGTTGCTCTTAAAATGGTCAGTAAACTGAATGTCAAGGAAGTGCTTCAATCCAATATCTTAAAAAGCTGTATCCAGTCAGAATGTCTATCCCTGATGAAGTAATCTGAATTTTTATAAGGCCACATTATGTAGGCCTCATTCTGTAGTTTAAGAAGATGTTGATTATCTTGTTAATAGTACGAAATCACTCAAAACATTTTGATATGAGTGGAACAGTTCTATATATACAGAAAGAGCATAGAATATATCATGAAGGAAATCTACAGTTTTGTTTTTGCCTCAAATATGTTCTGAGGATAAAATCTTAACACATTTTCTTTCAGAATTTGCATATATCTCTTTTAAAATACCCCCATTTTTATGATAACTGGCTGGAGCTAAGTGTTTACTAGCTGGATGCCATTCCTGATGCCACAATGAATTTGCAGCAGTTTTTTTTCTTTGCACCCTAGGAGAGAAAAATCTGCCACTACCTAGTATTGAACTCTCAACCTTCTGAGTGGGAGGCGAGCATTTTCACCACTAGGCCACTGCGTCACTCAACACAAGAATCTCTTTATGGGTTAATAAACACTCCTCCGCCTTTCTTCATATCAGAAAGAAAACAGAAACTTTCTGGATCATTCTAAACAAGAGTGGTCTATAATAAGAGTCGGAACTTTTGGTTTTTTTAATCATCTACATTCAAAGATAAAATCTAAAGGTTACTTGATACACAAGAATGAATCATATAATGTGACATATAGAAAACTGATGGCAGAACAAGACACATCTAGTCTGCCCTTTGGGTTTTGTATTTATTTTGGTTTTCTTCTTTATTTATTATTTTTAACTGTTAGTTTTTATTTATTTAATATTTTATTTTTTATTTAGTTTAAATTTCATTGGACAATGGACATGTGTCTATCCCAAGCACAGTTAAACTCAATTACTGATGATTGATGCACTACCTCCATTGGAAGTTGGTTCCACCCTTCCACTATTCTTTCTGTGAAATAACATTTCCTAACTTTGGAACTCCTGTGAGTTTCGTCCTGTCCAATCACATTATTTAAGAAGCATGGAACCTGGCAATAGTAAGAATATAAATGATTATATAAATGATTACGGAGTGTAGAGCTGGTCTCTGACAGAAAGCCACTTGAAAAAACTAGAAGCATTTGAAATGTGGATTTACAGGTAGCTGTTATGTTTAAATTGGCTTGACAAAACCAGAAATGAGAAGGTGATAAGCTGCCTGGGAAAGCCAAGGAAAATCATCAAAACCATAAACAAAGCAAAAGTTAGAATATTTTGGACATGTGATGTGACATACGGCATAATTCACTTAATTCTCTGAGTAAAGATTTAAATAAATGAGAACCAGGCAGAAGAAGGACATCATGGCTTTAAATCTAAGGGACTGGTTTGCATAAAACTCAACAGCACTTTTTTGTGCAGCTGTTGATAAAAATAGGATCGCCAACATGATCACCAACATCCCATGATGGATGTGGCACAACAAGAAGATGATATTCAATAAGTTAAATGAGGTTTAGAAGAATTTCAGGATGTGCATCCTATCAACTCTATTTTTTCCTCAATGGGGAAGAATGCAATGTGATGGTAGAAAAATAAGATCATTTCCTGCATGTGTCATTTTGCTGCCTGCTCCTCACTTTTGATGCACTTTTCTCCCTTCTGAGCAAGTGTGAGTCAACTCAATATTGGTGGAAATAATAGGAAATTTGCAAAGTTGAACTGAATGTGAAAGATGTGAACAACGAGGGTAACATTTTAGGGAGCTGTCACGTCAATGGTGCTATTACACAGATCAAACTGGTAGAGTTTGGTTACGAATGGAAGAAAAAGAGATACTGTCTTTAATCAGTACTGCCTGAATGGAGGCTTTTGGCCAAGTGGCATGCGCTTCTTAGGAAAGATATAAAAGGCAAGATGGCACATCAGGTATCAAGGAGATTTTCTTGGCCTAAATAGCAAAAAAAAAAAAAAAAAAAGATGATTGGAGCAGGGCAGTATTTGCAGAACCTATTGGCACCAGGCAGCTGCTCTTCTGGTTTCTGGCATGCACATGCGTACTGGCCGCGAAATCCAGATGGTTGGTGCACATGTGCATGCCAGAAGCTGGAAGAGCAGCTGCCCCGTGCACATGCACACATTGGGAAGATGATTGTCCAGTTTCCGGCATGCCGGTCAGCTGGTCTTTGTGCATGCATGAGTGCCAGAAACCAGAAGACCAGGTAGCCGGTCCACATGTGTATGTACACCAGGTAGCTACTTTTCCAGTTACCCGTGAAGACCAGTTCGCTGATGCGCTGGAACCCAGAAAAGCCACGGGCAACAGCTCGCATGCCTGGAGAGATGGCTCTGCATGCCACTTCCGGCATACATTCTATAGGTTCATCATCATGGAAGTAGGGAGGCTCATAAAGTTTTGTAATAAAAAGGTCTAATGGGAAAAACATCACAAAGGCTTCATAAAAAGAAAGCATGGGGTCTACCAGAAACAGGTATCAACAACCTGATATCATGTGGCAAGTAATCATGTGGCAAGCAATCAGTTCAATTTAACAAAAACCTACACATGAATGGTTGCAGGAACTGGGTATGTCTAGTTTAATGAAAAGAAGGACTAGGGGAGACATGATAGTGTTCCAATATCTCAGGGGTTGCCACAAAGAAGAGGGAGTCAAACTATTCTACAAAGCACCTAAAGGTAGAAAAAGAAGCAATGTGTGGAAACTAATCAAGGAGAGAAGCAACTTAGAATTGAGGAGAAATTTCCTGACAGTTAGTACAATTAATCAGTGAAACAGAAGTTGCCTCCAGAAGTTGTGAATGTCCCAACCCTGGAAGTCATTAAGAAGATGTTGGATAGCCATTTGTCTAGAATGGTATAGGGTTTCCTGCCTAGGCAGGGGGTTGGACTAGAAGACCTCCAAGGTCCCTTCCAACTCTACTATTGTATTGTTTTCCATTTTTATTATTTACTTCAAACTAGGATTCAGGTCATCCCTAAACTGTTCGATTTGAACATTAATTCTTGGGAAATGAACAAAAAATATTGGAAAGAATTCTGTCTCAGTGTCAGTCTGTTAGATTGCTCAATAAGATTAGAAATCTACAATGGATGATGGATAATTTATTAATGGGAACTAAGACAGGTAAAAGATAGCAAGATTTAATGTCTCTATTATTATTTTTTGTTAGAAAGAGATATTCTGAACTTTGATCAGTGATATCTTCCAGGTAAAGGAAGAAGTAGTTAAAAATATTGAGTAAAGAATAAAATGCTGCAGTTGTCTCCAAGAATAAAAATTATCTGCTACAATAGAGTCTAGTTCCAAACAGAAAGATGACAATATTCTTCCCCCAAAATGTCTTGCATTCCCTCAAAATGCAAGACAAAGATATTTTAAAAACGTATGTCTCCCAAAGCCTGTAACTTTGGGGAAATTATTTACAATAAAAGTGTAGAGTAAAGATAGCTGTAGATTTTAAAAATGAGGTCCAGCTTGGTGAATTGGTTAGGGAGTTAGATTATTAGTCAGGAGACAGGGAGTTATAATCCTACTTTAGATACAAAGTAAGCTGGTTGACCTTGGGCCAATTGTTGACCTTGCTCTTAGCCCTAGGAAGCAAGCAACGACAAGTGTCTTCTGAAATCTTGCCAAGAAAACTGCGGGTACATTACTGCAGTTGTCAACACTGACCTGAAGGCAAAAGAAAAAAAAAAGTTGTATATGAAAATCAGACAGGCCAGAATCACTTCCAATACTCACCAAAACCAAAAGAATTTTTAGAATTTAGAATTTTATTAGAATTTGTAGGCCGCCCTTTTCCCTGAGGGGACTCAGGGCGGCTCACACAAAAACTGGGAAAGGGGAATACAGACATTAGGACAAAACATGTAATAAAATAGCAAGCAACATACACTCATCATTCGGGCGGGTAACTATCCTATCCCCAGGCCTGACGGGCGAGCCAGTTCTTCAAGGCTATGCGGAAGGCCTGGACGGTGGAGAGGGTACGAATCTCCACGGGGAGCTCGTTCCAAAGGGTCGGGGCTACTGCTGAGAAGGCCCTCCTCCTTGTAGTTGCCAGCCGACACTGGCTGGCCGATGGAATACGGAGGAGGCCTAATCTATGAGATCTTATCGGTCGTAGGGATGTAATTGGCAGAAGGCGGTCTCTCAAGTATCCAGATCCACTGCCATGTAGGGCTTTATGGGTGATTAATAGCACCTTGAAGCGCATCCGGAGATCAACAGGTAGCCAGCGCAGCTCGCGGAGGATAGGTGTTATGCGGGTGAATCGGGGTGCACCCGCAATCACTCGCGCGGCCGCATTCTGCACTAGCTGAAGTCGCCGGATGCTCCTCAAGGGCAGCCCCATGTAGAGCACATTGCAGTATTCCAGCCTAGAGGTCACAAGGGCCCGAGTGACTGTTGTGAGAGCCTCCCGATTCAGGTAGGGTCGCAACTGGCGCACCAGGCGAACCTGGGCGAATGCCCCCCTGGTCACAGCCGTTAAGTGGTGGTCAAATGACAGCTGTGGATCCAGGAGGACTCCCAAGTTGCGAACCCTCTCTGAGGGGTATAAAATTTGACCCCCCAGCCTGAGTGGTGGAATAATAGCCAAATCTTTGGGAGGGAAACACAACAGCCACTCGGTCTTTTCTGGGTTGAGCACAAGCTTGTTCACCCTCATCCAGTCCATAACGGCCTCAAGACCCCGGCTCATCACGTCTACCGCTTCATTGAGTTGGCACGGGGCGGACAGATACAATTGAGTATCGTCCGCATATTGATGGTATCTAATCCCGTGCCTGCGGATGATCTCTCCCAGCGGTTTCATGTAGATGTTGAATAGTAGGGGGGATAAGACCGAACCCTGAGGCACCCCATAATTTAGGGGCCTAGGGGACGATCTCTGCCCCCCCACTAACACCGACTGCGACCTGTCCGAGAGGTAGGAGGAGAACCACCGTAACACGGTGCCTCCCACTCCCACCTCCCGCAGTCGTCGCAGAAGGATACCATGGTCGATGGTATCGAAAGCCGCTGAGAGGTCAAGGAGGACCAGGATGGAGGAACGTCCTTCATCTCTGGCTCTCCAGAGATCATCCATCAATGCGACCAAAGCGGTTTCTGTGCTGTAACCGGGCCTGAAGCCTGACTGGAAGGGGTCTAGGTAGTTTGCTTCCTCCAAGGACCGTTGGAGCTGGAAGGCCACCACCTTCTCAACAACCTTCCCCAGGAAGGGAAGGTTGGAGACTGGACGATAGCTATTAAGAACAGCTGGATCCAAGGATGGTTTCTTCAGGAGGGGTCTCACCACCGCCGCTTTCAGTGCGGCGGGGAAGTTCCCCTCCCGAAGGGAGGCGGTCACAACCGCCTGGATCCAGCCTCGTGTCACCTCACTGCAGTTAGTAACCAGCCATGAGGGACACGGATCCAGAACGCAGGTGGAAGTACTTACAGCTCTCATGGCCTTGTCCACATCCCCGGGGGTAACGTCTTGAAACTCAACCCAGAGCTGTTCTACTTGGTCCCCCTGCGCCTCGGCTGGAACTGCGGGGGTGGAGTCCAAGTCCGACCGAAACCGAGCAATCTTGTCCGCTAAGAATTGGGCATATTCTTCAGCTCTGCCCTGCAAGGGTTCCCCCGCCTCCCTTTTGTTCAATAGGGAGCGGGTTATCCTAAACAGGGCGGCTGGGCGAGACTCAGCGGATGCTACCAGGGTGGCTATGTGCGATCTTTTTGCTGCCCTAAGTGCCCTGGTGTATTCCCTGGTGCAGGTGGTTACCATTGCCCGGTTCGATTCGGACTTATCGGACCTCCAACGGTGCTCTAGGCATCTCCTCCGGCGCTTCATCTCCCGGAGTTCCTCGGTGAACCAAGGGGGTCTCCGGGATCCGCCGCCTCGGAGGAGCCACAGTGGCGCAATCCGGTCGAGGGCCTCCGACGCTGCCGAGTGCCACGCAGCAGCCAGAGTCTCCACCGGATTGTGGGCGAAAGAGTCAGGAATAACCCCAAGCTCTGTCTGGAACCTTACCGGCTCCATAAGACGCCTGGGGCGGAACCACCTGGTCGGTTCCTCCTCCCTACAGTGGGGGTTTGGCCTCCGGAAGTCGAGCCTCAGTAGGCAATGGTCTGACCACGACAGGGGTATGATGTCACTCCCCCTCAGACCAAGATCACAAATCCACTGCTCCGAGAGAAATACGAGGTCAAGCATGTGTCCCGCTGAATGGGTTGGGCCCCGAATTACTTGGGTCAAGCCCATGGCTGTCATGGAAGCCATGAACTCCTGCGCCCCATCAGAGTTTTCACCGAGCGACGGCAAATTAAAGTCCCCCAGGACCATCAACCTAGGGAACTCAATTGCCAGCTCGGCTACCGACTCGAGGAGCGAGGGGAGGGCTGCTGCAAAGTCCAAAGATACTTCTTTATAAGTTATCTTCCATTTTTCTGCAAGCAACGAAGATTAGAGGACTTGGAAAAAGTTCAAGGCAGTGCAAAGTTGCTGTTTTGCTTCAAAGATGGAGTTGCTCTTGAATATCACTCAAAAGCTAGAGCTGCCCCAAAATGCAACAGTACAAGCAGTGCTTCATTATGCCCAAGTGACCTCATTGTTCCATAATCTGTACAGGTTGCTTGACTTCTAGATGTCTTTTAAGATGTTAGTTATCAGCTGACATACTGCCTGTCTCCACTATTTTCTGCTGGTGCAAGTGAGATCAGGAAGAATGGATATACTTTGGGTCCCATCAAACAAACCTTGTCCCTGATAGGACTCAGGGTGCCATTGACCAAGCAATGACATCTTGTCGGATTGAGGAAGTATGCCTTCTCTGACAGGTACCTGGCCTCTGGAATTATATCTACTCAGAGATTCAAATGGTTCCCACCTGATGACATTCAGGAAGCTAGTAAAAGCCTGACTATTCCCAGAGTTAGGATAGGTTAAAGGCTAGGGCCCTGCTGGATGGATTTTTCTTTTTGTTTTGGTTTTATATTGTCTTTGAATCATGTATGATCTTCTTTAGTCTATTTTAATTTGTTTTTTTTTAAGTTTTAAATTACCAGTTGCTTAGAATCATTGGGAGTTTGGTATCTTATAAAGTGAAGGAGGATGGATGGATGGATGGATGGATGGGGAAAAGGAAGGAAGGAAGGAAGGAGGGAAGGAAGGAAGGAAGGAAGGAAGGAAGGAAGGAAGGAAGGGAAATAAATAACTAAATAAATAAATAAATAAATTCATCAAAAAAATTTGTCAAAGAAGTCTAAGTCACCTTTTATTGTTTATTATTTGTAATTCTCAAAGGTAGAAGTGAGATAAAGAAATGGTAATTTTCCTATAATTGAAATTTTGAAGTAATTTTTACTAAAATTATACTACTAACTTAGCAATTATCAATTAATGATATTGTAGAATATTAGTGTACTTATTCATATTATGACCTAAAATATTGTAATTGCTAATTATTTAGTCATTTCCAATATCACTGCATAAATTAATGAACATAGAGATTGTATTAAACAAAGGATAGAGCATGTAATATCTTAATTTTAAAAAATTGCAGAACTCAACTTGCAACAATTAAATATCTATTAATAGTGCAATGTTATCTATATAATACAATTCTTTTTTCTTGGAAAAAATAGGTCCCTGATTGTCCCAAAGAGAAACAATGATTCCCAAACAATATCATCTTATGTTCTTTGAACTCTTAGAGCATAATGAAAAATATTTTTTGCTTTACTGGCCAATAATCAAATCAAGATCTTCTGATAAATTCAGATTTGTTACATATTCATATCAACCTAAGTATGGATGGGAGGAATGAGATGTTGTAGTTAGGATGTTGAAAACCTAGGAGCTTTTTCTTACACATAGACCCCAGTATGATAGTGATTTTGAGCCAGAAATTAAGAAATAGAAATGCATCTATCGATCTTCTCTGGCCCAGAATGATGGATTATAATTCATAATTTTTAATGAAGGCTTTAATCATGCAGTGGTTTATCTCCCTTCTTTCATTCTTTCCTTCTCCTTCTCCTTCTCCTTTTTCTTCTCTTTTTCCTTTTCCTTTTCCTTTTCCTTTTCCTTTCCCTTCCTTCCTTCCTTCCTTCCTTCCTTCCTTCCTTCCTTCCTTCCTCCCTTCCTTCCTTCCTGCCTTCCTTCCTCCCTCCCTCCCTCCCTCCCCTCCCCAACTCTTGGCTGTTTACAGGTGAAGGGACAATATAGCAAACAACAAAAAGAACAAAAACATTTAATAAGAGTGGAAGAATAGTCCTTAAAAATAAGTTTGGAAGTGGGATTCACAACAAATTTATTGTTCTAAAACCCATATATATTTCCAGCATAAACGATTACTAGAATCAATGAAGCCCTTAAAAAAAAAAAGAGGCCACTTCTCCATGTTTTGTTTAAAACCATTACAGAAGTACTAGCATAAAGCATTATGAAGAATTAGAATATGATTTGTAAGGTCCTGCTACAAAGTACTTTTACTGACATAGGAGCCTCATGAATGTTTATTCAGAAGTGACTCCCACTGGGTTGATGGGCTCAGGCCCTTGTAAATTCTTTTATGATTACAGCTCCGAAAACAAATGATGTGAATTCCAGCCTTGCAATTTAATACATTGTTTCAGCAAATTTCACATTAAAAGATTTTTTTTTCCTAGAGTCCTTTAAAAAAAAAATTCATGTGGCAATTTAGCCACCAAAATATTCTCTTGGGCAGAGAAATATTTCATAATTCTTCAATAAGGAAAATGGCATGGCTTAGAAGAGGGTAATTTAAAGCCTTCTGAACTGCTCAACAGAAAATGAAGTGATATATTGTTCAATATCTTTTTGAAGCCTTTGTCTGGTTTGGATGAAGATAAAACAATCAAGTTTTATAAATAGTTTTTGTTTGTCTACTAACATGCTTCCTCTTTAAAAACAAGAAAATATGAGAAAAATATAGTATAACTTCAGCGTTTTACTTGGACATTTTATTCTTCTTTCTAGTCTAGGGGGAAAAAAGCCCTGTGATTATTAGATGTGGATTGATTCTCCTTTAAGCAATATGGATAATATATTTAGTTACAGTTTTACATGACTAAATTAATTTAAAATTAATTACATACAAATTGCTTAAAGGAGGATCAATCCAGATTTAATAATTTAATATGTATGTGTGTGGGGAGTTTGGAAATAATTGTAATAAGTTTGGAATTCCAATAATTCCAAGCATATCATTCTCAAATTGGAAATGATTCTGTTTTGAGTTGCAGAATTCAATTCACTCCTATCAACTTTGATATTTGAAATTCAAGTATCACGATGGGAAATTTTTAACTTTAAAAGTTCTGCAAAAGACATTACTGACAAACTTTTTTTTAGTTGCTGCTTTGGCAAAAAAATTTTTAGCCTGTATCTAAATCTGTCATGATCTTTATCAGATTACAGTATGTGAAAAAATAATTATTACATTCTTCATTTAAACCACTGAACCAGTATAATGGCGTTTTGGATGTCCATTTCTTGTAAATGTGGATTTTTGCACAGTTACCCTTTGTCATTAAATTCTGACTTTTAGATGAAACTGATCATACTTTGCTCCTTGGAAACATTTTGTCTTGAAAGGTTCCAATGAAGTTGTAGGATTAGCCCAAATAAGGAAGGAAGGATAACTTCAGAAGCTTTTCTATGAATATGCTTGTTCCTTTTGTTAAAGATTTTATTGTCATTAAATTAAATTAGTATTTGTGCTATTGCTATATTCTGTCCACCATCCCATTTCTGATGCTGAAGAGCCCCCTGATATATCTGTAGAAGGATCTAGGACTATTTTCAGTGGCCAACTCTCTGTAGCCATCTCACCACAGCCAACTTGCTTCAGGACAACTCAATACGGATCAGTACAGGACAATTTCACACGAGATAAATCAGTAAGATAAATGTTATCTGCCATTGTTTCTTTGACATTATTTACAATTTTTGGAAATCTTGTTGAAAAAGCAATGGTGGATAACATTTATAACGTTGAGTTAACCTGCATGGAATTGTCCCATGTTGCATTATTCCATAGCAAGTTGGCCATGGTGAGATTGTCATGGTGAGATGGCCACACTGGGTTGGCCATGGCAAGATGGCTGTGGAGAATTGGCCATGGCAAGTTGTCCCATTCCACTGCAGAAAATCTGGAGAACATGAATGCAATGATAAGAACACAGTTTAGTTTTCTGAAATGGAACATTGCAAATGGAAGCAGAAATGTTTTGAATTCACTGGATCCAACCAGTCATTTTCCTGCGAGAGAGCTCTACTAGCCAGAATTCTTCATGTTATACCTAAAAATTGGTAACAAGAATTTCCTGCTACTGGAGTAGCCATTCATTATGATGAATTTGAGTTTGCAATTTTCTTTAAAGACAATGGTGAAATTAATGTCTGTAAGAGTGTAGTTTTCTTGCACTTGATTAGTCATAAAAAGTTCTAAGGTAAAGATAAAGGTACCTTTCGCACATATGTGCTACTCATTCCCGTCTCTAGGGGGCGGTGCTCATCTCCATTTCAAAGCTGAAGAGTTAGCACTGTCCGAAAACGTCTCTATGGTCACGTGGCTGACATGACTACCATATTTTTGGGACTATAAGATGCATTGGACTATAAGACGTACCATGATTTTGAAGAGGTAAATTTAAAAGAAAAAAATTGTACTCTGCAGGCCTCTCAAACCCTCTGCATGCCTCGTTTATTGCAAAAAAAAAAAAGGTATTGCAGAGCTTTGGGAGGCTGGTAGAGTGCTCCTGGAGGCTGGGGGGGGGGGGGGAGCAAGCAAAAATTGGCCTGTTTTATGCCAAAAAAGGGCATGCAGAGGCCCTGGGAAGCTTGTAGAGTACTCCTGGGGACTGGGGTATTTTTCTACTTGCATTTTTACGTGCTTTTGAACTGCTAGGTTGGCAGAAGCTGGGACAAGTAATGGGAGCTCACTCCGTTATGCGGCACTAGGGATTCGAACTGCTTAACTGGCGACCTTCTGATTGACAAGCTCAGCATCATAGCCACTGAGCCACCACGCCTCCTTAAAAACTTATAGGTTTGGCAAAAAAAAATACTCTGAAAGAGAAAATCACTCATCTTCACTATCTGTCTTGCTGAAAGTCTATTATTCCTTAATAATGCAACCACTTCCTTGTGTCTGGATTGTTAAAGCATCAGAAGAATACTAAGTAATTTGTGTCTTTAAAAGTACTGCTCTCCTTTCATGTGAGATTTCATGTGGTAAGCAGCAAATTGCAATTCCATACAATGTGGTAATAAGATCAGCAAAAACAAACTATCATCACAACCTGAAATCGGACTGCACAGTGTCAGGACTGCAGCCATCTTTTCTGTTGGATCTTTGGCCTGCCACACTTTCTATTATTCTACTATGCATTTTCTATTGTGGGAAAATGGGAGGAGGAATTGTGTGGAGTTAGATGCTATGTAGCCATAACAAAATTCTTTCTAGAAAGCCAAGGTCATCATTTGTCTTTGGACTTCTGCACCTGACCGGAACTGAATGGGTGGAACTGCCAGCATGGTAGTGGAAGGTTGGATGATGTGATAGACTTGTGGGTATGGGGGCAAGATCTTGAACTTTCAACTGGGTGGGGAAAACCAGGACGCTTTCAGATTTGGGTTTTTCCAGATGTGCCAGCATGGCTCTCTTAATAAATTGGAACTTTAAGGAATACTTTGCTTCAGACTCCGATTTACTTTTGGATGCTATTTGGAACCTTGACAGACAGATTTTATCGGAACAAGAGTCACATTTAGAAGAACATTACGAAGACTGCTAGTGGATAAACACAGCAGTTGGCTTTATATTTTGAGTGCATTTGATTGAAAATTTAATTCAATTTAAATGAAATGATTCAGCGCAATTAGTAAGACCATTCTGGTGCATTTTATAGATTCTCTGCTGTGACACTTTACAACAACAGCTTAAAAAAAAATCCCACAGCATCCTTTCTGGAGCTAAATTAATCCACATGCCTCAGTTTGTATGCTTCAAATCTGTAATGAGTAGGAAGACTTGAGAACTGGTCTCCACCTGAATAAGACCGTTGGTTTGCATATGTCAGACTTGTCTGCATTGATAGACATCAGTTCTTCAAGTTTCAAGAAGATTTTGCATCCTTTTCCTATCTGCTGATAGATTACATTAGTTTTAAAAAGAATAATGTGTCCTAGGGGGTTGCTTGACATTTATGGAATTTAGAAGGTAGAAACCTAGTAAATTCCCAAATCACCTTGCTTACATTGTGTGTGTGTGTGTGTGTGTGTGTGTGTGTGTGTGTGTGTGTGTGTGTGTGTGTATGTATGTATGTATGTATGTATGTATGTATGTATGTATGTATGTATGTATGTATTCCAAAACCTTAATGGCCTTCTTTGATGAAACCTAGATATTTTACAAAAAGAAGTGTACTTGAACTTGCCTTCTTTGGA
This sequence comes from Thamnophis sirtalis, assembly GCF_051295495.1. Taxonomy (NCBI): domain Eukaryota; kingdom Metazoa; phylum Chordata; class Lepidosauria; order Squamata; family Natricidae; genus Thamnophis; species Thamnophis sirtalis. The sequence goes on from NW_028261382.1 coordinate 120,546,191, forward strand.
ACTTGGAAGCAGTCCTTTTGCACAATATATCCAGCAATAAAGGAATTTAGACCAATAGGTTGCTAGTAGGGGGTTATTGGATCCACAGTTGTTTAGCTAAATTGGGCTCATAATACAGATGCAAGATAACTTTTTTAAAAATAACAAAGGCTAGACTAAATGCAGCTTACATTTTTATTTTTAATTGGCAAAAACCTCCTTTCCTGGGCTCCCTTTGGTTTTTAAGGATAGATTTACACTGTGGCCTCAGCAATTGTATAGTTGGAAGCCATTCCACCTAGGGGAAATTTCATGGTAATGTGTTTGATAATGACTCCACCATGGTAATTTTTGGAAGTGATTTTTCAAATGTAAGAGCCAGTTCCCATTATTCCCAGCTATTCTATATTTGGATTTTCTGGGCTCAGAAGGTTGTAAATTTCCATGATATATAATCTAAATTTCTGTTATAGTAAAACTGATAAAGAGTTACTTCTTCTCTGCTTTGAAAGATTATGCAATGCATTGAGAGGTCAAGGCATTTACCTTCAAAAACTGGTGCCTATATATCATGAGAATCCATCTGGTTTTTTAAAACAAACAAACAATCCAGATTTGATCCTTTGTACATTGAAAAATATAGGGACACGGTGACTCACTGGCTAAGATACTGGGCTTGTTGATCAGAAAGGTCAGCAGTTCAGTGGTTTGAATCCCTAGTGCCGCATAATGGAGTGAGCTCCTGTTACTTGTCCCAGCTTCTGCCAAACTAGCATTTTGAAAGCATGTATAAATGCAAGTAGAAAAATAGGAACCACCTTTGGTAGGAAAGTAACAGTGTTCCGTGTGCCTTCGACATTTAGTCATGCCGGCCACATGACCACAGAGATGTCTCCAGACAGTGCTGGCTCTTCGGCTTTGAAATGGAGATAAGCACCACCCCCTAGAATCGGGAATAATTGGCACATATGTGCGAGGGAATCTTTTACCTTTACACTGAAAAATACCCATTGTAGCTGTTACAAGCAGAGCATCTCTGCGATTCTGATTCTTCATAATTTATAAAACAGTGGTACCTAGGTGGCTGTTGTTAATTGGTTTCAGGAGATCTGATGAGAACTACAAGATTGAGTAAATAAACCACATGACTTACAATGTGACCGTTTGTTTCAGCAGGCAATAACTTTCTGTTGTCCTTTTTCCTATGTCAATGACCTTGGCTATGTTTTGAAATGTTTCCTTTTCTTTCCTAGAGTTGCCTTATAAAATAGTCTGAATTTCAGTGGGACTAATGCCTAGTTAGCATGCTATGAGCATGCTTGTAAGTCTTACCTATTCATAAACTGACTGCCAGGGTAGAAGCACTGAGGATTAGATATATCAAACTCAAAAGCAAACTGTTTAACCTGTTATTGAAAAGAGGCTTTCTGTCACAACAAATGAGATATCTCAGGTCCATTGTAGGCCAAAAGATAAGAAAAAAAAAGGTGCAAGAACTTTAGCCTCTATTCCCAGTAATAGAGCTTGCATTTGATACATGGCAATCCCTGGAATTGTTCCATAACAGCTTCATTAGATTTTATAGTAAACCTATTTATCACAGAAATCCAGCCTTGAGTGCCTGCTTGTGACTGCTTCTAATTCAAGTTTTCCCTGAAATAAGTTTGACAGCATTTATAAAATCAGAAAACGAAGAAAACTAGTGAACTAATGATCATCTGGATTTTTGCAGCTCAAAAGGAAAGCAAATTGAAGATGTTCCTCTCTATGTCTTCAAGTTCTTAGATATTTATCAATCCAGATCGCTGTTGCCATTTTTCTGGGAAGTGAGGCATACTTCCAAGTAAAGCATTGGGTGGCAGTTCAAATAATTGATATCTTAATGCTTAATCAATATATATATATATATATATAAAAATAGCTGTTTGTGGGTGTATGTTACAGCATAACTCTGGAATGCCTCAAGCAATTTCAACCAAACTTGGTACACAGATGACTTACTCTCTAGAAAAAAGTACTGTGGGTGTAAAACACCCCTAACACCCCTCATGATGTGTGTTATGTTAAGATACAGTCTGTTGTGCCTTAAAATGGCTTCTACTGTACTGCTGTGAAATGGCTTTTTCTGTACAGAGCAGTGGATTTGCCATGGTAATGGCTTCACAGTACTCCACAAGGTGGTTCCTTCTGGTAAGGGGAAAAATCCAACATTAGAAGTTATGTTTGGTCTAGACATTTTCCCCCTATAAATAAATATCCGTGCAATTCTGGGTTATCAGCTAGTTCTGTAATAAAAGATGGAGTTGTACCTAATCAGTTTCCAAGATTCTACAGTTTTGATTTTCCAGCAGCATCCATGGAGTTTAAATGGAACCCATTAGGTTCCTGTGAATAGAAACAATACTGGTGGTTGTTATTGGTTTGGAATATTTTAATTTTTAATTTCATTTTTCTTTTATCAAAAGAAAAAAAAGATTGGTCTTACAGAGGTGTTCATAGGCATTGCCTACTTCTAATCTAATCAAAGGACCACACATTTTCCAGTATTTTTACTTAAGTAGGATTCATATAACAAGTGGCTCTGATGAGAAGTATGGGGACAATTGTAATTTCCTGTTAGTTTCTATACTACAATGATCTATTTTAAAACTTTGGCATGGTTGGTGGCTGTGGTCTTGTATCATTGCTATTTCTGGCCAATTGATCAGTTAAAAGATATTTGTCTTTTTAAAACAACGTTGAATAATTCACATTCTTTAATAGAAATAAGAAAGCCTGAAACAGTGTCCAAGAACAATTGTTAGTACAGCAGATTTTGTGACAAAGCTGGTTTTATAATAAAAATGCAGTAGCTCAAAAGGTGACAGAAATGTTTTTGTCTGTACATTTTATTAAGTGTATCTAATTTTATTCTTTGGACAAGTATAAAATCTCCCTTGAGGGAGAGAGGCGGTCTAGAAAGGTGAAATATAAAATAAATAATAATAAAATTTGTATTCTGAGTGGTTGAAGCGCCAACATCTAGGAATGTTTCTTATAATAGCATATAAATATATTGTGTATTAGTAAATATTGTGGTTAAAAACAGATTGTGTCCAGGTACACTTATGGGAACTGTTGCAGAAAACCATATGTTGAAATACACTAGCCTTCAGTGGAATTTAGATGTCCTTTAAAGGAGGCAATTCCATAAAACCACTAGTCACAATGCTGATCTAGCAGGCTACTGCTAGATCAGCAGTTCAGCGGTTCAAATCTCACCGGCTCAGGGTTGACTCAGCCTTCCATCCTTCCGAGGTGGGTAAAATGAGGACCCAGATGTTGGGGGCAATATGCTGACTCTCTGTAAACCGCTTAGAGAGGGCTGAAAGCCCTATGAAGCGGTATATAAGTCTACTGCTATTGCTACTTTCTTACATTTAGGGCTAATGCTTACAAGTTGTACAAGTCCATACAGATAATTAAATAATCTTCAGTGGCTCCATGCCATGAAACTATGAAACAGAGAGCCATTCATGTCTTTTATGGCTCCTCTGAGGTCTTCTAGGCATGCACTTCTATGTCCTGAAGACACCTCCACCAAGATAACTAACAAAGCAAATGATCTATGCAGACCTACAGTTTGTGTCAGTGGTAGGAAACCCACAGGCTCCATAGAGCATCCAAACCCCTTCTTTCGGAGCCCCCAAATCCTCTTGGGACCGTGGCTAAGCGAAAGAATGAATAGTTTTCTTTCTGACTGCATTGATGTGGGAAAGAAAAAAAAAGTTCCATTTAAGCCATATAATGGGCTTGTAACATTAAACTCCCCCCAAAGAAAACAATTGCCCCCAATGAGGGGAGCGGGGGGGGGGGAGGAAAAGCAGAAAATCCTGACTCCATCTTCTTCAGAATGCATTCATGAGCTTCAGGGCATCACCCACTGGAGACTTCAGTTGCAGCAGCAGCAGCAGCAACAACAACAACAAAAACAATGTTTAGCTCAAAGTTGTCCATGCTTGGCAATTTTAAGACCTGTGAACTTCAACTCTCAGAATGCAGAATCATGGCTGGCTGGGGAATTCTGGGAGTTGAAGTCCGTAGCTCTTAAATTTGCTGAGCTTGGACACCCCTAGTGTGGCCTCTGTTCTGTAGGAAGTTAGCGCCCAGCCCTCTCCTAGAAAAATGAAATATCCTAGGAAATATTGAAAAGGCAGAATATTATATTTCCCTGGATCAGAAATGGAGAAACATGTTTTTAGGCAGGAAACAGACTCACTCTTAATAGCCCCCACTTTCTTAATGGTCCATTAAAATGCCTGAGCCAGTCTATTCTACATAATAAAGAGTTCCCCTCTTCAATTCCAGGATGATAAGATTAAGGCATGATAGAATTAGCCCTTTACCCAACTCATCTAGGAACTCATGGCAAACACAGCCTAGAGAGTTGCCCCTACATGGCCCCATGGGAGTCTGACAACCAATCAGAATGAATTTCTTACACAGGAACAGGAAACAGAGAGGTGGGGCTGAACAGAGAGTAGAAAGCCAGGAACTTTCAGCCCTTCTCCCTCCTCTCTTCTTCACCCAACATTGAAGCATGTGGTCACCTTTTCTGTCCGGACTCAAGCCATGTGGTCCTGACCACCATTAAACCATCTTTCCAAGCAGCCTCCATGTCCCCAGTGTCTTTTTCCCCACTTGGAGCTGAACCCAGATTGACATTTCTTCCAACAGTTATAAACAATGCTTGGCTTTTCCCCCCCTGGATTCTATTTTTGAATGACCGATACAGTGAGCTGTTATATTAACTTTTGGACTCCCCATGAGAGAGTTCAAATCTTCATATTTCATGGACAAAATAGTTTTTCTTGGCTGTCGGATGTGGGTGCTGAAATGATTAATTTACTTTGTTACAGCTGGAGCCATTCTTGCAAGGCAGCATCTCCAAGGATTGGATCCACTCTACAGCTTTTGGCTCCAGTTGTGGAACAGCTGTCTGCTCGCCTCTTATTTTATTTTGCTTTTAAACAGCGTGTTTTTTGAGGGGGAGGGGAAGTGTCATACACAGAACTCTGTGGCAATATATATATATATGCCGCAGTGATCGACAGTCTATATTTCTCTGCAACTTCCTTAGCAGCAAGGATCCCATTTGTGGGGGAATAGATCCACTGTGTAAAAATTGGCAACAAATTGCATCTGTCGAATGGATCTTCAGAACAAAAGATGAAGAGATAAATTGCTTTGCAGGGCACGGGGAGTGGAAGAGAGGAAATCGAATGCCAAGAGACAAAAGCTAGACGTTTTTGTTATGTAATTTGGGAATTACTATGTAGCTTGTAGATAAATCGGTTTAATGTTGTTTGTAGAATAGTTTCATGGTTGGTTGTTGTTGTGGCCTGCCAGTGGCCAGCGGAGCTGCCAGCAGAATTGGACAGTGAGGAGGTTGGGGAAGAGCATGGGCCCTGGAGACTGGGGAAGGTTTGGACAAGGGCTTTGCGTCGGAGGCAGAGGATGTCTGGCAATGATCAGGTGCCTACAGAGTTAGACAGCAGTGAGGCAGAGGAACAGCTAGAGCCTGTTCCCAGTGTGTGTATGCGCAGAGTTGCCAGAAGGAAAGAACAAATCAGAAAGGAGCGAAAGGGGAGTGGGCTTTTGCTGGAAACAATTCGTTCGGTCATTAGATTTGTTTCAGGAGTGTGAAGATTTGTCTGTGAATCTCAGAGACTCTGTGCCCAGTCTTTCCTTGCACAGCACCTCATTGGGAAAATATTTACATGGTAGCTTTCCAAGACAGATAAGGTCTGTAGTCAAAAATATTCCTTTGAAAAACTGTTTGTCAGGCCTCGCTGAATGTGAACGAGAGGAATTCACATTCATTTAATAAAAGGGGTGTTGTCAAGACCAGGACTCTGCCTTGTGCTTTTTGGGCAACAGTTCAGAACAGTTGTAGGTCAGAACAGTGTGTGTGTGTGTGTGTGTGTGTGTGTGTGTGTGTGTGTGTGTGTGTGTGTGTGTGTAGGTTTAAAACTTTCTTCTTGATTGTGCTCTCCACATGTGAATCAAGTCTTGGAAATCCCTAGCTGTCCGTTTTGTCCTGAGAATGCAGGATATAAATCCCCACATACAGAGATGGTTAATGAAACCAGACCACCAAAGAGCATGATGGTTGGACACCATCAAACCTGACACCAACCAGAGCATAGAAAAACTCAAAGAAGCAGTGCAAGGTGGAAGATGTGGAAAGACCTGGCCCATAGAATCGCCAAGAGTCAGATGTGACTGAATGGATAACATCATCATCATCATACAAGTTGGGAGAAATTGACCCAAGACTATTTTGCAAAAAATAACTAAAATCTCTAGACTTTTCCCAAATGTAACTGGAGCACCTCAGTCACAGATAACTATTACTATTGCTACTTGCAAATATAATTTTGAAAGCTATTGAATATATTTAGTTTTAATTTAAAATTCCAGCCGCTTATAGGACTTCCCTTGATTGATGTGTTGGTAATGAAAGGAGGAAGAGATTACCCTAAATATAACATAGTTGTTTCAGCACATACTCTTTCACCCCATTCTCACCCTATTCAGTGTTGGGTTGTCAAATCCGGAAGGATTGCTCTATAGAAAATCAACCTCTTAACTTCCTTACATTTTTTTAGGATGGACATCCTGAGTTGTTTTGGGGAGTTCATAAAAATTGATATGAATTTAGGTTGCACAGCAAAAAAGGCACATTTAATAGACTGTGTGACCCAGGTTTCTTCCATTTTCTTCTCTCTTGCATATTCTGTATATTATAAATGTGAAGCCATAAGAAAGACTTACAGTATTTAATACATAACTCAGAAGCTATGATGAACGTTTCATGTTAATGTCTCCAAATGTGTGCTAAACTCTGTTGGTAGTGTTGGTGGTAGATATAGATAAGGACTTGTAGTAAATGTCTAGTGACCCAGGACATATGGAATAAGGTGTGTGTGTGTGTGTAGACTTTTAAAGTTAAATAATAATACAAATAGGTTCATAGTGTACAAATAATTTCCTTTTTCCTGTTCATTTTGTAAGTTGCTGAGGAAATTCATACCTGGTGACTAGGAAGCACGCAAGCTTAGCTGTGTGTGTATTTGGTGTATATTTATACATTAGAAACAAACAGTTTCCTATGTACTCATAGGGAAACTGGTTTAGATAAGTGTAAGTAGGGACATGGTGACTCAGTGGCTAAGACGCTGAGCTTATCGATCAGAAGGACAGCAGTTCAGCAGTTCGAATCCCTAGCGCTGCAAGTGTATAAGTACATCTCTTTCTCCTTACCCGTATAGTCCAAGAAACTAGGGAGATATTTGCTATTCCTTCTGCAGACTCAACTGCCATTAATCCAATCATTGTCCCATTTACAACACTTTTTCTTGTCTCCCAAGATCATTATACAAGAGGCATGTTGGCTCAGTGGCTTAATGATGCTGGTCTCAGGTCCAGCAGTTTGAGTCCTAGTTTGTGTGGCAGGGTGAGCTCCTGTCACTTGCTTCAGCTTCTGTCCACCTAACAGTTTGAAAGTATGAGTAGATCTATAAGTACCACTTTGGTGGGGAGATGAGCTGGTGTTCTGTGCAGGCAGTCAGATTCCTGATGGTTCTGAATTTTCCCTGTTGTGGTGCCTGCTTGCAAGGCAGCTCTGGGGAGGGAAGGAACCTCGGCTGATACTGCAGGAAAAGCTGTTTGTCTTTCTCTCTGGTGGGAAACCAACTTGTCCTACTCTGGTGCATCTTGGGAAGCGCTTCCTTCAACAAGGCTGATATCTTGGCAAGCCAACTGCTATTCTGCAATAGCAGTGTGGTCACCTGGCTACTGTAACAATGTTATATGCCAATACAATATACCATGACAGGCAATACATTCCATAGCTTGGAAACAATGTAATGCCACCCCTCTGCGCACAAATTTCACCTTCCTAACACTGTGGGTATCTTTAAAAGGCTTCTTCTGTGGCTTGTAAAAACCATATAGAATCATAATGGGAGAAACCTTCCTCTTATCCATGCAGGCACAAACTGATAGGCAGGGATGACTGCTTATGTAGTATATTCTAAGTATTAGTCCTCTGGGTCAATTCAAAATTTGCAATATAGACTTTTTCTTCTTTTAAATTAAAAAAAAAAGAATGTTGTGCATTCTTCTTATATTGGTTCCTTAACTATATGGTTGAAGTTCTTTGTTTCTGATTAAACATGGGGATGTGACGTATATTAGTGATTTCTTGTATTAATTTCTTATCGTTCCTTCAGGGGCTCTAGACTTCCATTTCCTGTTTTGTCCTCACAATCAATAACTTTGTGGAATAAATTAGACTGTGATTCAGAGTCATTCAATTAAGTTGGTGCTTGATCTGGGATGTAGACTTGGTCCTCTCCCACTGTACACCAACAGTGTAGATGTTAATTTTACAGGGCTTCCTCTGTGCCCTCGTGTTCTTGTGACAAAACTTGTCGAAGTCTGACTGATAAATCCAACCAAGCCAGCAAATAGAGATGATCAGATCTCTTTAAGAATAGCTTTATTGAATACATCATTTTGGCATACATAAAAGCAAAGCCAACTCCAACTATTTCCTGCAGTTTTTGTATAATTAAAGAATAAATATTCCCTTTCAGGCCTGCAGCCACCTTTTCTTTTGAATCTTTGGCCTGCCACACTTTCTATTATTCTACTATGCATTTTCTATTGTGGGAAAATGGAATGGAGGATTGTACAGAGTTAGATGCTATGTAGCCATAACAAAATTCTTTCTAGAAAGCCCAAGGTCATCCTTTGTCTTTGTACCTCTGCACATGACCGCAACTGGATGGGTGGAACTGCCAGCATGGCAGTAGAAGATTGGACCATGTGATGGACTTGTGGGTGTGGGAACAAGATCTTGAACTTTCAACTGGGTGGGGAAAACCAGGAAGTTTTCAGATTTGGGTTTTTCCAGATGTGCCAACATGGCTCTTTTAATAAATTGGAACTTTGAGTAATACTTTGCCTTGAACCCTGATTTACTTTTGGATGCTATTTGGAACCTGACATTCCCCTTTCCTCCATGTCACAGATCACATTGTCCAATTAGGCATTCTGGCTTCTCCCTGGTATCTCCTTCATGTCTCTGGCCAGCACCTGTTGGGATGACCTTGATTTCCATGGGATGATCTGTTGTGATTGTCTGGTCTGACATTCCAAACTTCTCCTTTTCCCCATAGTGTGTGGCAAGCTCAGAAACAAAAATATGGTTGTGGCAGCATGGATTCATTTTGAAGTTGACCAAAACCTTGGTTCCCTATATCTGGGTATAGTTCTAGTTCTTTATCGCCAGCCTTCTAAAATTCAGCATCCTTCCAAAATGTTCTGATTATAATTCTCAAACTACTTCACTTTTGAAAAAAGGACTCCCAGCAAATCCAGAAGAGCTGGACTGGTAATATCTATGTGCTCTGAAGGCCAATCCTCTTAACTCCTTTATTCATATATATTTCTGGTTCCTGCAAAACCTGTCAGTAATGATGAATCGGTTCCAATTCTCCTAAGAAGCGAAGTATCTCAGATTATTATAGTACTCGTCACAGTCTACTTTTACATAAAAAATGCCAGGAGAGAGAGAGTCTAATCCAATGTTTCTCATCATTTGCAACTTTAAGGTCTGTGGATTTCTTAAAAGTTTTGGCTAGGGAATTCTAGGAGCTGAAGTCCATATATCTTAAAGTTGCTGAGAAACACTGGTCTAATCTACCCCACAAAATTATTGTTGGCAAGGATGAAATAGGAACTAAGAATTGCTTATGGGCTGCTGGAGGAAAGGCAGGGAATAAATATAAGAAATCAATAATATATGCCACATCATCATGTTTAGCTTTAAACAGATATATTTCTTTACATAGTAAATGCCTATGTAGGCTTTAAAGTAGGAACTGGCAATGTACCAGCAAATACTTCTTATTACATCCTCAGAATACGTTGGGATCCATTAAAAAAATATAGACTCCAAGGTTGGAACTCTGCCTGCCCATGTCTTAAAATATATTTAAATTATGTCAGCAACATATCAGCAGGAGTTTCATAGCAGTCCCCAATATGGAACATTTCCCATTAACAGGAAAGTTTAAAAGTTGTTCTCTAGAGGTGTAGAATTATTATTATTATTATTTTTAATTTGTGGAAAAAGTTGAACAAAAGCATCCAAGTTTCCTACGAGTAGCTGTCGGCAAATGAAAAACTGGCTACAAACAAAGCACCTTCTCAACATTTTGATGTTTTATAGATGAGGTCCTTAATGGAGCGTAATCTGATTCACATTGTGGAAATTAAATTTCACAGGCGCCACAATTATTGGAGTTTTTCTTAGCCTCGTTGAGTAAAATCCACAACTGTCTGATAAAAGAAGCAAATGTGCTTTTGAAATGTCAAAACTGGTACACGTTGCTTTGAACATTTAACATTTCTGATGTTTTGACTAAGAACTTGGAGTATCTGGTGGTTTTTTTTTTTTGACTTGTTTTTAATTTAGTGGTCTGCTGCAAAGAAGGAACATTTTCACAGCTGTTAAGTAGTAGTTACTTTGGTTTCAAAGAAGCCCCCTGAAGGTCTGCATGGTAATCACAAAGCATTGGTGGTCATTGTCTTGTGTTTGAACAGCCCACTTATTCCCCCCACAGTGGTTTTCTAGAGGTAATGATCCAAAATGGACTAATAAACCCTTTCATGGTGTGGCAGTTCTTTCATCTCCATCCTTGGTTTTATTGACCTTCACTGAAGTCCTATATGACTTTGTAGTATAATTGCACTTCAGGAACTCTGTATGATCCACTGTTTGGTGGGAATATCAATTTAACACATAGGAACTAAAAGCAATGGTTTAGAGTTAGGCAATTAGTAAGTGTGGGAATGTTGAACATAGAAAAACGTTGAGTGGTCCTTTGAAAATATGATATCTCCGAAGATTACTTTTTAAGATCTCTAAGGAATTTTTCTTCAGCATAGCTTTAACCACTTATACCATCAACAAGCCTTGATAGTATTAGTGTTGTCTGAATATGTTGGGTTACTGTTTCTCTACCTTGTGGCTAGCAATATTTGAACTCCAGCACATCTGGAATAATCCAGTGTTAGGGTAGAGACTAGCCTAAATTCATTAAGATGCATCTTACACCAAAAATGTTCCCTTTGGGCTAAGTTTACTTTTAGGAATAAAGGGTCTTCTGTATATCTTACTTTAGACAACTATTGGGGGTAGAGTAATAGGAGAAGATTTCTTGTTAGCAAATCAATACCAATTTGGGTGTCTTACCATTCTAAGTCCTTATGATATGATTCTAAAATTTGATTGTTTATGTTTCATTATGATCTTATTGGTTTAATTAATTTATTAAATTTATATGCTAACCATCACAACTCAACGACTCTGGGGTTATTGTTGAATTAGATTGTACTTTCTAATTTTATTGTGCCTCTGGAAGTGTATGCATTGATGCCTGTCTTTTAATACCTTTCAATTACAACAGCTTATTATGCATTCACTCTTAAAAAGAATAGAGCACATGCTAATCAGATCAAATATTTATCACATATTTATCAACTGTGATTCTTAAACCACAGTTTTTAATAAAGGGCCAGTATATTCTATAGTCATTATGTTGAAATAAGTAGACAAATTCATTACGTTGAAGTCATTATGTTGAAATAAGTAGACAAATTCATCAAATAAATAAATAATACATCTCTGTAAATGCCCTAGAAAATATCTCTTCCAGTAACAATATCCCAACGGTTTAGAAGTACATACTATAAAGATTACTATAGTCAAACATTTCCTTGTTCTCCGCCCATACATTCTCCTATGGATTTGAGGTTCTTGATTGCAACTAGACATACATATGCATTTCAAAATTATTCATCAAAGTTATGGACAGGCAAGGTGGTTGAACAATTTATTTGAATGTATCATGTGAAAGCTGTGCTTTCCAACACATTCTTAAAGACGCTGCTAAGCAGCAGAGTTACTGAAAATGCTTGGTGGGAAGAGTTCCTCCTGATATTTTCCTGGAAATATGGGAAGCCAGGGAAATGGAAGACTGCTGGAGAACTGGTGATGCAAGGAAATATAGCTTAAGGTAAAGGAAAAGGTTCCCCTTGCACATATGTGCTAGTCGTTCCCAACTCTAAGGGGCGGTGCTCATCTTCGTTTCAAAGCCAAAGAGCCAGCGCTGTCCGAAGACGTCTCTGTGGTCGTGTGGCCAGCATGACTAAATGCCGAAGGTGCATGGAACGCTGTTACATTCCCACCAAAGGTGGTTCCTATTTTTCTACTTGCATTTTTACATGCCTTCGAACTGCTAGGTTGGCAGAAGCTGGGGACAAGTAACGGGAGCACACTCCATTACGTGGCGCTAGGGATTCAAACCGCTGAACTGCTGACCTTCTGATCAACAAGCTCAGCATCTTAGCCACTGAGCTGCCATGTCCTTTTTAATTACCTCTTAATTAAATCAAATTATTAATGAGCAACAAGACACCCATGACAATACTTGTGAAATAATACATATTGAACAGTTAGAAATTTCTTTGATTAGTACACTTCTTGATAGAAAGAAAGCAATCCAACTAATCAGTCCTCAGTTTTACAGTTGGGATTGAGTCAAACCATCAAAGGAAGACAATTTTGCCTTTTAGGAATTTTTTCATATGGTCTTTATTCCTCTTTAAGCTTGTAATAATAATCATAACCATGAATAAATCCAACAGGAGTAAAATATATCCTTAGCTCAGATACTGGATTTATTGAGATTAGAAATGACTCTACTTCTCATTGTAGCACTCATGATTGGTTGATTCAGGAATGAGTTATTTCCAGCATCATCATATCTAGTTGCTTTACATCCTGAGAAAACCCAATATTTGCAAAAGAAATCCCTCTTCTTTAGTCCTGCAAATACTCCTTCTTTTTCTTCTAAATGTACATGAGACCCAAATGGCAGAACATTGATCGCTGACAAGGAAGGGAACAGAAGGAAAATGCCACCAGACACCTGGGTCATATCATCATATGTGGTGGACATGTCTAGAAGCAAAAAAATATTGGACAAAAATACAAAGGTGATTGGAAAAGATGATAAAGCAGCATATTCACTTAAAACCAGAAATATTTTTGTTGGGGATTTGCCCTAAACTTAGGTGAATGCATATTTAATCATACATGTGCTTTCAGAGGGTTTTGTCTTAATCTTGGACATATTTAGCAGTGATGGATTAAGACGGAAGGAAATAACTGATTGATAACTCATAGGTGAACATGATTGGAAATTAGATTTAAAATGTTCTGTGTTTTTGCCATCTACGCAAAAGATGTCTTGACTTTTGTGAAGGGAGAAAGAAAATGGGAAAGACACGAGAACTTAAAAAAAAAAAGAGTCGGCTCCACTGAATATGAAAACATAAATGGTCTAATAACAGTACTGTGGGGCATATTCAAATCATCTTGATTTCTATAGGAGATTCAAAAGTATTCTTTCTTTTGCTAATTCAAAATGTTCTGAAAACCAGTCCTTAAATTTGGCTGAGCTGTTTTTAATATAGCAGGAAAACAATTTGCACAGCAACTGTCCAAATGATGCAGAAATGCAAACAATTTCTATGTAAAATTGGATAAATGCTATTAAATTGATTCCTTGCATACATTGGCGGATAATCTTCCTGATTTTCTAACATGAAATAAATGTGAATATATAGTGCCCCACTGTGGCTAAAAGGTATATTCTGCCCACTAGTTGCCAAACTTACAGTGCTATTATAGAAGGGAGGGAGGGAGGGAAAGGAAAGGGAGAGGAAGGGAAGGAATGAAGGAAAGGAAAGGAAAAGAAGCATCTAAAAGAATTCATCTGCCAAACACAGACTGCCTCAAACAGTAAACTATTCTAGTTGCTTTCCTGGCCGATGGGGAAATAAATAGTGGTGTAGCAAAGCCTTACCGGTAATCTCTCTGTGGGTCCAGGAATGGAGAGAATGGGTGGGGATTACGGTATATATTTTCCCAAATTGTGATTCACCTACAATTGTGGTTGGCAGAACAACTAATAAGAAGGACTGACAGGGCTAGTGAGTAATTGGGCTAAGTATGTGTAGGATGGTGTCTGTTTCTCCTATGGACCACTGCTTCTGATGTGCTTTCATATAACCAGTTTGGATTTAAATGTGTTTTTTTTTTCAGTTTGTTGTTAAGCATGATCAGTGATTCTATTACATTTCAATGCTCTTAGAGTAGAGATATTATACATTCACAAAAACATTGCTAGGCAGTTTGATTTAATTTTCACACAGAGGAGGTGAAAGTGATATTATAATGGTTCTAACTGCAAATTCACCTCAGTTTGAATTTCCTGTTTTTTTTAGTTTAAGAGGCTGCAGTATAAAAAGATAGTTCCCCGGTGAGAATTTATCATTGCATTGGCTATTTTATAGAGAATTTCTTTTTTCCTGTGCATAAAATTCTGGAATTTAGGATCTAAGCAACATTAAATCGGTTGGTTTTCTAGGCCTTTCCCTTTTGCTGCTTTTATTGCAGCACATTCTTATCTTCCCTCTGAAACCAAGCAGGAAAACATAAATGAAAAGCAAATAAAAGCATACCAAACTAGATGGATAGGATCAGTGATAGGTTCTGGATCATGTTGCAACTGGTACTGTTGCAACGGGGCCTGGTGTCCTCCACATGAACGCGTGCAGCGCATGTACACACACACACAGTGCATGCATGCATCTTACTATCCAGCAATGCCTCCACAAGCCTCCGCAATGCTCCAGCTGCTCAGCGTAGCGTCGCACAGGCACTGTATGTGCCATGCATGTGCGCGGAAGCGCCAAAGGATTTAAAGACAAGTAGGGAGCATGGGTGAGCAGGTGTGCCCTGCGGAGCACTGTACCAGAACGGTACCCTGTGCTCCGGGCAGACTCCGGTACGCCCGAACCGCAGCGTACCGCCTGTAACCCACCACTGGATAGGATATATATGCTATACTATAGCACAATATATTTACTATAGAGAAACACAATGTCAGTTAGAAAGCTGGGTTCAAGACTGCACCATGAGGTGGGGGTGAGCTCCTGTTAATTGCTCCCACTCCTGCCCACCTAGCAACTCAAAAGCATGCAAATGAGAGTAGATATATAGGTACCACTTCAGTGGGAAGGTAACAATATACCATACAGCATGTTGTATAATCATGCTCACCACATGTTTCTTCAGACAATGCTGCTCTCTTGGCTAAGAAATGGAGATGAGCAACGCCACCTAGAGTCAGATTTGACTACACAGGAGAAATCCTATCCCCAGAGCTAAGGTGGAGCATCTTAGCAGTGGTGGCTCTTCCTTCCCCAGGATCGGCACATGACTTTTCACTGCTCTCCTCTTCTCTGTCTACTGCACATCTGTTCATCAGGCCCTGGACCCAGCTGTTCCTCCTCTTCTTCATCAACCACCCCAGACCTGGGAGCTGTTGACTCTCCATCTGAGGGCTGACAGACAGCCCAGGTTCTATCTCTGTCTCTCTTTCTCTGCCAGCTCCATTCTCTCTTCTCCCTCAGAGCTGCCAGGTTGCCCTGATGCTGACCCTGACTCCCACACCACCACCACCACCTCCTCCTCCTCCTCCTCCTCCTCCTCCTCCTCCTCCTCCTCCTCCTCCTCCTCCTCCTCCTCCTCCTCCTCCTCCTCTGTTTTGACTGCTGGAGGGGCCGGCAGCTGACAGGCCACAACATATACAATATATGGACACCGAGTAAAACTATGGGTAAAAATGTTAATATAGCCAACATTCAACACATTTGGTTGCCAGGGTTCTAGTCATAAATGAAACTATGGAACCTGAATTCCCAAGTAGTTGAGACAGGTGCACAGAGATCACTAAACCTTACAATACCACATAGTGTTTTCCTGAAAGGAGGGTAAGTAACATCAGTGGCCAACCTGGTGGTCTTGCACACACATAGCATTGAAGGGGGGGGGGGGATGGAAACAACAACAACAAAAAGAACTTAAGTAAGTAGAAAATCCTTAGAGGTTCGAATCCAGCAATTGGTTGACATACAATACTTTAAAATATTCTCCAACTACAGAAGCAAAATTTTAGAATGATTTGTTTTGGGTGGGGTGGGGTGGGGTTCAGCTGCTGAGTACCTTCTAAATAGCCTTTATAGGAATGCAATAACTCTTCTCTGGAGCAGTAAATCTCTGCAGCATCACAAAAGATTGTGTGTTTGTTGCTATGTAAGTGGCTATAGACACAGGTAATATAACAATAAAAACTGTGAAAGTCCTTCTGAACAAATTAGATATAGGTAGCTCTACCAGTTCAGTTGGAAAACCTGAAAAATTAGCCTGCGATTAGCCAGTGATTAAAAATAAAATTATTGCCAATCTTTTAGCTGTAACTTGCCCTATATATAATTGGGAAGGACATATCTGTTATTCCAAAGTGTCTTGTAAATGAAAGTGTGCAATTGCAGTGATTTATGTCATTTAACAGATTAACAGAGTTGGAAGGGACCTTATAGGTCATCTAGTCCATCTCCCTGCTCAAGCAGGAGACCCTTCACCAATGGCTGTCCTATCTCTTCTTGAAAGTCTCAAGTGATGAAGCTCCCACAACATCCAAAGAAAAGCTGTTCCATTGGTTGATTGTTCTCACTGTCAGAACGTTCCTTCTTATTTCTAGGTTGAATCTGTCCTTGGTCCGTTCCCATCCATTATTCCTTGTCTGACCTTCAGCTGCTTTGGAAAATAGCTTGACCCCCTCAAATATTGGAACACTGCTATCGTGTCTCCCCTAGTCCTTCTCTTTACCAGACTAGCCATGCCCACTTCCTGTAACCATTCTTCATATGTTTTAGTCTCCAGTCCCCTAATCATCCTGGTTGTTCTTCTCTGCACTCTTTCTGAAGTCTCAACATCTTTTTTATAGTGTGGTGACCAAAACTGGATGCAGTATTTTAGGTGTGGTGTTACTAAGGCTTTATAGAGTGGTATTAGTCTTTGTATGATGGCATTGCTAGGCAGATGATATACATTGACACAAATGACATAATTTGCTTTTTCTTTTTTTTTTTAGGAAAGAAGAAGAAAAAGGATAAGAAGAAGAAAAAGAAAAAGAATTTAATGGAACAAGCGCAGAAGCAGCACAGTTTCTTACTAGCTACAGACCAAGCTAGTCAATAGAGACATTTGCCCAGGGCCTGTTGATACACGTGGGTTGTTTTTTTTAAATAGTTTATATCTTGTTTTTGTTTGTTTTGCAAAACACACAGAAGCTGCTATTAGCTCCTGCATGAGGCAGCACTGCGATTCAGCTGCTCTGACAGCCTTTGGACCTGGGGAAAGGGAGGAGAACGTCCACAAGCTTGTTTGTGTCTGTTATTTATACTTTTACAATTTAATGTGGTTCTTATTGTTCTCATTGTTCCCCAAACACGGTCTCTCTCCAGGACTGAAGAAAAGCACTGAGTTCAATCAGTGGAAGTATGTCCAAAAAAAAACAACCTTTGTTTGAGGGTTCCCTCTCCCCTTTTTTGGTTAAATGTAGTGCCTACAAGGAGGAAGGAATTTGATTTCATGGCACAGGACTTTTGGAGAGAGGAGCATCAGGACTGCATGGCGCCATGAGATAAGTCCCTATTTCTTCAAGGCAAAGAAATTGAGAAGTTAGAATTGCATATTGTTTCCCATACTGTACATTTTCAAGACTGAAGGACACCAAGAAGATATCTGTAGGTAACACACTTGGTCCTCATCACACCTGCTATAACTGGAACAGCTGTATAGTCAAACTGCTCTTGACTGATATATGAAATTATGGCTTAGTATTTCAGGAGCATAGTGGTTCCCATGTGTACATATCATGCTGTCTACATATAAATAAACCTATTTACATTAGAGGTTGGGTCTGTTTTCCATGTGTGCAGTTCATCATTTGAACACATAAAGATGAGTGCTCAAAATGAAATATAATAACTACCCTTTATACAAATCTGTCCAAGCCAGCTTTGACTGATGACAGCCTGACAACATATCTTGCTCTTGTGAAGTTTAGTGTTTTCCTGGCAGGGCAAACCTATCTCTGAAATCTTTCCTTCAAAGACTATCTGCTGGTTATGATCAAGTGATGGCATTCCATTCAAAAACAAAAACCACTTTCTAGAGTTGAACCAAGCCATATTTTTCAATGAAATCCTGGCATTCTGGTTTTTTTTAAATAGAGAAATAAAGAAATATGGTTTAAGAAAAAGAATTAAAAGGTAAATGAGTTCAGTGTTGTCATTTGGGAATAAACTTGCAGAAACTGTAAGGAGACCCCTATATCCTCCAAATGATGCGGAACTATAAATGATAATGAAGATGATAATGTTGAAGATGCTGATGATATCCATTCAGCTGTGTCTAATGCTTGGAGATTCTGTGGACCCAGTCTCTTCATAATTTCTGATCTTGCACTATTTCTTTGAGTTGTTCTATGCTCTGGCTGTTGTCAGCTTTGATGGTGTCCAGCCACCATGTTCTTTGGTTGCCTGGTTTCTTTTCACCGCTAACTCTTTCAAGTATAATTGCTTTCCCCACATGACATGGCTAAAACATGAGCCATAAATATCCACGTGTACTCATTGTTCCTGTTGGCTAATTCATTTGGGAACTGGAATGGAATCACACTGGAAAGTTTCCTGCTTCTTCTATAAGATCAGTAAGAGGCAGCATATGTAAGGTGACCAGATGTCCTGCTTTTGGCAGGACAGTCACACTTTTGAACAATTTGTCCCGCGTCACGCAGCATTTTTAAAAAGTCCTGATTTTTAGATGGGCTTTGCAATACTCGTAATGAGGGTTTACCTAGGGCGTATCCGGCTTTTCCAAATGCCTTGGAGGCTCCCAGCTGTTTCACCCGCAGTGGCCGGGCTGCGGCTGCTCCATCTCCGGAGGGGGACACAGATGGGGTGGGCGGGCTGAGTGCTCTCGGCCCCGGTGCGACACCCCTCCCAGCTCGGCCCAGCGCTTTGCACGTACACGCCTGGAGCAGAGGTCCCTGTGGAACGTAGGGCGTTGCAGCCCGCCACGGCAATTGCAACAAGCCCGCTGGCTTCCCCGGGCAGCATGGCTGCCCTGCTTCCTGCTGCCCTGCTTGAAACGGCTTTGATCGGGGCGGCTCTGCCTCGCCTTCCAACAAAGAGGCATGCGGTGCCCAGGAGCTTTGCTTCAGAAGGAAACGGGGCTGGCAGAGCAGGTGGGCCATGCCCAGGGAAGGAGCCGAGCCCGGGGTCACGGCTGCGGGGCTTTTACAAGACGAGGACAATAAAAGGTGCCCTTCTCTTCCCTTCCTCCCTTTCCCCTTCATCCCTTTCGCCTCCCTCCCCTCTTTCCTTCTGTCCCATCTTTCCTTCCTTCCTTCTCTCCTTTTTTCCCTCCCTTCCTCCTTCTCTCCTTCCTTCCTTCCTTCCTTCCTTCCTTCCTTCTACTCCCTCCTCTCCTTCCTGCTTTCCTCCTTCTTTCCTTCCCTATCTACCTTCCCTTCCTTCCTTCCTTCCTTCCTCCCTCCCTCCCTCCCTTCCTTCCTTCCTTCCTTCCTTCCTTCCTTCTCCTCCCCTCCCTCCAGCCCAGAGGAGAAGCAGCTGCTTCTGGAACTTCTTGAGAAGTTTCCTTGCCTGCTTTTCTCCTTCTCAAACGCCTTCCGATGACTGGCCAAACTCTCCTCCTCAGAGTCTATTTCTTCTGCCTGGGAATGGAATGGGAGGGGGGGTGTTATTGATTAAAACTTTTGCCACCCAGTGCTGTGGCTGAGGTGAAGCCGCCAAGCTCCCGCCGGCACCCCCGCCCATGGCAGCGGCACCTCCCCCTCCGCTTGGAGCACCTGAGCTGGGCACCGCATTACCCCTACCGCCTCCTCCTCTGCCGTACTTTTGAGGAGCCATGAGGCCACGGCAGCCAGTAGGAAGGCGGTGGAGGGGGCAGGAGCAGAAAACAAAAGGCCCCATGGCTTCTCAAAAGCACGGCGGAGGAAGAGGAGGCAGCGGCAGGGGTAACACGATGCCCAGCTGAGGTGTTCCGAGCGGAGAGGGAGGGAGGCGGCACCGCCACTGCCATGGGCGGGGATGCCAGCAGGAGCTTTGGCAGCTTCACTAAGCTGCAGTCCCCCCCTATCA
Organism: Thamnophis sirtalis; assembly: GCF_051295495.1. NCBI lineage: Eukaryota > Metazoa > Chordata > Lepidosauria > Squamata > Natricidae > Thamnophis > Thamnophis sirtalis. The sequence goes on from NW_028261382.1 coordinate 120,566,366, forward strand.
ATGGTGTCCCACTTAACCAATCTTAAAATCTGGTCACTTTAAGCATATGGAGCCTTGAAAAGAAGAGAAATGTCTTTCAAAATCCATTGTTGGTCCTCCCCAATAACCAGATAGGAAACATGACTAGATGAGGTAAACCTACTTTATTCTTAGGCTACATTGATATAATTTTCCAGGTTTGAAAAAACACACTTCTCGCCATCACTTTTAAACATCTGACCTGTTAGGAAAAGTCCTTCCTAAGTTTCTTTCTTGGCCCATTAAGTTCTTGGGGGTTGCTTCCTCTCCCATCTGTGTTCTGACCTAGGTTTTCCAAAGCACAAAGCCGTGTCCTCATCCTGATAAAACCCCTTTTATTTAGTTTAAAGTGAATTCCTCTCCAGCAAAGTCCCAGCCAACGGTCTTTCAAGAGATTTCACAACTACAGACCTTTATCAGGCTTGGAGAGCTGCCAGGCTGATATTTTCCAAATGCCACTCTGTAGCAGACAATACTTGGCAAGAAATCAGGAACAGATCTTCACCCTAATGATTTAAATTAATTTGTCCCCTGCAAACTCCCCTCCCCTTGCACTCCTCTTTATTTCCTATGGGAGGGGGCCATTTATCATCCACCTGTGCCTTTACTCCAGAGTCGACCCTTGTTCCTTAGCTGTTCCCTTCTCCTGGAAGCTCTGCACATGCAAACATCAAGAACAGACTCCAGCTGTTCTTCTGCCCCACTGATGTCCGACTCCGAAGGCAGCTGATAACTGTCAGAGGGCCCTGGCCCCATCTCTGCCTCCAACACAGAGCACTCGTCAGAGCCTTCCCCAGACTCCAGGACTGGCCCATGTTCCTCCCCAACCTCCTCACTGTCTAAGTCTGCCACCAGGTCCACTGGTTGCTGGTGGGCCACAATAGTCTGATTGTTTCCTAGGCAGCATCTCTTTCCCTTGTTATCCAAGGTCATTCACACACTCTATCACATCCACATTGGTTCCAATTGATTCCTACTGGTGAGTGAATGCCTACACATTGTCCTCTTCCATAGTAAAATAATATGCTCAAGTGGAGGCTCTTAGTAGATAACCACACACTGTGTGAATGTGGAGAGACGTACAGCCTGATCCATCTGCTGGTATTCGGCTATTACCAGAAACAAGTACCGATTATAGCAACAGCAATTTATATACTGCTTCACAGTGGCAGCACTGTCTAGGCAATTTTACAGAGTCAGCATATTGCCCCCAACAATCTGGGTTACCGTTTTACTGACTTTGGCAGGATGGAAGGCTAAGTCAACCTTGAGTCAGAATTGAACTGATGTCAGTGGGCAAAGTTAGCCGGCAATATTGCATTCTAACCACTGTGCCACCACTTATTTTGGGCTAATGACAAAGCCAGGAAGATGGCTTCATTCTGGCAGTTTAAAGTTTGACCTAGACATGGAAGAAGAAGAGTGACTCATTGCAGAAGGAACTTTGTTTTGCTATATCTGATCCACAGGACTAATTAAAATATATTAAACAATCCAGTCCTGAAAAATTAGTTCTGTGAGTGATTTTTTTCTTCATTGTTACAGTCTTTTATTAGGATGTGCACCCCAGCCTTGTTCTCCCACACCCATAATTCCAGATCCTTTTATATTTATTCCTAAGGATATTAAATTGAATTCACCTAGTAAAAAACCTTCAACCACATCAAATGCAAAGGTTTATAGAGAAGCTGATGAATTTCATACTTCTAGGCATGCAATCCTACACGGTGTTGGTTTTTGAGTGTGCAGACTGAATCCCACAACCAGAGTGGATCTCTTCCCCACTCCAATCCCACTGTCACTTCCATGTCCTTAAAATTTTCAGCCTACGCTGCCACAAATGGTGCCTTATTTTGAAACTGCTGTTACTCATTTGTGAGAATCAAAGTAGGGAAGATTGATAACTGTGAAGCGGGCCTTCTATTTAACTCATCAATATCAAGGACCCATTCTAATTAGCCAGGGTAATTAGCTTGGTATACCTTGTCATTAAAACTTCCAGTAATGTGATTCAAAGATTTCCCATTTGGAAGTGTTAAGTAACCACCAGCAGCATTCCTCCATGATCTTAATATCAAAAGCAAGACCTGATTCCAATGCCTTAAATGAAAGGGAAAATATTTCAAATGGCAAACTCTATAATTAGATCACTGCATTAACATCTGACTCAAAAGTGATGGAATTTTGATAGATAGTCCAAGAATTTCCAGCCCCAAACATCTTGAAACCAATTGTTTTCTTAATTTTTTTTAAAAAATCCTATATTGATACATGATAAACTTTGCATAAATAATAAAACAATTTAGTAATATTTAGACAAATCCAGATAGCATACTAAAAAGCAGTAACATCATCCTGCCAAGAAAAATGTGTATATTCAAGGCTATGGTTTTCCCAGTTGCAATGTATGGCTGTGAAAGTTGGACCATAAGAAAGGCTGAGCGCCAAAGAATTGAGGCCTTTGAACTATGGTGCTGGACTGCAATGCTATCAAACTGGTCAGTCCTAGAGAAGATCAACCCTGACTGCTCTTTAGAAAGCCAGATCCTGGAGATCAGTGGTGGGTTCCAGATCCCGGTGCATGCGTCCTTACCTCTGAGATGCCGCCGCGATGCTCCAGCTGCTGGGGGGGACGGTCACGCAGGCGCCGTTCGCTCCATGCGCATACGTGGAAGTGCCGAAGAGCTCAAATACAGGTAAGGAGCTCAGGTGGGTGGGTGGGTCCTCCGGACTGTACCTAGTGATCCTGGCAGGCACCGGTAAGCCCGTACCAGGGCATACTGCCTGCAACCAACCACTGCTGAAGATGAATCTCAAATACTTTGGCCATGTAATGAAAAGGAAGGACTCCCTGGAGAAGAGCCTAATTCTGGGAAAGATTGAGGGCAAAAGAAGAAGGGGACGACAGAGAATGAGATGGCTGGATGGAAGTCACTGAAGCAGTAGGCATGAGCTTAAATGGACTCAAGAGGATGATTAGAGGACAGGAAGGCCTGGAGGAATGTTGGCCATGGAGTCACGATGGGTCAGAAATGACTTTGCAACTAACAATAACAAGTAGTATTTAAACAATCAAACCTGTTGCCTCAATAATATCAATCCAACTAGCCAAAATACTACCGCTAGCTCACACAATAACTCCTCTAACCTGTTTCTAAATTAAGTGATATTTAATGACCTCCCATTCTTGTCCCAGCTCCTGCCAACCTAGCAGTTTGAAAGCATCTAAATGCAAATAGATAAATACTTTAGTAGGAAGGTAACGGTATCCCATGTGCCTCAGCATATAGTTGTAGGAAGCCCTCCTCACCCAGAATATTTTGGGGAATTTCAAAAGAGGCAGAATATTATATTTTCCCATACGAGAAGTGGATAAAAATCTTAACAAAATCAGAAAGCAGCCCCAGCAGCCTCCAGCAGATAACTGACGTCTTTAGAGATGGATATTTTGTGCCCATTAAGAAAGACTGGTCCAATCTAATCACAAACAAAGCACTGTCAGCTCCAGTTGATGGGATTAAGAAGGATAGGAGATGACATTTAGGACACAATAAGAATAACCCACCACCATTAGAATAGCAAAAGACACAAGGGCTACTCTGCATTAGACAAACCTCTGGAGTATTTCAACCTAATTTTGTTAGCTGTTTCTGCTCATCAATAAACAGAGTACTTCTTTCCAAGGACTCCATTTCATTTCTAGCTCCTTTCTCCTCGCTTGGAACCAGATCAGATTTCTTCTTCCAACAGAGTCATGCCGGTCACATGACCACAGAAGTGCCTTCGGACAACATAGGCTCCCTCAGTGAGGAAATGGAGATGAGCACCACTTCCTGGAGTCAGATAAGCCTGGACAGGGGAAACCTTTACCTTAATATTGATATATAGATTACATTTAAATTAATAAATATAAAATTTATTAATTGCTGAACTCTAAATAAAGCTAGAGGAATGCGGTGTCTCAGTGGCTAAGATGCTCAGCTTGTTGATCAGACTGGCAACTACCCGGAGGAGAGCCTTCTCGGTGGCTGCTCTGACCCTCTGGAACGAGCTCCCCGTGGAGATTCGTACCCTCACCACCCTCCAGGCCTTCCACATAGCCCTTAAAACCTGGCTGTTCTGACAGGCCTGGGGCTAAAGACTAAAGCCCCACTCGAATGGTATGACTGTTGTGCTTTTAACGGTGTATGATCTTCATGTTATGTTTTGTAACTTGTCTGTTCCTCCCCTCCCTTGAATTGTGAGCCGCCCCGAGTCCCCCCAGGGAAAAGGGTGGCATACAAATAAAGTAAAATAAAAAAAATCAAATCAAGGTTGGCAGTTGCATTGAAGTTAACCTGTCTTAAAAACCAGTGATTCTTAGGTGAATAAAATTGACATTAAAGTAAAAAAAAAAAAAAAAAAAAAAAAAAAAAGGTTGGCAGTTCGGCAGTTCAAATCCCTAGCGCCGCATAAGGAAGTAAGCTCCTGTTACTTGTCCCAGCTTCTACCAACCTAGCAGTTTGAAAGCATGCAAGTAGAAAAATAGGGACCACCTCTGGTGGGAAGGTAACAGTGTTCAGTGCACCTTCAGCATTTAGTCATGCTGGCTGCGTGACCTTGGAGATGTCTTCGGACAGCACTGTCTCTTTGGCTTTGAAACAGAGATAAGCATGGCTTCCTAGAATTGGGAATGACTAGCATATATGTGGGAGGGGAACCTTTATCTTTATCTTTAAATAAAGCTAGATCTGGGAAATTGTTATAAACAAACAAACATATACACAGAAATAAACATTGGTGCTTTTTGAGAAAAATACCTGTCACATATTTTGCTCTGTACAAATACCTGTACAAAGAGGTAAGAAAAAAGTAATAAAAATATGCTAGATTGATTTTCAATACTATCCCAGCTTCCTAAAATATTTTCAATGAAGAAACTAAATAGTTGCCATGCCTTTTAACTTGGTTCATCTTTTAAAATAACAAGTGACGTAGTATTAGCGAAGCAGTATTTGAATAAATATTATACTTAGCATGCACCAGCTCAATTTAGAACAATTGGTTAATGTACAAGGCACCACACAGAATCATAGAGTCAGAAGAAGCCATTTTTATCCACTGTGCAGAAAGTTCGATTAAATCAACCATAATTTATGGTTATTTACATCAGGGGTAGTCAACCTTTTTATACCTACCGCCCACTTTTGTATCTCTGTTAGTAGTAAAATTTTCTAACCGCCCACCGGTTCCACAGTAATGGTGATTTTATGAAAACCTAATGAAAATTTTTAAATAATGCTATGAATTTTTTTTTAAAAAAAAGTCAATTAAATTAAAAAAAAGGAAAGTGCTTCAATATTGGACAAAACCCCTACCACCCACCATGAAAGTTGGAACGCCCTCTAGTGGGTGGTAGGGACCAGATTGACTACCACTGATTTAGATTCTGTTGAATAAAATCTAGTGTAACGGCACTTACTAATACTTTGAGTCATTGAATCCAAGGCCAAACTGTCTTACTCATTGGAAAAATTTCTCAACATTTAATATGTTTTGCTGTACTATATATCCCATAAGTGATGATAGGAAACAGATTTTGACATCTTTCCAAGTATTGAAGAATGTTATCCTACCCCTTCCTTAATCGTCTTCTTTTTTCCAAGTTAAATATGCTCAATTCCTCAGCATTTCCTAATAGGACTTCTTTAGTCCTTTGCTCATCTTCACTAACCTTCTTTGATCTTTTCTTCTTCAATCCTTCAAATGTGATGTTGCAAACTAGATAGAATAGTTTGATAGATAGATAGATTGGAATGGAATAGAATAAAATAGAAAAGAATAGGATTTCTGATATAATAACAAGGATAAGTGGGAATTTAAGTTAGAATCTCTACAATCCTTCCTTTAACCTTGGATTATTCATACATTTCAATTTACACATCTTTTCCCTAGCTTGACAAACACTTTTTTATTTAACAAGTCATTTGTTCCACTGAATGAATCAGTACTGTGAAAGTTTATGATACCTACCTGCCAAACAGAAGAAAACAGACCTGTCAGCCAGTGAATTTTTTTTTTTAAAAAATGAAGAAAACCAAAGACTTCAGTCATAGCATAAAGATGGTTCGGAATCCGAATACTTTCAGAGCATGAAACGTAAGATTTGTATAATATTTAGGCAATTACAAAAGTGTAACTTTTGAAAAAGGTAATTGTCATATCTAATCTTTTTAAATGCTTATCCTTGCCAGTGTAGAAAGTTAGCACACACCCCTCTCCTAGAAGAATGAAATATTTTGAGAAATATTAAAAATATTCCCTAAAGGAGACACATGCTCTTGGAAAGCAGCTCCCACCTTTCTTAATAGCCTCAGCAGGATTGGGCCAGCCTATCTACAAGACAAAAGACCTCTAGTCGCAGGGTGATGGGATTAGCCCTCACTCAAGATCCAAATCAGAACAAAGAGCATTAAGACACAATAGGAATTGCCCAACATCCTTTCAGAACACAAGGCTCTTCATTACATCATCACCCTCCAAGTTTCAACCAAACTTGGGAGCTCAGACAACCTCAGCAAGGACCCCTGCATAGCCCCATGGGAGTCTGACAGCAACCAATAGAATACATGCTCTTGCCACAGGAAGAGGAAGCTGAAGTTCAAAGCCCAGAGAGGGTATAAATAACCCTCACTTTCCACTTCTGTAATTCAGTGGGATTTTTAAAAAATATCAGAAGTTCATTTAGGTTTCTAAGAGAAGATACCCAACAGTTTGGAACTGGATTCTGAATAGAAAACTAACTATTCATACAGAGAAAGCTAAACTACATTCAAACTGAACACGCACTTCCTTGTTTCTTCTTCATCCAATTATAGGAGTAGTGCAGGAATCAATTTTCCTTTACAGTCCCAGAAGTGGTAGAAATATTAGCTAGAAAATTTAATATGCAGACAATATCAGATGAGAGTGAGAAAGGAAAGGTTTCCACAATCCTTTTAAAACTTATTGATGTTCTCCCATTCTACTGAAGTCACAGGCTCATTTAAGATGACAATCCTGTGTGTATTTAGCAGAGAGAAACTCACAATATGGCTTACTTCTAACTAAATAAGTTTGGGCAATAATTAAAAGCTGCAAACAAGTGTGCACTTAGCAGAAATAATAAATAAATAAATAAATTATTATTTAACAATAAAACAATTACTCTATATCCAGTGTTAGCCAGACAAATACTTTCAATACATATTATATCTTTGAAACAATTGCTCAACTACTTCTTCCTTGGAACAGAAGATAATTTTATGGTGTTATAATTTTTTTACAGCCTGCTGGCTGCAATAGCAGTTCTTAGGTATGGTAAGTGGTGGTCATTAGGTGAGAAGAGAACTTAAGAGAAGCCCTCCCTGGAATTAGGAGGCCTAGTTGGATGGAGATTTGAAGCCAGCTTGGTTGTTGAAGTATGCAAAATTAGTGTCTTTTCAAAGGTGCCGATCACAATTTGAGCAAGATTGTGTTGTCATCTCCCAGAATTTAAACCCTTTTTTCAGTCCTTTTCAAAAGTGTTTTGGAAAGTTCTTCCATGCAAAATAGTTATGATTTTTATCCTTACCAGGCTAAATTTGCTACCAAATTTAGCCTGTTTGATGGCTAAGCCATCCCAATATGTTTCAAATTGCAATAAGAAATGTTTAAAATATGTATTTGTGAGGGGAAAAGTCCAACATGGTGACAAAGTAAAATTTTGTCAAAGTTTATCAACATGTCCTGGTTTCTATCCCTAAAAAATTCTAGTTCCAGACCTGTTATTTCCAGGGATACACACCAAATTACATTGCCATGAAATACCGTTGATTCATATGCATAAATCAAACCTGGCAACTTCATGATTTGCGGACTTCAACTCCCAGAATTCCTCAGCCAGCTATGTGGTAAAGTTGACAAGGCTGGAGATCAGGGGTGTCAAACTGATATCGTCATGGTGTCATCATGTGACATATCACAACTTTATTCCTCTTCGCTAACCAGGCATGGCCAGCGCGTGACACATCTAGGCCGCAAGTTTGATAGCCTGCTGTAGATGACACCAAGACTGCCCCTTCAATATAACATAATAGTTAGAAGTTAGGTTGACATTAAGGAGACCCAGGTTCAAATTCAGCCAGAGCCATGGAAATTTTGGGTAAGTCGCTTTCCCTCAGTCTAACCTAGCCTGCAATCTTTTTCCTGTGGTGAAAAATAGGAACAGGAACACCACACAGCCACTTTAAGTTCCCAAAAGATAGGAAATATAAATCTAATACGTATATTATATCCATCCATACTTAATCCCTTCTGACTGAACATCTAAATCAAACAGCAAGCATTCATGTTCAAAAGGAATGGCTTGCAAACCACAACATTTGCAGAAATATTTCCTCCTGAGTTAAAACTACTTAATCCAGGAATCCCCAAATTTTGCCAAATGGAAAATGACCGTGCTCAGGGTCATGGAGAACTGTCAAAATTATTGGAAAACAATCTCTTGGAAAGGGATATGGTGGCATTTTGTTGCAGATTCCATTTTGTGTTCTTCCTATACCTATTTCTTCCTATTTTTTAAAGTAATAAAACAAGCTGGACTTGGTACAAATGTTGATTATATAATGTGTAGTGAATAGAAACTGGCATGGATTCTAGGCTAACATTTGATTCTGCAAGACTCTTCCAAGCATTCTCCACTACTATTAGAAATGTGGAAAGTTACTGTCTATCAGAATTATACTGTATGATTTTGTTGTTAATGGATCTGGTCCAAGCGAGAATTCATGCTTCTCACAAATATTCTTTCTCTGTCCCTTCTTACTGGCAAGATGATAGGTTCAGCCCCAAATCCAGCCTTTCTAAAATCCAAAACTTTTTCAAGAAGGCTGGAAAGAAAATAATAATAATAATTGGATTCTTTAACAATCCAGGGTATAGCCATAATTCAGGCTGAGTTGAAAATTCATTTAATTGGATTTGGATTTGTGCTTGAAATGGGAATTAGTTTGGACTGGATCAAATATATGGAAAGCTTTTTATTTCCCTGTGTTGTGGTCCCCACTTTCTTCCTTTCTCCTCTTTCTTGTCAAGATTTGTAAATCTCCAATAAAACAAAAATAAAGTGAGAACATATAGGTAGCAACCCAAGACAATTGTGTGACTCAGTAAAGACAGTCTGTCACCAGGAACATCTGAGAAGTTTTTTCTCTCTCTCTCACCCACATCTGAAGCTAATATATCTATTAAGTCTTGTGGCTGCAAAATTGAGATTGTGATGCACAACAATTTGCTTAAATGTCCAATTGTCCATGTAACTGCATACTTATATGTTTCAGTGGTGGGTTTCAAAAAAATTTCGAACCTACTCTGTGGGTGTGGCCTCCTTTGTGGGAGTGGCTTGCTGGCCATGTGACCTGGTGGGAGTGGCTTGCTGGCCGTGTGTTTTCTCTCTCTCTCTCTCCTTCTTTTTGTCTCTCTGTCCCTTTTTCCTTTTTTTCTTTCATCTCTCTCTCACTTTTTCTTTCTTTTTTCTTTTTTTCCTTTATTTCTTTCTTCCTTTCATCTCTCTCTCTCACTTTTTCTTTCTTTTTTCTTTTTTTCCTTTTTTTCTTTCTTCCCCTCTCTCTCTCTCTCTCTCTCTTTCTCTCTCTCTCTGTGTGTGTGTGTGTGTGTGTGTGTGAGTGTGTGTGTATGTGTATCAGTGGTGGGTTTCAAAAATTTTTGGAACCTCTTCTGTAGGTGTGGCCTGCTTTCTGGTGGAACCTATTCTAACCGGTTTGGTAGATTTGACGAACCGGTTCTATCGAACTGGTGCGAACTGGTAGGAACCCACCTCTGATATGTTTGCACATAAAGTTCAAAGTCTTTATTGTCATTGTACGTCATGTATACAACGAAATCGGTTTAGCCTCTACTGGTGCAGTCCATTCAAGAATACAAGACAACATGAATAATATAAAGAATTATCCTTATACAAGTAGTTAGGAAAAAAATCACTAGTCATACATTTTCATATGTACGTCATATTCTGTGCAACATGTATATTAGTCTGGTGTCTGATCTTATATCATGGTATATACATATTACACACTACACTGACACCAGTGAAAGTCATCATATTAATCTGTTTGTGTTGCTATATTGTATTTAGTAGAAGCTGTTTTTAAGCTTGTTTGTCCAGCTGGCTATACTTCTGTGTCTTATGCCGGATGACATAATATTTGAATATTGTAAAAATATTATCAGGGTTCTAAATAGCATCCAAAATTAAATCAGAGTCCAAGGCAAAGTATTGCTCAAAGTTCCAATTTATTAAGAGACCCTTGTTGGCACATCTGGGAAAACCTGAAAGCTTCCCCACCCAATTGAAAGTTCACAAACCTGCCCCACACCCACTATCATATAGTCCAATGTCATGCTGACAGTTCCACCCATCCAGTTCCGGTCAGGTGCAGAGGTGCAGAGACAAAGGATGACATTGGCTTTCTAGAAAGGAATTTTGATTGGGCTACATAGCATCTAACTCCATACAATCTCCCCTCCCATTTCCCCACAACAGAAAAGGGATTGTAGAATAATAGAAAGTATGTCAGGCCAAAGATCCAAAAGGAATATGGCTGCAGGCCTGACAAATATATATTTTAAATAACTTATTTAAAAATAACTTATTTTTAAGTTAAATTAAGAGCCATGGTGGCACAGTAGTTGGAGTGTAGTACTACAGGCTACATCTGCTCACAGCTGGGTGCCTGCAATTTTGCAGATCGAATCTCACTGGGCTCAAGGTTAATTCAGCCTTCCATCCTTCCGAGGTGGGTAAAATGAGGACCCAGATTGTTGGGGGCAATATGCTAACTCTGTAAACCACTTAGAGAGGGCTTTAAAAGTACTGTGAAGCGGTATATAAGTCTAAGTGCTATTGCTATTTATTCATAAGTCTTTATCTAGATTTCTGCCTGGAGCTCAAGATGACATGCAGAAAGCCTTTCTCCAATTATCCCACAAGAAATATATTGTAAAGTAGATTGGATTGAGACAACGAGTAGCAGATAAGATCCCTTTGGAAGGAAAGATAATTAAAAAAATTGGACTGTGCAGAAATGAATAGGCTAACTCTGAGAATAAAAGATGAAGAGGAATTGGTGTACTTCAAGACATGGAGAAGATTTTATGATTGGTTAGAGAAAGAATATGAATAAGACAGAAAAGAAAACGAGAGAGAAATAGAAACCCAGTTGATATACTATTAAATGAATAAAGGGGGGGAGGGGTAACTAGAAAAGTAGTAAAGTGCTAATACATAAGTATATGTTCAAAAAATGAGACATAGGTAAAAAACAGATTGGAAAATATAATGAGGAAAAGGGAATGTAAAATGGCAAATAAGCTAGAACCGGATTTGCTGGAATACCATCCCAAAAATACACCAGACGGAAGAGGAAAATAGGCAACCACAAGAATAGAAGAGGAAAGGAAGAGAGGAAAAGGAGAGAAGAGAGGAAAGAGAGGGAAAGAAGAAAGAGGAAAGGAGAGGAAGATTGGGAGGGATAGGAAGAGGAGGAGAGAGGGTTTGAAGGGGAAGAAGTAGTGAGGAGTAGGGGAGTGGAAGGGGAAGAAGGAAAGGGAAAGGAGAGGAGGAAAGAAGAAAGTAGAGAAGGGAGGGAGGGTGGGAGAAAAGGAAAGGAAAGAAAAGTAGGGTGAAGGTAAAACAAAATAGGTGTATGGGGTGGTAAGTAAAGCAATCCAAATCATATATTTTAATTTTTATATAGAAAAATGAACGTTTAAAAGTGTTAAAATGTGGTAAGAATAATAACCAAGAGAATGTATACTTGTAAATGTGTGTATGAGACTAAAAATAAAAAAACCCTGTTTTTTAAAAAAGACAATGAGCATTCCAAATACCCAGTTGAATTTGCATCTATGGCTGAGGAGTCACTTCAAGTTCGCCTAGTCGTGGTCCATAATCGTAATCATCAAAGCATAATGTCTCCAAATTTAACTCTTATTGAATGGAATGGATATTATGTGGGAAAATGTGAACATAAGTTATGCCAGAAATGGACATATTTTCCATTCCAATTTCCACCATATTTGTAATTATATATTGCATTAAATATCTTTCAGCAGTTGGTATTATGGTAATTTGGGAACTTTGGAGAACTTGTAGACACAGAGTTAAAGGTGGAAAAGGAAGATGTTTGCCTTCAAGAGAAATCTTGAATTGAAAAAAAAAATGTGCCTTGTGTCTTCTCATGTTATCAAATGACTTCTTCTGGATTCCCAAATGGTTGATTTTTGATTCTGAACTTCTGACATTGGACATCCATTTTCAGATATAACTTGTTTAAAAAAAAGCCAAAATCATAAATCCTTTCTTTTTCAATAATCTGGATTTAATTTTGACATTAAAGTAACACTGAGCCTTTAATCTGGAGGACTTTGGCAGCTGAATTTAATTTTGCTGTGTATATACAGAAGCAAATGAAAAAATGTGTGCTTTGCTTTAGTTTTTGCATTAGCAAAGACTAATGAAGCCCGGGTTGCCTTGTGTATCAACCACTCCAATTAAGATGTCAAATGCTACCCTTAGGTCTTAAAGCAAAACTCAGTTTTTCCTCAGCTTTTCATTATGCCAAGAGTAAAAAACTCAATTCCAATTTGGAGACCCAGAGGTGAGAAGAGGCTAATTCCCAGAATTCCCCTGTCAGGATGGAAGTTACTGACAATTCTGGAATGAGTCACATCTCTACAAGATATGGTTCAGTGGCTAAGACACTGAGCTTGTCGATCAGAATACTTGGCAGTATCGCGGTTCGAATCCCTAGTGCCACGTAACGGAGTGAGCTCCCGTTACTTGTCTTAGCTTCTGCCAAACTAGCAGTTCAAAAGCACGTAAAAAAAATGCAAGTAGAAAAATAGGGAGCACCTGTGGTGGGAAAATAACAGTGTTCCATGGGCCTTCGATGTTTAGATATACCGAACACATGACCATGGAGATGTCTTTGGACAGCACTGGCTTTTTGGCTTTGAAACATAGATGAGCACTGCCTCCTAGAGTCAGGAACAACTAGCACATATGTGCGAGGGGAACTTTTATGTTTACCTACAAGGTACCAAGATTGGAGAAAGCTGCATAATGCCCACAGTTAACCTCCATGATAGTATTAACATGGTAGACTTCAACTCTGCAACTAGCAAAGTCATTGGGGGGAAGCTGGATTTGTTCTCAAGACTTTATTTTTTCCTACTGATAACAGATAACTTTGCTAGGATACTGTTTGCTAGTCACAGTTATTATTATTATTATTATTATTATTATTATTATTATTATTATTATTATTATTATTATGGTTATGACTGCAGAACGGTAACTTGTTGCTTGTATCCTTATGATTGATATTGATTATTTCCTGATTGCTTGTTTGTACCTTATGACTATCATTAAGTGTTCTACCCAAAGGTGGTATTCAGCAGGTTCTGACCAGGTCTAGAGAACCGGTAGCCAAAATTTTGAATAGTTCGGAGAACTGGTAAATGACTGGCCCCGCCCCCATCTATTCTCTGCCTCCCGAGTCCCAGCTGATCAGGAGTAACTGATCATTTTTTTGCCGTAACCTTCCCCTGGAGTGGGGTAGGAATGGAGATTTTACAGTATCCTTCCCCTGCCATGCCCACCAAGCCACGTCCACAGAACCGGTAGTAAAAAATGTTGAATCCCTTATAGTTGTACCTTATGATTCTTGACAAATGTATCTTGTCTTTTTATGTACATTGAGACAAATTCCTTGTGTGTCCAATCACATATGGCCAATAAAGAATTCTATTCTATTCTATTCTATTCTATTCTATTCTATTCTATTCTATTCTATTCTATTCTATTCTATTCTATTCTATTCTATTCTATTCTATTCTATTCTATTCTATTCTATAGCTATTGTTAGCTGCCCAGAAGTATGAAAGTATAATGGACCATATAAATCATTTAAATAAATAATGAATTCATACTTAAAAATTCTGCTTGGCAATATGGAAGCCAGCACCATCGTATTAAGAATTGGGAAAAGGTCCAATTTCCACCTTTTTCTGCACCTCTTTTACCCCTTCAAGTGACCCTGGAGAGTAAAAAGAGATACAGAGAAATCTCATTTATTTATTTTTAAAAATCACTCTAGGACTTCTGCCAGCAGTAGGACAAGCCAGGAAACTCTGTTAAACTTCTTGCCCTTGTTTTTATGAAACAGTTGATCCTGGGATGCTTTGGACTAAAGAAAACAAAAAAGCTCATTTAATCCCAGAAATGACAGGGTTACCGTGCCTGTAAAATAGAGTATAGTAACTCCAGCCAAGATCCATTTAAGAGTGTCGTGTGAACAGAGGTTGGAAAGTTCATGTGGAAGAGAACAGTTTTTAGTCTTGGCATCTCCAGCTAGATTAAGGGAAGACTCCTATCTGAATAGGAGACTCCTATCTGAATAACAAAATATTTTCTAGCAATCAAAGTAATCAGTACTAGGATTAAGCAAGTATGACGTGGTACTTAATGTTCTTGATTTTTTTATCAAATACATCCTATTCCAGAAAAATTATTTGAGTTTAGAAATCTGTATTGTAGTTTTTTGTTCAGAAAATATTTTTTAATTGCCATTTCTTTTAATTCTTTATTATCACTGGACTGCAGAGAAATAAACAGGAATGTTTTTTGCTTAAACCATGTGGACTGCTATATGTGATTGTCTATCTCCATCTTGTGGTTACCTATGCAAGTGGCAGTCATGATAGTGTTGGAAAATCTGTATGAGTTAGAAAATTGCATGCCATCCAAAGTGGACAAAAGTGTGTCAGGGCAAAGTGTGTCAGGGCAACCGGTCCTCAGAAAAGCCTTTGAACATAAACCCAGTACAGTCTTAGTGTAGACCAAAGTCAATTGCAATCTTTTGTGATTGTATTTCTGGAGCCAGCCTAGCAGTTACTGGTCACTGATACACTCCAGCTTTAAAAGGAGCCAGGGAAAAAGGCAAGAACACTGTTCTTGTGAGAATTCCATCCTAAATATTTTCTCCTAGAAGAAACATTGAAAGCAGTGCTTCTTTCTATATACTAAATATGTTCTGGTAATAAAGATAGATGGAAGATAGATAGATAGATAGATAGATAGATAGATAGATAGATAGATAGATACATACATACATACATACATACATACATACATACATACATACATGATGGATGATACATACATACATACATATATGTTGGATGATAGATAGATAGATAGATAGATAGATAGATAGATAGATAGATAGATAGATACATACATACATACATACATGATGGATGATAAATAGATAGATAGATAGATACATACATACATAGATACATACATGATGGATGATAGATTGATAGATGATAGATAGAAAGATAGATAGATAGATAGATAGATAGATAGATAGATAGATAGATAGATAGATAGATAGATAGATACATACATACATACATACATACATACATACATACATACATACATACATACATACATACATAGTTAATACCTCTCTTCGAGAGGGGTCCTTTCCGCTCCTCCTAAAGGATGCGGTGGTGAGACCCCTCCTGAAGAAACCGTCTCTGGACCCAGCCATTTTGAGTAACTATCGTCCAGTCTCCAACCTCCCCTTTGTGGGGAAGGTTGTTGAGAAAGTGGTGGCCTTTCAACTCCGGCAGTCCTTGGATGAAACCAATTATCTGGACTCCTTTCAGTCCGGTTTCAGGCCTGGTTACAGGATGGAAACTGCTTTGGTCGCGCTGATCGATGATCTCTGGCGAGCCAGGGATAGGGGTCACTCCTCTATCCTAGTGCTCCTTGACCTCTCAGCAGCCTTGGATACCATCGACCATGGTGTCCTTCTGCGACGGTTGCAGGAGGTGGGAGTGGGAGGCACTGTTCTTCGGTGGTTCTCCTCCTACCTCTCAGACAGGTCGCAGTAGGTGTTGGTCGGAGGGCAGAGATAGACCCCTAGGTCTCTCAATTATGGGGTGCCGCAGGGTTCTGTCCTATCCCCCATCCTATTTAACATCTACATGAAGCTGCTGGGTGAGATCATACATTGGCACGGGATTAAATACCATCAATATGCGGACGATACACAATTGTATCTGTCTGCCCCATGCCGACTCAGTGAAGCGGTAGAAGTGATGTGCCAGTGCCTGGAGGCTGTCAGGGTCTGGATAAGAACGAACAAGCTTGCACTCAATCCCGACAAGACTGAGTGGCTATTGATGCTCCCTCCCAAAGGTGGTCCACCTATTCCATCTCTTCGCCTGGGGGGTGAAATTATACGCCCCTCAGAGAGGGTTCGCAATTTGGGAGTCCTCCTGGACCCACAGCTGATGTTAGAACATCACTTGTTGGCTGTGAACCAGGGGGGCCTTTGCCCAGGTTCGCCTGGTGTACCAATTGCGACCTACTTCGACCAGGAGGCCCTTTGGATAGTCACTCATGCCCTCATCACCTCAAGACTGGATTACTGTAACACGCTCTACATGGGGCTGCCCTTGAAGAGTGTTCGAAGACTTCACCTAGTCCAGAATGCAGCCGCGCGAGCGATTGTGGGTGCACCTAGGTACACCCACATTACACCTATCCTCCACGAGCTGCACTGGCTTCCTATTGGTCTCCGAACACGCTTCAAAGTGCTAGTCGTTACTTTTAAAGCTCTACATGGCATCGGACCTGGCTACCTGAGAGACCGGCTCGTGCCAATTACCTCCCACAGACCGATTAGATTGCACAGACTAGGCCTCCTCCGGATTCCATCGGCTGGTCAATGTAGACTGGCGACCCCCCAGGGGAGGGCCTTCTCTGTAGCTGCTCCGGCTCTCTGGAATGATCTCCCCGCTGAGATCCGTACCCTCACTACCCTTCCTGCCTTCCGTAAAGCAACAAAGACCTGGCTGTTCCGGCAGGCCTGGGGCTGTTGAACTGTCCAGCCCCACCCTAGGTTGTGAATGTTGTTGTAATTTTAAACTGTTGTTTTTATTTTTGTATCCCCCTTCCCTTTTTTATTGTAAGCCGCCCAGAGTCTTCCAAGAGTGGGCGGCATACAAAAATAAATAAATAAATAATAATGCATACATACATGATGGATGATAGATAGATTGATAGATGATAGATAGATAGATAGATAGATAGATAGATAGATAGATAGATAGAGACAGATAGATAGATAGATAGATAGATAGATAGATAGATAGATAGATAGATACATACATACATACATACATACATACATACATACATACATGATGGAAGATAGATAGATGATAGATGGATGATAGATAGATATCTAGATCTATCTATCTATCTATCTATCTATCTATCTATCTATCTATCTATCTATCTATCTATCTATCTATCTATCTATCTATCTATCATCTACCTACCTACCTACCTACCTACCTACCTACCTCTATCTATCTATCTATCTATCTATCTATCTATCTATCTATCTATCTATCTATCTATCTATCTATCTATCTATCTATCTATCTATATCTATATCTATATCTATATCTATATCTATATCTATATCTATATCTATATCTATAATCTATCTATCTATCTACACACACACACACACACACATATATATAGATAGATGATAGATTGATAGATGATAAATAGATAGGTAGGTAGGTAGGTAGGTAGGTAGGTAGGTAGGTAGGTAGGTAGGTAGGTAGATAGATAGATAGATAGATAGATAGATAGATAGATAGATAGATAGATAGATAGATAATGGTAGATAGATAGATAGATAGATAGATAGATAGATAGATAGATAGATAGATAGATAGATAGACAGACAGACAGACAGACAGACAGACAGACAGACAGACAGACAGACAGACATATAGATGATGCATGATTGATATATAGATAATTGATAGATTATTTTCTTCCATTTTCTTGGCCACTGTTTGCCATCTTGGCCTAAGCATTTCCAGAAACTCAGTGAATTTTTCTTAAGGCCATCCTGTTAACTGATTGATGTTATTATTTAGAATGCGATGATAACATGAAAGACGAGAAGTAAACATATATACACATCTATACGTAGTCCACTTATTATAAATAAAACTTCTATGGGTGTATGGCAGTGGCCTCATAACTGGATGTCCAATTCAGCTATCCAGGCAATTGCTTCTGGTGTTGTTTCAGGCAGATTTTCTAGGGAATCAGAGAATGCATATAGTGGGCAATCTTACACAACACAGTATGTTTAAGAGTTTGCATATCAGCACCACAGTCAGCACCACTGGGGGATATAACTTTTCCAAATGGAATGGTGCTTTTCATTTTTTTTAAACTTCTTATTGTCATGATACAATTAGGGAAATAACTTTCTGACAATCCAGCAATGTTCTATCATTAAAGCATGGCACTTGAATGATCACCAACTGCACCAACTGAGATCAAAATTCAGCTATCCTTTGACTAAAATCCATAGAAACTGTTTACAATAATTAAATTATGCCAATACACAACAGGCAAAAATCTACCAGGCTGGATGTGAGGGTGATCTGGCTGTGATGTCTGGGTCACTCCATTGATCTCCAGACTTGAATTGGCTTATCGGGTTGCTTAGGTTATGTCCTCAGTCATAGCTCCATGCACATCCCTCCCTTAGGTGTGCACTTGATAAAGGAGGATGAATGGATGATAAATCAAAATATCAAAAAGAGTTAATCAATTAATCTATTCTATAGGCTTTGAGAGCTTAGGTCTTAAGAACTGAGGTTTAATTCCATAAATTAAGCAAAGTAATCCAACCTAATTTTTGGTTGCCATCTCTGTATTTCTGACAATCTCCTCCACTTTAAAGCCGGCAGAGATTTAAAGTCTGCAGACATTCTTGTTTTTCTTTTGAAGATGTTTTGTTTCTCATCCAAGAAGTTTCTTCAGCTCTGACAGGATCTATTCCCCACTATCCTCTTAGAGCTGAAGAAGCTTCTTGGATGAGAAGCGAAACATTTTCAAAAGAAATGCAAGAAAGTCCAGGTGCCTCCTGAAAAAGCACCTTTGGGACTTCTCCAACTTAGCACTATATGCTTGGCAGATAAGGATAACGATGATGATGATGATGATGATGATGATGATGATGATGATGATGATGATGATGATGATATGATGTTTACATCCATTTTTTACCTAGGCAACCACCAAGATGACTCACATTAGAAGCTCCCTCATTGAACGCCAGAGGAATAACTCTACAATGAACTGAGCAATAATGATCATTCAAAACCAACTAGGAAGCTTTATGGTTGAGATGGAATTTGAACTATAGCCTAATAGATCCCAATATAAAACATAAACCATAACTATTATACCAAATCTTTTCTTCCTCCTTTTTATGCCAGAAATAGTTATGCTTGTTGGACTTCACTAGTACTGATGGGTGAGAATTTCATTTAATTCGTAAGCAAATTTCTTTCAAAAAGAAAGCTGGGAAAGAATTGGTGATTTAATTTAAAAAATGTATTCATTTTTTTAAATTAAAACTCTAAGAAAATAAAATGGGTGGATTTATCCTTCTTACAGTCTATTGATAAAGATTTTACCCTTTGTGTTTATCTAATGCTAATTCTTTGGTGATATAGGATTCATATTGTTCTCTGCAGTTCCTTCTTGGTATATGGTCTGATTAAGTGTGATGCATTCTCTGTGTTGAGCAGTAGAGGGGAGTCTTAGTGCAATTAATGGTAAAGAAGATTCTTGAAAAATGCACATTAGTCCACTGCAGAAAGTGGGAAAAATGTATTTCCAGATGAGGAAAATCTTCACTAGTTTTGCAGCTCATGACAACATTCTTGTTAATCTTAACATCTTTTGCTTTTCATGCTGTTTGCAATACTTACTGCCAATAAAGAATCTCTCTTTTGACTCCAATAAGACTTCCCTGTTCTTCCAATCTTATCAGGATGAAAAATTATTTATTGCCATCCATATTGATGAAGGTGAAACCTAGGAGAAATCCCTCCATTCCTATACTGACCACTGGACTCAATTTTTTAATATAGCATATGGTACCTGAACGAAAAGCATCATAGCCTTTGAGTAGCACACATGATCATAATCAGCAGGAAAATTGAGGGTTTTTTTAAAATATCAGTGTGAAGTAAGACAAATGGAATGATTCAAGCAGAAGGAAGAAAGGGAAATTAATCATAGAGTCAGAGGGCTGGAAGGGACCTTGGATAACCTCCAGCAATCATCCTCCCACTCTCAACTCTGCCAGACAAGCTGTTCCATTGATTAATCATTCTCACCAGCAGGAAATTCTTCCTTGGTTCCTGGTTAGATCTCCCTCTGATGAGCTTCCACCCATTGTTTCTTGTCCTACCAAAGGTGCTTTTGAAAAAAAGACAACTCTCTCCTCCCAGTGCAGCCCTTCAAGTATTGGAAGATGGCTTTTAGGCCAACCCTAAGCCTTCTCTTCATTTGGCTAAACATGCCTGGTTTCCTTAGCTATTCTTTATACAGTTTAGCCTCCTGAACCCTTATATTTGTTGCTCTTTTCTGCATTTTTTTTGACTTGTAGGCTTTTGTTTTTCTGTCTTGTCTGAGTAAAGGTTTGGTTTTGCTCTCCTCGATGGCTTCAAATTTAGTTTTGGCCTTTGAGCAGAAACTCTCTCATCCCGCTGGCTCTCATCCCTGTAATAGTCATCTCTTGAACTGCTCCAGCTATCCATTCAATCATCCTGCCTCTCGTAAGGGTCCTCATAATGTTCACTGCCACACCTGAAATCATCGTCCCGGTGGTACCCACTGCCAAAGGTTCTTCTGCCACTCCCTGACCTTAAGTCGTAACCTCCCCTTTTCTGCACTTTTTATATGCCTCAGCATTTTCTTTTATATTCCATCCTTCCGAGGTGGGTAAAATGAGGACCCAGACTGTGTGGGCAATATGCTGACTCTGTAAACTGCTTAGAGAGGGCTGAAAGCCCTATGAAGTGGTGTATAAGTCTAACTGCTATTGCTATTGCTATTGCTATTATATCATGGTGACCAGAAATGGACATGATATTCAAAATGTGGCCTTACCACTTTGATATAGAGCAACACTACCACTTCTCATGATCTTGATGCTATTCCTCTGTTGATGCAGCCTGGACTGCATTGGCTTTTTTGGCAGCTGCAGCACACTGCTGGCTCTTACTTAAGTGGTGGTCCACCCTCTCACAGGCACTACTGTTGAGTCAGATACTGCCTGTTCTGTACCTGTGCATTTGTTATTTTCCTGCCTAAGCACGGGACCCTACTTTTCTCACCACTGAATTCTGAACACTGAATTCAATAACCATCTCAAAAGCTCAATTTCTGTACTGAGTGGCAGGTTTGGGACAAGTTAAAATTGGAAGATAATGGGTTGGACCTTTGCATACATTGACATTCTCCCCCCCTTGATTTTGCAATAGGATCCTTTTTTTTTTAAAGGGTCTAAATGTAAAGTATCTATCCAGGTGTGAGTAGATGAAAGCGTCAGTGAATAGACATTGCTGAAGGTGTGTATAATTTAGTGCATAATTATTTTGATTGCTAATGAAAAGAAAGATAACTTTGAACTTAACTCTGGGTGAACCTTGAGGTTTTCTATGGTCATGGAAGTGATGTGCTGCTAGGACTTACTTGTGTCTTCCCATTGTAGTCTAAAAAATTTGGAATTGTCTCATTGTGTTCTAGCCACGAACTACTGTAATGAGGTCCAATACTGCTTAGCTTCCAAGATCAGCCCAAGTCATCTAGACATTGTTATCTTCCCAGGCTTCCTAATTGCACTACGTCATATTGTAGGTCTCTGCAGATCTCCATATAGTGCAACCAGTTGTGCCTTTCCTGGATCAGACAGAGACCCATGTCCTTGTCACCTCCGGGCTTTAATGCTATTTGGGGTTCCCCTTGGGAAAAAAAAGCATCCAAAAACTCCAATTGGCTCCAATATGCTGTAACTCAGGCAGTGATAGGCATGACTTAATGTCCACTTGAAAACTCTGTACACAGAGTCAACCTATTTTTCAAAGCACCTGGAGGTAGGACAAGAAGTAACAGATGGAAACTCAAGGAGAGATTCAATCTAGAACTAAGGAGAAATTTCCTGACAGTTAGAAGAATTAATCAGTGGAACAGTTTCCTCTGGACAACGTGCTCCAACACTGGATATTTTTAAGAAAAATTGGATAGTGATTTGTTAGGAATGATATATAGGGTTTCCTGCTTGGACATTAGATTGGACTAGAAAGCCTCCAAGGTCCCTTCCAATTCTGTTATTCTGTTATGTATGTTTTCTGTGGATGTTCCTAGTTAATAACCTGCCCTAATAAACTCTAAAATAGTAGCACTGGATAAGAATTCATTTTTTTAAAGATAAAGAAGACCAGTGGTGGGTTTCTATTTTTTTAAATGACTGGTTCGCTTGTCCGCGCGCTCTTGTGAACGGCGCTTCTGTGCATCTGCAGAAACATCCAGGTGAGTGGGCGGAGCCTACCGCTGCCGCCACTACCAGTTTGCCCGATCCAGGCTGAACCAGGAGCAACCCACCTCTGAAGAAGACAACGGAAAACATAACTTTGAAATGGACACAGTTTGCTTCATTCCGTGTTATTTTACAGCTTGCAATTTATTCTCAATATATTGGAGATTTTAGCTTTTGGAGAACACATTTTGTTT
Source organism: Thamnophis sirtalis (assembly GCF_051295495.1). Taxonomy (NCBI): domain Eukaryota; kingdom Metazoa; phylum Chordata; class Lepidosauria; order Squamata; family Natricidae; genus Thamnophis; species Thamnophis sirtalis. Next base: position 120,589,110 of record NW_028261382.1, read on the forward strand.
CAATCAAAACTGATTAAGAACTAATGTATCTTCGAATGCTCCATAAATAAAATAAAAATGGGGAAAGAAGGCATCTTATTGTGAAGTGTTTCATATTCATCTCATCCTGACTGAATATTGGGATGATCATTATTGTCATTAAATAAATAAAGTTAGGCTCACCTCCCTTGACAAACCAGTTCTACTGCATTGAATTCAGACTGACATTCTTCCTTGCATGAGAGGGGGAATCTATTACACTAGAAGCTTATTAAGAAGTAGTAACATTATTTATGGGTCTTAAAAGAAAACACCTGGAGCTTCACCATGTACCCTCAAAGGGGTAATATAGTAGGATTGAATGGTAATAAAATAATATAGCAGTCAGGAGAAATCAGCAGAGCAAATACTTGTGGGAGAACAATTGTTCCACTCATGATTTCTAGCATTTAAAAAAAGCACAGCTTAATTAAATAAAAATCTGTGTCTACATGGGATACACGAGGGCTACTAAAACAGAATGTTTGAATTTGCTTTGGAAATAGAGCCCTGCAAAATTGAAAAGGGCTGGTTTGTTTTCATTAAGGCTCCCCATGCCTTTCAAAGTATATTGTCAAAGGGAAGTGGACCCACATTAACATTTTTAATCAGTGCCAAGGCAAAAGGTGTAGTCAACCTCCCTCATTTGAGGCACAACACTCCACCCCCAAAGACTGAGAATGGTGTCTGCATCATGTCAGGCGATGCCTGTTTAATACAGACCTTGTAAGAAAAATGTGATTGTGGCAAAATTTACATACTTGTTACTCCTGAATTAATAGGCAGGATAGCGATGGTGATGCTGGAGTCTTAAGCCATCAAGTTGACTCAGAGTTGCAATTTCAGGGTTGACAATTCTGCCTTACTGCTGGTCTGGATTGGATATTTATACATTCACCTTTTTGTGTGTACTATATGTACTAAATGCACTATAAACTATCAGTCAAGAAAACGTTACACCACAATGTAAAAAAAGATGTTGAGATTCCAGAAAGAGTGCAGAGAAGAGCAACAAAGATGATTAGGGGACTGGAGACCAAAACATATGAGGAATGGTTGCAGGAACTGGTTATGTCTAGTTTAATGAAAAGAAGGACTAGGGGAGACATGATAGCAGTTTTCCAATATCTCAGGGGCTGCCACAAAGAAGAGGGAGTCAAGCTATTCTTCAAGGCACCTGAGGATAGGACAAGAGCAATAGGTGGAAACTAATCAAGGAGAGGATCTAGAACTAGAACTAAGGAGAAATTTCTGGACAGTTAGAACGATTAGTCAGTGGAACTACTTGCCTCCAGAAGTTGTAGATGCTCCAATACTGAGAGTTTTTAAGAAGAGATTTGTCTGAAATGGTATAGGTTTCCTGCCTTAGCAGGGAGTTGGACTAGAAAACCTCCAAGGTTTCTTCCAACTCTTGCTAAAGAACTCCTGAATGTTAAGAGAAACTAATGGACCAGGGGTGGGTTTCTCGCCCCGTTCCAACCGGATCGGTTGGAACGAGGCCGGCGGCGTCTTCACGCATGCACGCACGCGACGCGCGCATGCGCACTAGTGTCTGCGCGATGCTCCAGCTGCTCCTGGAGGATCGCGCAGGCGTTCTGCGCATGCGTGGAAAGCGTGAAATTAAAAAAAAACGGGTAAGGAGCGGGCGCGGATGTGCGGGCGCGCGCGGGCGCGGGGGGGGGGCTTCGCCGTTCCCGGAAGTTACTTCCGGGTTCGGCGACCAACCGGATCGCAGGGACCGGTGCGAACCGGTCGAAACCCAGCCCTGTAATGGACTAATTTAATTTTAGTTTTTTTTCATGTCAGAAAAAGGTACAAAGCATCTTATCATAGCAATTTAATTCCTCTAATTCTTCAGAATTCTATTCTATTCTATTTTATTCTATTCTATTCTACTCTACTCTACTCTACTCTAAAACAAAGCAATGGATCACAGAAGAAAACAATTAAGAGTTCTTACCGGAGGCATAAATGATCAGGCTCAAATTACTTCAGACATATTAAAGAAAGACCCAGCTCTCTAAAATAGGTTCTGATGCTGGGAAAGGTGGAAACAAAAAGAAGAGGACAACCAGCAAGAAATGAACAATGGTGATGAGCACGTTGTTGGAAGACATGGAAGAGCAAGTTAAGGATAGATCGTCATGGAAAAAATATGAAAATCTATGTGGTTGGTAAGAATTGAAAATGAGCATAGTGCATAATCAATCCAAAATATAAAGTATGTATTAATATGTAAGATAACCTTTTGAGTGATTTAACACACCGGTTTTTGAAAAGTTAGATTGATTTCTGGTGCTTTCTAGATAAATTATTTTCTGGTATTTTAGGCAAAATTGGGACAAGTAATAGTAAAACAGAGTTGGAAGGGACCTTGGAGGTCTTCTAGTCCAACCCTCTGCTCAGACAGGAGACCAAAATGGTTGCCAATCTCTTCTTAATGTCTATGATCCAGGGATAGAACACATATATTCTTTAGAAGATACCAAGCTAAATCCTTGGCAACTTCAGTGAAAATAAAGAGGAAGAAAGTAATACACTACAATTTTGCCAGGGTTCTTGGAAGAACAGAGCACGCCAATTCACATTATTACTCACATTATTTGTCTATGGATTCTATACTGCCAACACATCTTGAAAATGATTATCCATGGCAGTGTTTCTCAACATTGGTATGTTTAAAAATACATACTGGCTGGGGAATTCTGGGAGTTGAAGTCCAAGCATTTTAAATTTCCATGGTTTCAAGATGGAATATTTTCCAGAAATACTAGGAATTGAACTGGTACAAAGCATATGTTTTTGTTGAGTCTTGCAGCTCAGAATTGAAAATCTCAAGCTTAGATGGACAAAAAGGCAAAAAGATGCCAACTTCTTGCACGAAAAAGTCTATCTTGAGTCCACCTACAAAAACTGTTGCTATTTTACAAGAGCAAAGAATAAAATTTGTTGCTGTAGGAATAGCAGCCATTCCTGGGTTTTATCGGTAAGCTTGTTTTGCTTGCTGTTTTTTCTTAAGGTTTTCCCCCTCCTCTTAATTTTGTGGAATAAGATACCGGGCATACATCACTTTTAATAAAAGTCTACAATGTGTTTGCATTTCCTTCTTAATATAATATTGGCAGGGTCCTATCAACATTCTGAGAATCCATTGGCAAAGCATCTGTTGGCATCAGCGTTAAAATAATATCGTTCAGAAAAGAGTTTTGTTTAGCAGGAGATTAACAGAGATTAACATAACTTTTTGCTGTAGTTTCTTTTCTTTTTTGCTACCAGTATTCTTTCTCCTTCTGTCCTCTTTAGACAGCAATGTATGCTATTCAGAAATAGATCACATTGCATTCTATGGGGTATTCCTAGAATTGAAGATTTTAAACCACAAAAATATGCTACAAAAATGTGTTACGACACTGCAATTTTTGTCTCTGCAAAACTTCTCTGTTAGGCAATTCTCTGAAGTTAAACAAAGAATATTCATATTCCTCATGAATAAGGGATCTAAGACTTTCCTGGAAATACTTGAGCCATTAAGGTCTTTAATATTGTGAAATTTGAAATGAAAAAAAAAATAGCCCAATTTGCTCAACATCAGTAATTGAGTAGATTCTAGTCTCAGATGCCAAGTTAATAGACACGAGACACAAGTTTAGATAAAATATAAATTGATGAAAACATAGCTGAAAATGATGACACTTATACAGTATTTAATGTACCATCATTGTCAGCATCACCATTTTGAGGGCATATTACTTTTTTTAAACCTGTCACTTACTTCTTTTTCATGTATTTTAGCACATAATAGGTAGGCTAAAATGTTTACCCTGCTTTTCAGAAGGACAAATTTTATGGATACATTGTTTTCTTATTGCAATCCAATTCCAGAATTAAAGGTAGCAGATGGCGTGTGCAGTTGTAGATTGTATTTTTATATTACAGAAACTATGTATGGATGAAAAAGATGAAGGTGATCTGAGATCTCATTCGGAAAATTCACTCAGAAGGAGAAGACCAAAGTGTTCTCCTACTGTTTCTACAAGCAGGTGTGTTTTCAGTGAGAAAGGTTGTTTTATGTCTTTGATGTTCCTGTTATAGAAATGTTAACTTATTTATTCATGCATATACTATATTTTTTATAAAACATCTTTTTCCCCTCAAAAAAGAGGCTGAAAATCTGAGTGCATGTTATACACTGAATACATCATTTTTTGCCTCATGAAACCCCACCCCTTCACCAAAATGGCTGTGCATAGCCTTTAGGAGGCTTCCAGAGTGCTCCTAGGGGCTGGGGAGGGCAGAAATTAGTAAAATTGGGCCACTTTTTGCTCAATTTTGCTCCTCCAGCCCACAGGAGCACTCTATAAGCCTCCTAAAGGCTATTCATGGCCCTTTTTTGAAAAAAAAATGGGCCCATTTTCACAAAAAATGGGCTGTTTTTTTGGGAGGTCTGCAGAGTGCAAAAACTTTTTTTTTTAATTTGCCTCTTCAAAAACTTGGTGCGTCTTATTTTTGGAAATGGTTTTTGACCTTCCTGTTTGTTTTGATTTTAAATGTTTATATGCTCTTATAACATATTAAATGTTATAAAGCAACTTGAAGATGATCCTCATTTTACTTCTATTCTCATTTTGGAACCCTGAGGGAAAAAAGAGAGCAGTATCTTTGTGTGCTTCCCAAAGATGCTGTAAATTCTAGAGGGAGAAAAAAATATCCTTCCATCTTACAGGAAAAAATATATATAATACTGTGTTTCCTCGAAAATAAGACCCACGTCAATTTCAAGCTCTTTTATCAGCTACAGAGGCCTTTTATCAGCTACAGAGGCCTCTGATGGCAAAACAAGGCCAGAAGGGTGCACACTCATCAATCCAGAGCCCATTTCTCAGCTGCAGAGGTCTTTCCTGAAGACCTCTAATGGTGAAATGGAGACCAGGGCCGATGTGCGTGAGCAGCAGCAAGTGCCCGCAGAAGAAGTGGGCCAGCAAGGAGAGACAGGTGTCAAGGTGTGCGAGACCTGGCTGCAACTATCTGAAGGTAAGCAGCTCACACACACACCCATCCCCACCTCATTCGACTTTACCCATGTGCCTTGCCCCCACCCTGTGCAATCAGGTGCAACAAAGTGAGTGGGGTCCTAACTAGGGCTTAATTTTGGGCGTAGGCCTTATATTGGATGTACAGATATCCCTATTGTGAACAAGCAATCTTCCTCAGCTCTATAAGGCTTCCAGATCATGAAAATAGCTACTGCACACTTTCAGTGTCCCATTTTCCCACCCGCTGAAAAAATTGCTTATCTTTGGTGTAACAAATCTTCCTATATTGCACTGTTGTAATGAGAAGTGGTTCAGTTTATGTGTTGCTCTGATACAATCATGTTACTCAGTTATGAGTCATTTGGTTGGCTGGCCAGCCTATTGCTTCAGCATCTGGTCCCTTCAATATAAAAGGTGTTTCCTCCCTACATTAATTCATATTTTCCCTTCCCAGTTGTTATATTTGATATAAACTAATTTAAAATAAAGTACACAAAATTCACTGCAGGACAAGCCTGACAAGTCAAATTACAATAAAAGTCTCCACTTGTGCCAAGCTCTGTGTTCAGAGTTTGCCAAAATGTATTGCCAATACTTGGTCTTGTTAGAACTTAAATTAATGCCCAGTGGACCCACCTCTGACAGACTTAATTTTATTAATGCTCCAGATTGGTCCTTACCTCTCCTTGTCTGCCAGGAGAATTCATGGTTCACAGAGCAGAAAGTGGAACCGAAAGAAGGAATATCTTCCATTATCTGTTATGATGTCACAGGATAAAAGAAGTGAAACATAAGAGCTATATTTTTAGACTTCTTTTTCTGCAGTGTGGCAGGATTGGGAAAAATCATTTTGTTTCTCCTTCTTTATTTAATCATATTAAGAACCAACATCACAAATCTTAAGCATTATGGGGAAAAAAGAAAACTTTTCTGCTAGTTTTTCTGCTTCTGTTACGTTGTTGTTGTTGTTGTTAGCTGTGAAAGTCTGACTCATGGACAATGTTCCTCCAGGCCTTCCTGTCATCTACCATGCCCCGGAGTCCATTTAAGCTCACACCTATTGCTTCAGTGACTCCATCAAGCCACCTCATTCTCTGCTGTCCCCTTCTTCTTTTGCCCTCAATTTCCCCCAGCATTAGGCTCTTCTCCAGTGAGTCCTTCCTTCTCATGGGGTGGCCAAAGTATTTGAGTTTCAGGTTCAAGACCTGGCCTTCTAAAGAGCAGTCAGGGTTGATCTCCTCTAGGATTGACCAGTTTGATTGCCTTGCTCTTTCTATTACCTGCTTTACTTCAAATTTCAGGCAAACCACTAAACTGCTACTGTCAGTTTAGCAAGTTTCTTCTATGTTACTTCTCTTGAATGAATGATTGATAGATTATAATTATGATTAGATATGTTGATTTGGATATTAATATTATTTTGGAGTTTAGAAGCTCATGATTATATTCAGATAGCAATAACACTAAAGAGCTACCTTATTTTTTGGTGTATAAGATGCACCCCCCCAAAAAAGAGGCTGAAAATTTAGGTATGTCTTATACTCCGAATGTAACTTTTTAAAGCTTTTTTAGCTTTAATGAGCACTAACGAGTGAAGCAATCTTCCATGCTTAGCCTGCTTTTCTCATTGTTGCTCCCTTCAATGATCAGCTGTGCTTTAGAAGCTGTTTTTTTAAAAAATCTCCAACCAGGGGACAAAAAGTGCCCTCATGTGCTCCAAACCAGCAAACATATGTGCTGAAGCCGACCAAACTAAGGATGCTAGCCAGGTGAATACCTGGTAGGCAGAATCCCCCCCACTATTTTCCTTCCCAAAAACTAAGGTGTGTCTTATACTCCGGTGCATCTTATACTCTAAAAAATACGGTACGTTATTTTCTTGATTTGGTTTTAATGTCCAATATTTTGTTAATACTCTGTTTACTTAAGCAGTGATGACTAAATAAATGAATCAAAAAAAGGAGACTTCGCTACCCTTGGTGAAGTTTGCACATTATGGAGAAGAATTACCATTTTATCTTTCTTCCCTATATAACATACGTACTGTATTTTTCAGGCTATAAGACACACCAGAGTATAAAATGCACTATGGTTTTGAAGGGGTAATTTTTTTAAAAAAAAGTCTTTGCATTCTGCAGGCTTCCCAAACCATCTCCGTGCCTTGTTTTTTTTTTATTATTTAAAAAAGGGGGCATGGAGAGGCTTTGGGAGGTTTGAAGAGTAGTCCTGGGGATGTGGCGGGGGGGGGGGAACTGAGCAAAAATGCCCCGTTTTTTTGCTTGTTTTTGCCCTCCCCAGCCTCCAGGAGCAATTTGCAAGCCTCCCAAACCCTTTGCACATTCATTTTTGCAAAGGAGGCAGGGTTTCTGTAGGCCAAAAAATGTTGTATTCAGTGTATAAGATGCACCCATATTTTCACCCTCTTTTTTGGGGGGAAAAGGTGCGTCTTATACTCTGCAATATATGGTAATTTATACATTGGGGATTCACCTACCCTGACACCAGTAATATTTTCCTTTGAATTCTCAGCTTGCAAAACACATGGGACATTATCAAAAGATCTTCACCAACAGGTGTAGGGTCCATCAGTTTAATAACATATGAAAGCTATAATAGAAAGAAGCATTGCAATTTGAATTGATAGTACAAGAAGCTCAATTAAAAAGGCAAGAAATCTTTTATCTTCACTGTCGAGGATAGCATACATTTGGGGAGAAAAAAAATGGTCTTATAGGATGCCAGCCTGATAAGGCACAGATGTCTTTAGCTGATCAAATTTAAAAAAAAACACTATTGCACCCTTAATTTTTTGGGATAGGGGAAGGAAATGAGATTATCTGATGAGTCCTTGCATCATACACTAGATATCCTCTAAGTGCTGACTGCTATTATTATTTAATATAAACAAATCATCATACATTTTTAAAAGTTTATCATCCTCTCTTTATTTGCATGGTCAAAAGTGAAGTGAAAGATTGTCCTGAGTTGAACACAACTGCTAATCATTAGATGCACATGTAGTTTTCTTGGCAGGATTAGAGAAAGGGTTACTATTTTCTTTTTCCATTATGTTTATACACCTTTCATTCCACTCCATAAACTTAAGATTTGTTGATGGGCTTGCATCCAAATGAATTGTTTCTTAGTTGTTGTTTTTTTTTGTAAGATTCATCAAAGTCCTCTAAATGATGTCACCTTTCCTGCTTTGATGTCTTGTTTTGCAAGTCATTAATGATTTGTTTTGCAATTCATTATCTATATAGGCTATCATTTTCTCTTTGGGTCATATTAAAAGCTCAGCTGTAGTAGTGACATTTGTAAGAGTTCTGGGGATTACACCTGAAAAGGTACAGGTTGTAAACTTCTATGTCTAAGTTCCCTATCTTTTCACTAATAGGAAATTGATGCATTAGGAGTTTCCAGTGTTATTGATGTTAAGAAATGGAGCCAAAGACTTCTCAGTGAAGTACAACCTGACTCCAAGCCAAACCCAGAATTGAAAAGATAAGATCAAAGCACCAAGAGGGGGACTAAATTTAAACCATTTTTGCTAATCCCTTTGCATGCTTTAAGACTAAGGCAACCAATAAAAAATCATTGGCGTGGAACAGCAAACATGTTCAATTCATGTAAACACATTATTGGCTTGGTTTCATTTGAAGGAATATCATTACAAAAGACACACAGTCTTGTACAAACAATAAACTCGGTGTAGAAGAGAAGCGCTTAGCCGCGTACACTACAATGAATAATACATAAAACAGTACATAATTCTCTTCCTGCTGTGCTCCGGAGGTGAACTTGCACGGAGAGTTAGGTATTGTTTCTTTCAAACTCAGATGAAAGACCTAAAATGAGTTGCTCCAATAAATGAGAGAGAGAGAGAGAGAGAGGGAGGGAGGGAGGGAGGGACAGAGAGAGCTAGCTAGCTATGGATTTGTAATTTAATATTGCAGTAAGCAACAAGACTGAGCACCAAAGAATTGAGGACTTTGAACTATGGTGCTGGAGAAGACTCCTGTGAATCCCTTGGACTGCAAGGCAATCAAACTGTTCAGTCCTACAGGTGATGAACTCTGACTGCTCTTTAGAAGGCCAGATCCTGAAGTTGAAACTCAAATACTTTGGGCATCTAATGAGAAGGAAAGACTCACTGGAGAAGAGCCTAATGCTGGGAAAGATTGAGGGCAAGAGAAGAAGGGAACGACAGAGAATGAAGTGGCTGGATGGAGTCACGGAAGCAGTAGGCATGAGTTTAAATTGACTCCAGAGGATGGTAGAGGACAGGAAGGCTTGGAGGAACATTGTCCGTGGGGTCGCGATGGGTCAGACGCAACTTCGCAACTAACAACAACAAAGTAATGAAGACTACTGACCTGTTTTAAAAGAAAGTTTTCCCATGGAGAGAACATTAGAAATTAAGATTGCACCCTGAGATTTTTGCTACTGAAGAGACTTCACAGAAATCAATCCTACTAAGTTCAGCAACATTTATTCCCAAGTAACAAAATGATCCTGAATTTCCTATTTCCTAGTTGGGTATGATGGGTATGGTGGAGTCAGGATTATCTCGTGCCAGAAATCTGGAGTACAATTGGCCAATTACTCAGAATTAACGCAGGCCATAAATGAAATTCTCTACTTGATTCCTGGGCAAAGAAATTGGTTGGAGAATTTCTCTTGTTTCTCCAGAAAAAAATGAGATCTTCTTTAGCAAAGACAGTAGAACTGGACGTGAAAAAGCCAGGAGGAAGAATTTCCTTATGATGTCTTCATTTATTAGGAGCTGAGGAAGAGGGGAAGTGGTTAAAATGCAACATTGCAGGTTAACTCTGCCCAGTGTCCAATCCAGTTCAAGGTTGACTCAGCCTTCCATCCTTTCGAAGTTGGTAAAATAAGGACCCAGATTGTTGGGGGGAATATGTCGACTCTGTAAACCACTTAGAAAATACTGTAAAAGCATTGTGTAAAAGCATAAAGCACTATGAAGTAGTATATAAATCTGAGTGCTATTGCCATTAGGGATTTTGAGCTCAAATCATGGATTTATATGTAGCTCAGGATTGAATTGTGGAGTCTTTGGTGCTCTCTGAGTTTGGTTGTTTGCTGGGAAGGATGTTTGCTGGTCTTTTTGTTTACTTCATAAGTTCTTAGTTGTTTCTTTTGAATGGTGTGTAATTATGGTTTATCTCTAGGTGTCTATTGATGGCAGAGTGCAAATCATTGGAACAATGATTACACAGTGAAAAACTGGTCATTCAACCAAATTCCTGGCCACCTTACAATGAAATAAATATAAAAATCCCACATTTCTCTTGTGAGAATTTCTTTTAAACACTCTTCATTGGCCACTTATTGTCATCTTAAAACCAAATGTATATATTGTCTTCATGAAGCCAAACCCATGTTAGGGCAACACTATAGCTAATGCATTGTGTTTTCTGATCCCGTGGCATGACAAAACCGCACTCAACTAAGCCGCGCCCGATTAAACCGCGTCGCTGACGTCATTAACAGGGCGACAACAGCGAGCGCGGAGAAAGAAGGGCGCTTTAAATAGCGCTTTGAAAGCAAGCCGATTCAACTTAAGGTAAGGGTTAGGCTTAGGGTTAGGTTTAGGGTTAGATTTAGGGTTAGGTTAAGGGTTAGGGTTAGGTTTAGGGTTAGGTTAAGGGTTAGGATTAGGTTTAGGGTTAGGTTTAGGGTTAGGTTAAGAGTTAGATTTAGGGTTAGGTTTAGGATTAGGGTTAGGGGGGTTAGGTTTAGGTTTAGGGTTAATTTTAGGTTTAGCGTTTACAGCGTGCTTCTGTCTCCGTGCTGTTGTCGCGCTGTTGATGACGCCAGCTACGCGGTTTCGTCGAGCGCGGTTTAGTTGAACGCGGTTTTGTGGTGGAACCATCTGATTCCCCCCCAAAAAAATGGAAAAGAAAAAGAAAGAAACATTATGATCAGGAACAAGGAAAACAACTGTTGTCACTAGAAATAGAGACAAATATTTCACAATTATTCCTGATAGCAATGCTATTTTGGCTCAGTTCTACGTCAATGTACTTAAACCTGTATGCTTTTTGAAAAATTCTAAATGCTTTTATACATGTTTTATTAACAGCAAATTTTATGCCATGCTGTATAGTTAGCCAATTAGATGGTCTCAATGTTTTAAAGTTAAATAAAATGATTATACTATAAATGCATAAAATTAGGAGATGACATCTATTGACTGGGTTGGAACAAGCGTGTTCAACAAGTGTCATTGTTCTGAATTAAAGAATGCCAGTGAAATAATCTTGTAAAATCAATGTTGCAGCGTATACCATTTTAATGGCAAACATTTATTACAGAAGGAAAATAAAAGAGAACTAGGAATGGAAATCTTGGAGTGAGTGTTACTTGAGATAAGGCAGCTCCTATGACTTCAGCCAAATCTGTGAGAGATAGCAGAATTCACCCTCTAGATATGAGCCATGTGAAATTTCACATAAGCCTTAAATTAGCAAATTTAGTGATAAGTGTCTCTCCCAGCCAGTCACCAGAATGCATCCCTTGTAGAATGCAAAAGCTCCCAGCTGATGGATAATTGTAATGTGGTATAGTACAATCGTTGCTAGTTAAATTACTAAGTAGGAAACAACAAGGTTTTTTTAGATGCTGTGTAATCTATATCAGCATTTTCCACATTTGGCATCTCTACCCCCAGATGTTTTAGAAGTACAAATCTGAAGAATTACCATCAGCCATGAAGACTGGAAATTCCTTGTATGACAGCTGTAAAACATCTGGGATGCACTATGCTGAGGGAGCTTGATTGGCATGTTGGATATTGACAAGACCATGCCTGCCTGCCTGCCTGCCTGCCTGCCTGCCTGCCTGCCTGCCTGCCTGCCTGCCTGCCTGCCTGCCTGCCTACCTACCTACCTACCTACCTACCTACCTACCTACCTACCTACCTACCTACCTAGACTTCAGTGTGTACACACACACACACACACACACACACACACACACACGTCATTTAAATGGTCTTTAAAATTTTGGATTTAAATGTTATTGGATTTGGTGTTCTGAAGACTCTGTGGCTGTATCTAAGTTCTTTAAATCCTTAAAACCAGCAACATATAACTTTTTGTATGTATAATGAATACATCAATCAGTATATGCATTGCTTATTAAATTAAAGGAAGGCCTTGCTCACCTCCTGTCTGGATTACTGCAATGTGCTCTACATGGGGATCTACTTGAAAAGCACCTGGAAGTGTGGGCAGTAAAGGGTGTCCCTAGGTTTGCCCATGTAACACCTGATGACTAGCACCTCTGTTGCTACACTGGCTTCCAGTTCCTTTCCGGGTGCAATTGAAGGTGCTGGTCATCACCTTTAAAGCTCTTTAGGGCACAAGGGTGCTGTCTGTGGCCATAAAGGACCATGTCCTTTCTTTAAGGACATCTATCTATCTGCCTTACCAGAGGATGGTAGAGGACAGGAAGGTCTGGAGGAACATTGTATGGGATCGCAATGGGTCGGACATGACTTCGCAACTAACAACAACAACAACAACAACAACAACAACAACAACATATTTTTATCTGCTGTAGCAGCTCTTGTTTAGACAATATTAGGTTTAGGTTTAGGTTTAGGTTTATTGGGATTTATATGCCGCCCTTTTCCCTGAGGGGACTCAGGGCGGCTTACAACCACAGGGGAGGGGAAGTGCAAGGTCAAAACAAACACTTTGTGAACAAAAGAAAAATAATAAAACACAACTTTCATTCAGCAATCAAACACTCGGGCGGGTAATTGGAAGCCTATCCCCAGGCCTGCTGGGAGAGCCAGATCTTGAGGGCTGCGCGGAAGGTCTGGATCGTGGTGAGGGTGCGGATCTCCATGGGGAGCTCGTTCCATAGGGTCGGGGCAGCAACAGAAAAGGCTCTCCTCCGTGTGGTCGCCAGTCGACATTGACTGGCAGATGGAATTCGGAGGAGGCCCAGTCTGTGCGATCTGATTGGTCGATTTAGGGAGGTAATCGGCAGAAGGCGGTCTCTCAAGTACCCAGATCCACTACCATGGAGTGCTTTAAAGATGGTCATCATTATCCTGAAGCGCACCCGGAGACCAACAGGCAGCCAGTGCAGCTCGCGGAGGACAGGTGTAACGTGGGCGAACCGAGGTGCGCCCACTATCACTCGCGCGGCTGCATTTTGGACTAGCTGTAGTCGCCGGATGCACTTCAGGGGCAACCCCATGTAGAGCCCATTGCAGTATTCCAGTCTAGAGATCACAAGGGCTCGAGTGACTGTTGTGAGGGCCCCCCGATCTAGGTAGGGCCGCAACTGGCGGACCAGGCGAACCTGGGCAAATGCCCCCCTGGTCACAGCTGACAGCTGGTGATCAAAAGTCAGCTGTGGATCCAGGAGGACTCCTAAGTTGCGGACCCTATCTGAGGGGTGTAGAATTTGACCCCCCAGCCTAAGCGTTGGTGTATTAGCCAAATTATTGGGGGGGAAACACAACAGCCACTCGGTCTTATCCGGGTTGAGCACCAGTTTGTTAGCACTCATCCAGTCCTTAACGGCCTCCAGACCCCGGTTCATCACGTCCACCGCTTCATTGAGTTGGCACGGGGCGGACAGATACAATTGTGTATCGTCCGCATATTGATGGTATTTTATCCCGTGCCTCCGAATGATCTCGCCCAGCGGTTTCATGTATATGTTAAATAGTAGGGGGGATAGGACCGAACCCTGAGGTACTCCACATGTTAGGGGCCTCAGGGACGATCTCTGCCCCCCCACTAACACCGACTGCGACCTGTCCGAGAGGTAGGAGGAGAACCACCGCAAAACAGTGCCTCCCACTCCCACCTCCCGCAGTCGTCGCAGAAGGATACCATGGTCGATGGTATCGAAAGCCGCTGAGAGGTCAAGGAGAACCAGGATGGACGCATAGCCTCCATCTCTGGCCCTCCAGAGATCATCGGTCAATGCGACCAAAGCGGTTTCTGTGCTGTAACCGGGTCTGAAGCCGGACTGGAAGGGGTCAAGATAGCTAGCTTCCTCCAAGGCCCGTCGAAGCTGAAAGGCCACCACCTTCTCAACAACCTTCCCGATAAAGGGAAGGTTGGAGACAGGACGAAAGTTGTTTAAGATGGCTGGATCTAACGATGGTTTCTTTAGGAGGGGTCTCACCACCGCCGTTTTGAGTACGGCGGGGAAGTGCCCCTCCCGAAGGGAGGCGGTGACAACCGCCTGGATCCAGCCATGTGTCACCTCCCTGCTGTTAGCCACCAGCCAGGAGGGACACGGGTCCAGAATACAAGTGGAGGCACTTACAGCTCGGATGGCCTTGTCCACATCCCCAGAGGCAACTTCCTGGAACTCAACCCAGAACTGATGTGGCAAATGATCCTCCTGTGTCTCAGCTGGATCTACTGCGGTGGAGTCCAAGTCCGATCGAAACCGAGCTACTCGGTTTCTAATATTCTCAGGTATTCATTTTGATTTGGAAAAAATGCTGCCTTTATAGATACTGATGAATAATATTATTCAATATTAAATAATTGAACAGTGAATAATATACTTACACTCTATAAACCAGTGTTTCTCAACCTTGGCAACTTGAAGATGTCTGGACTTCAACTCCCAGAATTCCCCAGCCAGCGAATGCTTGAAGTCCAGACATCTTCAAGTTGCCAAGGTTGAGAAACACTGCTATAAACTAAGAGAAAGACAAAAGAAATGGATATTTTTTTAAAAATGAATACAGTATTATTGATGAGTCCAGGCTGGTAGAACCTCCATTCTCCTTCTTGTATAAATGATCTAAAGAATTAATCTCTCTTTCTAAATTTAAGCTAGTATTTATCATTGAAAATTTCATTTAGAGGCACATTTGGAAATCTGGAATATATATTCTAGGTAATGTGTGTAAGTTCCCATATTTTCCTTCATGCTAATAAACCAGTGGTGGGTTGCTCCTATCATTGCTACCAGTACGCTGCTCATGGTCTGTTTGTGCATGCGCCGGATGTGCACTGTGTATGCATCTGATGTGCACTGCGCACGCATGCTCACTCCACTGCCCCGCAACACCCAGCCACTCGTCAGAGGTTGTGCAGACCCCACACACTGTGCGCACGTGCTCAATTGGCCCAGTTGCTTCAAAAACAGGTATGGAACGTGGGCGGGTGGGTGGGTCAAACGAGCTACCATACCGATAAGGTGGCCACTGCTACCAATTACTACAGTTACAGTTGTACCAGGCTGTACTGGCCAAAACCCACCATTGTAGTAAACTGACTTAAGCATGAGATCACAGGACTTTTTCCCTCTATTTAATACGTTCAAATTCATCTGTGGACTTTTTTCACCTAGCAACAACCAACTAATAAATAAAACGTATTTTTTTTTAAACTTGAAACTAAATTTAATAAGATTCAGCCCTTTACCTCAACTCTTCTACACATTGCCTTCGCTTGATGGAAAACCTGACCTGCTTTGCATTCCGATCCAATAATCTTGGCAATGCAACAAGAGGGATTGCTTTTATTTAATTTATGATTTTATAGCCTGCTGTTTTTGATTTATACTTGCTAAATTTTTACTCTTACTTTTATCTTTATCATGAAAATGTTTGTATACAATTACTGTATGTTGGATGCTGTGGTTTGTTTTCTGGAAGTTTTTCAATGGGATCTCTATGTGTCAGGGTGTTGCAGTCGTAGTAGATAGCCTGTAGTAAACAGCAGGCTGGGCTAGATGTTATCCAAAGTCTTTGCCAAGATCCAAAAAACTATCCAACATTTATCTACTATGACAATCCATGATGTAATAAAAGGAGAAATGTGGGAAAGCAACATTCTGTCCTACTCACTAGTCAAAACAGTTGTTAATCATGCCATTGGGATCTTTTGGATGATTCATCCCAAATTTGAGAGAGAGAAACTTTATATGATGTACTACCAATATAGTTGTGATACAAAAGGATTCCACTGAGAAACACATATTATATTGTCACCCAGGAAGAATTAGATTTTGCTGCACTTCAAAAGAGTAAGAAAACTAAGATACTTGCTCTCAGCAGATGTGCTGTGCGGAGTCTGAAGTCTCCTTCCAGGAAGGGATATTGTGATACACACCACCTGTCTTGTCTCAAAATACTTCTGAGGCTTCTGGAATGAATGAAAAAAGTCAAACTGGCTCATAATTTGTTTGTAATATTTGCCTTATTTATAACAATTTAAGCCTCTTAAGAGGTTTACAGTTTTCACCCCCTCAAAAAATAATAATAATCTGCTGACCCTGTTAGAGACTTTACAGCTTAAGTCAGTTCTAACTAGAAGCATTCAGTACCTTCTTTCCCTCCCTCCTTCCCTCCTTCCTTCCCTTTTTGCCTCCCTCCCTTCTTTTCTCCAACTCTCTCTCCCTTCCTCTCTCTCTCCCTTCCTTCCTTCCTTTCCTTCCTTCCTTCCTTCCTTCCTTCCTTCTTTCTTTCTTGTCCTTCCTTCCTTCCTTCCTTCCTTCCTTCCTTCCTTCCTTCCTTCCTTCCTTCCTTCCTTCCTTCCTTCCTTTAAAATAATTTCAGTTCTGGTGCCCTAACAGTAATAGGAGGAGGGTAGGGTGAAAAATGTGAAGATGGCAACTGTAATTGCAATAATTGGAGCCCTGCCCATAAAAAATTGCAACCACCACCTTGATTTTTTTAGAAAAATCTTTCTGTAGACATGTGTATGTTCTAGGGATAATCATCAGAGAATCCATCATCCTACTAAATGAATGTCAGTTGAATGTACAACTTGCAAGGTAGCAATTAAAATGGATGTTTTCCCCAAGTGCCATCTAGTAGTCCATGTTACTTTGGAGAATGTCAGATGGAAGCCACTGGTGAAACATTTTCCACCTACACTGAGCAGCTCACAAACTCTCATGAGCATATTTTGTAACCTGACTCTTATATGCACACATAACACACACACATATCTCTATTGCCTTCCTTACTGCCTGGAAATGCCCATTCAATACTGCCAGTGGTACTTAAGGCTGAAGAAGCTCTGTCTAGTTGTCACTTAGGGAAACATTGATAACTCATTGCTTCCTCTTGTTTGTCATTTGGTTACTAACTTCTTTGGTGCTTTACCTTCCTGCTGGTGAACTTGCTTTCCATCTCCTGCACTCTCCCATACTAGCATATTATATCCTGCCCCTTATCTTTCATTTCTCTCCCTTAACATAAGATTGAGCCATATTTTGGGGGGCAGGCAAGGTTCACCAAGGCAATTGGTCAGCAAGGGTAGGCGTGGTTCAGGATAAAGTTGGGAAAAAACTCTCTCTGATTTACTGGATAATGATCTTTTCTAAAATATGAGAAGAAAAATGCTTTCTAAACATCTAAAATCCAGGAAACTGGATCTATTTTAAAAAATTCCAGCTTGATATAATAAGAAAACCACATCATTGTGTTTTACACTTTTTCTTTATATCATAAAGATTTTGATGTAGAAGAGATAAGAGGACTCCCCCCCTCTCAAATAGGAGGAAAAACAGAACAAAAAGGTGTTTATTTGAGATAATAATTTCCATGCCAGATCAAAACATAGCAAAATATTGCAAAGTGTTGACTCTTGTCATATTGACAACTGAAGATTTATTCTATGACTAATAATAATAACTTAAACATTCATATTGTGGCATTTTCAGCAATGGACCTGTCAATTAATAGGATTCAATAGAAAACTGTATTAGTGGTGTGGCATTCAGCCGCACACATGTTTTCTTCAAACCCTATGTTTCCCCTTTACCGGGAAAGCAGATTTTTCAAATTAAAGCTACAACGATATCAAGTCGGTACATGTAAGCTCACTCTATTGCTGGCTGCCCGACGTTTTCTGTCAACAAATAGGAAACTTTAGACTTTGAGCCTGTCAAAGCTTGTTCTTTGGGGAACAATAAATACACTTGGAAGGATACACGAAATCCCCACGGACAAACTGAGACAATGCTAGGAATGCTACTTCTCTCTTCATAATAAAATAAAACCAATTTTCAAAATCAACTGGCAGTAGATTCCAAACTGGATAAATTTTGTTTGCAAATTGCGGGTGTTTCATCACCCTCTCAAACCCACCAATTTTCTACAAAAATGAAGCAACATTTCTCTGAAAAAAAAATATTGCAGTGTTTTATTGAACATAGCCAAGAACATGGGATATTCAGTAGAGCATTCCTTTCCCTGTTTTAAAAATGTGATCTCTTTGTAAATATCTATCCGGGCATCAGCAAAAGGAATGGAGTCATTTTCTAATACTGGTTTTATTGATTTTTTTTCTTTCTCTTATCCCTGTCCCTTTCTTCTTTTATGATTATGTGCATTTATTGTTGGAATAATATTGATACCCTTTTTGGAATTCTACAGAAATTTCTGGTTTTGTTTAAATGACATAAGCAAGGATGCAAGTAAAGTGTCAATGTCACAGATTTTAATTCCTCTCCTAAATATGCATTTCTGACTTTCACTGTTTAATCTTCCAAACCGAATTGCTGGATTCCAAAACAGCAGTACTTGAACGTTGCTCAGAAAAAGTTAACTTGAACAAATCAGATTTCAGCTACTGAATATATTTGCCCATACATTCCCTATACGAATGAAAAAGAATGCATGGCTCTCCAATTCCTGAGCAGCCTCCATGTCAGACTGCCAGATAAATATTTACACTACGCTCAAGAGTTAACTAAATGTATTTGACTTAAATCAAGAAAACTCTTTCCAGGCACAAAGGGTCATGCAACATACTATCAATATCCAGGACCAGCCTTCAGAATTGCATGGAAACTGAAGAACCACCCAATGATACCATTCTGTTCAACCTCAGATCAACTTGTGTAAGCTTTGCATTGTATGAAGATCGGTGATGCTATCCAAGTGCTTAATGCTGACTACAAGGAGATTAGTTTTGTGACTATAAATTCTCTAGCTGAATATACAAAACTTGGAATGGCTAAAGCAATTCTAAGGTTATGGTGATAAGCCTTCTGACAAGGAAATCCTCATTTAATTATTGGGACTTAATAGTTAAATAAACTTGCCTAAAGTCAGCCATGAAATTCATAGAACCTCTGATGCCTGGAGACTAACACATGTCTCATATATGTGCACTCAGGATTAGTAAGCAGCTTAAGATCGTAGTGCTAAAATGCACTCTTGATTGGCCTTAAATTTGGCAGAATTGGGAGCTTACAATGTAACATGTTGTTGGAAGAAATGTTCATCTGGGTTTAGTTCCAAGTGGTGGAAAAGACAGTGGATTCATGGAAGTTGCTTGGAAATAAGGTTTATTGATGGTGGACAGGATCACACGGCTTGAACATGTTGGGTGAAGAAAAAAATGGGAAAAGATGCTGTGAATGACTGATCTTTATACCCTCCCCCAGCTTTTGAATTTGAGCTTGTATTCTGATTGGTTTTCAGACTCCCATGGGGTCATGCAGAGGCAACTCTGTAGGCTGTCCTGAGTCCCAAGCTTGGTTGACTCTTGCTGGGTGATGGTGTAATGAAAAGGCTTTGGGATTCCTATTATGGCTCTGCCTGAAGGTGATAGATCTTTGTTATGTAGAATAGACTGGCCCAGGCCTTAATGGCCCATTGACAAAGGTGGGAAAGATGAGTTTCTGCCTCCCTTTTAGAAGAAATAGTCTGTCTTTTTAATATTTCCTAAAACATCTCATTTTCCTAGGAGAGGGGTTCTAACTTCCTACAACGTAAATCCAATTCTAACTTCTTAATACTTCTGTGCAACTTCTTATCAGACAGAGCAAAGGCTTCATCCTTATGATAAAGTTTTACTTAATATTTTGAATTGTGAGAGCCGAGCACCTTCCATTCAGAGAATTTTATAAATCAGTTAGCATGACAGAGGAGAACCTTTCAACAGTTAACATTTTAATGTAGATTTAGAAGGGGTGACAATAAAGGATTTCTTCTGTAGATCTTAATTAACAAACAGAATTGGGAGGAAGTAGATTACTGGGATGTAAAGTATCAAATATTCTGAACGATTCAAGCATTTTATCTTTAAAAAAAACCTGAATGCACAAGATTCTGGAATACAGGTCCCTACCAAAAAGTTATGTAGTAGTTCTATAATAGGCATTCTTAATGGCAAAGTCTACTATTTGTACTGAAGAGGCATTCACTGTGGAAACAAGATGCACAATTGTACGTGTGAGGGTTTCTTTACTATTCATTAATTTAAAAAAAAACTCATGAGAGCAGAGTTCCCACATGATGTTTTAACCAAGCTGAATAAGAAATAGTTGGGGGGGAAAAACCCTTGAAGACCAAAAAGGTACCTATAAGTGTTTCTCATCTTTCTGTTACAGTTGCTTTGAGTTTATACAGTAATACAGACATTGATGGTTTTTGATATTCAGTTCTAATATATCTTTCAATTGTTGGAAGAAATGTCCTTCTGGGTTCAGCTCCAAGTGGGGAAAAAGACACTGGAAATATGGAGGCTGCTTGGAAAGATGGTTTAATGGTGGACAGGACCACGTGGCTTGAAGTTCTGGGAAAAAAGGTGATCACATGCTTCAAGATGTTGGATGAGGAAGAAAATATGAGAGAAAAAGGGGACTTGCTGGGATTTTTATATTCTATTCGGCCCCAACTCTCTGTTTCCTGTTCCTGTTGTCAGACTCCTATAGGGCCATGCAGGGGCAACTCTCTAGGCTGTGTTTTGAGTCCAAGTTTGACTGAGTTTCCAGATGCCATGTGGTGAGTTTCTTTAAAAGGCTAACCCTACCTTTATTATGTAAAGTAGACTAGCTCAGGCTTCAATGGCTCATTGACAAAGGGGGGAGAGCAGGAAGCTACAAGGAGCTACTCTGCCTTTAAAAACATGTTTCTCCCTTTTCACATCCAGGGAAACATAATATTCTGCCTTCTTAGTATTTCCCAGGATATTTCAGTTTTCTAGCAGAGAGGTGGGTTTTAACTTCCTACACACATTCAATCTTGTCAAACTGGAGCCACACTCCTGAGTGATTCTATTTGTTTTCACATACAAACACACACACACAAATCTTCATTCCATCACAGTTCTATTTTTACTTGTAGTAGATGTGAACTGCTGGCAGAATGGAATGTGATAGTGTGAATTCCCATCATGGACTCTTACAGGGAGATAATTGATGCAGCAGTAGCTTATCTCCTTGAAGTGTTTAACTGCAAAATGCAAGCTCCATTTTGTAGCAGCTTCATCTGGGTGGCCCAAACAGCTCGTTGAAAGTGTTAACAGCCAGATAGCAGCTCCTTTTGTAAAGCACAGAGACAAACCTGACTCAAACCCACAGCTTTATTATTTCAGTGAAGTTACAGAGCTATCGAGGAAATAGCCCGGAAGTTGATACACCTGACAATGTTTTGAACAGAGTTGACTTTTGGGAAGAAAAATGCAAGTTGGTAAGATAAATGCACAGACAAAAAGACTCCAGTTAGAATAGGAACAATTTTGAAAGACAGAAGAAGAGAAAAAAGCAAGGACAATGTACTGTAAATAACAACTCCATCCTAGTCTTGTCTATTCAGAAGGCCTCCCCAAGGTTTCCTGCCAGATTTTTATCCTAGACCCAAGAATTTAAGAGTAGTTTCCTCAGTTTTGAATTATTCCTGTGCATCCAAAATTTTTGAATATGCTATTGTCTGGCTCCAGAAATGTTTATCAATTGCAAGGCTGAATACTTTTTCATGGCAAAACCTGAATGAAATAAACTTATAATCATTCAAGGACTGAGCCATGGAAAGCTCTCCTCAAGAACACCTAAAGTTCCTGGAACTGTCTCTGGAGTTACAATGGAGAAGCAATAGCTAAGTCATTTGTTGTACAAACCTACCCTGTTCCCCCCCCAAAAAATAAGACTTCCCCGGATAATAATCCTAATTGGGCTTTTTAGCGCATGCGCTAAAATAAGCCCTCCCTGAAAATATTGCAACACAGCAGCAGCCACGAGGTGATCACACTCACTGCCTCCTGCACCTCAAAAATAATAAGACCTCCCTGAAAATAAGGCCAAGCGCTTATTTCGGGGGTCAAAAGAAAATAAGACCCTGTCTTATTTTTGGGGACACGTGGGAGTATTATTATTAGACATCATGAATGACAAAAGAACTGGCAGCCCCTGTAGTATTTCTTACTACAGCTGGATTTTGTATGGCATCAAGAATCACTCAGGTTTCTCTCCTACTCTCCACTCCTTTTCAAATTCTCTGCTCCTGTTTTCATCCTTGGGAATCAGCTACGATTTTTAACAAGTCCATTCAGAATCTTTAATGGCGGCTGATCGCAGAAACAACCTTCGTTAGAAGTGTCAGGGTTCCAAATAGCATCCAAATTTAAATCAGAGCCCAAGGCAAAGTATTGCTCAAAGTTCAATTTATTAAGAGAGCCATGTTGGCAAATTTGCGAAAATCTGAATCTGAAAGCTTCCTGGTTTTCCCCATCCAGTTGAAAGTTCAAGATCTTGCCCTCACACCCACAAGTCCATCACATGGTCCAATCTTCCACTGCCATGTGGCAGTTCCACCCATCCAGTTCCGGTCAGGTGCAGAAGTGCAAAGACAAAGGTTGACCTTGGCTTTCTAGAAAGGAATTTTATTTTGGCTACATAGCATTTAACTCCATACCATCCCTCCTCCCATTTTCCCACAATACAAACAGCATAGTAGAATAATAGAAAGTGTGGCAGGTCAAAAATTCAAAAGGGAATATGGCTGCAGGCCTGACAAGAAGCTTGTTACGTTAGACTTGTTGGAAGGAATGTCCATAGGAATATAATTCTAACGGTTGGGTTGGCAATATATAAATCATGTAACAATGTTGTAACTGTTCCTTTAAATCATATTGTAAAAGGTGATTTGGTGCTGTATTCCTCAATTGGCCATAAGAGGGAGCCAGAATGCCTGTTAGTTCTCTCTCTGTTCGTTAGATGCTGAGTGCCGTGAGCTATTGTAAGTTTTGCAACTGTTAGCAAACCTTGATTACCGGACTGATTATATGATACTGGACTATGTTATTTGGATTATCCCTTAACTGAAAGACATTGATGACTGACTGAATTATCCGTGTATGACTTGGATTGTTTGATGGACTCTGATACCTCTATTTCCATGAAAGTAAAAGCCTATTTAAACTGCATTTTCTCTGTATGCTGGTTTGTGTGTTCTCCAACACAACTCTCATAATGCTTCTCTGAATGTACTCGCTCTCCCAACGGGGAGCTTACCTAATAATGTCCATCTGGGTTCTGGGGAGAAAGACAGTGGAAACATGGAAGCTGTTGGAGAAGATGGATTTAATGGTGGACAGGACCACATGGTTTGAGGTCCTGGGCAATTGACCACATGGGAGAGAGAGGGAGGGAGGGAGGGAGAAAGGAGGAGAGGGACACAGAGAGAGGAAGAGGGAGGGAGAGAGAGAGAGACATCCTCTCTTGGGCTTTGAACTTGCTTCCTGTTCCTGTGAAAGAAATGTATTCTGATTGGTTGTCAGACTCCCTTGGGATAACTTTGTAGGTTGTCTTGAGTCCCAGACTTGGTTGAACCTTGCTGGGTGATGTAATGAAGGGGCTTTGGGCAATTCCAATTATGGCTTAATGTCTTTATCCTATTCTGAATCTTGAGTGAGGGCTAATCCTATTATGTTCTGAGGGTGAAGGACTTTTGTTTTGTAGATAAGCTGGCCCAGTCTTTTGTCTTGTGGGGCAGAAATACTTGCAGGCACCAGTCTTTCTGTGGCTATTAAAAAAGGTGATGGCTGCTTTCCAAAAGCATGGTTCTCCCTTTCTCATCCAGGGCGGTATAATATTCTGCCTTTTTAATATTTCCTAGAATATTTCATTTTTCTAGGAGAAGGGTGGGTGCTAACTTTCTACAGACTGTTATATCTGTATATGTTTGAGTCAGTTTTTTACTCTTGGAAATTTGAAAATATTGATAATATTTTGCTATGGCCTCTTTTCTAGGCTTGAGAGAAAGTCATGGGTTCAAGATCATCCAGCCTGCTCCGTGCCTTAGCAGGATTTAGAACTCACAGTCTCCTAGTTCCCAGCCTGGTGAGTTAATCACTACATCCAACTGTCTATATTATTTTATCATGATCTAGACATGGTTATTTAAAATTTCTTGTCCTTTTAACGTCTGCTTTGGTTTCTATGGTGAAATGACTGTGCAATGTCACAGTTACTGTGTCATATATAACAATGTCACTTTTAGAAGAACTAATTATTACTTCTCCTGAATTCTAACGGTATCAACAAAGCAATGTAGGAGTGGAGACAGAAAGACAAGATGCATAATGGAAAATAGCTTTAGAACTGATTAATTTGGGGAGATGAGAGTCCCTACTGGAGTTCCTATTCCAAATAGTTCTCTTCTGAGATAAGTTCTTTTGATTTTGACGAAACTCTCTTTCAACTAACCATGCTTAGTGATTTCACCATCAGGGTACCTTAATTTCTAGTTTATGATAATGTGATTTAATTTCTATTTGCTCAAACGTTGGAAGAAATGCCCATCTGGGTTCAGGTCCAAGTGAAGAAAAAGACATGGAAAACACGGAGACTGCTTGAAAAGATGGTTTAATGGTGGACAGGATCACATAGTTTGAGGCAAAACAAAAAAGTAAGAGATGCTGAGAGTACCTGGGTTTTATGCCCTATCCGGGTTTTTGAATTTGAGCTTGTGTTCCGATTGTTTGTTAGACTCCTGTGTCCAGGGCTTAGTTGAGCCTTACTGGGTGATGATGTAATGAAAGGGCTTTGGGCAATTCCTACTATGGCTCTGCCTAAAGGAGGTAGACATTTGTTATGTAGAATAGATGTAGACATTTGTTATGTAGAATAGATTGGCCCAGGCTTTAATGGTCCATTGAGAAAGGTGGGAGGCTAAGTTTCTGCCCTTTTAGTATTTCCTAAAATATTTCATTTTTCTAGGAGAGGGGTGAGTGTTAACTTCCTACAACAAGACACGTACATAGGAATGAAAGAAACAATGACACAAACAAACTTGAATAGTAGCAATAATTATCCTTAGTGGTTATAAAATAAAACTAATTTAATTTACCCTGCAGAAACTGGGGACTTTTTTCCGGCACCTTATTTCCTTGCCCTGGGCTGCCATGTGTTTTTAGAACCTAGGGCAGACCTGTGTAACATGTTGTTGACAGGAATTATGGCACACACCTCTTTAGTGTAAGTTGCTATAACACAAGTTATATTTATTATAGCACGCTAGTTTTATGATGCCAGCTCTGTGATATATTTCAACAGTATTCTCAAGTAGTCCCAAATTTGTATTTGGGACATCTTATTGATTTAAGCCTTTACGCAATGTTGACAGAATGATAGATAGGACTAAACCCCAGTGTTGCTTTTATAGAATTATTAGCATGTTTTTGGCCTTTGGGTGAACCTGGAGCCCCTCAGAATACCACTGTTGACATTTAGCAGCTAACTACTGAATGAGCTCAATTAAGTACTAATAGGAGCACAACTTCATCCCAATTACACGGCAAATCAAAAATATGGCAACCATCCACACATTATGCCTCTACAAGCTCAGAATGCTCATTCATATTTTAGAAACTACCAAAAGCAAAACAGGGTTGGAAATTCTGGCTTTGCCCTCTAATCCTTAATATTGTCAGTTTCTTTGACATGCCTGCACCCACAAGAACTCTTGGCCAAGGGGAATATTATTTACAGTAATATTTAGCTCCAAATCCTATAAATATCCTCTTTTGGTTTACAGGAATTCAGAAGAGTAAAAATAACATTGCCCTTTATGTATCATCATCATCATCATCATCATCTTCTTCTTCTTCTTCTTCTTCTTCTTCTTCTTCTTCTTCTTCTTCTTCTTCTTCTTCTTCTTCTTCTTCTTCCTCTTCCTCTTCCTCTTCCTCCTCCTCTTCCTCCTCCTCCTCCTCCTCCTCCTCCTCCTCCTCCTCCTCCTCCTCCTCCTCCTCCTCCTCCTCCTCCTCCTCCTCCTCCTCCTCTTCTTCTTCTTCTTCTTCTTCTTCTTCTTCTTCTTCTTCTTCTTCTTCTTCTTCTTCTTCGTATTATGTGGTTAATCTTTGGTGAGATTCACAGCCTTTGGGGCTGGTTGGTAGCTCAACAGCTCGAGTCCTAACCAAGGACCTAGGAACTATTATGGTAACATCGAAGGATATAAGCTGTTCCAAGTAGGGTGGTTTTTTGTAGAATCAGAATGTTCAAGTCTGATAAATTTAAATTTTTCAAATAGCGAGGTAGCCCTTTGGGTATTGCTCCAAGGGCTCCAATTACAATCGGGACAACACACGATTTCTTTTTCCACAGTCGCTCAACTTCAATTTGCAACTCCTGGTATTTTGCGATTTTTTCTTGCTGTTTATCTTCAATTCGTGCATCTACAGGTATTGCAATGTCAATGAACCATGCTTTTTTCTTTTCAACTATTGTTATGTCAGGTGTGTTGTGGGCCAGGTGCCTGTCAGTTTGGATTCTGAAGTCCCACAAGATCTTGACTTTCTCATTCTCTAAAACCTTCTGAACCTGATGTTCCCAGTGGTTTTTGCTGTATTCAAACCCAAACTTTTGACACAATTTCCAGTGAATGATCTTAGCAATGTGGTCATGGCGTTGTAGATAGTCAGTTTGTGAAATTTTGCTGCACCCACTGATCAAGTGGTCGACTGTGATTCCAGTGCTTTTAGAATAGCACCCAGTGTGCTGATTACCACTGCTGGTTTGTGCCATTGTCGTTGAATTTCGATTTTTAAGTCCTGGTATTTTTCAATTTTTTCATGTTCCTTCTCGTCGACCCTGGTATTACCTGGTATTGCGATGTCTATGATTGTAACCTTATTTTTCTAAACCAGAATGATGTCTGGGGTAAAATCCCATAAGATCTTGACCATCTGATTTTTGGTGACTTTTTCAGGCTTATGTTCTCTCCAGTTTGTTGGTTTAATATTATGATTTTTGCAAAAATTCCAGTGGATGATTTGTGCTACTGAATTGTGCCGCAATTTATAACCAGTATGCACGATTTTTTAACAGCATTTTGACCTTAATGGCATTTGTGCGGATAGTTTGTTCTTGCGCAGCCAGGATTAGTGACTCTGTTTCTTTCTTTAATGTACCTGTTGTTAACCATAACCATTATTAAGTTTATTAAACTTAAACATAACCAAGTTTGTTCACTGTCCACTTTATCTTTTATTTTTTCCAGAAATTGGCCTAACTCTGTTGGTATACTCTCTCCTGACAATAATTTTTACTTCTCCATGTTTGATGTCATCCAACTGCAGAATGCCTAAGTATTTGTAGGCTTCATTTTCATTGCATTTAATTAGTTGGCCATTGGGCAATAGCAATAGCAATAGCAGTAGACTTATATACCGCTTCACAGGGCTTTCAGCCCTCTCTAAGCGGTTTACAGAGAGTCAGCATATTGTCCCCAACAATCCGGGTCCTCATTTTACCCACCTCGGAAGGATGGAAGGCTGAGTCAACCCTGAGCCGGTGAGATTTGAACCGCTGAACTGCTGATCTAGCAGTAGCCTGCAGTGCTGCATTTAACCACTGCGCCACCTCGGCTCTTCAATTCCCTCACATTTCAATTCCCTCACATGTAGTGATTTTGCCCCTTTTTATGGATATAGTGGCACATTTTTTCATGCCAAACTGCATTGAAATATCAGTGCTGAATACTCGGACTGTGTTTGTCAATGATTGGATTTCTATTTCTGACTTTCAATAGAGTTTCAAATCATCCTTATGTAATAAATGAGAAATTTTTTCAGCTTCTTTGGCTGTTTGGTAGCCTAATTCCATTTTTTAAAGATTACTGATAGTGGGATCATCGCGATGATGAAGAGAAGAGGTGAAAGTGAATCACCCTGGAATATTTCTCGTTTGATATTAACCATTCCATAGTTCTCATTCCCTACTGCCAACTCAGTTCTCCATTGTTTCATATCCTTTTCAGTAAAGGATGTAATATTTTTGCTAATGCCAGTTGTTTCTAAGCATTTTGTGATCCCACTATGTGGCAATGAGTCAAATGCTTTTTTGTAATCAATCCAGACCATATTCAAGTTCGTTTTTATGTTCTTACAATTTTCTAATACCATTTTATCAATTAGGAGCTGATCTTTTGTGCCCCTGCTCCTTCTTTTGTTGCCTTTTTGCTCTACTGGCAAGATGTTGTTTGTTTCCAAATAATCCATCATGTTATCTGCAATAATGCCTGTGAGTAATTTGAAGGTTGTTGGCAAGCATGTTATTGGTCTGTAGTTTTCAGGTGTTGTTCCTTTAGTTGCATCTTTCTGAATCAAGTATGTTTTTCCAGTTGTCAACCATTCATCAATTTGGCCTTTTTGTAAAATTTCATTCAGTTGCCTGGCCAATATTACATGTAAACTGGTCAGATATTTGAGCCAGAAACCATGTAATTGGTCCTTTCCAGGTGATGTCCAATTCTTTACCTTTTTTACTCGATTTTTGACCATCTCAGTTGTTATTTCTAATACTTGCATTTGTTTGTTGCCAATGCTTTTCTCAAAGTCATGTATCTACTTTGCTTCCTTATTGTAGTCCTTTGCATTTTCCCACAATTCTTTCCAGAATTCAACTGTGGCCTGCTTTTCTGTTTTTTCACTTTTGGTGTCACCATTCACATTAAGACTTTGATAAAAAAAGCCGTTGGTCTGATCGAAATTGCTGATTTTGTTTATATTGTATTATTATTATTATACAATTGTATCACAGCGGCCAGTTGTTTCGCTGGATTTGGCATTGGTTACTAATTGGGCCCCACCCAGGGGCCTAGGACGTCGTAACGTATTTTCGTAATATGCGTGCAGATCCAAGCAGTGCGGCTTTTTGCATTTGACTGATGGCGATTTTGTCAATTTTTAACTGTTTTAAATGTAATTCCAGTGCTTTTGGAATAGCACCCAGTGAGCCAATTACCACTGGAATTACCACTGCTGGTTTGTGCCCTAGTCGTTGATTTTTGATTTTTAAGTCCTGGTATTTTGCGATTTTTTCATGTTCCTTTTCGGCGACCCTGCTATCACCTGGTATTGCGATGTCTATGATTGTGACCTTATTTTTCTCAACCAGTGTGATGTCTGGTGTATTATGCACCAGTATTTTTTCTGTTTGTATACAGAAATCCCACAAGATCTTGACCATCTGATTTTCGGTGACTTTTTCAGGCTGATGTTCCCACCAGTTTGTTGCTGTTTTAATATTATAATTTTTGCACAAATTCCAATGGATCATTTGTGCTACTGAATTGTGCCGCAATTTATAATCAGTCTGTGCGATTTTTTTACAGCAGCTGAGTATGTGATCAACAGTTTCATCAGCTTCTTTGCAAAGTCTGCATTTGGCATCATCAGAGGATTTTTCGATTTTGGCCTTAATGGCATTTGTGCGGATAGCTTGTTCTTGCGCAGCCAGGATTAGTGACTCTGTTTCTTTCTTTAATGTACCTGTTGTTAACCATAACCAAGTTTTTCCACTGTCCACTTTATCTTTTATTTTTTCCAGAAATTGGCCATGCAGTGCTTTGTTCTGCCAACTCTCCATTCTTGATTTTATCACATCTTTTCTGTATTCTTGTTTTGTCTGTTGGGCCTTCAGTAGATTTTTGTTCTTTACTTCGATTAATAGATGTTCTTGACTTTCTTTTAAATAATCAGCCAGTGCATTTTTTCTTCTTCAACTGTTTGCTTCACTTGTAAT
The DNA here is from genome assembly GCF_051295495.1 of Thamnophis sirtalis. Lineage (NCBI taxonomy): Eukaryota > Metazoa > Chordata > Lepidosauria > Squamata > Natricidae > Thamnophis > Thamnophis sirtalis. Next base: position 120,618,941 of record NW_028261382.1, read on the forward strand.
AATCCTCTGCCACCTGATTTTCGGGGCAGATATAGTCTATCAGTATCACCACGTGGATGTAAACTGTAGTGCATTGTCATTAGTTTCCTGGTTTTTCGGTCCAAAAGGTCCAAATCAGCTTGTGTTGTTGTTGTTGTTGTTGTTGTTGTTGTTGTTGTTGTTATTATTATTATTATTATTATTATTATTATTATTATTATCAGAATCACTTTGTGAGTGAGATGGATTTTTCATGCATAAATATCCTCCTCCTCCTCCTCCATAATTTGTATGGATGACTATTTCAAGTTAATGATTTTAGGTTGCTAACAATTTTTTTTAAAAAAATATAATAAACAGGAAAACAAAGGCAAACAAAAACAATGCAGGTAAAACAGCACCCAACTAAGCAAACCTATCCATAAAAAACTGTATAATCAATGTGTGGTCTCAATCCCACCCAGACCTGTTGGCAGAGTTTACAAATACATCCACCGTATGTAGTTGCTTATTAAATAAATGTATAGCAACCTTGGTAGTCACGTTTCAAATTTTGAGATATTGTTTGGATAATTCCCATTTCTTGGCTGGAATTTGAATTTCCCAAGAACACCAGTCAAAGACGTGATTCTTTTGTTTGTTCTTAGTAATGTGTTATTCTTTGATGAGTTAAATAATAAGTCATAATGATACTTTTTCAAGCTACAGGTTTAAGTTGGCCTCTTCTCAGAACAGCTGTTGGCTTGAAGAATATGAGGAATATGCATAGTGTGGAAAGGCCCAAGAGTGACACTGGATTCTATTAAGCTGGAAATGGAGTGACTGATAGCAGTGTGAGAATTGAGATAGAGTATTCTAAGCAAGGAAGCAGAGGTGTTGGGGAATGCACTTGCAATAAGGGGGCTGATTTCTTTTTTTGAACAGAAGAGAATACATGTTACGCCCAACCACTCAAATTCTGGAGGTGTCCATATTCATCACTTCACCACCATTAGATATGTGGGACTACCACACCTACCATTCCTATCCAGTTTGGCTAAAGAGTTGATTGGAGTAGTGTTCCAGTATCCCTAAAGTTTGCCAGGTTAGGAATATTGACAAATTGAATTTTTATTTATATGATATTATATCATATGTGATGTATGTGTGTGTATGTATGTATGTATGTATGTATGTATGTATGTATGTATGTATATATATATATATATATATATATATATATATATATATATATATATATATATATATATATATATATATATATATATATATATATATATATATATATATATATATTAGATTTTTTATCAGCATAAATATAACATATATATATATATATATATATATATATATATATATATATATATATATATATATATATATATACACACACACACACACACACACACACACACACACACACATACATACATAAATACATACATTATTATAATATAAATCAAACAAATATATATTTGTTTGATTTATATTACGAAGAACCTAAACCAACAGCCTTTTTTTTTTTTTTTTACAAATAAGACCTACCGTATTTTTTGGAATATAAAATGCACCTTCCCCTCACCAAAAGAGTGTGGAAATGTTGGTGCATCTTATACACTGAATACAGCCATTTTTAGCCTCCCAAAGTCCCGCATTTAATTTTGTGAAAAATGGGCAAAAAACAGGCCATTTTTTGCAAAAACTGGGGTGTTTTTCCTTCCCACATCCCTGCTGAAGCCTGCAGAGTGCTCCTGGGGGCCAGGGAAGACAAAAATCTTTTTTTCTTAGTTACGTCTTTGAAATCTTGATGCGTCTTATACATCGGTGCATCTTATAGTCCGAAAAATACGGTATATGGTGTTTTTTTTTAATTGTGGAGGGTTTTTTTAATACCCTGAAACAGCTCTTAATTATTGTACACAGGTGCTCCTCGACTTAACCAAATCCAAGCCCAAAATTTCTGTTGCTAAGTGAATTATTTGTTAAGTGAGTTTGCCCTGTTTTATGACCTGTCTTGCCACAGTTGTGAATCACCACAGTTGTTAAGTTCGTAACATGGTTGCTAAGTGAACGTGGCTTCCCTATTGACTTTGCTTGTCAGAAGGTTCCAAAAGGTGATCACAAGTCTTTGGGACACTGCGAACATCATACATTTGAGTCAATTGCCAAGCATCTGAATTTTTGATCACCTGACCATTGGGATGCTTCAGAGGTTCGGTATGAGAAACAGTCATAAGTTACTCTTTTTCAGTGCCATTGTTACTTTGAATGGTCACTAAATGAACTGCTGTGAGTCAAAGATTACCTCCATTAACAATAGTTACAGCATGAACTTTGTGGATGGAGAGTATATTGAATTGAATGCAGAACCTTTTGATTGCAATCATTATGATCATCATCATCATTATCAGAATTACTCTGTGAATGAGATGGACATATTTCATGCATAAATATCCTCCTCCTCCTCCTCCTCCTCCTCCTCCTCCTCCTCCTCCTCCTCCTCCTCCTCCTCCTCCTCCTCCTCCTCCTCCTCTGGCATCAACCCCAAATTTGGTCACATCCCTGACAGTCTAGCATACTGGCAGTATCTGTTGCAAAATATCTAGTGGAAAATAATGTTGCCCAGCCATTAATTAAGAAGTAATAATAGATACTATAAATTTCAAATGACTCAAGCAAGTAGCACCTAAAGTCAGTCTGTGATTCATGCATATTTCAACATTAAACAGAAGCCTCTTCTTGGAGATGGAGATAAATTCTTGAAATCACAGGTATAACCACAGCTGCCTTAAGTATAAATTCAGGCCTAAAAACTTGCTCCCTGCTGCTATCCATGCTTTCAGCAAAAAGAACTAAGAGTGAACAACTAGTCCATGACTGTTCAGGTAAATTATCTCCTCCAGTGGTTCACTTCAGTGGCTCTCCTTCTGCTGTACTAAAGTCTAGTTTTCATCCAGGAATCTGTTTGGCTTTGCCCAATCATCTTCCTCCTCCTCCTCCTCCTCCTCCTCCTCCTCCTCCTCCTCCTCCTCCTCCTCCTCCTCCTCCTCCTCCTCCTCCACCTTTTCCACCATCATCATCACCATCATCATCACTATCATCACCATCATGAAGTTTTGCAGGATTTAGTTCCCTTTTTACCCCCCCATTTTATTGGGTATTCTTCCCTGTCTTCTATCCCATTCTACAGCTTTGATTTACCAACTTTCTGAACTAAAGGAACTTTGGATGACCTCCTTTAAGGGTGGAGGCTGGGAAAACCTTCAAAGCGCTAGGAACTCTTAACTTTCAGATGATATGCTGAATATTCCCAATGGACTGAGCTTCCTTGCCTTGCAGACATTTCCGACATATAGAGAAAGGTCCTTAAAGCTATATGGATGTCCAGAAACATATATTAGTTCTTGACAATTTAATAGAGGTAGCTGTTCTGAGAATAATAGAAGGTAAATAATGGCTCCATTAAAAAGCATTGCTGTCTTTACCACTGTTCCCTTTATTCCCCATCTCTCTTTTAGATTGGTGTGGTTATTTTCAGGCTGGTGTTCTGATATATTAAGGGACGTCTTGTAATGGTGTAAAGCTGAAAGTAAAGAACGGCATTTAGTAATACGTTAATATTAATTTGTACAACTGATTTGCTTGCAGTGTCAACCTGTGATCATAAAGAATGATTTCTTTTCCTTTCAATTTGTGATCCTAGTTGCCCTTTGGACTAAACTGGTTCAGCAAGTAAAAAAATGGAAACCCTTTTCTTTTACTATGATTTTTTTTAATAGAAAAAAATAATTGCACTATATCAATATGTTTGTTACTATTGAAATCTCTCTGTGTTAATATTTATATTGTATGTTATAGACCCATGATGGCGAACCTATCGCAGTGTGCCACAAGTGGCACGTGGAGCCATATTTGTTGGCACAGCAGCCCTCAGCTTTGGTGTGCATGGGCACACCAGCCAGCTGATTTTTGGCCTTCTGGAGGGCCGGGGGAGGCAGTTTTCACCCTCCCCCAGGCTTCAGGAGAATCTCTGGAGTGTAGAGAGAACAAAAACCAGGCCAACCGGAAGTTAGTTTCTGAACTTCCGGGTTTCCTGTTGGGCTGTTTTTCGCCTTCCTCAGGCTCTGGAGATTTTCCTGAAGCCTGGGGAGGGAAAAAAACAGGCCCAAAGTGCCAACTGGAAGTTTGTTTCCAAGGCTGGTGGGCTGGGGGAGGCAGTTTTTACCCTCCCCAGGCTTCAGGAAAATCTCTGGAGTGTAAAGAGAACAAAAACCAGGCCCAACGGGCCAACTGGAAGTTAGTTTCTGAGCTTCCGGTTTGCCTGTTGGGCTGTTTTTTGAATTTGAAAGTTTATTTATAGGCCGCCCTTTTCCCTGGGGGGACTCAGGGCGGCTTACAACTCAGGCTCTGGAGGCTTTCTTGAAGCCTGAGGAGGGCAAAAAACAGGCCCAAAGGACCAACCAGAAGTTCATTTCCAAGGCCGGAGGGCTGGGGCAAGCTGTTTTCACCCTCCCCAGTCTTCAGGAAAGCCTGCGGAGCCTAGGGAGAGTGAAAATCCCCCCACATGGGGGTTGCACAAGCATGTGTTGTGGGGGGGGGGGTGTCACACGAGTATATGGAGAGGTCGCTTGTGCATGCACAGGTGGGGATTGTGTGTGCATGACAGGTGGGTGTGCACACGCACGATAGCGCCCACACACAATTTTGGCACATCTTTAGAAAAAGGTTACCCATCACTGTTATAGACGGATGACTTTTGATGGATGTGTCTCAGGATTAGGCAACCTGTTGCAGGCTACCCCAAATCACCTATGTGTTAGTTGGGCAAGCATATAAAGTCAACAAACAAACAAGTAAATGTGTTTAATAAATAAAATAAATGTGGGGCAGTTGAATATACTGAGGATGTCGCGAGTTCTTGCAAAATGACTCTCAAATTGCAAAATTTCGGTTACTTAGGAGAGAAGGTTGATCCCTACCACTACTTTTATAGTATGCTTTATAATAGGAGGGGTGTCAAACTCAATTTCATTGAGGGCCGCATCAGGGTTGAGTTTGAACCTCGGGAGCCGGGGTGGGCGTGGCCAGGGTGGGCAGATTGATATCACTCATATTGGGGGTGTCTGTGATGGTCCAAGTGCTATGCCAGTGAAAACGCGTTCCAGAGCTCCATTTTCAGCTACAATGGCCTCCTGCCAATCTCTGCCAGTGAAAACGGGCTCCTGAGCTTCATTTTCAGCTGCCCGGTCTCCTGCCACACACTGCCAATGAAAACGGGCTCCATAGCTCTATTTTCAGCTGCAATGCCTCCTGCCAACCTCTGCCAGTGAAAACGGGCTCCTGAGCTCCATTTTCAGCTGCAGCGGCCTCCTGTCAACCTCTGCCCATGAAAACGGGCTCCAGAGCTCCATTTTCAACTGCCACACTCTGCCAGTGAAAATGGCTCCAAAGCTCCATTTTTCAGCTGTGGCAGCCTCCTGTCACCCTCTGCCAGTGAAAATGGCTCGAAAGCTCCATTTTTCAGCTGCGGAAGCCTCCTGTCACCCTCTGCCAGTGAAAACAGGCTCCAGAACTCCATTTTCAGCTGCCACACTCTGCCAGTGAAAATGGCTCCAAAGCTCCATTTTCAGCTGCGACGGCCTCCTGCCAACCTCTGCCAGTGAAAATGGGCTCCTGAGCTCCATTTTCAGCTTCAATGGCCTCCTCCCACACTCTTCCAGTGAAAATGGAGCTCGGGGATCGCATACTGGCAGAGGTACTATGGGCCAGTTCTTTGTTGTTTCTAGGGTGGCCCGACAAGCCAGATGTAAGCACCCCATGGGCTGGATCTGGCTCCTGGGTCTTGAGTTTGACACCCTGGCTTTATAGTTTGTTTTATCTCATAAAAGATTTTCTTACATTTTGCTTTTCCTAAGAAAATGAACAGAGCCTCAGCCGCCCGTCATTTTTATTTTCTAAAAATTCCTTCAGGGCTGGGATGAGTCTGTTCAGGCATTCTTATAAATAAAGATGATGTTGGACATTAGTGCTTTGCTTTGTAGCATACCACTTCTTGTTTATTTAAATGCAAACGTTAAGAGAGAGTAGAATGTTTGCTGCTCAACAAGTATGAGAGTAGAATGTTTGCTGCTCTCTTATTTATTCTTTATACATAAATCTAGAACTAGCCAATCAATGGTTTAGAGCTTTGATGTGTTTCATTATAGAAGAAAAGAATTTGCCTTCAACTAGAACCTGACTTCTGATGACTTTATGAATGTACTCACACAGTTTTCCTGTCATGAGGTAGAAGTCAATTGTCATTGCTTGGAGGGAAGAATTCATGATTTATCCTCCATCTCCATTTCTTAGATGGTCACCCAATCAAACATTTTCACCTATTTTGCTTGTCTTTTGATAGCTGCCAAGGTCTGCCATTTGTTGAGTCTATCCTGCTTATTTTACAAGAAAAAGAGAGAGTATAAATATGAATAACTGAATGAACAATGTAGTTATTCTGGTATCTTAAAGCCACGACCTCAATCAAAGCGTACTCCATCACTTTCAAGACCAACTCATGAATGGCCATTACCCATTACCTTTGTGATATCCATGGTAGAGATTGCTTATCTGAATTTTGGTAGTCTTTAAAGGCACTGCTCTTTTTTAAAAAGTGATTTTAATTGTTCAAAATAACATTTGGAGTTGTGTGGATTGTTTTCAATTGTTCCTATTCTAATGCTTACTCAGAAGCTGTTTTCAATTAGCCTGCTCAGCACTCTGTATTGTTTTTAACTGCTGTTGTCTCACCAGTTAAGTGATCAAACGCAGGAATGGACAATGTGCAATCGTCCATATGTTATTGAAATCCAACTCCTATCAAGCCTAGCCAGCACTGAAAATTGTAGGCAGTCACAACATCTGGAAGACTGCTAACTGACTACTGCTGATCACATATTTGAGTGTGAAATGAGGTTTCTGCATTACTTTAAGATCAATTAAAAGAGAGTCAGCTTTGAAAAGTTGTGCTTTGCATGCTAATATTGAAACAACCACGCAGCTAAACAAATTTGAGCCTCTGAAAATTGAATCCTATGTTGGACATGATTATTTTTCTTTTCAGAGCATTTTTTCGCCACAAAGTTGCTCTCATGTCTGTATTTTTTTTAAATAACTTCCCCAGTTCTTCTGGTGGAGGGGGGTAAAATAATGGCCCTTACTTCTATGACACATCGGCTTTTGAAATTTAGCAATGACCTACTGAATAGAATTGAAACCCAGCTATGTCTAGGACAAGATTAAAAACAGGGGACTTCTTGTAATATTCTACAGTTCTGCATATTTTGGGAAGTTCAACATAAATTAGGGTTTGCACACTATTCACTAGGCCCTGCAATTTTCCTTAGGGGGGAAAACATACTTTATGAAAAGCAGTTCATATATTGTTTTAGCAGACTTAAGATTTGTAGTCCGAGGATTATATGGGTTTTGGACAATGGTGGGATTCAATTTTTTTTTTACTAACAGTTCTGTGGGCGTGGCTTGGTGGGCGTGGCATGGCACGGCATGGCTTGGTGGGCGTGACTTGGTGGGCATGGCAGAGGAAGGAGACTGTAAAATCTCCATTCCTACCTCACTTAAGGGGAAGATTATTGCAAAATCCCCATTTCCTCCTGATCAGCTGGGACTCTGGAGGCAAAGAATAGATGGGGGTGGGGCCAGTCAGAGGTGGTATTTACTGGTTCTCCAAACTACTCAAAATTTCGACTACCGGTTCTCCAGAACTGGTAAGAATTTGCTGAATATCATCTCTGGTTTTGGAGCAGTAGCAATTTTTTAACATCAAAAATCTCAGAAATGTAGGTTCGACCCTGGCTGATGTTTAATGAAATTAATAGAAGCTATTGCAGCACTTTGTAATTCAAGATAACTTTTTAAAAATTGTGGCTAAAAAAATAGAAAGAAAGATCTGTCCTTAAGACTTTGTTCCCCAAATAGGTATAAAAAATGATGCATTGTTTCCTACATCTAGTATGGAAACCCATCATTGCTGAATCATAGAAAAGTGTTCCAGTGGTAATTGTCCTGGGGTCAATGGTCATCCTGGGGCAACCATGACCTGGATGACTGAGAATCTCCATCGATGTTCCAATGGCAAGAATCACTGGATTGTCTCCATTAGCTTGATTTCAGTGTTCAGAAGTGGTACCAACTTTATTTAGGAGTAATTATGTATGAGGCTTCTGAAAATTGTAACTGCTTTCTTCTCAATTCTGAATCACTGAAATAATTACTTTGCAGGTACAGAAATAATACCTAGTTTTTAGTAACAGAGCAAATCCTATCTACTATCTAGAGCGGGGTGTGTTTGTGTGTGCAATAGTTAGATTGCAGTATTGCAGACTACTGCCAGCAGTTTGATCCCAACTGGCTCAAATTTGACTCAGCCTTCCATCCTTCCAAGGTAAGTAAAATGAAGGACCCAGATAGTTGGGGGCAATATGCTGATTCTGTAAACCACATAGAGGGGGCTGAAAAAACACTATGGAGCAGTACATAAGTCTAAGTGCTATTGCTGTTGCTATTACTATCTAGTCTGATTTTCTGTCTGCAGTCTCAAATAAACCTTTGTTGTTCTTTTGTTTCTCTTTTTGTATACATAAAAAATTGAAATGCCAAATTTGAGAATGATTTCTAACCCAGTTTATTTTATTTTTTAAATTCTTCATTGAGTCTTTTATCCTGCCTTTATTACTCTATAAATAAACCAAGGTAGTGAACACACATAATATTCATTCCTCCTCCTATTATCCTGTGAGATGGGTTGGGCTGGGAGAGTGACTGGCCCAAAGTCTAGCCCAGCTTTCATGCCTAAGGTGGCACTTGATCTCACAGTCTCCTGATTTCTAAATCAGCACACTAAACTAGTTGGTTTATAGTAAAATGTCAGTATTAAATGTCAGAATATGGTGCATACGCTACAAATACTTATATTTTTTTCATTTATATTTTTGTATATTTCATCTGGTTTTTGCATTTTTATACATTAGGATTATGAATAAGAAAACTATACATAGAGAGAAATAGTAATGTAGAGGGAGACAGCATTGCAAAATGTCAAAGAATTGTTGATTTGAAATGTTAAGCAATAAATGAAAAAAAGGTATATATTTCTATTAAGAGGTTCACTAAATTTCTCTCTAGTCTTCAGCATTTCCTACATTTCCTTTTATTTCCTATAAAAGTGCACATCGGAGACAATAGATGGCAGACTTCACCACTCAGAAACCTCAGTTGTACTAAACTAAAGTTCATTATTGTCTATATTAAATATAGATATGGCACATTGCAGTGATATACTCTTACTACAGCACAGTTTCAAAGATAGATGATAGATAGATGATAGAGAGATAGATATAGATAGATAGATGATAGACAGACAGAGAGATAGATAGATGATAGAGATAGATAGATAGATAGATAGATAGATAGATAGATAGATAGATAGATAGATAGATAGATAGATAATAGAAAGACTCAATTGTACTGCAGGGGTATGAAACTGGTGGCCCATCACATGCAGGCCACACCTACCCCAGCTCCACAAAGGCAAAAAACTTTGTAAAACATCACATGATATCAACGTGATGTGGCGAATTTGACAGTGGCCTAGGTGAAAAGTGAGGAAAGAGCTTGGAATCCAGCCACATATGAAGTTGTCATTGCATAAATAGCTTGCCTTCAGTCTGAATGGCTGAAGAAAGAGAGGTTTTTTTTTTCAAAAGGCAACTGGACTTTCTGTTTTTTCTTTGAAAACGTTTAGCTTCTCATCTACCTTAGATGAGAAGTGAAACATCTTAAAAAAAAAACCCAGAAAGTTCAGTTGCCTCTGGAGTGGGAGGAAGCCCACTTGGGTCACTTTGGCATTGATTCTTCCTGCCTCAAACTCTGAAGGTAGCATAAATTGCCCTGGTGCTACTCCCAGATGACATTTTCAGCTCTATTTTGATTGAAAATGGGCACTATTTTCCTTTTAACTTTGCTATTTTAAACGTTGCTATTTTTAAACCAAGTCTTTGGGTTAGGTTCCATTTATAGTGTAAAGTCCAATTCCGTTTCACTTGATTATTGCAAGACCAAAAGAAAGGGATTGCCTCAAATCCAATGCCCGTGCTAAGGAACATCATGTCACTAAGTTACAGTGCCTGCAAGGCAAGACTTTGTTCTGCTTAACTTAATTTTGATTGAGGGATAAAAATAGGAATGGAAAGTTTGCACAGAGCCTTTTTTGAAAGATTTTCTTTCCTAGCACAGTTACTTCTTGAAAAACAATAGAAAAACATCCCTGCCACTATTTTATTGCTGCTGTTGCTATATGACTGTAGAACTGTAATATAAAGAAAAGCACATCTAAAGTATCCCAAAGCAAGATGAAAAGGTATGAAGAAGCTGCAGAGAAAACTAACTTAGACACGGAAAGGAATGGAATAAATCTTTGCTTTAGCTCAAAAGGATCACGATAATCTCTTTCGTGCTAGAAGAAAGAATGGAGATTTTTCTTGGCCTGAAGCAGTGAAGTTGGAAAAAGAGAAAGGAAAAAAATAGATAACTGACTGCTATGGCATCCAACTTTAGTTTGAATTATCAGACCATGGACTAGTACAGAGAAAATAGAAATAATTTCAATGACTCTATGTTTAGAGTATTCCCTGATAAAATCCTTAGGATTACCTCAGTCACACATAAAACAAAAAGTAACTCTTTGTGGTTAGTAGACAAAAATGATAACATTAATCCCTGCATCCTAATATAGACCAAAATTTGATTCTGGAAGAAAGGGAAGTGTGTATGTGTATGTGTATGTATGCTGATAAATAAATAAAGGGAGACTAGTATAGATCTATTTCAAGCTGTTTAGCTCTCATCAGCTAGCCATACCCTTACTGGGATTCGAACCTGTGCTGTATTGCATCTTAGGCAAACGTCTTAGCCATCAAGCCACAGGTCTCCTCCTTATCAGCTGAAGCCAGGGAAGAAGGTATATATTAGTGTCACAACCCCTGGTAAGCCCCAACCATGGGAGAAAGCTAACTGCCTCCAACATCTGTCAATCGGCTCGTCACAAGAGTCCATCATGACAGAAACCCAATATTTTTACTGTTGCCTTTGTTATATTTTGTGTTTTTATTTGTGCTGATAAATAAATAAAGGGAGACTAGTATAGATCTATTTCAGCTTGAGCCGATTGACAGATGTTGGAGGCAGTTAGCTTTCTCCCATGGTTGGGGCTTACCAGGGGTTGTGATATATATATATATATATATATATATATATATATATATATATATATATATATATATATATATATATATATATATATATATATATATATATATATATATATATATATATATATATATATATATATATATATATATATATATATATATCACAACCCCTGGTAAGCCCCAATTATGGGAGGAAGCTAACTGCTTCCATCATCTGTCTATCGGCTCGTCACAAGAGTCCATCACGACAGAAACCCAATATTTTTACTGTTGCCTTTGTTATATTTGTGTTTTTTTTTATTTGTGCTGATAAATAAATAAAGGGAGACTAGTATGGATCTATTTCAAGCTATTTAGCTCTCATCAGCTAGCCATACCCTTACTGGGTAAATAAAATAAAATAAAATAAATAAAAACAAAAAAAACCACAAATATAACAAAGGCAACAGTAAAAATATTGGGTTTCTGTCATGATGGACTCTTGTGACGAGCTGATAGACAGATGATGGAAGCAGTTAGCTTCCTCCCATAATTGGGGCTTACCAGGGGTTGTAAAAAATCTAATAGATACCTTTCACCCTGGCTTCGCTGATAACGGATAAGAGCCTGTGGCCTAATGGCTAAGAAGTTTGCCTAGGATGTAATATAGCCCAGGTTCAAATCCCAGTAAGGGTATGGCTAGCTGATGAGAGCTAAATAGCTTGAAATAGATCTATACTAGTCTCCCTTTATTTATTTATCAGCACAAATAAAACACACACACACACACACACACACACACACACACATATGTTTATATTTATATATATTTATTTATATATATATTTAAAGTCACAACCCCTGGTATGCCCAAATATGGGAGGAAGTTCACTACTTCCATACACACACACACACACACACACACACACACACACACAGATATATATATCCTTATTTTTTGTATTGTCCTTAAAATGTAATTCTCATTTCATAGTTCTTATAGACTATATATTGTGATAGTATGTGGGAATGACCTTGGGTGATTGGGGGGTGGGTGGGGTTAGGGGCAGGAGCAGGGGGTGGGGGTGGGCTTCAAAATTTTTATCAAGGGGTTCTCTGCCCAGTTGCTGGATGGGCATGTCCATCGTTGGATTGGCCTAGTTGGCCTCCTGCACCACGGTGGTGGTGGTGGTGCCCTCACAGGGCTCTGGAGGCTTTCCTCGAGCAAAAATGATCTCCCCAGGCTCTGGAGGCCCTCTGGAGGCCGGAAATGGCCTCTTTCCAGCCTTCCCAAACTTCTGGTATGCCCATTTTTTGTCCTCCCAGAGCCTCTGTGCGTGCCCTGCACTTACCTGTATCAAAAATGGGCTCTGTGGGAAACTCCTGGGAAGGGTGGAGTGGGCAGGGCCAGTCCTGTGGGCAGGGCCAGTCCTGAGTCCTGAGTCCTGAGTGGGATTAAGGGGTTCTCTGAACTTCACAGAAGCTTAGTTAGAGGTTCTCCTGAACCCCTGCAAACCTCCAGCATCCTGGGAGGGGGGAGGGAGAGAGGGGGGGAGAGGGAGAAAGAGAGGTGTATCAGGTGATTGTTTTTGGTAGCAGCATGGAAATGGTTTGTCTTAACCATGAATGATTTTTGATTTCTAAATCTTTAACCTGGCAATTTTTTGAGTCCAAACAACTATACAATCTGTTGATACATCTATGGAGATTCTCAATCATCCAGTTCATGGTTATCCCAAAGGTGTTTTTCTGAAAGGCAGAACTTTCTTGTTTGTTTTTTTTCTTGAAAACATTTCACTTCTCATCCAAAAAGCTTCTTCAGGTCTTCAGAAGGAAAAACAAACAAACAAGAAAGTCCAGTTGACTTTTGGAAAGGATGTCTGGGACCACCTATCGACACCAACTATTGCATTATAGACTGCTTAAATATATTCAGCAAGAGCAAAGATCTGAGTGTGAAGGAGACCAATTGAGAACTAAAGGTGGAAGTGTGTTTTAAAGAAGTATGGATATAATCACAAATTGCAAGAAAAATGTTGTTGAAATGGGACAACTCTTCCTTTTTAAGCAGTCCCAGTTTGAAAGTTGTGGAATTTTCAACTTTGGCTACAAAGGTGTGTTGCACAACTCTGTGTAACTCCCCATAATCCAGAGAGCTCTGAACATAAGATGACAACTGCCAGAATTTCTAACTGTGCTAGTATCTGTGGTCTCAACATATTTGAAAGTTGCCAGGTGGGGAGAAATGGGTTAATAGCAATAAATAACCACTTAACCAGAGAGCTTGACATTATAGAATGGGAACAGATTATTAATGAGGACTGTTCTTCTTCCACAGTAGGGCATCCCAGCTGGTTCATGTTTGATTCATCTTTCCATACAATTAATCTCTTTTTGAGGTTAGCAGAAGACCCATTGGATTGGGTGAACATTCCTGAAAGTGATTGCTTTCTTTTCTTGCTTGAGGTTGAATTGCTTTTCTGAAATAAATACGTTATAAACTGTGACACTCCATATTAACATTGGGCTTGGGTTAGATATTTTCCCAAGACCTCCTAGAAATAAAAAGTCTTAATGTCAGGGGATTGCTTATCATCAAACAGCTTCAAATATTGGAAATATATGTTACTTAATGACTGCATGCTTTGACATCTCACCATTACTATCTAACAGATGGTCTTGTAAAAACTCTGGGATAGTTCACTGTATATCTATCCACCTCTATAAGCTGCAGTTACTTACAATAAATTTTGGAGAAGTCAGTTCAAAATAGGGCCACTTTTAAAATTACTACAAGGTTTTAGAATTGAAATTAAAGGGTAAGGGTTTTTTTTCCCCTAGCTTGGCATGTTGTGCCTGTGCTTTTGCTTTCCTGAGGCTATTGACTTCTTCTAAACTGATAAATAAGGATGCCTTTTGAAGCACGTGGAAGACCTACTGTGGATTACCACAATTTGTGGTTTGTGAAGTATGTGGGAAAGTATGTAATGTAAAGTACACAGTACGTCTTATAAAGATGGATCATGAAGGCATAATCCTGTGCCCTGAAGGTTGATCAGATTTGAGGGCTGGGAAGATCTAACATCTGTTTTTAGGCAAGCTTTGCAGGACTTCCAAACTAGCCAAGAGATGAATGTAAAGTAATGATAAACATTTCAACATGCACAGAAGCTACAGGTAGTGCTTGCATACCATTATAGCTTATCAAATCTCAGCAGCTTCTTTGTTTGTGTTATCTATTGGGAAGACTATGATATAGTCCAGTTCTCCAGAATTCAACCAGTTCTCCTTCCCCAAATTTGCTAATCATGTTATTTTAAAGGATGTCTTTGTGGGGTAAAGATATATTATTTCTTCACATATTTTCATTGATTTTTTAATATTTTCATTGATTTTTTTGAAAAAAAGTTAAATACTTAAAATATTAAAGTCAATAAATGCAGGAAGCTTGTAGGTGCTAAAAGAGAAATCATTATCTACAGGCATCATCCTATCAACTTCTGCTTCAAAGCATTGAGGACTATAGCTTTGTTTGAACTATCTCTTTCTTTCTTTTTGTCTGTAAATTTAAGACACTATTTCAGAATCCTCAACAGCTACTATCGTTCTTGGTAGACATCTGTATTCTCTTGTGCACAACCCCTGCATTTTAGGATTGGCTAACGAGTGTCCTCGTAGGTGTCCTTTCTCACCAGCTTGAGCTCATTAATCACATCCGATATCAAAATAAACAATCAATGTATTATGCTGGTGTTATGAAAACAGAATTACCACACAAAGCCTTTTGAGTTCTCCTCCCAGCCATTTTTTTTAGCAGCTCGTTCTTCAACTTTTCATAGAAGCTTCCTGTTTTCCAAATCTTATTCATCGCCAGTTTCACACAGTTTTCTCCTTTTCATGGGCTGCATTCCTCAAAGCTCCCTTGCAGCCTCTATAAATCAAGGGTTGCACATGACATGCATTGTGCTCCTCACTCTGAATTTCAGACCTGAATGAAGAATAATGAAGCTTACAAATGATGAGAATCTAACTAGTTATCGGACCCACTGCTATCTCCTTGGGAGCGATCGAGACTAATAAATGAACACTGTCTTCATTGAGTTTCATGTATGGAAGTTTTCATTTGCCTAAAAAGACTTATATTGGGATTTTGCTAATCCCTTTAGAAATGAAATCATTTCCTCCAGTGGTGGGTTCCTACCGGTTCGGACCGATTTGGCTGAACCAGTAGAACTTGGCAGCCTGGGTTGCTGAAACCAGCAATGACCCAGGTGTGCCATGCCCCCAAACTGGTTCTCCCAGTGGTGCCATAGGCACTGCCATCTTGTTTTTTGCTTCTGTGGATGTGCAGAGCAATTTTACGCAGCATGTCCCTGAACAAATTGGCAGTAGTCTCTGCTGTATCCCACCCCATATCTCCTCCCTTTCTGATAACATGAAACTAATAATGGAATGAATCCACTATTACAGTTTTCATGTCTCAGAAAGTCTAAATTACTGGAGTCTTGTAAAAACATAAAACTGGAAGGAACTGTTGAAGCGGGGAGTTGAATGAACTTTTATCCAAATTAAATCTGGGCATGTTGTGGAGACAATTATAAAATATACAAGTATTTAAATGTTACAGTGTGGTGAGTGAGATGTGACATTTTTCTGGGTACAGCATAAAAATGACACATATGTCCAAGGACCTTATTATTTCAAACAATTTTGTATGACTATGCCAAAGGTGGCAAAGATGCAGCCAACAGGGTTTCCTTCTTCAGTCCAGTAACTGTCTCCAGGAGTACCTAGGTATTTTTATATCTATAGAATAGGATAGCCAGATATCTGAAAATGTAAAAAAAATGCCAGTGATAATATACAATTGATCATAATTCACTTTTCAAAGTTCACCACAGAAATGTACAATGAGGCAGGTGATCAACAGATAAGAATGACCATAAATTTGAAGGGGGCAGATTGCTGGAACCTCAAAAAGTTGTTGAGAAAATAGAAAGAGGAAGGAGTATTAGGTATATTTGTGTCATATTTGAGTTACTTATAAAACAATAAAGGTGAGGTAACCCCCCCCCCCACACCAAATAAATAGATAGATTGGATGATTGATTGATTGATAGATAGATAGATAGATAGATAGATAGATAGATAGATAGATAGATAGATGATAAATAGTTTCAGTCTAGAATTTCAATCTATTGTCAAGCAATTTTATCTTGCCAGAAGATCTTGAGTAAGGTGAACAATTGTTTTTTCCCCTCAGCCTGGACATTTTCATGATGTAATATTGTGATAGCAGCTGCCTATTTTTACTTGGGGCAAAGAACTATATAAAACAAAATCTGTGTCATCTTCAAGCAAATTCCTAGTCACCAAATGTGAAAAAAAATGTATGCCACCCCAAAATAAAAAATAAAAATCAAATGTTTCCCAAATGTGAGACTAAAAAGAAGTATCATGAAAGACTATCAGAATTAAAACCATAATACATTATGGCCCTTTAGGGAAATATGTAACAGACTTCTTTTCTGATATTCAGACAGGGTTCTCAGCAGATATTTCTAAAGAATACAGACACAAAAAGAATGAAAATGTATTCAAATAAATCTGGGAAATGACTTCATTTGAGGTCATTTCTGAAGTAGACTGAAGAACCGCACTCAAAAATTTGACTCATTCCTTTAAATAAATTCGTAAAATTCAGGCAACGATATTCTTAGGCATGCCATATACTTTTCTTTAGTGGATCATTCCTGATCCTACGCCTGTCAGTCATGCTTCATGCCTTTATTCCCACCATGAACATATTTATGGTTTATTAAAAAAAAATCAGTCAGTCTTTTCTGTTACAACTCTTCAGCTGTTTTCACTTTTCTTTGAAAATATAATATTCTTGGATATTCTGCAACCTAGTCTGAACCAACACAACTAGAGAGAACAAATAAACAATTAGACCTATCATAACAAAAATAGAACTTTTTCTAGTCTCCTACTTCTACCTACAATAGATTCAGTAAGAACTGATCTTAAGGTGAACGTTGAATCAATGCTACACATGCAAGAATATAGTATCTTCCCTTTATCCACACTATCCATTGGAAATTTCCTTATTGACTATCCTGCTGACATTATATCCAAAAGAATTATAGAGATATAGGTAGACCTATAGGATTAGCAATAGTTCAGACAGTGACTGTTATAACAATTATGAAAAAGACAGTATTCAGCTACGATGTCTAGGGTAGGATAGCCTTCTGCTAAGTTCAATCATGTTGAAAATATTTTTGTTTGGTCTTTGATTGTAAATAAAGATGATGTATGTAGCTTTGAAGTTGATGCTTCTTATAAGGATGTACCATCAACTTTTTTACCCAGGTGTTTTGAGTTTATCATCTTGTTCACCATGCATTCAACATATACAAGAAGAGACCTTACCTTGTATGGATAAGCTAACTCCTCATTCCAGATGCTAAGATTCTATAAAACCACATCTGATAATAAAGAAAACAGAGTGGTCTATTTTATCTTCTTCCATAGATTGAATAGGAAGAGCTTCTGAAACAAATCCCTGCAACAAGAAAACTATTACATTCTAGATAGAATGTGTCGCACATACATTTTTTTTAACCATCAGGAAAAAAACCATAGAGTATATGATGAGCCAGTTTTCAAGATGACTGACATAAAATAAAGCATTTGTATATTTTAGCCTAAACCTTTTTTACATTGTACTTCATTCGGTCTTTCAGCATCTTTTTGGTCATAATCATCTTCTATAAGACTAGGAAGACAACTCTTTAAAAATGTTATTCAAGGTTATATTCCTTCTGAATGAGTTGGGTCTATGTAGTAGTGCAGGGGTCAGCAACCTTAAACACTCAAAGAGCCACACAGGCCCTAACCGAAAGCACCCTGTTCAATTCTGGAGCCGACCGGAAGTCCGGTTCCCCCATGATAGAGTCTCTTCTTAGTGCAACATCCTTTTCCTCTGCTTACAAGAAGTCTGGTTCCCCCACAATAGAGTCTCCTCCTAGCATGGCGTCTTTCCCTCTATCCTAACCAAAAGCCCTAATGCTAACCCTATCAATTGTGGAGCCGACCGGTGACAGGGATCCACAGGGATGAAAGAGCCACATGCAGCTCCAGAGCCGCAGGTTGCTGACCCCTGTAGTAGTGAAAGCCAAAAGAGCCTGCAGCGAAAACTTAGGGCCAGAAGTGGGATGGGTATTATCTGAATTATATCTGACTGTCTTTTTACTTTTCCTGGCACTTTAATTTCTCTCTCCTGAATAAAAAGAATTTTTTTTTTCCAGTCTTGGGCTTAAAATTAAATTGAGGATCACATGAAATTAGCCTGACAGCTACACAAGGCTGAAGGACTATAGATGGTTTCTTCTATAAAACATTAATTCCATCCTGATTCGTTATTTTTCATAATTTTTTAAATTGTTTCTTTCCATGAGACAGACTGCTGTTGAATTCCCAGCCATATGCTGTAGTCTCCCAAGAACTAAGAACACACAAAAATTATGCAGCGTCTTGGGATGGGTATATTCACTTCATTCCTGGCACAAAAATTATGTGCGCTCTTCATTTTGAAATGAATTAAACTTTTCTTCCAATTAACACATGTAAGAAAAGAATTAATCATTGGCTTTCATACATCTTATTGTAGTTTGTAACTTTAAAACCAAAACTAAGTTGCACATGCAATTAATTTGGGGGTTTGAGGTGGTGGTGAAAATATATACACAATTGTGGCTTCAGAATGAAATGTGCAGAATAATTCTCAGTTCAAATGTTTAGAGAACTATGCCTGGGAATGGTGGACTTTTTTCGTGCTCTTTGAAAATAACCTTAGACCGATGTGGAGACAGGATTTATGAATGAACTTGTGTAGAACAGAACCGGCTGAAATAGTTACTCCGTACAGTAAATCTTTATAAAATGCAAGAATGGAAAAGACGTTGTCTAATGCTGCAGGGATAAGAGTGTATTTTGCTTTACAGTCAGTCAGATCCAAATCTATGCTATCCCAAAGACTCATGTTATTAAGCAATCAAAAGATTTCCAGTTTATCCCTTAATCTTTTAATATTGTCTCAAATTTAAACTTGTTAAGCTTGAGGAAGTGATAACATACTGAAAGTCAAACACTTTTCAAACTAATTAATTGATCGGATTGTGAAAGGTCTTATTCTTTCAAAGCCAACTTGCATTGTCCTATTGAAAGTAAAAAAAAAAACCCCTCATTACTTGCTGCTTAATATAGAGCAGTGCCAACTTTTTTTTAATTGTGCAATTCTCCTTTCCATATATTGTTGCTAGAACTTTTCTGACTCCCATCTTACTCTTATGTCCTCAGCTAGCTGCCCTTTCTGTAATTAATCACAGGGAACCTTATTCCCAGTTATTCCTCCTTGGGGAAAATCAGATGAGGTATTTTAATTGCTTTGCCAAAGAGAAGAAAGTCCTGTTTGAGTCCTTTTTCAAGCAAATAAGATTTCCTTACATCCTTACGATTAGCAGTCCTGGGGATTGTGACCTACTATGAATGCCATTTTCTTAAACTATTGCATTAATCATGGAACAGAAAAATTTAGAACAGGATCACCTTCCATATTATTATTTTGAGGCAAGCATGTCTTGTTTTTGCAGGAGGAAAGGAGCATTTATTCAATAGGAAGTAACAAAGACTCTAGTTGTAGATAAAAGGTCCTTTATTGCATTTATTTCCAATGACAAAGGTCCTTCATTTAAATGAGCATTTTCCTTCAACAGACAACAGGAATGAAATTCTCGGAAATGACTTCAGCTAATAGGAAGAAATGGATTGTGTATAACATTTTCTTCAGTAGTCAAATCTTCCTTCTGATGAGAGCTAGGATTTAGAGTTAGTAGTGGTTGTGGGGATTCAAAAAATTCAGGAAAACTCATACCATTGCTTTTTTCTTAGCCATACAATGCCTGGGGTCTTAGAGGTCAAAAAAGGAGGTGGGCAAAGGTTGGTTACAGTCCAGAGACTGTGGATTATCCACCAAGGGCTACATCATTAGAGCAGGAAGTGGTGAGCAGTGGGAATAGAGAACATAGTGATGGATTTGGGCTTCTCTGCACTTAGACTTTTACCACAGTAAAATATTCTCTGCAGCCGCCAGTTTGGATTTGTGTATATATGGGTGTTTTCTTTTTGACTCAAGGTGAAATGATATAAACATAAGAGGATGCCTCTGGAGAACTGTCAAACTGACATTCGTTATCTGAATTCACTGTTATGGTTTCACAATGCCCTTGTTATCCAGGGGGTTCCCGCTTGGCAAGTGAAATTACCCACGAGTTAGTTTAACTCAGGGAATGTCTAACATATTAAAAGCATTATAATGAAACCTGTGACTTGGCAGTGCAAAACAATATGTTTGCTTTGTGCTTGAAATCTGGCACATTCCTACAATTAATAACATCTTAATTATTAACAAATGAATACAGAATACTTGTGGAACTCGAACATCTTGTATGGATTACATTTAAACTCATTGTTTAAGTAATAAAAATAAACATTGCAATTAAAAAGATTAAAAACTAATGCAAAGAAAAAAAGAAAAAAGGGAAACTGCAGAAAAAAAAACAGAAAAGAAGTTTAAAAAATAAGAATATAGTAAAGTAAAAAAGAAATATATAAAGACATGACTTCTTCATCACAATAAGTTTAAACATTTTTTGTAATTTATCGCCATCTCTTGATATATAATAAATAATCTCTTCTTCCCATATTTCATTTCTTATCTATAAATAAAGCCTTAAAGTTTCATTGTTCAGTTTTGAACAAAAAAGGCCTTTAAACAGTGATAACATATCAATTTTAACTTTGGTCAAATAAACCAACTTTCTTTTATGTTTAACATTCCTGATCTTTAATTCCTTCAAATAATCTCCTAGAATTTGATTTCTTTTTATTTCTTCTTTGTCCTTTCACACAAAATTATTCCAATCTTTAATAATATTTTTTGTAAATTCAATATAAAAAAGAAATTCAAGTCACTGTATTGAAATTTAATAAAGTTATATTAATCCCAAAATTTTATTTCAAATTTATCTGTACTCTTAATCCCTTTGTAAATTTTCAAAAGCAATATTCTAACCTCTGCTGTTATTTCCATTTTTAAAAGTTTTTAAACTTAAAAATTAAACTTATTTTGTTAAGGAGACAAGAAAACCTATCAAGTACTGTAATTCAAAGTACCAGTTCAAGTTTCAGTGCTTATTGATCCAAAGATTCCTAATAACTGAAAAACAATTTTCAATTTTATAAGTAATATCAGTTTCTAAAAAGAGAAAAGGAAGTATGCTTTTAATGGAATTTTCTGTTTGCTATTTTTTCTACACACATTCTGAACTATACCTTTATACATCTCATACAGGAGCAAATAAATTAACAATCGAAGAAGGATTAACATCATAAAGAGTTGTCGAAGGCGGCCCAGGTGGTGGAAACAGAGGAGGGAGAGTGAAGTTCTACCCTGAGGCACAGCTGATAGATATCTGTGGACTTGCCCTGCCTGCTCTCAAGATTTTTGGAGAACTTTTGGGCTGCTATAGGAGACTTAAGACTCCATTTGAGACAGTCAATATTATATCCACTGTGCGCATTGTTTTATCTTTTTTTGGACCTGGAGTTGGACACTTGAAAGGAGAAGATTTCGAAGCTGAACTTCCCTTTCTTTTTGTTCTCTTCTCTTTGAGGTTTGATTCCTTTTTTTGTGTTGGTGTATTTGCCCCCCCTCCTTCTTTCCTTTTTTTTCTGATATGAGCCCCCTCTTGTATTTTTTCTAGATCTCTGTATGGGACTATATTCATATATATTTTTCCTCATAGATAGCAGCAAAATAAGTTGTAACATTGCTAAAACTGGCAGCAGACAGCTTATGGAACAGTGGGATAAGATTCTTAACCTAATTGATATGAGCTGGACAAAGTGGGGGGAAACCTCGGCACTACTTACTCAGTCGTCCCCATCTACAACCCCTCCAACACTACACAGAACTTTAGACAATATGGCTGGGGTAGAGAAGGTACCCACATTGCAAAATATACAGACAACTTTGCTATCGATACAAAATAATATGGCTAGGAATCAAGAGGTCACCGAAAAATCCCTGGCCGACATTAAAAATGAAATGGGAGACATGAGGGGAGAAATGAAACAGCCGTATTCACAGCAAAAAGAGATCTGGGCAAAAATGGAGAAACAGGAAGGTCAAATTCAAGATTTAGGAGTAAAAATGAAGGAAAGTGAAGGGAACATGGCGAGGTGGGAGATGAGGCAGCTTCATATCAATAGAAGGTTAGAAGATGAGATTGCTATGTTGGAATTAGAAAGGTCAACCTTCTTTCTCAGATTTCAAAATATTCCAGAGGAAAGAGGGGAGGAACTGAAGGAAATTATGGTTGAGATGATTGCAGGGATCGCCCAGAAAGATAAGCTGTTGATACAGAGCGATATTGATGACATGTATAGGGTCTATACTTCCTATACTAGGAGACAGAAACTGCCACGTGAAGTGCACGTGAGGTTTAGTAAATGATCTCTGAGAGAAGAAATTTACCAGAAGGCACGTGACCAGAACATCATATACGCGGGGGAGATGGTGACAGTACTAAAACAGATACCAAGAAGAGTGAGGGAAAGGAGGCAGAAATATCAGGACCTAACAACACAACTGAGGAAACTTCAGGTGATGTATAGGTGGCTTTTCCCAGAAGGGTTGTCCTTCCTCTGGCAAGGCCAGAGGTTTCGGATTGAATCATTGCAAGATGCACAAGACTTTATGGAAAGTCAATTGAAGAGGGGAACTCAGAGTAACGATGGAGAATTGGATAACAAGAGCCGAGGAGAGGAGCGAAAGAATAGTGTCCCGGGAGACGAGAAAGGGGGAAATGAGAATCAAAACAGAGATGAGAGACTGCAGATGAGACAGACAACAAAATCCAAAGCCTTACACAAATAAACATGGCGGATGAACTCCGCTTAATTTCTTTAAACATAAATGGTTTGAATTCACTAAGAAAGAGAAATAAAATACTGAATGCTTTACGGAATAAGAATTGTGATCTGACATGCCTGCAAGAAGTACATATAGTGAATCACCAGCAAAATGTGTTGTATTACCCCCGGCTGGGTATAATGCATACAGGTTTAGCAGATGAAAAGAAAAGGGGCATTGTGCTGTATGTTAAAGATCATATCGATTCTAAATTGGTGTATACTGATGGGGAGGGGAGACTTTTAATGGTTGAATTGAAATTTGGTCGATATAAAATTTTGCTGGTGGTCATATATGCACCGAATGACAATCAAAGTACCATTTTTAGAAAGTTGCATCAAAAAATTGCAGAGTTAGGCTATGACCACATATGTGTGGTGGGTGATTTTAACGCTGTGGCAGATAGGACAATGGACTATAACCCAGGAAACATCCAAAAGGGGGGGAAATTAAGAGAAAGGAGGAGAGTTCTCTCCAAAACTTTTGAAGACATGAGGGAGGAATATGAATTAAAGGATGTATGGCGTGAACTCCACCCACAGAAACAACAATTTACTTTCTTTTCACATAGACATCAATCCTATTCTAGGATCGACATGGCTTGGTTGACACCAGAAATTGGGGATCTGATTAAGGAAGCAGCAATCGAGGTTAATACCTGGGCTGATCATAATCCACTCTTATTGGTGTGGAAAGGGGAGGAAGAGAAGGTGGATGATGAATACAAAGTTAGTGAAAAAACAAGAATTTCAACAAATGTTTAAAAGGGAAATGAGGGTGTTTTTTTTTGAAGAAAATAGGAAGGGAGTAACCCCACAAATACTTTGGGATATGGCCAAGGCTTATATGAGAGGCCTAGCTATTAAATATACAATAGGCACACAGAGGAAAAAATTAGAATAGAGGGCAAAATGGGTAGCCAAATTGGAGGTGGTGGAAAAAGCCTTGCAACAGGACCCACTAGATGATAAGAAAAAAGAAGAAATGGCTAGAATTAAGCACGGGATATCTCTTCTAGACCAGGAGGATGTTGCTCGGAAACTTAGGGGGATTAAGCAAAACTGTTTTGAGCATGCTAACAAACTGGGTTGTTGGCTCTCTTATAGACTTTGGAAAGAAAGAGAGAGCAGACGTATAGCTCAACTGCAAAGGGGAATTAGTAGAAACCAAGGGGGAGAAACAGGAAATTATTCAAGGTTTTTTTCAGCAACTATATAGTAGAGAAGAAACTTCTGAGGACCAAATTAAGGAATTTTTAGATAATGCAAATCTAAATGAAGCGAAAGGGGTACTAAACCAAAAGATAACAATAGATGAATTAAAAAAGGCAGTCAAAAAAATGGAAAACAACAAAACTCCTGGCATGGATGGTTTGCCAGTTGAAATCTATAAAACTTTTTTGGAAATCTTAGGACAAGAGATGATAGTAATATTTAATGCTGTCTTGACGGATTCTATCACACCAAAATCGTGGGCTGAGGTCTATATAACCCTTTTGCCTAAAGCTGGAGCTGACCATACCCAAATTAAAAACTATAGGCCCATTTCATTTTTGAATGTGCAGCTATACTGGCAGATAGACTTAAATTCTTCCTTAGTAAATTTATACACCCTGATCAGAACGGCTTCCTGCCGTCAAGGCATTTGAAAGATAATGTTAGAATTATTTTGGATGCCTTAGAATATTATGAAGTCCGGCCGGATAAACAAGTGGCCTTTATGTTTCTCGACACACAAAGGGCTTTTGATTGGGTAAATTGGAAGTTTATGTTGTCACAATTAGAAAATATGAAGTTTGGAGAAAACTTCTTAAATGCAGTTCGGGCAATTTATGTATGACAAACTGCGACATTATTGGTAAATGGAGAAGAGGCGGGTGATATTGAGATTGGTAAAGGCACAAGACAAGGATGCCCATTATACCCCCTACTGTTTATCCTTACATTAGAACCCCTTCTTAGAATAGTGAGGAGTGATATACAAATTAAAGGGTTATGAGCTAAAACTCAGGAATTTAAGGTCCAGGCTTTTGCCGACGACCTTGTTTTTATTCTGGAGGATCCTATGGCTTCTGGGATACAACTTTTACTTAAAATAGAGGAATACACTATGATAGCGGGGCTACGTATAAATAAAGAGAAGACAAAACTGTTAATTAAGAAAATGACTTTGAACCAGAAAAGGGAAGTACAAAGCCTGCTAGGGATTAACATGGCCCATAAAATACAATAGTTGGGAATTTGGCTCACGGAGAGATGTTCCTCTATCAAGGTAGATAATTATATGAAATTACTACAACAGGTATCTAAGAACATGACTAATTGGAGTGGTAAACAACTGTCTTTGATGGGCAGGATTGCGACAGTTAAGACACATGTATTACCAAAATTTTTGTTTTTGTTTCAAACTGCACCAACTAAATTGGACAATTTTTTTTTAAATCCTTGGAGACAATAGTGGCTCGATTTATATGGCAAGGCAAGAAAGCATGAATTAAAGTCCAAATGTTGCAAAAACGTAAAGAACTGGGAGGCTTCGGAGTACCCAACTGGGAAGCATATTATAATGCAGCAATTATGACATGGGTGAAGGATTGGGTGACGTTGAGTAGAAGGCGCCTATTGGCTATAGAGGGACATGACCTCCCCCAGGGATGGCATGCCTCCCTCTGGCAAGAAAGAGATACCCCCCCATAGGTACTTCATGGGACATTATATTCGGAAGATTTTGATGGGTGTGTGGGAAAAGATGAGGAAAAAATACTACCTTAGGGTTCTGTGCTGGTTGGCACCGTTAGAGGCCTTAACTAATCCCAGTGTATTTAATTGGACAAGAAACATAACATATAAAGACATTATGACAGAAGATGGCAACATGAAAACAAAGATGGAATTAGAGCAGCAGGGCAGGAATCTGGAATGGTGGGAATATTTACAAGAGCCAAGGTGGCGCAGTGGTTAAATGCAGCACTGCAGGCTACTGCTAGATCAGCAGGTCAGCGGTTCAAATCTCACCGGCTCAGGGTTGACTCAGCCTTCCATCCTTCTGAGGTGGGTAAAATGAGGACCCAGATTGTTGGGGGCAATATGCTGACTCTCTGTAAACCGCTTAGAGAGGCCTGAAAGGCCTATGAAGCGGTATATAAGTCTACTGCTATTGCTATTGCTATTACAGATTAGAAATAGGTTTAAAAGCGATAAGGTACGGTTTGGGATCTACCCAAACCCTCAGGGGCTAGATAAGATTTTGTTTGGCGGAGATAAGAAAATGTTATCGAAGATTTATCAGTTTTTGACCTGTCAAGATGCTAAAGAAGAGATGGATAAAAGCCTTCTAATAACATGGGAGATAAACTTTGGCTATGAGATTGAAATGGGCAAATGGTGGGATCTATGGAGTAAGACTATTAAACTTACAATATCTACAGCATTTAAACAAAACATATACAAGATGGTTTATAGATGGCACTTCCCCCCAACGAGGTTAGCCCAAATGTTTCCTGGGTTATCTCCACCGTGTTGGAAATGTGGAAGAAGGGATGGCACATTCTACCATATTTGGTGGTCTTGTACTGAAGCCACGAAATACTGGAGAAGGATTCAAAAATGGCTAAAAGAGGTTACCGGGGCAAGCATGGAATGGAGACCCGAGAATTTTTTACTAAGCATAAAACCAGAAAACATGAGTAAATCTATATGGCACTTGAGCTTACATATAATTGTGGCTGCAAGAATAACCTATGCACAATTTTGGAAATCTACTACTATACTGTTGGAAGATGCCATAATTAAAAAGATCTATGAATGTGCAGAAATGGACAGAATGAAGGGTTGGCTGAGGGACAAAGGAGAAACGGAACGTTATCTTAGCTGAAACCTATGGTATATATGGGCGACAAGGAGAACAGCAGGGACTTAAAACGGGGAAAGTTAAATAGCAGTTGTTAACAATGGGAACTGAAAGTGAACATGGGTATTGTAATAGATCCCTGAACTTTGTAGCGAGAAGATGCTGCTTAGAGACTAAACAATGAGGAAGGGAAAAAAAAAGTTGGGCTGTGAATGACTGTCACCGCGGGGGATGGGGGGTGGGGGTTGTTGTATATTTAAAATTGTATTTGTATGTTTTATCCTTAAAAAAATGTATAACCAATAAAGATTATTTAAAAAAACAATTTACAATTTTATAAGTAATATCAGTTTCTAAAAAGAGAAAAGGAAGTATGCTTTAAATGGAATTTTCTGTTTGCTATTTTTTTCTACACACATTCTGAACTATACCTTTATACATCTCAGGAAATCTTAACTTTACATCAATTTTCTTTTGTTGCTTAAGCTCTTATTGGTCTTGTGTTGATGACAATATTCAGCTATCCAGGTAGAGTTGCCTGGAAATTGAGTCATGGCAACTGGACCTCTTTTCTTTTCTTTTCTTTTTTTTAATTTGAAATGTTTTGCTGCTTTTTCAGAAACTACTTGGATGAGCAGCAAAACATTTCAAACCAAAAAAGAAAAGAAATCCAGTTGTCATGACTCAACTTCTACATTATTTTTGGTCATTGACAGAAAAGCAAATGTGGAATAGGACTTTGTTTGTTTTTAATCAGAGTCTTGATTTTTTTTAAAAAAATATTTTTATTACACAGACAACACATACACACAACAATAAAACAAAACAAAAAAAAAATAAAGAAAAAAGCATAATCACATACAGCATGTTGTTTGGTTACAGGTTACCATCACAGATTTTTCATCTAGTATAACTAAATAACTCACCTTCATTGTACAGTATATGTTCAATTACAATTAGTATTATTTTTTCCAATAAATCATAATTCCCTTACATTCTTGATTGTCTATTTGAAAACAGTATACCTTTATATAATCCCCATATGAAAGAAAATTTACCAACCATTTATATTTATATATCACTATTTTCAATTATGCATAGTTCCACCAATCAACTATCAGGTATGCTTATGTTCATTGTTATCCTTGTACCTCATACATTCAAACAGAAATCTTATTCCTTCATTTTTCAACAAAATATTATAAATAGTCGCTACATATATATATATATATATATATATATATATATATATATATATATATATATATATATATATATATATATATATATATATATATATATATATATATATATATATATATATATATATATATATATATATATATATATATATATATATATATATATATATATATATATATATATATATATATATACACCAATTTTTAAGTCTTGATTTTCATGATGACATCTTTGGTCCACAACCACCAGAAATACTGGCTAATAAGTGGGGCTTTGAGCATCAGGTAGTTTCTCAGCATCTTATTGGGGATGGTTCACTTGGGTTTTGACCTTGTTTAGGCCTTTTAGCATTACTGGGAACCACCAGTGGGTGCTGTCCAAGGTACTGTTATTTGGGCTTTGGCAAGTACCTTGTATGTTCCTGGACCAAGTAGAAGTTAGACTTTTTCTACTGCAACTCCCTTTTAAATCATTCAGATAACTTACTCAAGAGTTTGATGGCTAAGATAATGTTCCTTTGATATTTTTGACTGGTAATGTTTCACTACACTGAGGGTGCTGAAATTTAAATTTATGAACATGTTTTCTGTGGCTTATGCATTTTATTGTGTTACGTTAATTTTAAAATGTCTTTAGATTGTTTATAGATAGGAATTACAGTGGTATTTAATGAATAGACATTTGATGAAAAACAGATGGCTATGTAAGAATTGATCAAATCTGTTATGGATAATTTTTGCAAGGATAGCATATGTAGTATATTGGTGGTTTTTTATCCCCCTGAATTTTGAAGGCTTGTTCTAGCATATCCCATGGGGCTTTTAAAAAACAATTGTATATTACATTACTTTATTTGCTAACATATGCAAAGATCATTCAGACAAGTTAATAAGATGAGCTAAGAAAAATATGGCAAAGCATTTCCTATTCAAGCCTGAAATTCCATTACGACCAGAGGAAAGACAACACTTTTAGGCAATGGACTAAGGGGAAAAAGATTAAAATATTCCGTTAAAGTCATTTGGAAGTTAATATAAGACCAAATATAATTTAAATGTGCCAATTGCACATTTTTTTTCAAGAAAATTCCTAAAACGCTGATATATACAACGTATTGAAATATATTCAACTAATCAGATTTAAATTCCAAAGGGCATGAGTTGTTCCCTCAAGATGTTATTCCTAAATGTTCTCTTGAAATGTTGTTTACATTTTGTGAAAGAACATAAGATTGGACTTCAGCACACACATGTACACACACACACACACACACACACACACACACACACACTTATATGATTTTTTTAACTAAAGCAAAATTCCTGTCAAGGCTTGATTGAGCTGGGATAGAAAACTATCCATGAAAAAAAGAATGAGACATGGATTGAGTCCCTTCGGTGAGCAAACGCCAAGTTTGGCAAATGAGCAGAACAGAACATTGCTGGGAATAGAACTTTTGTTATTTCATTTCTATGATACATTCAATTATGTGAGATCAATATCTGTGGAACAAAATTTCCCAACTAGATCATACCATTTCTTTCAGAGCCTTTTGGAACTCTTTGGAAATTGGACAATTTAGTTCCTGCTACCTTTTGCGAGAATTCCCCTTGCTTTACAGAAAGATAAGCATAATGGATCACCTTGGGAAGATATCTTTCAAAATATGGGTTAAAGGTTAAAAAAAATTATCTGTCAGAATCGTGTTCATCATTTTATTGCTTTTTCACTGAAATGGCATGCAAGGCAAAAACAGTAATGTTGTTGTTAGTTGCAAAGTCATGTCCGACACATCTGACCCCATGGACAACGTTCCTCCAGGCCTTCCTGTCCTCTACCATCCTCTAGAGTCCATATAAGCTCACAGTGACTGCTTTGGTGACACCATCCAGCCACTGCATTTTCTGTCGTCCCCTTCTTTTTTGCCCTCAATCTTTCCCAGCATTAGACTCTTCTAAAGTGAGTCCTTCCTTCTCATTTGGTGGCCAAAGTATTTGAGTTTTGTCTTCACGATCTGATCTTCTAAAGAGCAGTCAGGGTTGATCTCTAGGACTGAACAGTTTGATCGCCCTGCAGTCCAAGAAACCCGCAGGAGTCTTCTCCAGCACCAGAGTTCAAAGGCCTCAATTCTTGGCCGCTCAGCCTTTCTTATGGTCCAACTTTCACAGCCATACATTGCAAGTGGGAAAACCATAGCCTTGACTATATGCACTTTTGTTGGCAGGGTGTTTATTATTGTTTTAAAACAATAATAATTAGTAATAAAACAAGAAATTTAATGAACCACATAACCTACAAACTGAGATAAAGAATAAAGAGTAATTTAAGTTCTTGAAAACAAAATAGAATTCATCTTATTTAGCACCAGCTGTTCTATAGGTCTAGGTTAGCATATTTTACTGTTTGCGTGCCAAATTTGCCCATCACAATTGTGGGAGAAGAAGGAGAGCTTTTCCCAAAGATGTTAAACTACAGACCAGCTTTGATTTTAACTTTTATGGATAGGTTTTCTAGTCAGATGATAGAATTAACATTTTGGAGAGCGTGGGATAAAAAAAACCCTTGTAACCATCACTTGTAATAAAGAGCAGTGGCTTAGCAAAGTCTTTGTTTGTATGACATTGTTAAACAATGAATCAGTCTTCTAAGTCCATGTAAAGTGACTCCACTGTATTCTGCTTTAAGGCATTACCTTAATCCATACAATTAAGCAATGTAATTCAAGGATATTTACACTAAGATTAATACTAGTCCAACAATCAAGCAGTTAAACAATATTTCAGTCAAGTAACTACCAACTCAGACAGACAAACAAACAATAAACAACAGCCTAATCAAGGAACCATCAAGAACTCTCCTACCATTTTGACAAGGAAAGTCATTTGTATATAAACAGAGAACAAACTCTACCCCCTTCTAGCACTGATAATGTTGCTTAGTTTGGTAATGAAACATCTGCAATGAAACAACCAAGTTTAGAGAGCACCAAGGACCCAACAGTTCAACCCCGAGCTACAAATTTAATGAGATTCTACTTTAAGGTTGATCTTGATTTGGCAAATTGAGTTAGTCCTCTTGATGACTTTAGATGAAGTACTGAAGTGAGCTGACCTGATCTTGTCAATCTAGTTTGATCTGATAGAAAAGTGGAGAAGCCTTTTTTTAAAAATATCTGGACACACAAAGAAGCTGCATTGATCCAGCAGTTTGGTATGTTTGGGGTATTGCTTCAATTTAAAAGGGGGAGTTTGCTTAAAGTTTCATTGAATCAAAGCATTTCTTCAAAGATTTGCCCAGCATACAATATTATGAATGGAGAACCAGACAACCCTCTAGATGGATCACAACAGCTGTGCTCTTTCTGCTTTGTAGCTGAATGATACTGTGCATTAACTAAGCTAGATTGATGCAGAAAAGATGACTGAATAGAGAATTTGGGGGTTGCATTATGTAGGCTAGATTGGCTCAAAATAATTAAGTGGTTTCTTTTTTAAGCACATTTCCAATAGATAAGAATCAGAGATGGGATTCAAAAATGTTTACTACTGGTTTGGTGGGTGTGGCTTGGTGAGCATGGTGTGGCTTGGTGGCCATGGCAGGGGAAGGATCTTGCAAAATCTCCATTCCCTCCCCACTCCAGGGGAAGGTTACTGCAAAATCCCCATTCCCTCCTGATCAGCTGGGACTTGGTAGGCGGAGAATAGATGGGGGCGGGGTCAGTCAGAGGTGGTATTTATCGGTTCTCTGAAATACTCAAAAGAACTGGTCAGAACCTGCTGAATACCACCTCTGGTAAGAATACCTTTCAAATATAAGTTAGTTGATAGTGAAAAGGGTGGCATATAAATTTACTAAATATATCATACCAGAAAGTCAGAGATGTCCACAGAGAAAATGGTGACAGGATTCTCATTACTTAGTAATCTAAGGTGCTGAAGTGAAATTTGGATGGAATTTTGTACACAATAAATATGTCATTAGTATTCTTCTTGTTGCTTTTTCTCCAAACTTAATACAAGACTAGCAATAAGGAGGTAAGAGAGAACAAAAGAAGGTTCATTTTAATTATTTAAGCAGGGTTTTGTAGGGGATGACTAGTCTGAGCCCAAGGAAGGACTCAAACATATCACAGGTCATAAGTCCCTGTACACCCACAAGTAATCTTAAATTCAGCCCACCTTGAATGCCTTCTTATTCTCACTCATTTCCATTGGCTCAGATTAGCTTTTTTTTAGATTGTTGTAAAGTTTGCAATAAATCTTTATAATCATTTGAACTGCCTGAATCCCCTGAATTCCTTACGACTTGTTTTGTATTTTTCCTCACATTTGAGGGGAAAAAAGTCTCATTTTTCTAAAGCCTTTATTCTAATTTGGATTGAGTAGGCTAACATTCTTTTAGATATATTATTTCTAAAGGTCACTTAAGCGTAAACTATTTCACCTCTCAATATGAAAGTAGGAAAGTATTTGCCTGCAAATAATACTTGCTATGCTCACAATGCATGCACACACACACACACACACACACACACACACACAAAAGTAGTGACATGACATTCCCCTGGAGAACTGAGGCCATGACATTTCTTATTGCCCTATCACAACAGTGGAAGCTTTCAACCAAATACTAGAAAAACACAACCTGAACTCTGAAGAAATGCGCTGGAGAGCCAAAACTGGCTCAACTTTCATGATGCCTGGAGTAAACAGTTCAGCTGAACTAAGGAAAAGAGTTGGATCTTCTTACTTCAAACCCTAAATCTGATAGCCTTTCACCTATGACATTAAAACAAACTCAAAAGACAGAGGAGAGAAAGAGGAAGAAAAAAAAATCATTTCCCTCTCGATACAAAAAAAAAAAGGGTACCTCAAATAACAGGAGAAATGCAATACCTTCTCCAAAGTGGTATGCATTTATAATTTCACGATCAACTCTCAAAACATTTAAAGCACAACTATGAACTTTTTAATGACTAATGATCCTCTTTGGTACAGCAAAAGAAAATCAGGACCTGATTTATTCTTCAAAGCTTATATAGAATAATAGAGTTGGAAGGGACCTTGGAGGCCTTCTAGTCCAACCCCTGCTTAGGAAACCCTATACCATTTCAGACAAATGGTTATCCAACATATTCTTAAAAACTTCCAGTGTTTGGAGCACTCACAACTTCTGGAGGCAAGTTGTTCCACTGATTAATTGTTCTAATTGGGAGGAAATTTCACCTTAGTTCTAAATTGTTTCTCTCCTTGATTAGTTTCCATCCATTGCTTCTTGTCCTGCCCTCAGGTGCTTTGGAGAATAGCTTGACTCCTTCTTCTTTGTGGCAGCACTTGAGCTATCGGAACACTGCTATCATGTCTCCCCTAGTCCTTCTTTTCATTAAACTAGACATACCCAGTTCCTGCAACCGTTCTTCATATGTTTTAGCCTCCAATTCCCTAATCATCTTTGTTGCTCTTTTCTGCACTCTTTCTAGAGTCTCCACATCTTTTCTATATCATGGCGACCAAACTGAATGCAGTATTCTAAGTGTGGCCTTACCAAGGCATTGTAAAGTGGTATTAACACTTCACATGATCTTGATTCTATCCCTTTATTTATGCAGCCTAGAACTCTGTTGGCTTTTTTGACAGCTGCTGCATACTGCTGGCTCGTATTTAAATGGTTGTCCACTAGGGCTCCAAGACCGCTCTCACAGTTACTATTATTGAGCAAGGTACCACATATACTGTACCTGTGCATTTTGTTTTTCTTGTCTAAATGTACAACCTTACTTTTTTCATATATACTGCTGAGGCCTTATTTTTAAATGTCTTGTGGCATTCTCTGCTTAAAATACTCAATGTGAATTAATATTCAATGTTTACCAAACAATAATTGCATCAAATTGTTATAATCTAATTAGATGTTAATCCACGTCAGGTGGATTGCTCCAGGTTCCAAAAGCACACAGTTCTTTTTCGGGTTCCAAGAAAAAAACATTACATGAGGGTGGAAAACATGTGTAGGGGTTAGATGTACCCACCTGCCATCTATTGTCCCGTGTATACCGCAAGTCTTCCTTAGCATGTTTGCAGTTATGGCAAGGCACATTTTCCCAGCATCTTCTCTCATCTCCAAGACAAAAGGACTGAGATTTCAGATCCCAAATGTAAAATATGTCTATGAATCTGTAGTTGTTTCCCTGTCATAAATACTAAACTTACTTTCAAGAGTTCGTTTAGTGACTGTTCACAGTTACAGCAGCACTGAAAAAAGTGACTTGTGACTGCTTTTCACACTTATGACCATTGCAGAATCTCCTTGGGCCTGTGATCATAATTAAGATCCTTGTAAACGGATTTATATTTAATAATGATGGTTGCAGTGTCCCTGGGTGATGTGATCCCCTTCTGTGACCTTTTGACAAGCAAAGTCAATGGGGAAGGTCATAAAATGGGGCAAACTCATTTAATGGCAGTCTTGCTTAGCAACAGAATTACAACACAATTATGGTTGTAAGTCGAGCACTATCTACAATCTTGGTCTCTTTCCCATAGGATTATGAACATTCAATACCAGGATAGAAGAGAATATCTGTATTCAGGATGGAACTCTGGCATTTTTGGCTGTTTTCTTGCAGACATTTCATTACCCAACCAGGTAACTTCATCTGTGTTAGAAACCGCCATCTTCTGGCACTGATGATGCTGTCTAGTTAGGTAATGAAATCTCTGCAACAAAACAACTGAAGCTCAGACAGAATCAAGGACTCCACACTTAATAATGTGCTGTCACATCATGTGTTCTCCTCCAAAGGGCAAGATTTGTTGATTATGGAATGGTAAAGAAAGCAGTGCAGGAATAATAGAAATCATCAGTGGTGGGATTCAAGCGGTGTAACAACTGGTTCAGTGAGCACGTGCTTTGCAGATGTGCAGTGCATTTGAACACAAGTCAAAAACTTACATTCTACTGCAGCCCCGGTGCGCTAAACACCTGAGGCGTGGCAATCCGCTTTGCCGTGCCTATCAACTAGGCTTCAAACAAAGGAAATATAGATCAGAGGTGGCTGGGTGAGCTCACCTGATCGTCCGAGCGAACCGATTCAGCAAGAGGGAGTCAAACTATTCTCCAAAGCACGGAGGCAATGGGTGGAAACTAATCAACGAGAGAAGCAATTTAGAACTAAGGAGAAATTTCCTGACAATTACAATAATTAATCAGTGGAACAACTTGCCTCCAGAAGTTGTGAAGACTCCAACACTGGACATTTTAAAGAATATGTTGGATATCCATTTGTCTGAAGTGGTGTAGGGTTTCCTGTCTAATCAGGGGGTTGGACTAGAAGACCTTCAAGACCCCTTCCAACTCTATTATTCTATTCTATTTTATTCTATTCTATTCTATTCTATTCTATTCTATTCTATACACACCTGCAATATTTGCTTGCCTTTTGCTGTAGTCCTATTGGAAAACAAAATAAGTCGTAAAATAAATCAGTCTGAATCCTTCAAACTGAAACTTATACTTTAGGGGCTCTAATATTTCAAAAAGATCCTAGAGCACAGTTTTGCATAGGTGTGTAAATTCCCCTTCTGTATATTAATTCACAATGGGCTGCTACAAAGGAAATGTAATTTAGTCCCATCATTCCTTGGGACTTTTGATGGAGGTTGTGGAGTTAATCCTCTTAAATCCCACTGAAAATGTCTGGGTTATAAGCATCTGTCAAGACCATATAATGAGGAAATTTATATTGATTGATGACTCTCCAAAGGTTTGGGATTTGGGTAAGTTTTAAATAAGAATCTAAAAGTACAGATTCTTATCTTAGTACATAATATCTACAGAGTTATACTAGAAAACCTATAGGACTTGGCTTCTTCTGGGAAAATTCATAATTATCAAGTCATGTTGCAACCCTCTCCATTTCTTCGAAGTATTTTGGCTTCCAGTCCCCGTTGCATCTGGAAAATAGGAGAATACATTGTTTATAATTTATTAGCTTTATAACAAAATCCATGCACCCTCATTTCCATACAAAGATAAAAAATATTGTTTCATCTACAGCATAAATAATGCTGAATCTGTTTTTATTCCTCCATTTCAAACTCTTGCATCTGGAAAATAGAAATTAAATGATTATGTTTATGGTCCACGGAAAATATAAATCAATTGATATAATATAGGAGGTCTGTTTTTCAAGGCTATAAATAAACAGCTGAAAAATATTGTTTATTCATATTGCATTAGGCCTTCTGGAATGTTGCTTCTTTTATTGAGGCTGATTATAGAAATAAATCACATTGCAATGAAATAAGCTGATATACCTATTGGTGTGTGTATGTGTGTGTGTGATCTGTGTGTGTTATTTATCTCACAACTGCATTATTTTTATAAATAACTTAAAGTGGCAAACTTGCCTAGCACTCTTACTTTCTCCTATTTTCCCCACAACAACAACCCTGTGGAATGCAAGTATACTCTTCTCCAAAAGCTTGTCTAATGAACCAAGTTTTAAATTTAGATAGCAAGCGTGGAACCATCTGGATCTTAATTAAAGGTAAAGGTTCCCCTCCCACATATGTGCTTGTCATTCCCGACTCTAGAGGATGGTGCTCATCTCTGTTTCAAAGATGAAGAGCCCGCACTGTCTGGAGATATCTCCGTGGTCATGTGGCCAGCGTGACTAAACATCAAAGGCGCAGGGAATGCTGTTACCTTCCCACCAAAGGTGGTTCCTATTTTTTCTACTTGCATTTTTACATGCTTTCGAACTGCTAGGTTGGCAGAAGCTGGGACAAGTAACGGGAGCTCACTCCATTACACGGTGCTAGGGATTCGAACCACTGAACTGCTGACCTTTCTGATCGACAAGCTCAGCGTCTTAGCCACTGAGCCACTGCATCTGGATCGTAGGAGGGAGCTAATTGCAAAGTTAATGATAGAAAAACATAGCTCACGGGTGCCAACCCCGTCATCTCCCATCTCCTACCTGCAATGCAGATGGCTTTCACCCTGATGGCATTCTGGAGGACTTGAAGGTCTGCCACTTTCCCCAGATTTTAGACTGTGAAGAATAGGTGGGGAGTAGAGCCCTTTGTATAGTATATGCATTATGATATTGACTGGATTAATCATTATGCTCATTTGGATTCTATATCGATGTTTGCTTTTATTCTGTGAGCAACTCAAAGTCAATTGGGGTCAGGTGGTGTACACTTCAAATAAATAAGAAGAAGAACCAGGTCTCATAAGTCAACACATGGTCAACATATATTCTGCAGAAACTGCATCTTCTGAGCATCTTCAAGAACTTCCCTGTCTAAACCAAACTGCAATAAACCAATATAGAAGAAATTGAGTGAGTGTAATAAGGGTCTCCTAGGTCTTGTTCCAAGAAAGGCTGCAATTGGTATACCAGATATAGTTGGGCAAAGGCATTCCTGGCTGTATCCTCCACTAGGTACATCTAGGTGCTTCTATGAGTCTAAGAGTGTTGAGCTCTTGATAGCTGACTCAACTGACAATAAGGTTTCTGCAGGGTTTTCTTTACATGGGGAAATGGGATAACATTACAGAAATTTCAGCAAGCAGATTACTTTTACTTGGGAACCTAATTTGTTTTTTCAGTTCATTAAGGAGCTTTTCAGTTTCTCGGTAATGACTTTTCTAGGAAATGAAAAGCTGACTTCACCGAAAACTGAAGAATTGGCCAGCGACTGTTGCTTCCCCACCCCCAATTACCTCCTGAATCTCTACCAGGCTGTGAACAGATCATGATTAAAAGCAGTTCTGAGCTGTGGTTTGATCCTTTTGGGAGACTGCCACTCTCTGAAAAGCCAGCCAAGGGATCACTAAATCATCATGCAGAGCTGGATGAACAGCTATTCTGTCTTTTGGGGATTTGATTTCGACTTGTTTCATCCCATCTAGTCTCACACACTATAGAGCTCACACACTATAGAGCTCAGGTTGTCCTAGCACTCTATATTCAGCTTCAGATGAGGGATATAATTGGGTATCATTGATGATTGACCTCTCCGGTGTCTTTACATAGAAATTAAATAACACGAAGTACTGACTTCTCTAACCCACTGAACAGAAGAAACAGGGACTTCACTGCTTATTCCCCAACTTTTTTGATTACCATTGTCCCTCAGAAACGGCTATAGAATCATTCTAATAAGTGCTCCCAATTCTCAATCCTCATAGATAGTCCAAGAAGATTCTATAGACAAAGATTTCAAATTCCCTGGAAGTTCTAAGAACCTTAGAGATTCAGAAGATTGGTGGTTTGTGGTTGAAGTCCCACTGCTTTCTTTAAAAGTGTTCTTTTAAAAAAAGGAATGACATTTCCTACACTGGAAGTTGACCTATCTTGCATCAACATAAAGTCCTGGACAATATTCTAATGAAAGAATATGATTCCACAATTGTCAGTTATTATTCCTTCATGTACTGCTAATAAGTTTTATGAAGGTAGACTTGATCAATGTGGAAAACATGGTGGTGAAATCAGACAGACTTTTGATCTGACCCATTGGGTTCTTTCCATCACTGTGTCTGGTGTAGTTTTTATTATTAGGCAATCATTACATGACAGCAATTTGAAATAATTTCAAAGCTTGCTATTGTCTTTGGAATTATAGAGATCAGAAGTATCCTTTGGCATCTAACATTGTCAACTCTTTCTCATAGACTCTCAAAATCAGAAAAAAATCAAATTATGGGCTAAAGTTTACATCTCGGAAATTAAAATCCTACTATATTCAAAATATTTTCATTCCAAATTGTGACATTTAGATAATTTCAATCAAAATGAATATCCCCATTCCTGCTTTGGGCTGGATTTTAATTTTAATAGAGTATCAAGAACAAAGAAGCAGTGAGGATATTTTCTCTTTCCCAACTTTCTCATCACTATACTATAGTCTTTCTTCTTTCCCATTTTTGTCAAATAATCTACAAACAATAATTCTGCACAAAACTTTGAATTAGCATTTTGACTCCTAAAATTTGCTTCCCCGCTCTTTCAACTTTCAACTTTCTTGCCCTGTCTTCATCTGTTTTATGAATTGATGTGCCTGCTATAAAATATGCATCAACTACATATCCCATTCAAGAACTGTAAGTGGTTTTGTTTTTAGCAGGTTATTCTTCCCAAACCACTTCCTGTTCTGATGTTTGCTGCACTTGGACAAACCAACCAAAATCAATGTTGTGAAAATGCATAAACTGCATTAATCTCAGATCTCAGGCTATAAGGTATCATTCCTAAGAGAACATACACAGTGCTTCATTGTTCCATGTTAAATAGCAGTTCCCAGTTTGCCCATCAAAGCAAAATACAGCTGACACAATGAAGCAAAAAAGCGTATCTAAGATCTGAGAAAAGAGGTTGCTTCCTATTCTAGTTGCTTTAAAGAAGAAGAGATTAGGAAGTGTTTCTGGCAGGGCTTACATATCTGGAATCAGGTGCCTTTTGCAAAAACATTTGTTATCCCACCCACAGAAATTACAGAAGGATTTACAGGTCTTACAGTGCAAAAAGGATCAAAGACAGCTGTGGGGCCTGATTCAAGCAAGACATTCTTCAGAGTGCCATTCCATATGCTGAAAGCTTTCTTGGCCGGGACCTCTCATCACCCCAAGGTGTTTTAAGAAAGAAACTCACTCTGTGCTGGCAAACTGTGATGAAACTTGTGGTCTCTGTATGCTTTTGGTTAAACCTGTTCAATAGTTCAGTGGTTCTGCTGTTACTTTCCATTATGATTAGCTAGTGAAATCAATAAGTGCTACAATGAATGAATACACTTACTTATTGCTCTCCTCTCGGGTGGCCCAAAACAGAACACATCAAATTACGGGCTATAGTTTGCACTTGACTGAGGATCGGTGATATCAAAAGGCAAAGCTACGGTTGAATTTAGACAGGAGGGATCATTCCCATAACAGACTCCCCATCTCTGGGATATGGGGAGTCCTGAAATAACATTTCTCATATAAGAGCAATTACTCATCAGGAACTTCCTGCTGCTGCCATATTGGCAGGATGAATTGTGCAGGCTATTTTGCACATCTGGAATCACCAACATTATTTTATTGCCTGATGGTGGTGGGACATATGTTTTTGTTTCTTCTCTTTGAGGGGGTTTCAAGGCTGGCTGGAGAAAGGTCTAGGCAAAATGTGGATCCTTTTTCTAATCAGACCCTTATTGCAGAAACACACAGATAGTCCTTGACTTGAACTTACCAAAGTTGCAGATGATACGAAGTTGGCAGGAATAGCTAACACCCTAGAAGATCCCCAGATGGATCTTGACAGACTTGAACACTGGGCCCTATCTAACAAAATGAAATTCAATATAGAGACTTTCTTACCTAAGTCCTACACTTAGGTAAGAAAAACCAAAAGTACCCATATAAACTGAGTGAAACCAGGCTTAATAGCAGTGACTGTGAGAGGGATCTTGGAATCTTAGTGGATAACTAGCTAAATATGAGCCAGCAGTGTGCAGCAGCAGCCAAAAAAGCCAATGCAATCCTAAATTGCATTAACAGAGGGATACAATCAAGATCAAGTAAGGTACTAATACCTCCTCCTCCTCCTCCTCCTCCACCACCACCACCACCACTACCACCACCACCACCACTCACCACCCTCCAGACCTTCCGCATAGCCCTTAAAACCTGGCTGTTCCCACAGGCCTGGGGCTAAAGACTTC
The DNA here is from genome assembly GCF_051295495.1 of Thamnophis sirtalis. Lineage (NCBI taxonomy): Eukaryota > Metazoa > Chordata > Lepidosauria > Squamata > Natricidae > Thamnophis > Thamnophis sirtalis. The sequence goes on from NW_028261382.1 coordinate 120,659,971, forward strand.
AACCCCACTCGAATGGTATGACTGTTGTGCTTTTTTAACGGTGTATTGTTTTCATGTTTGTAACTTGTCTGTTTTCCCCTTCCCTTATATTGTGAGCCGCCCTGAGTCCCCCCAGGGAAAAGGGCGGCATACAAATAAAGTAAAAATCAAAAATCAAATCAAAACTCTATAAAGCCCTAGTAAGACCACACCTAGAGTACTGCATCCAGTTTTGGTCATCACACTATAAAAAAGATGTCGAGACTCTAGAAAAAGTGAGAGCAGAGAAGAGCAACCAGGATGATTAGGGGACTGGAGGCTAAAAAAATATGAAGAACGGTTACAGGAACTGGGCATGGCTAGTCTAGTGAAGAGAAGGACCAGGAGAGACATGATAGCAGTGTTCCAATATTTGAGGGGCTGCCACAGAGAGGAAGGGATCAAGCTATTTTCCAAAGCACCTGAATTCCAGACAAGGAATAATAGATGGAAACTGACCAAAGAGAGATTCAAACTAGAAATAAGGAGGAATGTTCTGAAAGTGAGAACAATCAACCAACGGAAGAGCTTTCCTTTGGATGTTGTGGGAGCTTCATCACTTGAGACTTTCAAGAACAGATTGGATTGCCATTTGTCAGAAATGGTGTAGTGTCTCCTGCTTGATCGGGGTTGGACTAGATGACCTATAAGGTCCCTTCCAACTCTGTTAATCTGTTATGACAACAACTGGGATGGGAATTTTCATTACTAAGCAAGCAATTTTTATGTGAGTCAAGCCCAATTTTACCATGGTTATTAAGTGAATTACTGTAATTGTTACACGAATGGCATGATCATTAAACGGATTTGGCTTCCTCCATTGACTTTCTTTGTCAGAAGCTAACTGATGGTGATCACATGAAGCCCAGGGTGCTGCAACCCACATAAATACTTTGCTAAGTATTTGCTAAGTGCCTCAATTTTGATCATGCAGCTGGGATGCATGATAGTTGTAAGTGTGACGATCATTGCAAATCTCTTTTCAATGTTGCTATAACTTTAAACGGTTCCTAAACAAATGATTTAGATCAAGGACTACCTGTACGGTTGGGCTTCTCCTTTAATTACTGTTAAAGCTTTTCCATAAAGCTGTTATCATTATGGGAAATGATGTGACATTGCTTTGCTACTGAGAGAGTGAGGTCAGTACAGATACGCAGTCCTTTATTTACAAGATTTCATTTTAGACCCTTGGAAGTTACAACAGTACTGAAAAAAAGTCACTGACCATTTTTTTATACTTACAATCATTGCAGCATCCCCAAAATCACGTAATCCAAATTCAAAGTCACTTGGCAAGTGACTCAGATTTACGATGGTTGCAGTGTCCTGAGGTCATGTGGTCACCTTTTGTGAGCTTCTGACAAGCAAAGTCAGAACCGTGTTTCTAGCTTAACAACTGCAGTGATTCACTTAACAACTGTGGCAAGAAAGGTTGTAAAATGGGACAAAATTCACTTAACAAATGTCTCGCTTAGCAAGAGACATTTTGGGTTCAATTGTGTTCATAAGCCGAGGACTTCCTGTTAAAAAAAAAAAGCTGGAGGGGGGAGGGCTGGAATGAGATCCTATCAAGGGACTGAAACTTGGCTAACTGTCCAAACATCTGAGATGTCAGCATCAATTCCGCTCCTAGTTTGTAACTGATTATTTGTTACTCTGCTGAGTCTCAATTATGAGAGAGACACTGATTATTTGGACGAACTTTACTTATATAAACTCATACCATATAGAAGGATTATTCTGGAAATTAATTTTAGAATCTTAGCCTGTTTGATAAAAAAACACCAATATCTTTTAAAGAAGCAGATGTTCAGTTTGTGAATATAGGCAAAGTTTTATCCAAGCAAAAGATCTGGGGGAACCAAAGGCTGCTTCAGATGAAGCATTTACTGTAAGTAAATCCTTCTTTAAAACAAGTTCGAGTCGTACTGCCTTTGTGGACCAATCCTTGAAGTTTCTTAGCAATTGTACAAAAGTAGTTTTTCAACTGCCTTATTCCAGGATAATGTTTGGATTTTCAGTTTAGCCTGAAGCTCTGGAATTTCACATCAATCTTTCGTGAAAGTGCTAACCACTTTTTGAATGAAAGTGGAATTTATAAGGACCAGTATTACACAGCAGAAAAAAAGGTAGTCCTCCCCACGGCAACAATTGAACCCAAAGTTTTTGTTCCTAAGCAAGGCAGTTGTTAAGTGAGTTTTGCCCCATTTAACAAATCAGTGTTTCTCAACCTTGGAGACTTTAAGTCCTGTGGACTTCAACTCCCAGAATCCCCCAGCCAGCACAGCTGGCTGGGGAATTCTGGGAGTTGAAGTCCACAGGACTTAAAGTCACCAAGGTTGAGAAACACTGTGTTAAGTGAATCATAGCAGTTGTTAAGTTAGTATGAATCTGGCTTCCCCTTTGACTTTGCTTGTCAGAAGGTTGCAAAAGGGGATCACATGATCCTGGGACATTGCAACCGTCATAAATATGAAGCAGTTGCTAAATTTTGATGACCTGAGCATTGGGATGGTGCAATGGCCATAAGTGTGAAAAACAGTCATAAGTCACTTTTTTCAGTGCTGTTGTAAATTCAAATGGTCATTAAACAAATGATTGTAAATCAAGGGCTATCTATAAATATAAAAATGGCGGTGTGTGTGTGTATGTTCCAGCATAATTTTGGAACGCTTCGAGCAATTTCAACCAAATTTGATACACAGATAACTTACTCTCTGGAGAAAAATACCTTGAGGGTAAGACATGCCTAACACCTCTCGGGATGTGTGTTCTGTTAAGATGCAGCTGTTGTGCCTTAAAATGTCTTCTAGTGTACTGCCATAAAATGTCTTCTACTGTACAGCGCAGTGGAGTTGTCATGATAACAGCTTCACAGTACTTCATAAGGGAGCTCCCTCTGGAAGGGAGAAAATCCAACATTAGAAATTACATTTGGCCCAGACATTTTTCCCCAGTAAATAAATACCCTGGCAATGCCGGGTTATTGGCTAGTTTGTAATAAAGAAATGGAGACAAAAAAGTGTTCTTATCCATGATATGAAAAAAAACATTATTTCCTATCAATAACTAATATAGAGATGACTATTGCTTTGCTAACATTGGCGAATTTGCATATCCCATTTCAAATTGGGAGCGAGTGCAAGGCACACATAACTCAAGTGTCTTATATATTGAAAATCTCAACAGGCATCTCTGTATATAAAATGTGTGGTGAGTTATTTAAATAATAAGGGTTGTGTGTACACTGTGTAGATTCAGTGGGATCTGCTATTTCTTTCTTTGTTGTGGTCGCCTGCAGATGTTTTCTGCAACTTCAGATGCCAGATAAATAGATTCCAGCCTCAGCAGGAATGCATAGATTTAACAAATAAAGCAATTTGCTAGGCTGGGACAGAGACTTTGAAATTCAGAAGGGAGACAAGATTTCTACATTCTCATTCTGTCAAGAGAGAGGTCGTTCATCTTCGTAAATGTCAAATTTGATTAAATGCATTAAATATTGTTGAGGTCAATGCAAAGATCAACCCATTATCAGTGTCTTAATGTTCATAATTTACAATTGTTTAACAGCTTCATAATCCTGATTTTTTTTTTTAAAAAAAAGAATGATCTCAGAATTGCTGGAAAGCTCTGAACCAGTTATCAATAAAAGTGTTGATGTTACTTTTTGCAAGTATTTTGGTGACCAAAATGTATTGATTCTAGACCTTTACATTAAATCAAATGCTTGTTCTCTCTTAATTGGTTACCTTATTAGTAATCACATTTCTTTTTAGAAATGTATTCCTAGTACTTAAATAATTAAAAAATACAGTTGTTGAATGATACTCTTTAAAACAAACCAGTTAAGAAAACTGTAAAAAAACATTGAAACTTTAGAACTAATTGAAATATTAAATCAAACTGTTTATTCAGTGGTTACAAAATAAGAGACTAGGAACAATAGGTAAAGGTTTCCCTCGCACATATGTGCTCATTGTTCCTGATTTTAGGGGCAGTGCTCATCTCCATTTCAAAGCCGAAGAGCCAGCGCTGTCCGAAGATGTCTCTGTAGTCATGTGGCCGGCTTGACTAAATGCTGAAGGCACACAGAACGCTGTTACCTTCTCACCAAAGGTGGTTTCTGTTTTTCTACTTGCATTTTTACATGCTTTCAAACTGCTACATTGGCAGAAGCTGGGACAAGTAACAGGAGCTCACTCCATTATGAGAAGTGGTGGGGTTCAATTTATTTTACTACCCATTCGCTTATGTGCTTGTGCACTCGGATGATGCTTCTGTGCATGTGCAAATGCATTTGGGTGGGTGGGCAGAGCCTCCCACTGCTGCCACTACCGGTTCTCCCAATCCGGGGCCTAACCAGCAGAAACTCACCTCTGGATACGCAGTGCTAGGGATTCGAACCGCTGAATTATCGACCTTTCTGATCGACAAGCTCAGTGTCTTAACCACTGAGCCATGACATCACTGAGCCTCCCAAAGCTGAAGGAACAAGGTGGCTTGCCCACTGCATCCCGGACAGTTCTGCATTTTTCACACAAGAGACATCTAGCTCTAAATCTCTTTGTTCCTCTTTGGCCATAGGAATATTTGTGGAGAGTTGACTTAAAATATAGTCAAGAAAACAGTGCTCGTACTTCAGAATGCATCAGAAATAGAAAAGAAGAAGAAAATACTATATTTTTCGGAGTACAAGATGCAGCAAGGTTTTGAAGAGGCAAATAAATAAAAAAAAGGTTTTTGCACTCTGCAAACCTCCCAAAAGGGCCATTTTCCCCCCGCAAAAATGGGCCTGTTTTTTTTAACAAAGGGCATGAATAGCCCTTAGGAGGCTTGTAGAATGCTCCTGGGGGGTAGGGGTGGGCAAAAAATGAGCAAACAACAGCCCATTTTTCATGAAAACAAGCCCATTTTTGTCAAAAAAAAGGTGGGGGCATGGATAGCCTTTAGGAAGCTTATAGAATGCTTCTGGCCAATCTTTTGCTCATCTCTGCCCTCCTGAGCCCCAGGAGCTCTCTGAAAGCCTCTTACAAGCTATGCATGGCCATTTTGGTGAAGCGGGCGGGGTTTCTAGAGGCAAAAAATGCTGTATTCAGTGTATAAGATACACCCAGATTTTCAGCCTCTTTTTTGAGGGAAAAAGGTGCATCTTATATTCCGAAAAATACGGTAGGTTCCAAACAGATTGGAAGTAGTAATGAACCTTCATGGACTGAGGAATAATAAGCATATTATTTTGAACATTTGCCTAACCAAACTACAACTTGATGGCTCCATTTTCCCCTTCTGTTTCTTGTCAATATACTATGCCTCATATCCAAAGGGCAATGTACTTCATATGTATTCTTTTTTCATGCCATTCTTATTTTTAATCCTTATGAAGGGTATCACTTTACCCAGCCCCTAGTCTCTAAGGTTCTGCAGAATAGTCTCTAAGGCTAAAACAGCAATATTTCTCTGTAAGAAATGTTTATTGCTGTTGTCATATAACATGTTCAGGCCTGTTCCTGGTACTCCTGCTATTCTTTCCTTTTTCACGGAAGGCTGCTTCTGTGAGTTGGTTCTGGCTTTATTGTTTACATGGACAAAACATGTGCCTGCTCTCTTTTTTTCTTTTCATTAGTGAGTCCAATCGTGCAGCGTTTTGGCCAGAAGAGTTTTTCAGTCATGTGGTTTTGCAGGTGCTACATTGACAAATAACAGACAATGGACAAAATTTTACTGTGGCCCATAATGTGGGATGAATCAATCCTCATGCAACATCATTATCTTGTAGAGCAGATGATGAAATTATTTGTGGGCTGTTATTTGCTCATTTTAGGATCGGTAACACACTCCTTGCATCTGAGATCAGTTTTGTTCAACACAAATCACCAAATTGAAGGAAATAATAATATGCCTTTCCCAGAGGTCATTTTTCAAGAGATGCTCAAAATACCATTCTATTTTGATTTAACACAAGGCTTTTTGGAGACATGAAAATAAGATCTCAGAAATGTATAATTTTATGCTTATTTTATACCTTGATAGTTACTGTATTGCACTGGAGTATAAGATGCACCAAGATTTTGAAGACACAAATAAAAAAAAAGATTTTGCACTTTGCAGACCTCACAAAATGGCACGTTTTTTTACAAAAATGGTCCCATTTTTGTCAAAAAAAAGGACATGCATAGCCTTTAGCGGGCTTATAGAGTGCTCCTGGGGACTCTGAGGGAAAAATGAGCAACAAATGGCCCATTTTTCGCTCATTTTTGCCCTCTCCAGCCCCCAGGAGCACTCTGGAAGCCTCCTAAAGGCTATGCATGGCCATTTTTGCAAAGGGGGTGGGGTTTGGGGAAATCAAAAATGCTGTATTTAGCATATAAGACGATTTTCACTCTCCTTCTTGTGGGAAAAAGGTGTGTCTTATACACTGAAAAATATGGTACTTAGGCAGAATTTTTCTTTTTTACTGGACTTCTTCAACCTTACAACTTCATTCCAAAATACCATTTTATTCCGTTTTAATACAAGGCTTTTTGGAGGCATGAAAATAAGATCTCAGAAATGTATGATTTTATGCTTTTTTTATATCTTGATAGTTACTTAGGCAGAATTCTTGTTTTTTAGTGACCTTCTTCAACCTTACTACTTAATCCCAGCCAATCAGAGATTGTCTTGCGAAAGTAACAAAGTCACCACATACCTAATCTTGTTTAATATCTGTACTGAGATTCTATCACTGAAGTCAAGCATCACCAATTTGGAGTGAAAGTTCATGAGTGTCCTAAAATCCACCCAAATAACAACAGTATTTTGATCTTTTGATCTAGAAACTTCTGTTATATTATTAATATTTTAGTTAAGGTGTACAGCTATGTTTTTCTATCTTTTGCCTTTTGAACCTCATACTGAAAAAGAGAATGTGTGAATAATCATGATTTGAGGGAAGACAGCATGGGGCTCAGAAAACATCACTTTTAAACTCTGTACAGAAGTATGAAAAATGGAAAGTACCAAATGACACACCAGGAACCAAATATTTCCTTTATTCCCATCTTGACATGCTCAGAATTTTATTATATTAATGTAATAAGATTAGGTCCTGTAACTACATTAGTTTCCCATTCTGATTCTGTTGAATATTGATCTACAATTTAGTGACATTGACAGGAAAAGATTTAGCAATAGCAATAGCAGTTAGACTTATATACCGCTTCATAGGGCTTTCAGCCCTCTCTAAGCGGTTTACAGAGTCAGCATATCAGCCCCACAGTCTGGGTCCTCATTTCACCCACCTTGGAAGGATGAAAGGCTGAGTCAACCTTGAGCCGGTGAGATTAGAACCGCTGAACTGCAGATAACAGTCAGCTGAAGTGGCCTGCAGTACTGCACCCTAACCACTGCGCCACCTCGGCTCAGTAATCTTTCACAAAGATTGTTACATGTTTGTCTTTAGAGTGCTTGCAAATGTCTATTCCTATATTCTGTCCTGTCCTGTAGTTGTGAAATCAGTTTAAAGTTTTTGGAATGAAAGCTGTGATACAAATGTAGCAACAGATAAGAATCTTTGTTTTGTCACAGTCCCAAATCTTCATCATTTTTTCAAATGTTGATAGGGTTGCTTAAGACATTTAATTCTCTTTTTATAACCCTGTAATCCCTTTATTTGAGGTAGAGTCAGGATGACTGAATGGATTCCCTTCCTGATGCCATGCGCAGCAGATTTTTTTTTTTTGCACCCTAGGAGAGAAACACCTGCCACTACCTAGGCTTGAACTCTCAACCTTCCAAGTGAGAGGCAAGCATCTTCACCACTAGGCCACCATGCCATTGCTGCTTAAGATATTTAAAGGTATCTTTCTTTTCTATTTCTTTTCTTTTGTCTTCTTTTCTCCCTTTTTCTTTTCCTTTCCTTTCCTTTCCTTTCCTTCCTTTTTCAAATGTCCAGTGGAAATATTGCTGCAGGTCTATGTAAGTTCTTTCCAAAGGCAAGATAATGTTTCTATTTGCTGTCTCATTTATAAATCATTTTTGCTAGAAATATGATTGCAGAACAACCTTAATAAGTATAGAAAAGTCTTATGTCTCTCTACCTTCAGAGTTAGGCTGAATGTAAATACAGAATTATATCATAATTCTGGAATTTCAGCAGGTGACATAAAGGAGACTTACCAAAAGACAGCTCATATTTTCTCTGAGAGAGAAATATTTTTCTTTTCCTTTGCTAAGGTTGGGAAAAAATGGTGCAGGGATAGATGGATAGTATTTTTCTTTTCCTTGTTACAATTTGTAGTTTCTTCCAGTTGAGTTTCAAATACTTTGGCCACCTAATGAGAAGGAAGGACTCATTGGAGAAGAGCCTAATGCCGGAAAATATTGAGGGCAAAAGAAGAAGGGGATGAAAGAGAATGAGGTGGCTGGCTGGAGTCACTGAAGCAGTAGGTGTGAACTTAAATGGACTCCAGAGGATGATAGAAGATAGGAAGGCCTGGAGGAATGTTGTACATGGGGTTGTAATGGGTCAGACATGACTTTGCAACTAACAACAACCAGCTGAATTTTAGAAACATTCAAGCATCAGGAGATCTGATCACAGAGTTCTTTTTTTAAAAGAACTTTATTTATCATGTTATAAAATTATTATAGTATAAAATACAAACAAAAATAAATATGATAGCAAAGGGGAAAGGATAGAGTGGTGTAGGTACAATGAAAAGAAAAAAAACATTGTCTTCCAACTTTTTTTAGTGAAATAAAATCCAGAATGAAATTACAGCCTCAACTTTTTATTTTACCAACTTAACAAATATTAGCCGTTTCTATAACAAAAAAACCCTATATTAATCAGCAGTATCCAGAGTCAACAATTTTTTTCTGTCTCAAACACAAAGTCCAGAAGCTGATTCCAAGTAGAAACAAAGTTGGATATGTTCTTTTCTCTAATTAAAGTAGTCAATTTTGCCATGTCTGCTAGCTTCATCACATCACTTTTCCCATCCATTCTTCTGTTGTAGATATATTGATATAGCATTCCATTTCTGCACACATAAATCAAATCAATATATATATATATATATATATATATATATATATATATATATATATATATATATATATATATATATATATATATATATATATATATATATATATATATATATATATATATATATATATAAAACTTCAAAATCATTTTTACTCCCAACTCCTTATCTAGTAATCCTAAAAGAAAAATGTCAGATTTCAATGTTCTGTTAGTTGATCAGAAAGTTCTTACAGTGTTAGGGTTAGGGTTAGGGTCTCATCTAACAAATGCTCTGTCCTTCACATTGGCAAGAAATATCAGAACACCAAATACACGCTGGATGGATACACACTTGTAGACGATCCTCACTCTGTCAAGGACCTAGGAGTACTCATCTCAAATGATCTAAGCCCCAGAGCTCACTGTAACAGCATTGCCAAAAAGGCATTAAGAGTTGTTAACCTAATTTTGCAAATCTTCTTCTCCAGTAAAATTGTACTGCAAACTAGGACATACAAAACCTTTCCCAGACCAATTCTTGAATACAGCTCGTCTGCCTGGAATCCACACTGTATATTGAACATTAATAAGATTGAACGGGTCCAGAGGTATTTCATAAGAAGAGTACTCCACTCCTCTGCTCACAATAGAATCCCTTATACCACCAGGCTCAAAATTTTGGGATTGGACAACCTGGAACTATGCCTCCGATAGTCTGACCTAAGCATAGTACACAAAATTGTCTGCTACAACGTCCTCCTGTCAATACACTGGCAAACAATAGATACAAACTCAAGGTAAACCATTCCAAACATGATTGCAGAAAATATGATTTCAGCAACAGAGTGGTCAATACCTGGAATGCTCTACCTGACTCCATTGTTACATCCTCAAACCCCCACAGCTTCAACCTTAAACTGTCTACAGTGGACCTCACCCCATTCCTAAGAGGTCCGTAAAGGAGGTGTGCATAAGCACACCAGCATGCCTACTGTCCCTGTCCTACTGTCCCCATTTATTTGTACTTATTTCCTTTGTTCATGTCCATGTTTATACTTATACCTGTTCTCTTGTACATGTTTGGCAAACTAAATAAATAGGTAAAAATGAGGGTAGCATTATAAGCCAGAAGCCAGTAAGTTGAAACTCTGCAAAATCAGTCTGGTGGAGAACAACTTTTTGGCTTACCAAGCAGCTACTGAGACTCAGTCAAAACGACTGCCTGGTGAGCTGAAACTATCCCAGCCAGCTTCACTGCCCCTCTTGCAGACTGTTAAATGTGTAAATGATGCCTCGACTTTAATTTACAACGTGACTACTATTTCATATGCTGTGTTTTATAATGTTAGGCTATTTCTGAAGGGGTGTTAACTCTACCTTGTCAGCAGCTGCTGTCATCCATGAACTCATGGTAAGAAACTTTAAATTTACAGAACCTTGGAATATATGATCTTGAAATCGTGTTGACTGAGTGGAACAACCATTTATATTGTGAATAACTGTGGCAATTGGTGTGAAAATACAAAGTAGGCATAGGGTAACATGTGTTAACTGCGCCATGTGTGCAGTTCCAAAATCTGTTGTTTCATGAATTTCCCATTGTTTGATGAGTCAACCTTTGATGCCAATTTGTTTTATTAACATTACGTGATAGGAACATTTTTTGTGTGCGCTGAATAATTTACGATTGTGTTATTGGCTGAAAACCATCAGGTTTTAGAAGCTGAACCAAGTCAGGTCTGTTAATGCTTGGAGGGGAATGTAAAACTGAACTGCCTGGTGTGTAAAACTGAACTGAGAAGAATATACATATCACAAAATACTGTTTCTAAGAAAACTGCTTGGTTACGTCTCCTTTCAATCACAAATGTATGAAGGCTGGTAAATCCCATGCTCATAGAATACTGAACTGTGGTTTGCACAAAATAATATTTTCATGGTACAAAGAACTTTTCATGAATCAGGGGAGATAGATACATCACTTCTTTTCTGTTCAAAGCAAAAGGACTGGAAACAATAGAGGAATGAGTTGGGTTCAGATCAGTGTATATTGACAGGCTGAACTTCATGAATTGGTGGTTTCCAGATACAGGCACTAAAATACTTTGCCTGGAATGAAATTGGATTCTCATTGAAAAAGGCAGTTTAAGAGTGCTGTGAGATTCATTTTTGTGAATGGTTTGGGGTGAATTTGGCTTTGATTCATCATCTCTTTATGAGTATTCTAAGTGAAACAATTGGGTGTAGTGATTCAAGACATCAGACTAGAAACTGAGGACCTGTGACTTCTAATCCTGCCTTAGCCACATATGAGGCTTTTTGAATAACTTTGGGTCAATCATTCTCTCTCAGTCCTAGGAAGAAGTCACAGCAAACCACTCCTGAAAAGCCATAGATGGAAACTCATGAAGGGGAGAACCAACCTAGAACTAAGGAAGAGTTTCCTGATAGTTAGAACAATTAATCAGTGGAACAACTCCAGAAGTTGTGGGTGCTCCAGCACTGGAGATTTTCAAGAAGACATTGGAGAAGCATTTGTCTGAAATGTTTAGGGTTTTCTATTTGAGCAGGGGGTTGGACTAGAAGACCACCAAGGGCCCTTCCAACTCTGTTATTCTGTTATAATGCATTGATAAGAAAAAAACATACTTGTCCAGGGAATCATCAAAATAATGATTGATTCAAATGCATGGATGTGTACACAACACACCCACACAATGAAACACAAGATATCCTAACTGAATTATTCTCAATCTCAGTGATTTAACTTACTGAGTTTCAGCTTTGATTCATTATGGTTTTCATGAAGACTTCTGAATCTAGTACTAGCAGTAGAAGGCTATTGATGGGTACTAATCTTGATGGATGCTTGTACCTCCATAGTCATAGAAGGCATGGTTTAAATGCAAGCTTCTGGGGACAAAGAAGGCTACCGTTTTTCTATCTGCATTTAGGAGCTTATTCAATGCATCTTGTTAACCACTGTGTGGTCAAACTCCTAGACTAGTTGGACCATAAGGTCTAACCTGGACATTATGCAAATACACATGACATGTAAATACATGTGGCATTGAGAATTATTATTATTATTTTTTAAAAAGCAATGGCATTTAGTAAGGTCACAACATTGTTTTAGTGAACTGCAATAAATTGAGTCTTGCAAATATCATTCTGACATCTCATGGCAGCCCAGTGGCTCATTTTCTGATGAACTATAGTAACAGTAAGAGAACATCATTTGGTGACTGATTGAAAAAGTCTGAAACTTGAGATGATTCATATTAATACTGAATGAGAACGATTTCTCTGAAAGCTAAGGGAAACAATGCCCTCTCTCCCCCACCTTTCTCATTTGTTACAACATGTGACTTTTCAATGTAATTGATTGCATTGATTGCAATAATTATTTACAGGCTGCATCAGAGTACATAAGCAAAGGGTTGTCACTTCTTAAGTTGGGAAAATAACCTATCACACTTCATAGGAAGAAATATAAATGTTCATGTAGGCAAAATTATGAATGGTTTTGTGGGCCACACGAAAGCAATAAAAAGCATATTAAAAAGAATGGCAATGTCTGTATTGCATTAATGGAAAACATTAAACTAAGCATTTTTGAGTACATACTTGGTGACACACAATCATATTTCTCTTGGTCTTAGGAAGTTTTGATTTGAAAGTTGTTGATGTTTCAGCTAGTGGTTTCCTGTTGTAATGTAAAATATTTCTGTCTGGCCAAATATCTCTATTGTCTGAGTTTTCTATTATTTTGGTGACAACATGGTTACTCAAAATGAATAATTCCTACTACTTCATTTTTATGGTTTGTACTTGAAAGTATAAGCAAAAGCTTACTGAAATTATCAAACAAATGAAAATTTTTCCTAGAAGGCTCCACAAAAAATATTTTAATAATATGTATGTTGTTATACCATTCCAGTGATCATTTACACAAATCATTCTATGTCTCTTACCATTATCGATGTAACCCTATCAATTGTTGTTATTAGTTGAGAAGTCATGTCTGACCCATCATGACCCCATGGACAATGTTCCTCCAGGCCTTCCTGTCCTCTACCACCCTCTGGAGTCCATTTAAGCTTACGCCTACTGCTTCAGTGATTCCATCCAGCCACCTCATTCTCTTTCATCCCCTTCTTCTTTTGCCCTCAATCTTTCCCAGCATTAGACTCTTCTCCAGTGAGTCCTTCCTTCTCATTTGATGGCCAAAGTATTTGAGTTTCATCTTTAGGATTGGTCTTCTAAAGAACAGTCAGGGTTGATCTCTTCTTCTTTGATCACCTTGCAGTCCAAAGGACTCACAGGAGTCTTCTCCAGCACCATAGTTCAAAGGCCTCAATTCTTTGATGCTTGGCCTTTCTTATGGTCTAACTTTCACAGCCATACATTGCAAATGGGAAAACCATAGCATAACATGGCATAATATAGCATAACATAAACCACTTTATCTACTAAAGCCAGTAACATGTCTTCCATCACTCTGTGTTTTTTGAAAGAAACATCATACAACTCATTTACCTGATTGTTTTAGGATCATTTGATTGTTCCAGAGTCAGATGATCACTCTTTAAAAAGACATAAGAAAACACATTTTTTTGCTTGCTTTAAGTTTTAGAAAAAAGAAAAGGTTTTGGAGGGAAATGGTCTCACCCAGCACCATCTGCAAGTCCACTTCTTTTATCCTCATTCAGGCCAGAAGGAATTAATATATCTCCTTTTTATTAATTCTTCTTGAATTGCTTTCTTAGCCTTTATGAATGGAGTGAGCTAATAGTGGAAAGTCTTCAGCAACATTTCAGTAATAAAAGTGATTGAATGAATCAATTATGATGGGGTGGAAATGTGTGGTAGAATAACCAATATGTGGCTCATGCTGGAAGAGGAAAGTTCTGAGCAGCACAAAATCATAAGGAAGTAATGTTTCTTCTCTGGATAGACATTTAGAAGTCTTTCATAACACACAAGTAGGGTTTTGAAAATCCAGATGTGTATCTCATTAATTTAACTGCCAGTTATATGATGTATAGCCTCTGAAGATAGCAGAACATTTTCCCTAAATTCTAAGTTTAGAGCAATATTAAGTTTTCTGTTCCTAGATAATATGTTTTGATGACTTAGAAACACTTTCTGTGTAGATGGAAGTTGGGGACTTGGGGATTAGTGGTAGGTACAAATAAAGATAGGTGGACATTTTTCTTTTTCTAGGAATGTTTAAAGAATTTGAGGTTCTTGTTGTTGCTCATAAAAAACCCTCTCAATTGTTTCACAGTAGCTTAGTTTAGTTGGTTTCTGTGCTCAGAATGGCAGAAAACAACACACCATTTTGTAATAACTGTGGTGAGACAGGATTCCCAGGTGTTTCAAATGGGCTAAATGATCTGCATGTGCCTTGGGGCCCTATCCTTCTGACTCCAATATACTTTATCCTGTCCTATGAATTTAGAATAGAATTAGAATAGAATTAGAATAGAATTAGAATAGAATTAGAATAGAATTAGAATAGAATTAGAATAGAATTAGAATAGAATTAGAACAGAACAGAACAGAATAGAATAGAATTCTTTATTGGCCATGTGATTGGACACACAAGGAATGTGTCTATGGTGCATATGCTCTCAGTCTACATAAAGAAAAATAAAATAGAATACATTAATCAAGAATCATAAGATACACTTAGTGATAGTCATAGGTTATTAATAAGCAATCAAATTATACTAGGAAACAAATAAAACAATATAACTTTTAAAGATACAGTAACATGGTTATAGTCATAAGTGGGAAGAGATAGGTACTGGGAAGAAAGAGAATAATAATAATAATACAGTCTTAGTAGATAATTTGACAGTGTTGTGGGGATAAGTTGTTTAGTGAAGACTTTTTGAGTCCTTTGGGAGAAGGTCGGCATATAAATCCAATAAAGAAACAAACTTGAATAAGTTTCATAAAGCGATCGTTTTCTGCTATCATTTTCATATAACATCAGGCTGCCCTTAAAGAGTGTTCGAAGACTTCAGTTAGTCCAGAATGCAGCCGTGCGAGCGATTGTGGGTGCACCTAGGTACACCCACGTCACACCTATCCTCCGCGAGCTGCACTGGCTACCCATTAGTCTCCGGATCCGCTTCAAGGTGCTGGTCGTAACCTATAAAGCGCTACAAATTTCATCGGACCTGGGTACCTGAGAGACTGCCTCCTGCCGATTACCTCCCTCAGACCGATCAGATCTCACAGGTTAGGTCTCCTCCGGATTCCATCTGCCAGCCAATGTCGGCTGGCGACTCCCCGGGGGAGAGCCTTCTCTGTTGCAGCTCCAGCCCTCTGGAATGACCTCCCCGTGGAGATCCGTACCCTTACTACCCTCCCAGCCTTCCGCAAAGCCACCAAGTCCTGGCTGCTCCAGCAGGCTGGGGGGCTTGTGAAACATCCAGCCCCACGGAAATTGTGAATGTTGTGTTTTTAAAGTGTTGTCTTTGTATTTGTCTATTTATCCCCTTTCCCTTGTCTATTGTGAGCCGCCCGGAGTCCTTCGGGAGTAGGCGGCATACAAGACAAATAAATACAAATACAATACAAACTTGTCTGGCATGTTCAGCCAAAAGAAGACACTTTTGCCCAGGTAGGTAAAGTCTCTTCTAACTTTTACAACTCTTCCAGTAGACAACTTTTTTTCTGATACCAATCTTTGATCTGTTAAGTAATTTATTATTTCAGGCATAAGATCTTCTAGTTATCCTGAACTTGCCCAATAATATTTCTTAGCTTCTCACACTTTCTTGAGCCCAACTGGGTTTACTGAGAGTTTAGTTCAGCCACATCTGGAAAGGGACAGGTTTCAATTTCTGAATTATTATTTGAGTTTGCTTTAAGCCCTCTTTATTCTTTTGGGCCATTTCTCAATTTTGCATTCGTGAGGCATCCATATAATAACCTTGAAAATTTATGGTACTTAAGGAAAGTTGAGGGATTTGGAAAGTTTGCTCCCCCTGCTGGGTGCAAGAGTGGTTGAATGATTCCAGCTGTTGCCATTCAGGCAACTGTAGGATTCTTGGAAGACTTTCCACAAACTGCTGTACTTGTAGCATGTTGCCAAACTGGCACTGTTGTCTTTGTGCTGAATGCCAAGCCTTAATTATTTAGCTAAGACTGTGCACTATATATAATTTCAAGCTGTTGGGAAGAATGTTTGTGGAAGATGTTATAGAGACCTACTACTAGCAGCATACGGAGTAGGTTTTTCATATCTGTTTTTGGACAAAATTAAAAATGCGAAATTGAAAGCATTCCTCCAATGAAGGTTTGTGAGAATTAGCTCTTTAATGAAAGTTTGTGTTAAGTACCTCTTCAGTGAAGACTTAAATAAGTTTCATAAAGCAATCACTTTCTGCTATCATTTTCATATAACTTGTCTGGCATTTCCAGGCAAAAGAAGACACTTTTGCCCAGGTAGGTAAAGTCTCTTCTAATTTTTCCAACTCTTCCAGTAGGCATCTGGAAGCACCAGAAAAAGCTCTGGTATTAAACAAGTTGACCAGAGGTGGTATTCAGCAAGTTCTGACCAGTTCTAGAGAACTGGTAGTGGAAATTTCGAGTAGTTCAAATTTCTGGTAAATATCACCTCTGACTGGCCCCGCCCAATCTATTCTCTGCCTCCTGAGTCCCAACCGATCAGGAGAAAATGGGGATTTTACAGTATTCTTCCCCTGCCATGCCCAGTAAGCCACGCCCAGCAAGCCAAGCCAAGCCCACCAAACCACATCCGCAGAACTGGTACTAAAAGTTTTTGAATCCCATCACTGAAGTTGACGTGGTACAGCAAAATGTATCATACTTGGAGCTTAATTAACCAAATCATATCATGTTCATGATATGAAATACCTTGCAGCTGATGCGGTATTCTCAAACAAGAAAAAGATTTGTCCAAGTCTTGACAATATTATGAAAAAACCACACCCAGGGAGATTCAGACTTCATGTGAACAGCCTTGCATTGCTACAAAGATGCAGGGGACATTAAGGTTAATGAATAGAAAAGAAACATGATCTCTCCCAGCAGAGGTGTCCATAGAAGAGAAAAGGAGGAATAAATGCTAAAAAAGCATAATATTATTGTGATATAAGCTCTCTATTTTTGTATGCTATTGTATCTAGAACACACATGAAAAGAGCTTGAACTATATTGTTGCAACACTAATTTTGTCGTTTTCTTCATTGTGATGCAATTGTCAGATTCTGCAGATGTTTCCTAGAAACCTCAGTCTAAATATAAATGTTTTGATTATATTTTTTGTATATTATAAATAAAAAAACTGCTTTGAAAAAATTGCTGGACCAGAAACCTGAATTGTAAACTGAATATTTAAAAAGAGCCAGAGTTACATCGATCTCTCTTGAAAACAATTAGTGTTTGTATTTTTTTGAGTTTATGATCCAATAATCTGGGTTTGCAAGTCATTGACTGGTCCAGATAGCCGACGAATCAACAGTTGTGATATGAGCAGAAAGCTTGAAATGGCCATTATTATTTCCAGCCATTCTTTAAACTAAAATGAAAAGCAGTAGGGCTGACTAAACCCTTTGGTGAGCACAGAACATGGTTTTGCTCATATCAGGAAAACTTTGGTCATGATACTACTTTAAAGGTTACTAGTTCAGTGAGATTCATGAGGCATAAGATACTGCCTGAGATCAAGAGAGGAAAGAAAGGAAGTTATCTTTCTCTCTTGCATTCAGAAGTTATAGTTGCTCCATCACTGAAGACTTTCACAAAGAAACTGTACAAGTATTTGTCTGAAATGATATAGGGTCTCCTGTTTGAGCAGGGGTTGGATTAGAACTGGGATCAGCAACCTGCGGCTCTGGAGCCACATATGGCTCTTTCATCCCTCTGTTGTAGCTCCCTGTCGCCAGTCGGCTCCACAATTGATAGGGCTTTTGGTTAGGACAAGTAGAGGGAAAAAGACACTGCGCTAGGAGGAAACTCTATAGTGGGGGAACTGAACTTAAAAATTGAACGGGGTACTTCAGAATTGAATGGGGGGCTTCTGGTTAGGACCTTTGTGGGTCTTTAGCTGTTTAAGGTTGCCAACCCCTGGACTAGAAGATCACTAAGGTCCCTTCCAATTGTATTATTCCATGTTCTATCTTCCAATGTGAGTGTAATAACAGATGGTACAGCAGCCTATAGCAACGTAGCTCACCCTTGGCAACTTTAAGATATGCGGACTTCATTTAGTGCTTGTCCGAGGGAACACAACAGTAGATAGTTCATTTCAAATACAATGCAGAGGGATGCTATTTATCTGAAAAGTCCCAAGTCACTTGGATCCAGAGCCTGGAGAATGCTACCTTTTCAAATGTCATCCTACCTATTGTCTAAGATCTGGTGACAATGTAGCTTTCTCTGCTTTATCTGTGATGAAACATGGTTTGCTGCAACAGATAGCTTTTTCCTGTGGCAACAACGGACCATTATCTTATATCATTAGCTTCAGAATTTCTGTTCTTCAACTGTTTTCTTTTCATAATTAGCGAGATTTTGTGGTTGTTATTCCAGCAGGATTATTGCCTCCTACCAAGCTTTTTGTTCAGGTGTTTGTTTTGTGTTTCTCCTTTGTATGTACTTGTCTGATAGGAAAGCTTTATAATAACATTGTGATTTGCAATTTTTACATGCCACCTTGAATGATGAATAGGATAGATAAGAAATTAGGCATTCTTCTATAAATAGATAAATTATTAAATGAGGTTGACTTCTGAATAAATATGTACGCTGTTGGGCTGAATGAGGTCTCCATCCAGAATGCTAATTTCATTGCGGGCAAATATATTTGTGCATGTTATATTGACAAGTAGCAAATGTGTGTACTAGAATTACAATCATATCGTTTTAGCAAGATGTGAAATACATGAGGAATTTATAGTCAGATTCATCACCAAATAAGTCAGTAGAATTTCCTGCACTTTTCCCACTATAATGCATCCACAAGCTTACATTTTCCACGGGAAATAAAATTAGGAGAACAAGAAAAATTAAACTTTGGAGACAATCCGGTAATGGATCTTGCTATTATTGCCCAGCTGAGTGAACTCTAAGCATGGATGATCAGCTCTAGGCAAGAAGGAAATCCAGGAAGAAGATGAGACTGAAGGAAATATTACACAATTGAGACTCAACCATTTTTAGGCTTGCTAATCTCTTTTGCACAAAGGTGATATCAGAGGATAAATCTTGAGAATTAGCACAAGTAAAAACTGAAGGAAACCATATTTGGTTTCTTTCAGAGGTGAAATGCTACCAGTTTGGACTGGTTCGCTAGAACCAGTAGTAAAAAAATGCTACTGGTTTGGGCAAACTGATATTTCCGACAATCAGCTGTGATGCGTGATTTATATTAGATAGAATCATTGGATTTCCTGCTTTCTAGATAATCTAAATCACGTGGCTACACATTGGATCCCCCCCCCTCGCTGTTCTACTTACCTTTGTAGACTTGGAAGGCTTCAAAATGTTCCTTTTTTAGCACTGCGCAGGTGCACCTCAGGCGCGCATGTACGCACACGCTCGATGAACTGGTAGCAGATTTCAGAGGATTTTGCTGCTGGTTTCTTCCGGGTAAAGATAAGAAAGCTGTACAGAAGGAATAGAAGGAACCAGATAAAAGGAAAATTAGACGTTTCCCTTATTTGTGCCTTGAACTGATTCCCATTTGTTTTAGGTTGGTTAGATGAGCAAGTTCTTTTGCTGTTATATAGTCTTGAATTTGTAAAGAGAGGAGAAACCACCTTTTCTACACATTGCTTTGAAGTGCTAACGTTTAGAAAGAATTCAAGGAGGCATAATAATATAAAAACATCAAATGGAGAGATTTTTTTTCTTTCCCTTATGCTGAATGATGGGAGATAGTTAGGACAGACCAAAGGAAATGAGTCACGCAGCTGTTCATGAGAAGTATCTACAAGTGTAATAACGACCCACAAATTGAATGGATTTAATACATTTATACTTGATAAAACTATCAGTGGACAGCATTATTGATGATAAGTTATGAAAGGTACCTTTGAATAATAGATGTTGTGGGACAAAGGTGGAAGACATCTACTGAAGAAATGTCTTGGGGCTTCTCAGGCATAGCTGGTAGATCATTGGATGTGGATGAAGAAAATTTGTGGTCTAATTAAGCAAGTATTTTCCTATGTTCTTAGATTTCAGTTAACATTTTGTATCTGGAAACATTATTTGTTAGAGTATATATTATATAATGTATATAATTATATATTATATAATGTACTCTAACATTATTTGTTAGAGTACATTATAGTTCCACACATTTTTCATTTATGTTTTTAAATTTTGGTACATTTTTGCTTTTTTTGTGTTTTTAAACAAATAGATTTATTTTTTTAAGTGAAGTCATTGAGATATAATTTGATGAAAAGGGAAAGTACTAATGTCCATATATTATAATATCACAGCCTCCCTGCGACCTATAAGATCACATAGATTGGGCCTCCTCCGAATACCATCCGCCAGTCAGTGTCGACTGGCAACTACACGGAGGAGGGCCTTTTCAGTAGCAGCTCCGACCCTTTGGAACGATCTCCCCGTGGAGATTCATACCCTCACCACCGTCCTTCCGCACAGCCCTCAAGACCTGGCTCTCCCATCAGGCCTGGGGATAAGATCACAATCTGTCCCCACCTGAATGAAGAATGAATGTTGTGTACTATTTTACTCTTATGTATTGTTTTATGTTTATTGTTTATACCCCCCCTCCCTATTTTATGTAAGCCGCCCTGAGTCCCCGCGGGGAAAAGGGCGGCCTATAAATATTAATAAAATACTAAAAAAAATACTAAAAATACAGCCACCTGAACATGTACTATAAATATATGGAACAAAATGAATTGCAAAAGGGTAGGGGGTGAATTCACCACATCTATACATTTTTACATTTATTTTTTACAGTCCAGATATAAACACAATATCTAAGAATAGAAGTATTAAATCTTTTAGCATATATGTATAACAAAAAAATAATGGCAAAAGAATCTAAAAATAACTAAGAACAACGATAGTAAAATAAACAAAAATAAAACACTATAAGAAATTCCAAATTTAGGTAACGATGTGGGTATTGTACAAATGGTACCATAAAATTGGGTGATTTGGGAGGTTATTTTCAAGTCTTTGCCTGAAAGAAGTAACATTAAATAGAAATCAGAATCCCTACCTGGACATTTCTTTAAAACAGGATATACTGTGTAGTATAAGGGTCTGCCTAGCATCCTTATATATGGGGAACAGTTGGTAATGAGAAAAACACTTAAGAATTAGCTTTATTTTGCATAAAACATAAACTATCAATAAATTATCAGAAAACCAACATTTTACTTTTTGCCCAATATTATTCTAAAATTCACAAATAGCAAATAAATGGGATGCCAGTGGAAAAAGTGCACACTTACAAATACCTTGGAGTGTAATGCCATGTGCTTCCTTATTTTGGAATGCTCATTTTTCTTACTGAACAAGTGTGACAGAGCTTAACCAATGGTGGGATTCATTTTTTTTTATTACCAGTTATGTAGGTGTGGCTTGGGGTGTGTGGCTTGGCTTGGAAGGCATGGCAGGGGAAGGATACTGCAAAATCTCCATTCCCTCCCGATCAGTTGGGACTTGGAAGGCAGAGAATACATGGAGGCGGGGCCAGTCAGAGGTGGCATTTAGTCAAAATTTCTGCTATTGGTTCTCCAGAATTGGTCAGAACCTGCTGAATACCATCTCTGAGTTTAACCCTATAGCTATTGTGAGATTTTATTATTCCAAGGCAGCCCATTATGCTCATTTACAAAGCTTAATATTATTAAAATAATCCAAATTAATTTTATTAGAGCCAAATTGATGATGTCAAAATATATCAAAAATTCCATTTTCACGCTGGAATATTTTCTTGTATGGTAGAGCATGATTTCTGCTTTTTACTCTGTGATTAAAATTAATTCTTTTTTTTTCTTTTTTAGGTTTGACCCCATTAGTATTTAGATTATTTTTATCGGCATTGATTTAAAATTTATCATTTTTTTATTTTTTTTATTAAATATATTTATATGCCGCCCAATCCCGAAGGACTCCGGGCGGCTTACAAAAAATACGCAAAATGCTGAATTTCTCAATGGAAAGCTTATGCTTATTAGGTTCTGATAATGCTAGAAAAAACAAATCTGGGATATAGATCAACCAATAGGTGTATGTAAGATATCACATCCCAATATTTATCAATTTCTTCCAAAAGGGTTCAGTCCAGCATTCTATTTATCATCCCTTCCACATCTGAAGTTTTGTAAGGCCTTTAGCCAGGTTGGATGCTTTGTCTTCAGCAGTCCTTTTGGGATGTGTTAAGGGTATTCCAATGCATGGTTATGTCCATGTGGCAATGGGTTACTAATAACACTAAGCCATATGTTACCATTTGGCAAAGCGAAGAAGTGATCTGTACCATTAACTCTTAAAGCCAAAAAGATATAGATGAACTGTAAATCCCAAAAGTGCTTTTTCAAGAGGCAACTGGAATTTCTTGTTTTTCTTTGAAGACATTTTCCTTCTCATCCAAGAAGCTTCTTCACCAATGAAAAGCCAGAGTTGAAGAAGCTTCTTGGATGAGAAGCAAAACATCTTCCGGCAAGGACAAGAGATTCCAGTTGCATCCTGAAAAAGCACCTTTGGGACAACCATAACCTTAGAATAACTGACCATCTCCATAGACATAACTGTAAATGTTTAGCTCAAAAATACACAAGAGGACATCTATGGATGTCGAGAGTACACCATTGTCCTTGCTTTTAATTAATAGTAATAAAATGATAGTGATATTGAAGTTGCTTGGGAAGTGATATGCAATATTTTCTGAGATTTGGTGATCTCATGAGATAATTGTAGATGGGGTTCAAGCAGGGGTGAGCTGCCACAAATTCACACGGGTTCAGGATAACCCATAATTAATGTTATGGCCAATTCGGAGAATATCCAAATCTCACCCCTGACTGCCCCCCCTCCTGCCCCTCCCACCTCCCCTCCCAGGAGTCTCCACGGAGCCCATTTTGGATGCGAGGCAAGTGCAGGGCCTGTGCAAAAGCTCAGGGAGGGGCAGGGAACCAGGCAGAGAACCTGTTGCTGGAATTTTTGAAGCCCACCCCTAAGTTCAAGGCACTAGGTAAGATATGATCCTGGGTCTATGACATTGTTGTCATTTTAGTTCATGAACACCTGGAAGGTGTCAGTCAATTTGAACAAGAAGAACATATAAAGGAGAAATGCATATCCTGAAGCTATTAGAAAATGTAATCCATTTTTCTATGGTATGTTGTACATTTTAAAATGCCAGTTTCCTTTTGTTTTTTGGGGGGGTTTGTTGCTGTTTTTTTTTTTTTTTTTGCTTAATCCAAGGCTGTATAAAGCTGTCCAGAGACAACATTTGGAAGATGACCCTGTTGGTCCTATTTGATTTAGAGTTTAGAGTTTTGATCAGTGAAACCGGGCCCAGCTTTAGCTTAGTGGAAAGAAGATATTTTAAACTTTGTTAAGCATTTATCAGTTACAAGCCAGTAAGTAAGGATGATGAGTCAGGATGTCTGGAAGACAAAAAATAATTGTACCGGTACATTTATTGTCATGGGCATGTGCCCTGTAGAATGACTTTTTGGCAGCCACGATGTCTCTGGATTGTGTTTCCACTGACTGATAATAACATTGGCCCACTGCAGTTTCAAGAGGCCTATGTCTAAGCGGATAATGCCTTTCCCACTCAGCCCTCACTTCACTGCTGCCAAGGAATGGCACAAACTCTCGTGGCACGCACAGCCTTTACAAGCGCTCTTGTGAGGGCACACCTGTGGAGGTATTCCACATAGTCACTTATTCTGCTTTTCTTCTTTGTAAACCTGCTTTTAAATTTTCACAACCATTTTTGCTTAGACATCTGGCGAAATGCTCTTTCCAGGAAATTAAAGATATATATTTTTAAAAAATTAGACTTACAACCACCACAGCTATTTGTGAATTTCCTGCTATTTACATGCGGTTTGGATGACTGAGTATTTCATTTTGGACACCCCCTCCTCCAATGTGAAGAAATGTATTAGAGCAATAATGATACCTTTCACACAAATATTTGTATAGACATTTAACCATGTAAAAAGTACCTTTTAATCTCTTTCTTCCTTGCTCCATCCTCTTCTACATTCTTCTCTCTCTCTCTCTCTCCCTCCCTCCCTCCCTCTCTCTCTCACACACACACACTCACACACACACTCACACACATACACACCTCAAACAGACAGCCAACCACCACTACATTATTTGTTCTTTATAAATCTGTAATGTCATCCTTGGAATTTTCTGCCCAAAATGTATTGTCTCTCAATAGTACACCTGCTGTGTCTTAGTTATTTTAGAGAATATATTGAATATGACATGGATATTGCTGAAAGGAAACAAAATATGATGAATGTACGACTAAAAATACTTCACATGAAGGGGGAAAGGAAGCCTTGAATCAACTTTTAAAATCCCACTGTAGTTCTATATCAATGGCCAGAAAAAATATTTTACATTTGCAACTGAGCCAAAGATCAGTTCTATCCTTGACTTTTGTGGCATTATTAATTTCCTTTAAAAGTGTGTGTATGGGACTCATTGGGAAAATGAGAAATGGGTAAATTTTAACCATTTTCTTTGTCAAATGCTTGGCTTGGCTGTCTGCTCTTTTTTTGTCTTTTTTTATAATGTATAATGCGTTATAATGTGTTCTTTTCTTTTGGAAGACCACATAAAATATGGACTGTTATGAAGATCATACATAATTAGAAAATAATATGCTAATGCGTAAGTGTATGCATATGATGGGAAATTAAAATAAAATTATGTCTCTCTGTGTGATATGGAATCTTGAAAAGAAATATCAAAGGGTGTTTACACCGGCAGTAAGTAGAATTACATATTTTTTTCAAAATTAGAATTCCTTGCTTGCCCCACTTGCTGGCTAATAAACCTCCCAAATTAAAATCTGTTTAGATGGTTGTCATGGTGATAAAAATCCATTTCCATATTGCTACAGAATGAGAGAAACATTTTCCCAGGAGAAATCTGAGATAAAAATTCCAGCTTTTGGACAAAGTTTACAGAGGTCTCCAAACTTGGCAACTTTATCAGAGGTGGTATTCAGCAGGTTCTGACCAGTTCTGGAGAACCGATAGTGGAAATTTTGAGTAGTTCGGGGAACCGGTAAATATCACCTCTGACTGGCCCTGTCCAAATCTATTCTCTGCGTCTTGAGTCCCAGCTGATCAGGAGGGAATGGGGATTTTTCAGTATCCTTCCCCTGGAGTGCGGTGGGAATGGAGATTTTACAGTATCCTTGCCCTGCCACGCCCACCAAACCATGCCATGCCCACCAAGCCACGGCCACAGAACTGGCATTAAAAAAAATTGAATCCCACCACTGAATTTTATGACTTTTTGACTTCAACTCCCAGAATTCTGGGCTGGTTGAAAAATTCTGGGAGTTGAAGTCCACAAGTCATAAATTTGTCAAATTTGGAGACCTGACCTACTTGAAGACGGATCAAGCATAACTAGACCCAGAAATATATATTCCAGTCTTAGCTTTGGTTCTCAGCTCAGTTTTGACAATGCCTTCTGCCAAGGGTGGACAATATATAGCCCTGTTAAACTATAGCTCCCATTATGCACCACCATTGTTTATGGTATCTGGAGCTGCAGTAAATATTTGGAAAGTCACACAGCTCAAACAGCTGCTTCAGATGTTCTGTGCATAGGGCACACAAATAAGTCATTGCTGTATGTTTTTGTATTTTGAATCTTGCATTGTTACATATTGAATCTTTAATATGAATCAGAACATTGATATTATCTCCTTTTCCTGCAAACTATGCACTACTGAAAAAGATGCAGAAAAATATCAGCAACTTAAAGCACTGCCGGATTGCTCTTCTTAGTTAATTGGCTACATTTGTCTTTTACAGGCAACATCTTTATATAATTCCACAGATGTTACCTTCTTCCTCAAACCCTCTACCCATTTCCAAAACTTTGTAAGTGTTTGCCACACCCTACCAATTTGCTAACCCACTTGCACACATTTCTCTTTTAAATTATCCCTTTAAATGTTTTTTTTCTTTTAACTCCTTCCAGCTTCTTATCTTTTTAATAATATGTCATCCAGACTTGTATATAACATTTGTAATTCAGTCTTAGAATAATGTAGATGAAACAGCCTGCTTCTTCCTAATTTAATACATCACACATTTCCCACAACAGAAAGTCAAATGTACAGTATAGCTCTAACATTACAAACGTAGTAAACAAGACTGAAGAGTAG
This sequence comes from Thamnophis sirtalis, assembly GCF_051295495.1. Classification (NCBI taxonomy): domain Eukaryota; kingdom Metazoa; phylum Chordata; class Lepidosauria; order Squamata; family Natricidae; genus Thamnophis; species Thamnophis sirtalis. The sequence goes on from NW_028261382.1 coordinate 120,686,421, forward strand.
AAAAAACAGACAAATCCCAAAACTAGAGAAACAAACCAATAATAAAGGAGACATCTTCTTCCCAGTTATTATCACACAGGTGGCTACACAGATATTTCCAATAATATACTTGGCAGTAACATGGAAGCAATTTGCCAGCTACAAGATGTTATTGGATAATTTCACTTCATTTTCCACTTCCCAGCCATATAATATTTCTGAAGGTCTCCTATTTCAGTACTAATCAGATTAACCCTGTGTGGGTATTTCAAAATAGCCAAAATTGCCAGTGGGTTGCCACCTGCTACATAACTTGTACCAGAAAATTTGGCTAATGATGATCAACATCAGTAATGTGAAAAGAAAATATTAACCTCAAAACCGGTTTACAGATGTGACTGAAAAGACACATGAACCAAGATAACATATCTCCGATGCTCTGTACTTGTCTGGTATGATTGGAGAGAATCAATGTACTTATGCTCAGTTTTGTTGAACAATACCACCTATTTGAACCCAGGAAACATGCCTATTTTGAAACGGTATTTTCCCAAGATTCAGGTAGCTTCCATCCTGATGATAGATACATAATAATAAGAGTTGGAAGGTACCTTCAATGTCTTCTAGTTTATGTTATCTATTTGGGTTTGTGTATCTGTTTACATGTATAGGATCCTTTTTTCCATGCTGTACCTTGTATTGTTTTCTATTTTAAGTATACATTTCTGAGAATCACACACTAAATCTCATAAATAAGAATATAAATAGCACTTTTGAAGATAGATGATAAGAATTGATAGAGATAAACGATAGATAGATGATATAAGATATAAGATATAAGATATAAGATATAAGATAGGTAGGTAGGCAGGCAGGCAGGCAGGCAGGCAGGCAGGCAGGCAGGCAGGCAGGCAGGCAGGCAAAGAAGGTATAAATTCAGCTAAGTAATGGGTAAAAGAAATATTTTGTTGCTTGCCATCTCCCAAAGGGATGATTAATGCTACTGAAAAACAATATAGAATTCCACTGCTTTGCTTTTAATCTGGAAAATTGAGCATATAATATGAATCTGTATGCAAGTTTCATATTGCTGTATCAGCACATGCCTGGTAGATCATCTGGTACACTTCTGTTGCTTTGAGAAAAAAAAAGAGCTTTAAGACTGATTGCTTGGATAATAAAATTATTGTAAGCATATTGGATATAGACAATTAAATTTGTTTTAATTGTGCATATTATTTCTTATTGTTTTGCACATTGACATTTTTATTGTTTTGGTCTTTATGCAGAGGCCTGAAAATTGGGGCAGGATTTTTTTTTCCACAAATAAAAAAGTTTAAAGGAATTTAACAAAAATAATACAGGCAAAAAAAAAATCAGTTCCTTTTATTCTCTCTTTCCTTTGTTTTCATGAGACAGGCAAGTCCCAATTAGAAATGATTATATTGTTGATATGGGAAGCTTTGTCTATCAAGAACATTCAGCACAGAAGAATTTAACAGATTTTTGAACAGATTTCATATAATTTTCAGTTATAACAACTAAGATGGCTCATCTAGCTGACTGCTGAAATTCTTTGTCTTTCAATTATTTTGAAGCTAACATTTGTCTGTCCTGTCATCTACTGCATGCAATATGTCCCATGACACTCACACTGGGGAAAAAAAATCCCTGACAAAGAACACTTTATGTAAGTTCACAACCAGAATATCTTTGCCAACACTTCAGAGCTATTTCGAGGTGATAGACTGTAATTATCTAACTCCGCCTAGATTTGATAACAGTGTATTAAACTAGAAAGGCCACGACTTAGCAACACCTGGGTTGTGGGAACATGATTAAGTCCATGCTATTCTGGTTTTATATGCTGCAAAACGTTTGTGGGATGCACACATCCACACTACTCTGAGTCCTTCCAAACTGATAAACAGAGTCCAACCCAAAGATAAAAAAAATTACAATATTGCAGGTTTTTGCTCTCCGAGAAGAAGACACTCTGTCACCTATTACAGTGGAAACAAATTGCTTTTGAAACCGACATATAGGTTTACAGTTAGATGCATAAGAAGCCTATCATATACTTTCACCGGAGATGAATAGCCCAGTCTGTCCAATGAGAGCATGAGCAGGAAGCAGAACATGCAATTTGCCAGGTTTTTTTAATCCACTGCTTAAAACCCTGCAGGATAGCAAGAATATATGAGAAAGATGCTCCTTTAAAAATCCCAATATATTTAAATGTACATTAAAGGTTCCCCTTGCACATATGTGCTAGTAGTTCCCGACTCTAGGGGGCAGTGCTCATTTCCATTTTAAAGCCGAAGAGCCAGCGCTGTCCAAAGACGTCTCCGTGGTTATGTGGCCGGCATGACTAAACACCGAAGGCACATGGAACGCTGTTACCTTCTCACCAAAGGTGGTTCCTATTTTTCTACTTGCATTTTTACATGCTTTAGAACTGCTAGGTTGGCAGAAGCAGGAACTCACCCCATTACGTGGTACTAGGGATTTGAACCGCCGAACTGCCATCCTTTCTGATCGACAAGCTCAGCGATTTAGCCATTGAGCCACCATGTCCCTCTACATGTACATTAGGATCATGGTATTAAAAATGTATGCATTAAGAAACCAAGGTGGAGACCTATACCCTGTGGGATTCTTGGTGCTCTCTGAACTTGGTTGTTTTCTTGCAGGCATTTCAATACCTAGCTAGGTAACATATTCAGTGCTAGAATGGAGTGGTGTTTGCTCTCTTTTTGCATAGAAGTATGTAGTGTGTGGTTTTCTACTTGATAGTTCCTTGATTAGAACGTTGTTTTAACGTTAATATCCTTCCCAGGAAGGATAGGAAGAAAACTTAACCACAAATTACATTAATTAGGAAAACTGCCTATAACACCTCAAATATTAAAAGCAAGCATTGAAAATTAACTATGATTGGGCTTGATCCATCTCATCCCCCTTTTTTTTTTACAATGATTAGTATTTGACAGTGTTTGAAATCATAACTAAAGACAGTCAAATACATGTAGATTTCTTTAACAGATCTGTCCTTGGGTTTCATATTCAGATGGGACATTTTAAAAGGGAACTGTTATCAATTTGTCCTGTTTGGGCTGAGTCTCACTTTGTCAGTTTATATTCACTGCCTCACCAGGATTTGATATGGCGAAACGGCGATGGAGTCATTGCATATTTTTAAAAGGGAGCTAATATTTGATGGTGAGGCGCATATTTTGAAAGATGAAACAGTCAGATCAAATAGCACCCAGTGGGATAGAATTTGGCTTTAAAAGCTGAAGATCTACTGCCAATCACAGTAAAAAAAGGAAATACTATATTAATGTACAAAAAGTCTGATCTGGTTCAAAGCAGGTTCTGCTGTGGCTGAGCCAGCAACATGTCCAAACAATTCAGGTTGAACAGCAAAAGTAGAAGCAGAGAATCATATTATTTAATAGGATTCAAGCCCAACTCCTTGTATAGTGCAGAAACCCAGATTAAAGAACCTCAGACAGATATTTATCTACTCTCTGCTCGAAAACAGGTCCTCTGCCTCCTTCTTCATAATTTGTTCCACAGTTAAACTTTTCATGTTTGGAAATAAGAGGTAGGATTCTGCAAAAGCCCACAAGAAAATGGTTTTGGAACTCAGAAGCATAACAATATCCTCCTAAGTAGGTAGATGCTGTAATCATTTTTAAAATTAGCTACTATCTCAAAAATAACACAACAGCATAAATCATCCCATCAAGCTGACATTTTGCCATTGACAATTGAGCACACGGATTAACTACACAATTAAGAGTTTTTTCTGGTAAAAGTCCAATGTAGAGGTTCTTAAACTTGGAGAACTAGCACCACATTTCCCTCCCCATCACTGGCATATTTTTCCTTCTGTGATACTGGTGCTTTCATGTAAAAAAACAAAACATTTCTGCTATGATCTTATATACGTAGTATTGTTTCATTTATCTTTTATACATGGTATTTTAGGGATGAGGCCCTGTTCTCCTTGTATGATTATCACTAAAATAATTATGAAATTGTTTCATTTGCAGTCTCTTTTTTCTAGGTGTTTGTTCAGGATACAAGTGCACACTGTGACATTAATTGACATTTCACCTGCTTACTTTCCTATCTGATATTTGCTAAAGACATACCATAGTTTTGGTAGCTGCCAAAAAGAGTGCAAAGCAACCAAATATTATTCCGCGTCTTTATTTCTATTGCTTTTCTTTTATCTAACTGTATAACGTTACTCTCTTGGCAACATTTGATTTGCAGTTTTGCCAGAATGCTTGTCAAAGAATAAAAATGCATGCTAGTCTTTACCTGCTTCAGCATGATGGGCCTTGTGTGTTCTTTCTCCTTTATTTCTTAATATACTTTGTGAAAAACCATTAATGTCTTCATTGCATCTATACAGGGACGGTTGACCTTGAGCAAACCAAAACACAAGCACAGAAGATGGTGAGAGCAAAACTCCCTCTTTTGAGATGTTTCCACTAGCACGATCCCCCTACCAAACACCATAATCCCCTCCCTCCCTGTTACAATGGCAGCCAATAACAAGCAAGCAATATAGAGGCTGACACATACATAGTGTTCTGACCCCCTCCTCCATCCAGTAACGAATGCCGAGACAAGCTTAACTGGAATGTACTTTAATAGCAAGACACCAAAACCTCGGTGGCTGAAAGCCAAGCAGAACAAACAGATAAGGACCTTGGCAGCAACTCAGACAAACTCAGGCAGCAATAAACACAGATAAGGCTTGGCAGCAATCCAGTCTGCCAAGCTCACAGTAATGTCCTATTCAATCCTATGTTGACTTCTGCAAAGAGGGCTGTGTGCACAAGTAGCTTTTTATAGTCTGGAGAGGAGCCTAATGACCACCAGCTGAGTACAATCACCTCCTGTAATTGCATAATTGTTCCTGACGCCTAGGAGCTCTTCGATGGCGTGCATCCAGGAACAACTCACTACTGGCCTCCGGCTCACTCTCCCTTGTCTCCTCCCCACTAGTCCAAGGCTCAGGTGCCTCCTGGTGGCCAACCAGCCTCTCTGCACCCTTCTTGGAGTTGGAACCCTGTCCAGGGTCCTTCACATCCTCCAGAGCCGACTCAGAGGGCCCTTCACTGTCGGAGTCTGCTGGCAGCTCATGTCCTCTGATCATTCACCACTTTTTGTTTATATGGTTCTCACTTTTTCATTGCAGTTGTACGCTACTTTAAACTGGTCCTTTTGTCTGAAAATTATCAGATGAAGAAAGGCTGCTGTAATATCTCACTACCAACTTACAGGAGGTGTTTTCCATAGGAATGTTGCTGAAAACAGCAATTTAGGATTCATGTGCTGCAGGAAGAAAACAAATGAAAACATTTGGGGGTGAAGGCTCTCTCTTTGCAATAGGAAGTTCCCCAGTCCTCTAGATAATATTTTCCCACAGGTATCTGAAGTGTTATTATATACCAGGTCACATTTTTATCGTTTCCAACATACAGACATGAAACTGTCCTTCTTTTGAAGTGGAACAGAGCCTCCATCCAATATAAGGAGCTGTTGAAGGAGAACTGAAAAATAAACATTAAATGCTGCACAATATTAAATCAGTGGGAGCTAAAGTCAGTTTGTGGTCCTTCAGCTTTTAAGGGGGCAGGCAGGCAAATATCAATGTCTCCTGCTTCTTCTGTCGTGAGATTGCCAACATTTTTGGATAGTACCCAGAGACATGAGGTTGTATAAATCTGCCTCTTTGTTCCAAGTTGTGGTGGAGGTAGGGAAACAGGGGTTATAAATAAAGCACTTCATTCTTAAGTAAGAATCTTTTACTATAGACTAAGTTAGAATATTCTTCATAAAAGGACATGGTGACTCAGTGGCTAAGATGCTGAACTTGTCGATCAGAAAGGTTGGCAGGGTGGCAGTTTGAATACCTAGCGCTGCATAATGGAGTGAGCTCCCATTACTTGTCCCAGCTTCTGCCAATCTAGAAGTTTGAAAGCATATAAAAATGCAAGTAGAAAAATAGGAACCACCTTTGGTGGGAAGGTAACAGCATTCCGTGTCCCTTCGCCATTTAGTCATGCCGGCCACATGACCACGGAGACGTCTTTGGACAGCCCTGGCTCTTCAGCTTTGAAACGGAGATGAGCATCACCCCCTAGATTTGGGAATGACTAGCACATATACGTGAGGGTAGCCTTTACCTTTACCTATATTCTCCATGGAAAATAGTTTAAATGTATGGGGATTTTTTAAAATTATATATTTTATCATGAACTGACATACAAAAATTTTGGATGCCTTCCATTTTTGATTTAATGATGACTGATTGTATTAAATGGCTCCATTCCATTTAGCTTTTTCTTTGTTAGAATAGCCGGAAAGGCTTAGCAGATGAATGTGAATAAATTCAGTTTTCACTGCTGACATTTACATAGAACCAAGGTATCCAGAGTTGTACAAACTGGTTCAACAGAATTCCTTTGGTTATATGTGCCTTATCTATCTACATGATTATTAACAACCATGAGGAATAAATGGTGGTCCTAGAGAAAAAAATATTTCAACATGGTAGCTAAGAGTGAAGACTGACTCGATGACACATAATCCATCAAAGCTAAATAGTATTACTGTCATTTGGTTATCCATTTTAGACTTGTTTTTATAATAGCTGCAACAGAAGGGGAGTTCTAATCTGTTGCAATGTAACAGCCCCTTTGGGAGGAGAAATCATTTTTTGTCTGAATGAGCCTCCCCAAATTTCACCTTTTGCACCCTGGTGTCATACTAACTAGGAAGAGTTGCAACTGGGTTTCCACATGTTTGGAAAATATCTATATACTATATTTCTGGGGTTATTATTTTTTTTTGAAGTACTATATTAGATTATACAACCAACACATTTTCTAATCCTGATCATTGGCATTTCTCTTCGATACACCTATCTTCCACAACATTGGCAAGTTGTCCAATTCAAAAGTTGAAATCCATCAGCAGAGCTATAAATGCTACAGAAGGTATTTTTGAGTATAATCTATATTTTCCAATTTCGTTTTACACTACAGATTTGTAAGAAAGATAACTCTTTTGTACAACTGGAAGTTAAAATCTCTACTTATGTGGAAATTAATGGATTGGGAAGGTCAACAACTTTGTTTCATGAAAGACTGTTTATGACGATAAGTGGAATATTAGCATTCCAACAGGTTGAAGGATCTTCAGAATCTTTTGCCTAATACAGAAAATGCATTTATGATAGAGTTTGTTGGCATTTTAGGTGGAGAGGATTGTGTAGTTTTCAAGACAATGAACTAATTTTTGATATATCATTCTGAAGTATAATGTATTTTAAGTATGATTATGATATCTATCTATCTAGCTAGATGATAGATAGATAGATAGATAAATAGATAGATAGATAGATAGATAGATAGATAGATAGCTATAGATAATGAGGAGTTGACTTCTACTACATTATACTGTGGTATAATGACATGATAAATGTACTGCAATTAGCCTTTCTACAACAATCTAAGTGCTAAATATATTGGTGAAACCACTGTTTCCCAGTGGTTTCCCACATCCCTACGACCGATAAGATCTCATAGATTAGGCCTCCTCCGTATTCCATCGGCCAGCCAGTGTCGGCTGGCAACTACAAGGAGGAGGGCCTTCTCAGCAGTAGCCCCGACCCTTTGGAACGAGCTCCCCGTGGAGATTCGTACCCTCTCCACCGTCCAGGCCTTCCGCATAGCCTTGAAGAACTGGCTCGCCCGTCAGGCCTGGGGATAGGATAGTTACCCGCCCGAATGATGAGTGTTTGTTGTTTGCTATTTTATTACATGTTTTGTCCTACTGTCTGTATTCCCCTTTCCCAGTTTTTGTGTGAGCCGCCCTGAGTCCCCTCAGGGAAAAGGGCGGCCTACAAATTCTAATAAAATTCTAAAATTCTAAAAAAAAAAAAAAAAAATTCCCATTATCTGGTAGTATTTGATCATTATTGGCTATTAAATGGGCAGTATCTTCAGATAGGCATCTTTACTCAGTTGTGTTTCAGTTAATCTTTAAAGATAACACGTTGCTTCAATTATGAAACTAGCCCATGAGGATAAATGGATGGAGATAAATGAATCTTACATACCAAATATGAAATCTTAGTGTACTCCTCTCACCCAAAGGTTTTTGGAAACTATTATCAGATTACCAAGACAAGGTTCATTTATGACTTGATCCTTTGCTGCATTCATTCATTCATTCTCTCTCCCTCTTGCTTCCTGCCTCTCTCTCTCTCTTTGCTTTAAGAAGCAAAGAGAATCACAAATACATCCCGTATCTAGCCATGCCACTTCTCCTTTTTACCTTCTAAGGAAAAAGAGTTTGAACAAGGGCAACAGATAAATACACAATTTCTTCATAGGGATATAGATTTAGGGAGCCCTCCTAAAACATAATTAGTCTTATAATGATTTCATTTTGAATGGACCATGGAAGGAGCTATTATCCCCAAGGGAGAAAAATGCAAAACATATGGCTTCCCTTAATTAAAAGCAAAGTTTGGTATACAAAGCAATACAAAGTGGTAGCTGTGCAAGTTTTCAAGGTTTTTTTTTTTTTTTGGCTTTGTCTACAAAACCACTCTAAGAAACACGTTGCCCCAGTATGTCATCGCAAAACCCCAAATGCACATTAAAAGAATAATACATGTTATATCATTTCTATCCCCGTTTGAGTAAATGAGCAAATTTTGCAATTTGGCCATATTGCACGCTTGCTTTTAATTTATTTCAGATGAATGATAGGCAGATGTATCTAGCTTGGTGCATAATTTGCTTTGTATTTCTAAGTTTTCCTAATAGATTAGCTAGAGGAAGCTAATCTGTTCTCTGCATGCCAGCTTCTGCATAGTAATAGTGACTGGTTTTGAGTCCCAATTGATGAGAGTTTGAAAAGGAAGCCATGAAGCGTTCCTTTTCCCTTCACTGAAGGAGAACAAAAACATTCTGTTTTGATGCCATCAGCAGAAGAAGTGCAGCACTGCTGAAAGTGCTTGATTAATGATCCTTTGGAGTGTTATTGAATTCGAGTGGTGGGCTATAAGGATCTGTGGGGGATGTAGCACAGCTTTCTGGGAGTGCTGCTGCAACCCTTTGGCCAAAAGAATGATACTAGAAGAATGAAAGGTTTGATCCTCAAGTGGCTGTCAAAAAAAACGGCATTGGTTTTGTTTAGTCATTCTTCACTTGGCTCAAACATAGCTCAGAGGTTCCAGTGTAGGCTTCAGATTTAGAAGGAATTTAGGCAAAACATCCTGAACAAACAAGAAAGTTGCAGATTCTTCCTATAATGATCCTGTCTGTCTGTCTGCCTGTTCTCTCTCTCTCTCTCTCCCTCTCTCTCCCTCTCTCCCCCCTCTCTCTGTATCTATATCTATATCTATATCTATATCTATATCTATATCTATATCTATATCTATATCTATATCTATATCTATATCTATATCTATATCTATATCTATATCTATATCTATATCTATATCTATATCTATATCTATATCTATATCTATATCTATATCTATATCTATATCTATATCTATATCTATATCTATATCTATATCTATATCTATCTATATCTATCTATCTATCTATATGTGTGTGTGTGTGTGTACATATATACAGATAGATAGATAGATAGATAGATAGATAGATAGATAGATAGATAGGTAGGTAGGTAGGTAGGTAGGTAGGTAGGTAGGTAGGTAGGTAGGTAGATAGATAGATAGATAGATAGATAGATAGATAGATAGATAGATAGATAGACAGACAGACAGACAGACATATAGATGATATAGATATAGATATAGATATAGATATAGATGATAGATATAGATATAGATATAGATATAGATATAGATATAGATATAGATATAGATATAGATATAGATATAGATATAGATATAGATATAGATATAGATATAGATATAGATATAGATATAGATATAGATATAGATATAGATATAGATATAGATATAGATATAGATAGATATAGATATAGATATAGATATAGATATATACAATAGGCCATCGTGCTAACTGAAGTGATTCTGGACAGATTACAATACAATAATTCCCCACATCACCTCTCCCAGGAATCCCCATGTGCCCCGTTTTGGATGCAGGTAAGTGCAAGGCATACATGGAGGCTCAGGGAGGGTGAAAAATGGGCCTCCCGGAAGTTTGGGAAGGCTAAAAATAGGCCTGTTTCCAGCCTTCAGAGGGCCTCCAGAGCCTGGGGAGGCCATTTTCACCCTCCCAGAGGCTCAAGGAAAGCCTCCGGATCCTAGAGAGAGCAAGAACATGGTGCAGGAGGCCAATTAGGCCATGCCCACTATGCCCACGCCCATCCAGCAACCAGGCAGAGAACCCCTTGCTAAAATTTTTGAAGCCCACTCTTGTGTATGAGTATATTTTTCTTGGCAAGAGTAGGGATATCAATTCTTTATTTTTGTCAAGGATCAGCATAAAAACAAGAACGAAAACAAAGCAAAACAGAAACAATATAACAATAGGACCATACAGAAAATGTCAGTTTTATTACTTTCTATGAATGGATGTACCATACTATGGCTACTAAATTCAAAGGTCTATAAACTAAGGGAATAATAACCTAAAAGCTGAGAGTAAAATCATAGTATTGTTTAAAACAAAAACATAAATCAGAGATAAATTCCAGGAGTCTGAAAAATATAATACTTGGAAAATATCAGCTCCTACCAAATTTAAAAACCTGTATGGCAGAATGTAGCAAGACCAAGAGAACAGAGTCTAAAGGGACGAGAGGAAAATATTCTTAAAAATTTTTAAACTTCATGAATAATATGTGATAGAATTCTCTTAGGTGTGTAAAAAAGTGTGTGATGTTAGATGCCACATTCTGAGAGAGTGAAACTGTATTCCAATTTCCTATGTTCTAAATTGTATTGATTATATGTATAAATGTAAAATCCAAAATGGATCTGTGTTACAACCTAATCCTGGGCTGTCAAACTCACGGCCCATGGGCTGCATGCATCACATGCTGGCCACGCCCACACCTGGTTTAGTGAAGGGGGAAAAAGTCACAATATTTGTCGGCTCTGACCAGGGGGGCCTTTACCCAGGTTTGCCTGGTGCCTCAGTTGCAACCCTATCTGGACCGGGAGGCACTTCAAATGGTCACTCATGCCCTCGTCACCTCAAAGCTCGACTACTGCAACACACTCTACATGGGGTTGCCCTTGAAGAGTGTTCGGAGACTGCAGTTGGTCCAGAATGCAGCCGCGCGAGCGATATTGGGTTTACCTCGGTACACCCATGTTACACCTATCTTCCGCGAGCTGCACTGGATCCCTATTAGTCTCCGGACATGCTACAAAGTGCTGGTGATTACCTTTAAAGCCCTACATGGCACTGGACCTGGATATCTGAGAGGCCATCTCCTGCTACACACCACCCAACGTCCGATAAGAACTCACAGGCTAGGCCTCCTCCAGGTGCCGTCGACCAGACAATGTCGACTGGCGACCACTTGGGGGAGAGCCTTCTCTGTAGCTGCTCCGGCTCTGTGGAACGAGCTACCAGCAGAGATCCGGACCCTTCCCACTCTCGTGGCCTTCCAAAAAGCCACCAAAACCTGGCTGTTCCGACAGGCCTGGGGTTGCTGATTTTAAAATCAACCCCCAATTAAACCGAATGAATGTTGTGTTTTTTAAAATTGTTTGTATTGTTTGTATTTCCCCCCTGTGTGTATTTTATTTCATTTCGTATTTGTAAGCCGCCCGGAGTCCCCTGGGATTGAGCGGCATATAAACCCATTAAATTGCGAATTGCGAATATGTCACGTGATGCTGCCATGACAATGCAGGTTTGACACGCCTGACCTAATCCATTCCTGTCTGGTGCAGGAATTCATTGGATGATGAATAAAATCTATTCATCATCCAATTCATCGTTCATAGGAAATCCAGGGAATTGTATGTTTGCTTTTTCCTGGGTAAGATGGGTAGATATATTTTGCTAACATATGTTTAAGTCTATTCTAAGGTTTCCATCACAGTTTTATTGTGTTTTTCTGCCTCAAAATGGAAAGTAACAATGCCACAGATTATCAACAGTTAAAGTCATATTTGGAGCACAAAAAAGGGATCCTGAGGGTTAAAACTAAATGTTAGAAAAATAAAATGCATCTATATTTAGAATTGTATTATTTAAAGGTGTGGAAAATTGCTGTGGCTGAAACATTAACATAACAGTGGACATAATAACTCCTACAAATATTTTTAAATTTATTCAAATCTCACAAATGCCTAGCTAAGCTACTGTTTGTATGAATAGATGATTACATTCATCTGTAGGATCAGCTGCCGTAATATTAAATATAGATGCAATATTTATTATACTACACACATACAAACACAGACAAACATGCACACAAACCCATGCTCCCTCCCTCCTATTTTTGAGTGTTTATTGTTATTTTAAATTGCTTTGCTTTGTTTTTTACTGGTGCTTTGTCTGGATTGCACATTTCCAGAATTACCATGTCTGTTTAAGGATTTTGCTAAAAGTTATGTGGACACGGTGGGTATTATGGAGACTATTATGAAGATTTATTCAGAAACTTAGCTCTTAATCTGCAAATGATAAGAATGGTCCTCTGTGATTATTCTATGCTTGTGGGTTTTTACAAAAGCATTTATAAATATCGAAATCCAAAGTTAAATTACAAAATATTAGGTAAGAAAATAAATAAATTAGGAGAAGCATATATTCTTTTGCCTTTAAAAAAATTATGTTAAAGGAACCCACATCCATCTAAAAAATAACTCATATAGCAATGACAGCAGGAGGTAGCTAAAACAACCAGAGAAATATTTGTTCAGTTAAATGCAAAAAAATATTTCATTTTGCCTGTGGATTGCTAAAATAAAAGATAGATAATCTCTATTTGCTGCCAATTTGCCAAAGTCAGACTACATGAAGTTTTAGTTCAACCGCAAATTGTGGCTTCCATAAATTTAAAAATGGTGACCAAAGAGTTTTATTTCCAAATCTTTTGAGTCTGGAATAAGAAGTCCTATTCTTTACTGAAGTAGCTAAGAAATATCCACTCTTGAAATATGAAATATAACTCTATGCAATGAGTTTCATTGATGAAATAAACTCCAAATGGGAAGCTAAAGGTAAAGGTTCTCCACTTTCTTGGCTCTAGGTGTGTGTGTGTGTGTTCATCTCTGTTTCAAAGCTGAAAATCCAGCGCTGTCTGAAAATGTCTCTGTGGACATGTGGCCGGCATGACTAAACACCGAAGGCACACGGAACTCTGTTACCTTCCCACCAAAAATGGTTCCTATTTTTTCTACTTGCATTTTTACGAGCTTTTTTTACTTCTAGGTTGGCAGAAGCTGGGACAAGTAACGGGAGCTCATTCTATTACGCGGCACTAGGGTTTTGCTGCTGACAAACTGCTGACCTTTCTGATTGGCAAGCTCAGCATCTTAGGCACTGAGCCACCACATCCCTCTAAATGGGAAGGTAAAAACAAACTTAGCTCATTAATGTGTAAATGTCTAATTAAGCTATTGGTGTGTTTATTGTTATAAATATGAGATGACTTTGTTCTAATTGAAGGGTCCTGCCATTTCTAACCATGTTCCTTCCCTAGTGATGTATCAGGCCCAATTTATCTTATCTCTAACCATGGCCTACTCAGATAAATGTGACAAGTAACACAATATTTATAAAAATATATGTTGATAGGATATACGTTGTTTTTGTTGCTCAATATAATTGATCATTTTTATACTAGTCTTCAAAAATTAAATCCAAATTCTTTTTCTTGAACAGGTACCCTGACTTACAACTGCGATAGAGCCTGGAGTTAAGGTTGCAATTCATTCGGTCATAAGTCAAGGCATCACATGATTGGATGTGAAATTATGGGTGCTTTTTTATGATGGTGGTCACTAAGCAAACATGGAGGTTAAGTGAATTCATGTTTCCCTAATAGATGTTTATGCTGGAAACCAAAAGTAAATGCCAGAAACCAGGGAAAAAAGATTGCAAATTTTAGTCACGTGATTGTGGAATGCTGCAATAGTTGTAAAGACACAATCCTAGCACATTCTGCACAGCAAAAGTTATAGGGCAGACTTAACAGAGAAAGCAACGTGCCTTGTACCAAGTTGGAAAGTTGCTTAAAATCAGCAATTAGTAATGAGGTTCTATCTCCTTGTAACTTCAGAGATAGTGTTTTGATTAATGGTTCTCAGTAGGCTTCATATTGGTCAAGGTTAAGCAAGCAAATGCTTCTGAAGAGATTAGCTCAAACTGAATATTTACTCAGGGAGATGTAGATGGATCACCCACTCCCTATAATTAAGAATTATACCATCATCAATTCCGTAAGGTGTCATAGAGTTCTTGCAGCTTAAGATGTGTGTTACCGACCTTGTGCCACTTTTATTTTTCAGTAGTTAAATCTGCATAAATCCAAAATTAAAAAGAACATTGGCTTCAGGTCCAGATTTTAGCTTTGATAAACTACGGTCCCAGGTCTTGATACTGTGAGCCTTGGTACCATGAGATGGCGTTCCTTACATTCCCTTCTCACTTGATCAGAAAAGTTTACAGTAACCTTGTAACATGTAGTGCCAGCTCTACTACTGGATAAAATTAATGAGTTCCTGCTGTGTTTGGCCTGAGTATAGTTTTTGATTGATACACTCACCTTGGATATATATAGTCCCCAATTTACCTACTTCTGTCTGGGTCACAGTTCACTCTTCATAAATCTTTATAGCATTCTTTGTTTCCAACTTTGTGATTTAATCAGAGCTCCAGGACTTGATTCCACCCCTCCCTCTTCTCATTGAAATAACCTTGTTGCTTTTTATGACTAAAAACATTTCTTTCTGATGTAGGCAATAATAAAACAAATAAACTTAAACGTTTTAAAATACTTAGAACTCTAATAGGTCAACACCTTAAGAGAACACCAAATGTTACAAAGTTTTAGCATATTTGTTTGAAATTTCACAAGATTTCACACCAAAAAATTCATGAACTGTTAGCTTTCCCCCCAAGTTTAATGTTAGGGTATCACAGAGCCACCATCTTAGCACAGTTGATTCCTGTTTAACTAGTCTTTTCTTAAAAGATTTATGTGATAATATAATACGTATATATAGGAAAATGTGGAGATTTGCCATTGTAAAGTTATGTCAGTCTTGCCAAATAAAACATCACACATCTTTTCAGCACAATTAGCTGCTTTCCTTGTTTATAATTTGGTAATATAAAAACTAATGAGCCTCAAAATATAAATCAGATCTTTTTATAAAGAAATATATTTCATTGATAGGGAAAGATTTCTAGTTCATCTCTGAGGGAGATGGGCCGTTCAGAATTGTGAAAAATAAAATAAATAAATCCTTTCTTGGATATAGCAATTTGCATTTAAGCATTTTTTTTATAGTGACATTTTCAGATAAAAAGAATAGCTGTAATAATACCACTGATTTCATCTTTTAAAAAAAATAAACTAAATGAATTAATGCCTCTGGCATCTATATTTGGTGTAGAAGTTCATCTTCACCCAGAATTTATGGGCAACTGATGATGGCAAAAGTTTTTATTTATTAATAGAACCCCCCAAATCCCAAAAATGTGTGTGGAGTACCCATACTGTTCTTTTCAGATAACCTATCCCACATGAACAAAAAGAAGAGAATGGAATTCCACTGCCTAAACATCTTTATGTTTCATTAAAGTCTGTACAGGATCCATACATCTAAGCAACATAATTTTCACCCTCTTCTTTTAAAATATTTACTGACACTGGGGGAGATATATGGCCATGCAACTGATGCGTAGCTGGCCTCCATATTCAGATTCCAGATTCTTACTGTTTTGTACAGTGATGAAACCTAATCCCCCCCCCCCCCCAGTTCTATGGCTATGGCTTTGCGGGTGGGGGTTGTCATTTGACTGAGTGGGCACTTTTTTTCACTTTTTAAAACATTTTTTTCCTGCCGGTTTTGGTGAATAAGCAGGAACAAAATACTATAAAAAGTGGGGGAAAAAGCTTCTGACGATTGCACAGCTCACAGCTAATCCACACAATGATCAGAAACCCCCCCCCCACACTTTTTAAAGCATTTTTTCCCTGCTGGTTTGCCTGAACCTGCAGAAAAAATTCTGCAAAAAAAAGGGGGGGAAGCTATAGCAATAGCAGTTAGACTTATATACCGCTTCATAGGGCTTTCAGCCCTCTCTAAGCAGTTTACAGAGTCAGCATATCGCCCCCAACAGTCTGGGTGCTCATTTTACCCACCTTGGAAGGATGGAAGGCTGAGTCAACCTTGAGCCTGGTGAGATTTGAACCGCCAAACTGCAGATAACAGTCAGCTGAAGTAGCCTGTAGTACAGCACTCTACCCACTGCGCCACCTCGGCCCCTGCTTCCTACCATCAGCGGATCAGCTATGAGCCATGCGATCATCAGAAGTCCCCCTCCCCACCGCTTTTTAAAGCATTTTTTTTCCTGCTGGGTCAGGGGAACCAGCAGGGGAAAAATGCTCTGAAAAGCAGAGTTTTGTATGAGTACATAAGAATTTAATAAGAAAATATATTGAATCAATCTCTGAAATTACCAAAACATAGCAAACTCTTATGTGATTTTAGCATTCTTGTACAATACAACCTAATGCAATATTCTTTATTAGCCAAGTGTGATTGGACACCCAAGGAATTTGTCTCCAATGCATAAGCTCTCAGTGCACATACAAACAACAAAAAATAAAGTAATAATCTTATGATACCAATAGTAGAAGGTAATAGGAAAAGAAACTCAAAACACTTTGGCCACCTAATGAGAAGGAAGGACTCACTGGAGAAGAGCCTAATGTTGGGAAAGATGGAGGGCAAAAGAAGAAGGGGACGACAGAGAATAAGATGGCTGGATGAGTCACTGAAGCAGTCGGTGTGAGCTTAAATGGACCCCAGAGGATGGTAGAGGACAGGAAGGCCTGGAGAAACGTCCATAGGGTTGCAATGGGTTGGATATGACTTCGCGACTAACAAATAAGAAAAGATAAGGATAATAGTAATACAGCTCTACTACATGGATAAATATCCTTAGTCATAAGACAGTGCTGTGGGAATTAGGTGTTCAACAGAGTGATAGCACCAGGGGGGAAAACTGTCTTTTTTGTGTCTACTTGTTTTGGCATGCAATGCCCTACAGCGGCATCCAGGGGGAAGGAACTGAATCAGTTTATGTCTGGGATGTTAGCAGTCTGTAGATGTTTTTTCAGCCTTCTTTCTGGTTCATGCAATATACAGGTCCTCAGTGGAAGGCAGGCTGGATGCAACTGTATGAGATTTTTCAGCAGATCTCATGAGATTTCAGTGATCATGTAGGACAGTGGTCTCGAATCTTTCCTGCTGGGTGGACTCGCATAGTTGTTGGCAATGGTGACTGTGGGTGTGGGAGAGAGGGGTTAGATTCACATGCACATGCAAACAGCTTTCATAAATGCAGCTTTGCATGCACACTTGCCACCACTTCCATGGCCCAGTTTCAAACACGCTGCGGTACAGAACTAGGCTGTGTAGACTTGGGATTGGGGATTCCTGATGGGTAGCGAGCATGTGCATGCTGCATTTAGAAATGAAAAGGCAGGAACTTCACAAAATTTGACAATCTTATGTGGTTTTGGGGCATTTTAAGAGAGACATGAATCCATACCAAGTCATGTGAATGGAACCAGCAAATGTTATTAATCAGCACATGACATCATTAATGTGATTAATGTAAGGCAATGTTATTTGGAAGAGGATTGCATCTTTAAAAACTACATTTTCTTTGCATATGGGCTACTGGTGGTAACCTAATATTTGTATTTTGCATTTGTGTTTTTCATTGTGGCAAGGCAGCTTTGGCTTAAGATACATTTTGCAATCAGTACAATCATATGGTACATAATTTCGGCATCTTTTTCCCTTCCAGATGGCTCAGATGAATAAATATTGTGACATTTTCCTTTAAAGTAGATTTAATTGTGGTTCTCTTATTTCTCCTCTTTGTTACATGTACGTTTTAAAAGTCATGTCCTAAAAAAAATGCGGTTCCATGTATATATGTGTAATAACTGCTTTACAATTGCTATTTACCCAAAATGAAAACAATAGGAAAATCTTTGTAGGAATAGATAAAAAAGTAAAAGTAAAGGTTCCTCTTGCACATATGTACTAATTGTTCCCAACTTTAGGGGGGGGTGCTCATCTCCATTTCAAAGCGGAAGAGCCAGTGCTGTCTGAAGATGTCTCTGTGGTCATGTGGCTGGCATGACTAAATGTCGAAGGCGCATGGAACACAGTTACCTTCCCACCAAAGGTGGTCTCTATTTTTCTACTTACATTTTTACATGCTTTCAAACTGCTAGGTTGGCAGAAGCTGGGACAAGTAATGGGAGCTCACTCCGTTATGTAACACTAGGGATTTGAACCACTGAACTGCCGACCTTCTGATCAACAAGCTCAGTGTCTTAGCCACTGAGCCCCTGCATTCCTATAGGACTAGATGCTGGATTCTAAATACCAAGGCTAGTAGTAGGTACAAACAATGATATCAAGATGTAATTGGAGTGAATAAGCCAAATTATTCAGCCATTGAAGTGTATGGAGAGATTTATAGATAATCCTTCAATATGACTAAAGTTATAATAGACTCAAAAAAGTTCCTTATAGCCCACGTTTTGATGCATATCCTCTAATAGTCCCCTCTAATAATCTAATAGAGCTTGGCAACTGGCCCTCATTAATTACTCATTGCAGCATCCAATGATCATGTGACTGCAATTTACAACATTTTCATTAGAAACTAGTGTTCATGTGATTTCTGGCAAAAAAAAAGCTCCATAGCTAGTAATGAATTTCCTTAGTGACTGTTGTATTCATTTTATGACCGCAACATTTGCTTTACAGCAATGAACACTGCAAACAAGTTCATAAAATTGGGCACCGTCAAGTGATGTCCCGCTTAACAATCATCATGACTTACAACCAAAATTGTATGCTCAACTACAGTCCTAAATCAAGGACTATAAGGTGTATAAAAGGTGCTTGAACCAGAAGCTTTGAATTAGTTCTTAGATGCTATGAACAATCATACAGGTGAAACTCAAAAAATTAGAATATCGTGGAAAAGTTCATTTATTTCGGTAATGCAACTTAAAAGGTGAAACTAATATATGAGATAGACTCATTACATGCAAAGCAAGATAGTTCAAGCTGTGATTTGTCACAATTGGGATGATATGGCTTATAGCTCATAAAAAACCCAAATCCACAATCTCAGAAAATTACAATATTGTGAACAGGTGCAATATTCTAGGCTCAAAGTGTCCCACTCTATTCAGTTAATTAAACCATAACGCCTGCAAAGGGTTCATGAGCCTTTCAATGGTCTCTCAGTCTGGTTCAGTAGGAATCACAATCATGGGAAAGACTCCTGACAGTTGTGCAGAAAACCATCATTGACACCCTTTCATGAGCTGTAAGCCATAATCATCCCAATTATGACAAATCACAGCTTGAACTATATTGCTTTGCATGTAATGAGTCTTATCTCATATATTAGTTTCACCTTTTAAGTTGCATTACTGAAATAAACGAACTTTTGCACAATATTCTAATTTTTCGAGTTTCACTTGTATAATCACTACCTATGTCAAAAGATTAAATTAAAACTCTTTCAGAGTGAGTTCAGCCATTGGTTTATCTCAGTGGTTCTCAACCTCAGTGGTCTGAGGACCCCTGGAAGGGCTGAAATGTCATCACTTGGGTTCCACAAAGGCTTGAGGGAATATTATGATTTAAATCATGATTTAAGTCCTGGGGTCCATGGCTATGGTCCATGACCACAAAAAGTATTTAAAGGGGATCCACGGTGATTGGCTTATCTAGTGGCTTGTGGCTCTTTCATCCTTCTGTTGTGGCTTCCTGTTGCTGGTCAGCTCCACTTTTGATTAGCACATGTAGAGGAAAAATGATGCTGCACTAGGAGGAAACTCTGTGGTGGGGGAAATGGACTTCCAGTCTGCTTCAGAATTGAATGGAAGACTTCAAGTTAGGACCTTTATGTCTCTTTGAGTGTTTAAGGTTTCTGATCCCTGATATAGTTCAATATTTCTTAAAGTGGGATCTAAAGACTCCTGGCTCACCCAAAACCCTTTCAGGCACCCATGAAATCCAAATACAATATTTGGCAGATACTGAAAATTTTTGTTTTTTTTAAAAAAAATAATCATTTATTTAAATAAATGATGTAAATAAATTTAAATAATCATTCTCATCATTTTTCCTTGTTAACACATTTATTCATTTGTTCAAATATAGATTTCAAGGTAAAATATTTAACTTAATGTCTAATGGGTTTAATATTGCTATTTTTACACATTTCAGTAAATAAATATTCTATGAATTCATTATTAATTTCATTTCTTTTTTTAAAAAAAATGATAAATATAATCCATATAAAGCAACTGATACAAGCAAAAACTCTTTGGGCCTCCATAATTTTTTTAAGTGGGAAGAGATTCTGTGAGAAAAAAAACTACTAAAAAAGCACTAATCTACTTACTATTGCTTACACTCTTCAGCCCTACCTTTTTCTGTGGTTTAGATAGGAGACTTTTCAATCCTATTTATATATATACTTATATATTCCAGGCAATGCTGCAGTTGTCTCCATGCAAAATGTACATTAGATAATTAAACTTGTCCATAAAGAGGCAGGGAAAATAATGAATTGAAAACATTTTTGTGGGTGGAAAGGAATTGGGCCTTCTGAGTGCTTCTATTTGTTCTCTAAATATTACATCATGTTTAGTTTAGTTTTAGCTATTTTATTGTATTTATTCTGTGCTCTGTCCTTTATTTTGTCTCTTGCCCTTTTTGGGGACAGTGGCAGATCTTTGTTGAAATTGCTTTAACTCTTCCTGAGCTGCCAACTAGGACAGGCTTGACCAAAGCATAAATAACACTGGCATCCCATGCATACTTTCCTGGGAGTAAACCCCACTAAACAAAATATAAGTGATTTCTAAGTAAACAGACATAGATCATGTGGTAGAACATAAATATATGTTAGATCAGTCCCTCATTAATTTTGGATTCTCAATACCAGGAAATGGATAAATGGCAGTCTTATGGCTTTGCTGAACCTTTGATTAAATTTTAAAATTTCTTTGAAAAGGATGAGTTCAGAACTGTATCTGGATTAATTTGTTCCATTAGCTGTAGCAATAGAGCTCATGGGGAAAAAAAGACAGAGAATATGAGAAGAGAAAAGGAGAGAGGGGGAAATATCAGAAAGTGAAAGAATATGAAACAGAAAAGAAAAGAGATGTATCAAAAAGGAATAGGATCGTTAACATAAAAATTATTGTCCATCCATATTGTAAATGGATAATCTGTGATTCTGTGGATCCCATAATCCTGTTTTCCCTTTTCCTTGCAATTCAGAGCCTCCTCTGTCTATATCATAAAACACCAGGAATGGTTTCTCACTATTTTTAGTTAGAATCTGAATCTTCAGTAAAACTGCATAAGACCAAGATAAATGACACACAGACATAATCTCATGTACATCTTCATGTTTAAGACTAAATGTATCTCAATAGGCTAAAGAAAACGTACAGATCGCACATGCATACAAAAACACACACATATATTGATGTGTAGATATGCAAGATAGGCAAACAAAATGCCTAAATAATCCCCAAGATGTGACTCCCAGTTACATGAAATAATGAGAGGTGATTTTGCCAGTGGATCTATGGATCCCAGGGTAATATGGAGCCCATCCAGTGATTGGTTTGATTGTTGTCACTATCAGTGGGTGGGGATTGGCTTTTGTATTGGGATTTTATTTCTGTAAATTGCCCAGAATCTCATGAATAAGTTAGACAGCCATATAAATTTTCTCAATAAATAAATAAATAAAATTAAAAATAATAAATATGAAGTCTATCATATTCTCAATGAGAAAAAATATATCTTTCAACCCGTGTAGTGTATATGTTTTGTTTATTAGAATATTCTAGAACTGTATATCTATGGTCCTCCTGTTACTCTTTCCTAGACCACTAGATACTCCTTCAAGTTAATCTTGATGGTCCAGAACCATCCCCCCATATTAGCTCTTTCCAAGATCTTTTCTTACATGCTTTATTGTGATGCATCCCTTTCATGACCTGATCATATATGCTAGTCAACCACTGGCAGCTCTTTATTCTTTCTCTGCTTTCCGTGTGACACCTATATAGGACTCCTAACACCATAGTCCATCTTGAGTGTCTTTTCTTAACCACCAGAAATAGGTCCATGCCACATCTTGTTGCAATTCCAGAAAGAGGTTAAAACTTTTATTTCAACTTGTTCTTGGTTCCAACTGTCTGATTGTAGGCACATCTCTTAGATTTTATTTGGGTTCTAATTTTGCATTATTATTATTATTATTATTATTATTATTATTATTATTATTATTAATGTTTTGACATTCATGATGATGATGGTCGTGATTGGCTTATAGTTTGTTGATACTACATAGTCTCAAGTTCTTTGGGGTCAGAGCTGGTTAAAAATACCTCAAAATAAGTAAACATAAATAATTAAAAGTCACTTTTATTGTGTCTGGATATAAAAGTAATTAAAGATGGCAGTATAAGAATGTATTGGGAGAAATGTTTGGATTAAATAAGAAAGATAGAGATGAAGAGGAGGAATGTGGGAAAGGAGTAAAAAAATGGATAAGAATCAAAGCACTAATGAGGGCAAGAGATGACGGTTAGAAATAACTACTTTCTAAATATTAAGATAGATTGATTGTAAGTTGGAGAAGCAGAAATAAATTAGATAAGGGAAAATTGTTTTTCTATAGAATTAAAGAATAATAGATAGAAAGATTAAAGGCTTATAGATTTCAGGCTTTTTAAATGTATGTTTAAATAATATAAAGAAAATTATTTAAATTCGATGAATGTGAAAAAGAGCACTAATATTGTGGTAAATTGAATCAATATGAAGATGCTCAGATGTAATACACATAATATGGATGTATACATTTATATATGTTGTATTTGTGCTGATAAATAAATAAAGGGAGACTAGTATAGATCTATTTCAAGCTATTTAGTTCTCATCAGCTAGCCATACCCTTACTGGGATTCGAACCTGGGCTGAATTACATCTTAGGCAGATGTCTTAGCCATTAAGCCACAGGTTCTCCTCCTTATCAGCTGAAGCCAGGGAAGAAGGTATATATTTAGTGTCACAACCCCTGGTATGCCCCAATTATGGGAGGAAGCTAACTGCTTCCATTATCTGTCAATCGGCTCGTCACAAGAGTCCATCACGACAGAAACCCAATATTTTTACTGTTGCCTTTGCTATATTTGTGTTGTCTTTGTGCTGATAAATAAATAAAGGGAGACTAGTATAGATCTATTTCAAGCTATTTAGCTCTCATCAGCTAGCCATACCCTTACTGGGATTCGAACGTGGGCTGAATTACATCTTAGGCAGACGTCTTAGCCGTCTTTATTTATTTATCAGCACAAATACAACACAAATATAATAAAGGCAACAGTAAAAATATTGGGTTTCTTTCGTGATGGACTCTTGTGACAAGCCGATTGACAGATAATGGAAGCAGTTAGCTTCCTCCCATAATTTGGGCATACCAGGGGTTGTGACACTATATATATATTTAAAGTCACAACCCCTGGTATGCCCAAATATGGGAGGAAGATCACACTTCCATTCTCTGTCCTTCGGCTCGTCACAAGAGACCATCCAGACAGAAACCCAATATACATACATACATACATACATACATACATACATACATACATACATACATACATACATACAAATACATACAAATACATACAAATACATACATACACACATACATATATACATACAATCAAAACAATCAAAGATAAAATTAATAATAATCTAAGAAAACTAAAGAGTCTTACAGAACAATACCATTGTGTGGAATAAATAGGACAATGTTGGAATAAAAAGCAGATCATTTCATCAAAATATTTTGTACTGGCAGTTTAAATTGTTCCTGAATAGTTAACAGTGGAAATACCGTTTTTTCCCTTTACATGAGTCCCACATAAATAATAGTACTTGAGTGTGTCAGGCCATACTGACCACAGTAGTCAACCAGCTTATAATAGGACCATGGGGATGTTCTTAACATTTTTGAAAGCATTAAAATATACCCTAAGTAACAATGAAATGGCTCTCTTTTCAACCAATAAAAAAATCTGTTAGTTTAGATTAGAATCTGTGCTCAGAAACCATCACCTAGGGCTTCTTAATTCATTAAAAAAAGTTGTTTTGGCCATTTAAATAAAAGCTTTAAAAGCTTCCCAACGAATACAAGAACAAAAAAAGCTACCCTCTACAACATCCCTTTCAATTAAAACCTCTCCCAGCCCGAAGTCATGCAGATAAGTACGAATTATATTGCTTCCCTTCCTGTGAGTTTTCCTTTGTTTACACGCATAAAAATAAAAACTATCCCTTTAATCATTTTGTAGGCACTCCCACCATATTCACTTAAGCAAGATGAAGCAACATCTTTGGCGTTCTTTGTTGTTATGCTTCATTTCTGTTTTTGCAGTCTACCTTGTCAGGCACAAGTCTAACAAATGCAATGTTACAATGATTTAATCAACTTTGGAGGCTGGCATTCAACACCTATTACATTAGCACACTTGTATATGAAGCACTTTTGTACTTACACAAACACTTTTACATTGTCTTTGCTGAAAATAAGCACAAGGAGAGCGTGTGAAAGCTACATATCACCTATATGAACTTCCCTATTGGGATTCCACTATAGCAAAGAATAAAAACCAAACTAAAGAGCATATAACCAAGTTAGCTATGACTTTGGCCTTGGCCTAAATGCATTTTCCTTTCACCACTTTATTCCCACATTACTTTAAATCAATAGCAGAAGAAGCATGACTTGCTTGAGGAAAAAAAAACCTGGAAAAACAAGCAAACAAACAATCCAACTGCAAGCCAGAAAACACTTGTTCTATCATAGCACGTGGCACAATCTGGAATTTTCAGGATAATGCTGTTCAAGGTAAGACAAAAGCCAAAACCTTTTGTTCCAAGCAAAGAATAAAACAGCACATTTTGTTTTGAGTTTGGAAGAGTTGAAATGTCTGGTTTTGAGCAAAAAAAAAAAGTTTGAAAAAGTCTGTTTTTCATATCCATTGTATTTTTCCCTAAAAGGCGCCCTCTTTAGTGTAAAAATATACTGTATAATTCCATGATGATTTACAACTGCAGGTAATCCTTGTTTAACAATTTTTTTCAACTTATGATGCATAACTTAACAATGGAACTTTGCTCCCAATGCTAATTAGGACCAAAGCTCCATTGTTAAATTATACAGTTATAAGTTGAAAAACACAGGATTATACTGCTTAGTGATAGCAGTTCCAACAGTCCAGGTTGCTATTGTTAAGTGACAACCTCCAGTGGTGGTGTCCGGATCCTGTCGCAACTGGTATGCTGCGATGGAAACAGGCATCCACCACATGCACGTGTGTTGCGCACACATAAGCACTCACCACCCTGCCATGCTCCAGCTGCTCCAGAGCATCGTGCAGGCACTGTACGCTGCATTTGCAAATGGCCCAGTTGAGTCAAATACAGGTAAGGAGGGAGGGAGGGCCCTCTGCAGCACCGTTTCAGTATGGTGCCTGCTGCTCCCAGCAGGCACGGGTACATCCATACCAGGGTGTACCCACTGGAACCCACCATTGACGACCTCACATGATTTAGACTTCCTACTATCTTCCCCATTGAAGCTTGTGGAAAGCCAGCTGTTGTGGGCTATTGTAATGTGATCATTGTTTTCTGGGCACCAAGCAGTGGTGGAATTCCAATTTTTTTACTATCCAATCTGTGGGTGTGGCTTTGTGGATGTGGTGTGGCTTTGTGGGTCTGGCTTTGTGGGCATGGCAAGGGAAGGATACTGCAAAATCCCCATTCCCTCCCCACTCCTCGGGGAAGGTTACTGCATAATCCCCATTTCTTCCCCACCCCACTTACCTGCTTTCCAGCTCCATTCTCCTGTTCAGGGCAACAAAAGAAGATCAGCTGGGAGGCTGGGAGGCAGTGGGGGCAGGGCCAGCCTATTTGCCGGTTCTCCAAATTACTCAAAATTTCCACTACCGGTTCTCCAGAACCTGTCAGAACTGGCTGAATACCAACTCTAGCACCAAGCATCCGGATCATGAATTTATGACTACAACAGTCACAAATATAAGGTCCAGACATAACTACTGTGTCATTGGGTGACATCATGGTTTTGAATGGTAACTGACTGAGTGGTCATTAAACAGGGACCCCAACATTTTTAATAATTAGATGAATCTACAAATTTCTTTTTGAAAGACCCTCATATGTTGTTCACAACATATGCACAATATTTTTTTAAAATTAATGATACTTTTAAAGATACATAAATGTGACATACACATTCAAAATAGTCTTCTGTTGATGTTCACAATAAAACATTTACTTTATTTATTCTACGTCTCCTATATTCTTCAATATATAATTTAGGGCAGCCTAAGAGCTATTTTTAGACAGCTATTATAGTTTTACTAGTTTGTAAAAACATACTAAATCCTTTAATCGTAAAGGATTTCTAAAGCTCTTAGTACTGTCAGTTTATTTCAAGACGTCAACAGGCATTTTAATTTAAATGCCATATTATTTTTTAGTATATGATACTTCATGCCTCAAATCAGATCAAATCAAACCTTTATACCAGCATATGTCAAATAGATTTTAAAAAATAACAATCTCATCCTATTTAATCAATCTAAGACATATATTTTATCCCAAAGCTGCTTTTGCAAGAGCAGGGGTCCCCAAATTTGGCAGCTTTAAGACTTGTGGACTTCAATTCCAGCATAGCTGGCTGGAGAATTCTGGGAGTTGAAGTCCACAAGTCTTAAATTTGCCAAGTTTGAAGACCTCTGGAGGCAACTGGACTTTCTGGTATTTCTTTGAAGATGTTTTGGTTCTCATCCAAGAAGCTTCTTCAGTCCAGCTGCCTTTTGAAAAAGCACCTTTGGGACAACCATGACCTGGATGACAGAGAATCTCCATACACAACATATATTTTACTTTCCATACTCCATCCAAATTCTCCAGCAAAGAGGTCATTTCGCTATTTTCAAATTTAGATTTTCTCACAATGTAAGATTAAAATCAAAATTAGCATTCTAATACTCTTTGTGCCTCTCTAATATAGTAATACAATGGTGGCAAGGGGAACACTCATAAATCCCAAGATGGGTTCAAACATTCTGCAATTTATTAGAAATACAGAATATGACAAACTTTACTACGGTTGATAACCAGCATCAAAGAGGGAAGTAGAGGAAAGATACGCAGAAAGAAAATGCACCAAATATCCATGCACATATAGGTAAATGTAAGTAATTATAAAATAATATAAAATTATAGCTATAAAACCTATTGAGTTGAGTTAGTCCAGTTAATTAAACCTATAAAACCTATTAGAATGAATGTCACCCTGCTACCAAAATGATACTTAGCCGAGCTCTATAACAAAGACATAGCTCAATGATATCCTTCCAATATCCATGGTAAAATGAGGACCCAGATTGCTGGGGGCAATAGGCTGACTCTGTAAACCACTTAGAGGGGGCTGTAAAAGCACTGTGAAGCAGTATATAATCTAAATGCTACTGCTATACAATACTAAATTTCAGTTAAACATTTGCCTGCTAATCATTTACACCAAAATTACCATCACTTGGATTTATTTCTTTATCCACTTTTCATCATTTTGTGCTATTATTTTTAGTAGCTTGTTTTTTTTTATGAAAAAGAAAACCCACTTTCTGCTTAATTGAAGTCAAATATGAAGGACATAGCCAGAGGTGAGTTGGTAAATATTTAATAACTGGCTTTAGTTTCATCATTGCTGCTGTGCTGCTAACCACCAAATAGCAGGCCATTGTGCAAGTCCTTGTGCCCATATTTGCTCTCAACCAGCTTACAAAATTCCAAAACTTAACCGTCTGCTCTTGAGAACTGGTTCAAACTAGTACAGGCTGACTCCAGCACATACTGCTTCCAGCCACTGCAGTTCTTAAAAGGTTTGATGATGCAGTGACACATAGAAATAGGGAGCAGACAAACACATTGACTGCTAACATGCGGGGACTTTAACATGTTTCAGCTGGACAGTTCTGCTCCGAAGATAAGGCCATTGTCATAAGGAAGTCATTGTAGCATGTTCTAATTTGAGTCTTCCAGAGCCAATGATACATTAAAAAAATACATGCTGAGAAAGCCAATGATATCTATCCAACACAAGCAAATTAAATCAAGACCTAGAATACATGTCTCAAATCTTCAAGGGACCTCCCTACGGCGAGCAAATTTCACCTGAAATTTCTTTCATCTCCCTGTCTAAATGTGCTTGAGAAATAAATTTGCTGCAAGAAATAGTACTCTGGTTGGATTCTGTGCCTTACAGTTCCTCAAAAATAAGTTTTCTCTGCAAAATAAGCTTCTTAGTGCTTCAGCATTTCTTTCAGATTTGCTCCAGCAAGCGTCTTCAGTTTACTTTGTGGTTGGAGATTGTGATTGCCTGCTGTACTCTGCTACCCATCTTTCCATCACTCTGAGTCTCTTTGGTTGCCCCACTTTCCAATAAAAAAAAAACATTGGGTGAAGAGTTCCTTTCTAGAAAGAAGGTGGCAGTTCACTCAAGAGATGACTATATAAACCTGCCTTTGGTTTCTATGGTTAGACAAATTTATTGTTAAGAGAAATGGCTACTACATATTAAGTATGAAAAAGAAAAAAGTTAGCACTAGCATCAGCACTTAGACTTATGTGCCACTTCATAGTGCTTTACATCCCTCTCTAAGTGGTTTACAGAGTCAGACTAGTGCCGCCAACAATCTGTGTTCTCATTTTACCTTCCACGAAAGAATAGAAAGCTGAGTCAATCTTGAGATGGTCAGGTTCGAACTCCTGTTCGAAGTGAGTTAGCCTACGATACTGAACTCTAACCACTGTGCCACCATGGATCATTACAGTTGAGACTGTAATGTTATAATTTTCATTCTACAGTGCCAAAAAGAGTTGGAATAGTTTTCTTTCTTTTTTTCCTCTTTATCACACACTTCTCTCTCCTCCTTCTCTTTCTCCACTTCCCTTCTATTACCATTCCCATTTGTATTTTACATTTTGATAGAAAGAAAGAAAAATGTATGTATCAAAAGCAGATTAAACCAATTTGGTGTAGTATTTAAGCTGCTGACCTAGAAACTGGGAGACCATGAGTTCTAGTTCTTCCTTAGGCAGGAAGGCCAGCTTGGGCCAGTCACTCTCTTTCAGCCTATTTCACCTTACTGGGTTGTTATTGTGGGGAAAATAGAATCAGGAAGGAGCATTATACATGTTCGCTGCCTTGAGTTACCCTGTAGAGTTAAAAGGGATGGATATACATAGATTTATTTAGAAATGAATAAAATAAATCAATAACTACACATAATTCTTGACCGTCTTGTAGCAAAACAGTTGCAAGAATATTCCTCTCTGTCTGTCAAAGAAGATTCTCAGTCATCCAGGTCATGGTTCTCTGAAAGGTGCTGTCTTCAAAACAGTGGCCTTTGTCTTTTGAATGCAGATGATGTGTTTGTTCTCCTATGTTTTGCGATGCATTTGTGAAATGGTTGTTTGTTTCAGAGGTGGGTTACTCCCGGTTCAGCCAAGATCGAACCGGTAGTGGCGGAAGCAGGAGGCTCCACCCACTTGCCTGGACGCTTCTGCACATGCGCAGGAATGTTACGTGCGCACACAAGCATGAACAAACTGTAGTAAAAATAATGGAAACCCACCACTGGTTTGTTTCTCCAATGTACAGATCTGCACATATCTCACTGCATTGTTCTATGCATATTATGAGCTTTTGAGGACAGCACATTCTGGACAGAGAGGACCACTGGTTTGAAAGAGGAGTCAAAGAGGCCATCTGTGTTAAAATTGAATAGCCCTTTCTCAAGAGAGGGAGAGGGATATGACACCACCTATCTTCTGTTAATAACATAGTTCTTTCAGGAGTTCCAAGAAGGTTCCACACACATTTGCACTATTTGGGTGACTCTGAGGGCACAGATAAACCTCAAAGTGGCCTCAATCACTCTTAGAGAGAGTCCTAATGACCAGATGACAAGGAATGCAAGGAATACAGGTCCTTCCATTCTACACCTTTCAGTCAGAACTGAAGAAGCTTCTTGGATGAGAAGTGAAACGTCTTCAATGAAAAGTCTAGTTGCCTTTTGAAAAAGCCCCTCT
Organism: Thamnophis sirtalis; assembly: GCF_051295495.1. Classification (NCBI taxonomy): domain Eukaryota; kingdom Metazoa; phylum Chordata; class Lepidosauria; order Squamata; family Natricidae; genus Thamnophis; species Thamnophis sirtalis. Next base: position 120,716,899 of record NW_028261382.1, read on the forward strand.
GGGATTCCTCTCTATCCATGAGATGTTCCTCAATATTCTGTTCCTGTTTCAATTAAATTTGAAGGCAAACTCTATTTCAACAAACAGAACAGCTAAGAACAATGCATCAAAATATTTCTGCAGAATACTGTTAAACATACTTCCAGCAGCTTTATTTATTTATTAAACATATATGTCACCCCTCATACTTTCAGTTGCTACAAGAGGAACCATGTATTTCATGAATGCTGAACCTAGAAAAGTCCATTTAGAATCCTCTTTTTTTTAAAAAAAAAACCTTCAAAGTAAACTTTCAAAGCCAAGTGGGTTTTTTCTCCCATCAAATTGAATGAAAACTATAGTGGGGGAGGGAACCTGGTGAAACTTTCAGCATTTCATCGTAGAGTGAGATAGGATGGAGGGAAATGCTGGTTATTCTTTTTTTTTGTAGATTTCTGGACAATGACACCAAGGCCTGTTTAATATAGATTTCAGAGTGTGTTCCCCAGCCAATTTTTGCAATCAAGGCTACAACATATTTGCCATGGGGAAAAGATTTCCTAAAACTCTGTGTTTCTCAGCTGGATGCTTCTGTAGCTCCTATAAACACTAGCTGAGCAATTTCATATGCTTCAACAAAGGCTGAGCCAAAGTCATTCTGCTACCACCCAGTTCTCCCAATTTATTTATTTCCTTCTTCGGGGATTTTTCTTAATTCACTCATCTCCGATAATAGCCATGGATTGCTGCTGGTTTCAATCACAAAGCAAGTCCAATTCTACATGGCTTTTTTGAGTTTGATGTGTTCACCTAGGTGTGACCACCACCTATTGCATTTTAAAAGCTTTTGAGAAAGTGCTTTGCAGCTAGAGGGGTTACCGGTAATTTGCTGATACTCACATAAACTCCTAGTGTAGCTGTAAAGACGCTGTAAAGAAGGGGTTGCTTTAATGCATATCATTTTACCCGAACACAAACCTAGCTTTTAAGTAATCAAAGTAGAACAAACAAAGGAGTATTCTATGATGCAGACCTCTCCAATCTGGAACCTTCTAGTTGCTTTGGGAGTCACTTATTTTCCCTACCGGTCAGAGGTGGGATCCTAGGTTCGTAGCGGTTTGGCTGAGTAGATACTAACTCGGCCTGCCACACCACTGAACCAGTTCTATCGTTGTCGGTGCCATCTTGATTTTTGGTTCTTTGCGTGAGCAGAACAATCTTCATTGCAAATATTTTTTTTTCCCTTTTCTAATGTTGTGTGCATGTGCCAACATTTTTAGATGCTAATGCGCATGTGCGTATTAATGCTGGCAGCAACCCACCCCTGCTACCATTTCACAAATTTGAGCAGGTGCAGCTTGCACGCATGTGCATGGCTCGAAAACGTGCCTAAAAAGGACAGCATAGAGCCAGGGCGGGTGAGCAGGCGTACCTGCTATTTCCACTACCGATTCAGGTGAACCGGTCCGAACTGACTGAATACTACCTCTGTTTGGGAGTCTAGCTACAACAGGGATGGAGAACGATGGCTCTTTTATGACTTGTGGACTTCAACTCCTAGAATTCTTGAGCCAATAATGCTTGCTCAGGAAGTCTGGGAATGAAATCCACAAGGCATAAATTGGTAAATTTGTTCCCCACCCCTGATCAACCAGATATGAGCTTAGAAAATACTTGGATTCAACATAAGACAGGTCAGCAACATTTTGAGACAAATTGTTCAATTTTGCAATTGTGTGCAAGTCCACTGGTTAAAAAAAATCAAAATTTTTATTAGATCTCTAAATATTAAAGTTCCCCATTATTTTACATAAGAATTTCCAACAGCCTGATGAAAAATAGTTAAATGTAGTTTTTTTAATTAAAAAAAACTACATTTAATTTAGAGTTTCAGGGATGTCGTGGCAATTTTTCACATCATATGTCCAATCCCTCACATGCAACAAATAAGTTTTCTGCAGTAGGTAGGGTGGGAAAAAATGAAATAAATTTCCCACACAGAAATGTTTTATATTATGTGTATAAACACACATGCTCCCTTCCTAGATACAGAAATTAATTAATGCTTTTCTAGAGCTCTTAAACATTTTAAGAGCACAAAGCAACAAATGAAAAATAATTTATTTTAAAAGATGAGAAACACATGTGAGGGTTTCACAAGAATATAAAATGAAACAGGTTTTATGAAACCTTCCTTAAGCTTATTATAAATGTGGATAAGAAATATAAACTTGCATATTATCAAAATCCATAGTGATATTTATTGAAAGAAACTCTTTTAACATTCAGTTTTGTATATTACTTGATTTTGATTATGAGTAATCAAGAAAATTCACTTTCCCCTACAGCGCCTTTTAATTTGTTTATTCATGTTTATTTATATTGTGTATATTTCATGTTTTATTGATAGCCAAGAAGTTGAAACAGGTGATCATAAAAATAATTTGAATACACAGATAAATAAACATTTTAAAACTGAGATTTTCATCCAAAAATCTTCTAATAATATCCTTTTTGGTTAAAATAATACTTGATTAGAGATATGCCAATACTTCCTTTTGGTTTCCATTTGGAGAAAAAAAAATGGAATCAGAGACTCTCTTCCTGAATAAATACTCTATACATCATGGGAAGTAGAAACTGCAGTTCTTCAAACATTTGTTTTGTTCTTCTATTCACTCTGGCCAAGAAGTTTTTCTATCCAACATTGTTTGCCTAATTTCTTTTTCAAATAATGGGCAGACAGGAATTTGAATATATAATTTCACAACATAGGCAAATTTTTGGAGAGCATATTCACTCTTATAGGTTTCCTGTTTGTTTATAAATACCCCTAATACATGTTTTTTTAAAGACACCTTTTACCAAAATCTGTGCTTTCTCTTTGCATCTTTCTCCAATGTTGCTTTATTGAATTTCTGTAGCATATGTTTTGTTTCATGCAATTTTCCTTTAAAATATATTTTTATATAACTTTCCCAAGCCTCAAAGTTTCTTAACAGAATATGGCAGATAGAAATAAAAAACAGCCATGGCTGCCATCTGCATTTTGGCTGGGTTTACTTTGGCAGATGATGGGAAAGGGATTGAAAAGCAATTCATTGTGGCTTTCTTTGACATTCCTAAAGGGGAACACCAGTTTCCCAATTTAAATTGATTAACAGTGAATGATGCCATGCTTTCTGTATGAAAGTCATCTTACCATGAGGATGATGATTTAAAGAATGGAAGAGTGAAGCTTCCAATTCTGTTATTCTACTATTACCAACTACTTATCCTACACTGATCTTTATCATAGTCTAAAACTGAAACACATTGTTAAATACTTTGGAAATCAGGATACTTTGCTATGATTTAAGCTGACTTAACCCAATTGAAATTAAAAAAAACTAAACTGGATTAAATTTAAAGTAACCTGACTCAACTAGTTTTACTGATTAAGGTTTATTTTATTGGGATTTAGAGATTATATCTCTAGCCCAGGGCCCTTGAGTGATGCCATGGATGTCAACCCAGCAGAGGTGGGTTGCTCCTAGTTCAGATCGGAAGAACTGGTAGTGGTGGTCACAGGAGGCTCTGCCCACCTGCCTGGACACTTCTGTGCATGCGCAGAAGTGATGTGCAGATGGGGAACGCACACATGAGCAAACCAGTAGTAAAAAAAATGTAAACCCACCACTGTATCCCAGTGTCTAGGGACTGTTGGGGACTGGATGTGGCGAAGCAGACTCCAATTCAACACTTGCAAGATGTAGTCGCTGTAAGTATTTGGACCCCTTGAAAACAAGGATTTTCCATCTTTGGTTCTGAATAGGGTGGCACTGCCCCTTACAGACCTGGTGTGCTATCTGGGAGTCCTTAAGAAATAGGCGACAACCATGGCCATGAGAATCTTTGCACACATTTGATTGGTATGCTAGTTGCATCCATACCTGGACTGGGAGGCCCTGCTCACAGTAATTTAGGCTGTTGTAATCTTCATATTAGACTATTGAAACAATTTCTGTGTGTTCTGCCCTTAAAGACCACTCACCAACTTTAACTGATGCAGAATGCAGCCATGACTGGTGCCAGATATAAGGTACACATAACAGGCTCCTGCATGAGATGGACTGGTTGCCAGTGTGTTTCTGGATGCAATTCAAGATGCTCCATAGCCTGGGATCAGGAATTGCCTCCCCCCCCACCAAAGTTTTTACCCTTCCAATTTGTCTACGGAGATTCTCAGTCATCCAGGTCATGGTGGCTCCAAAGGTACTTTTTCAAGGGGCAACTGGGATCTCTGGTTTTTCTTTGAAGATGTTTCCAGAGCTGAAGAAGCTTCTTAGATGAGAAATGAAATTGGCCCTAAGCCTACTAGTCTTCAATAAAGCTTTAAAGATCAGGCTTTAGTCCTGATTCTGGGTGCTAAATATGCCAAAGGGCCTGCTTCCTAGCTATGCTATTAACTTCTTTTGTTAAATAGCTTACAACTTCTCGCCAAGATCTTTCTGAGAATAGTTGTTGCAACAGTATATTAATTGCAACTATGTGTAAATGTACAGGGATAGAATTAGAACAAGAGGCCGTGTAGGATAATTTGAAATGACTTTTCTCAGATGAAAATGTTTGACCGGTTTAATATATTTTATTTTTAAACACCTGAAATTGAGCTCTAGTAACATTGCGTTGAAACTTAATACAAGGTAATGGGACTAGATAAATATATTTCTGTAGGACTAACTGATTCAGATGTCAGAAGATATAATTTTATACACTGGGAAAGGGGGGAAATATAACATACAATCTATGCCTTATGCATGAATTTTCATATATTGTTGGTCTTTCTTAAGAGTAAGTAACAAAATAATATTTGTACTATTTTTCTTTAGAAAGGATATCAGATTCCCCCCACCCCTTATTGTATGGATGTCAACTAATATAATTCTGACCAAAAAATCAAAATTGGCAGTGTTTAAAGATGACAGCAGTTCTTCTAGGGTTTTCTTCCTCTGGGGAAAAAAAAATCTGTTTTTGCAACTAATTCTCAAGATACTTATATATAGTTTTATTAATAATTTCTATTCATACAAGATTTTGGGTGGTTTACAAGGCTTAAAAACAGCAATATATGAAGTTTAAAACAACAATTAAAATGGACACAATACAGAAAAATATAGAAAATAAAGGTATGTCAATGTATAATGGATGGTCAAAACTCAATAACTGACTCATAGTAATAGCACTTAGACGTATATACCACTTTTCAGTGCTTTGCAGCCCTCTCTAAGCTGTTTACAGAGTCAACATATTGTCCCCAACAATCTGGGTCCTCATTTTACCGACTTTGGAAGGATGGAAGTCTGAGTCAACCTTAAGCCTGATGAGATTTGAACTGCCAAATTGCAGGCAGCTGGCAGCCAGCAGAAGTAGCCTGAAGTACTGCACTCTAACCACCGGGCCACCATTTTATTTTATTTATTTATTTAGTTTGTCAAACATGTACAAGATAACAGGTATAAGTATAAACATGGACATGAACAAAGGCAATGAGTACAAATAAATGGGGATGATAGGCACGCTGGTGCGCTTATGCATGCCCCCTTTATGGACCTCTTAGGAATGGGGTAAGGTCCACAGTAGACAGTTTAAGGTTGAAGCTGTGGGGGTTTGAGGATGTAACAATGGAGTTAGGTATACGCCAGGTGTTGACCACTCTGTTGCTGAAATCATATTTTCTGAAATCAAGTTTGGGGCGGTTTACCTTGAATTTGTATCTATTGTTTGCCTGAGTATTATTGAGGTTGAAGTTGAATTAGTCATTGACAAGTAGCACATTGTAGCAGACAATTTTATGTACTATGCTTAGGTCATATTGTAGGCGGCATAGTTCCAGGTTGTCCAAGCCCAAGATTTCGAGCCTGGTGGCATAAGGGATACTATTGTGAGCAGACGTATGAAGTACTCTTCTCATGGAATGCCTCTGGACCCGCTCAATTGTACTAATGTCCAATATACACTGGGGATTCCAGGCAGACGAGCTGTATTCGAGAATTTGACCATGGCTATAAGCCATGTCATAACCTGGCTTATAGCTTGTGGGAAAGAGCCAGATTTTCAGGGCTTCCTTGAAGGACAGCAGGGTTGTTCCTCTGTGGATTGCAGGAGGCCAGGTGCAGCAAAAGAGAAGTCACTTGAAAATGTCATTAGACTTTCTCTCGGTGTTTTAGCTTGCCTGCTTGTTGGAAGTGAAATAAAATACTGTTCCTTCTGGCCTCATATATCCTCCCATTGATCTAAAAATGTATTCCTTTTTCCAAGACCAGAGATTACCTTACTAACTTTGGCTGATCCTTAATTAGTGCAGCTGATTGGATCAGGTTAGTTCTTAGATAGAACACCATCAGCAAATACCAGTAGGACAAACTAATTGGAAAGTCAACAAGATATCCCATCAGAAGGAAATGCAAAATCACATCAACAGTGCTGCTGAAAAACAACAACATGAAGGTATCAGTGAAATCTCAATGAAAGGTCAAGTTTGTCCTTTAAAAAGACAACAGAACATTGCGATGCTGGTTCTGATAGTGGATCTACCATTCTTTTTATCATTCTGCATTGAATTATATAAATGGTAAGTCATTTGTATGCTAGGCTGTTGAAAGACCTTGAAATGTAATAAAACACACATAGATCTTTGCCAGAATAGAATATAATAGAATTCTTTATAGGTCAATTGTGATTGGACACACAAGGAATTTGCCTTGGTGCATATGCTCTCAGTGTACATAAAAGAAAAGATATATTCATCAAGAATCATAAGGTACAACACTTAATGATAGTCATAGGGTACAAATAAGCAATCAGATCATATTAGGACACAATCAATATAAATTGTAAGGATACGAGCAACAAAGTTAGAGTCATACATTCATAGGTGGGAAGAGATGGGTGATAGGAACAATGAGAATATTAATAATGTAGACTTAATAAATAGTTTGACAGTGTTATTTCTTTAGCAGAGTGATGGCATTTGTGAAAAAAGCCATTCTTGTGGCTAGTTGTTCTGGTGTGCAGTGCTCCATAGCATAATTTTGAGGGTAGGAGTTGAAACAATTTATGTCCAGGAGATCTGTAGATATTTTCATAGCCAGGTTAAAGTGTTAGAAATGGCACAGTGTTACTCTGATTTCTATGTAAAGAGGAACTGAAATCCAGAGAGAAAATGTGCATAACAGATGTTTCACTATATAAAGCCACTTACTTATTGGTAAACGACTAAGAGAATAAACAAGGGTATAAGTAAACTATGCAGCTAATATGGTGGAAAATGTTCGTATTTCATGGTTCCTTTTTTCATGGTTTCTATTTCCTCCTTTTGAAAACCTTCATAATGAATTCTCTACTACTAAAATAAAACAAACAAAAAAGAACTTATCATGGGAAAACTAACGATTGAAACAATGTTATTAGTTACTATGAACCTCTGAGAGTTTGATTGTTTCATTGCAACAGGTACAGAGATGGATAGATAAGTAAAGTGGCTAATACAGATTGCAAATATCTGATTATTATAAGCCAAAGCCTGAAATATTTGATAGCATACAGGTCTTAAATCAGAGTTTCACTGAAGAAAGATAGACATATTATAAGAGAGAAAAAAATCATCTGAGATAAAATTTAAAAAATATCTTCAAGAGCAAATAAAAACCATAAAAGCAAAAAGGAAAAGAAAGGAAATGAAAAGGAAGAAAGGAAGAAAGGAAAGAAGGAAAGAAGGAAAGAAGGAAGGATATCAATGGACTTGAAAATATAACATACCAGAATTATTTGGCCTATTTATTGGAGACCATTACATGGAGTTTGTTCAACTACAAGCACTTGAAGGTTGAAGTTTATGATATTTGTTAAGGTTATATAAGGTTACTTTGTGAACCTTAATTAAGCTAGTAACATTGTGACTGCATGCCAACTCAATTCCAGGCAATCACCATGAAGACAAGTAGGGAACAACAATCTTTTCTAGCAATATGTGATATTGCAAAGGACATTGTCCAGGCAGTTTTTTTTTCAAGCCGAAATTTCAGGATTCAGGGGATGAGTGTCAGATACTGTCACTCAGTATCCCGAATCCTCATCCAACTTGTGCTAGCATAAATGTGACCTGTGCTGACCCCTTCATTGTCTCAGTGTAGAATTCAAGTCCCTTTTAGTTGGGTAGGCTGAAATCCATGATTTTATTTAACATTTCAATTACCATATTATCTCAAGCTAGCTATAGCTAAAATTAATCTGATGAGATGCCAACTGAAGCTGCCATAGGGACAGATTTGTCAATTGTGGTATTTGTAGGCAGAACAATAGTGAGGGAAATCAAAGTAACATCGGCAACCTGCAATATTGTGTTGCAAGCCTTTTCTACATGTGTTAGGATGTCACATGCATGCTCCAAAGAATTTGTTATTCTCTAATGCGTCATTCTAATAAAAGCAGCAAGTTCCAATGGATACGTAGAACAGAGAATAATAGAGATGGAAGTGATCTTAGTGGTCTTCTAACCCCTTGTTTGAACACGAGGCCCTATACCATTTTAGACAAATGGTTGCCCAGTCTCGTTTTGAAAGGCTCCAGTGATAGACCACCTAGAACTTCTGAAGGCAAGCCATTCCATTGGTTGATTGGTTTCAGCTTTAGGAAATTTCTCCTTAGTTCTAAGCTGCTTCTATCCTTGAATAGTTTCCAACCATTGTTTCTTATTTCCCAATTGTTGTATTTGTAATTTGTATTTGTAATTGTTGTAACAATTTGGAAACTGCTGCTTCCCAATTGTTGTATTTCAGTTATATTGAAGGCAAACCATGGAAACTAAAATTATAACCTCAACGTACACATCAAAAATGTTTTTATTAAGAAACATCAACTAAAGTTATTTGAAGATGGAATCCACTGGAGAATTGCATGTCCTTCAGTTTCCAACCTTCCAAATTCAGTATTAGCTTAGAAAAATAGTGGATGTTTTAAAACTTTAGATTCCAACAAAGCTCCAATTCCAATCTCAATTACAATATTTTATGCTTCCATAATCTTAATGAAAATTGAAGGTACTGTAAGTGAGAAATGTGTAGAGGAGGAGGAAGAGGGGAATGATAAAAGCTGTGGTGGGACAGTGGTTAGAATGAAGTATTGCAAGCTAATTCAGCTCACTGCCAAGAGTTCGATCCTCACTGGCTCAAATTGTTGGGTGCAATATGCTGATTCTGTAAACCACTTAGAGAGTGCTGTAAACCAGAGGTTACCAACTGGT